>NC_077234.1:37808944-38491444 GCF_027887165.1 Monodelphis domestica | reverse complement strand
AATTAATACTTAATAAATATAAAATATAATTAAAAATAATTCTTTAATTTGACATTTTTGCTAAATATATTAAAATTGAGTCATGAGGAGGCAGCTTGATAGCTATTTGGAAAGAGAGTCAGGCCTGGAGATAAGAGGTCCTGGGTTCAAATTGATGCTTAGACACTTTCTAGCTGTGTGACCCTAGGCAAGTTACTTAAGCCCAATTACCTAGTCCTTTCTGCTCTTTTGCCTTGGAACCAATATTTAGTATCAATTTCAAAACAGAAGGCAAGGGGGTGGGGTTTGTTTGTTTGTTTTTTTAATGAATTTTGAAGAATGTGGAAAAAGAATCTGAACTGAAATCAGCCCAAGGCAGGAAATCCAATTAAAAAATCATTTGAGATTCCTGAAGGGATGACATTCCCTTTCATTAAGATGCATGGGGCACTTATTAATAACAAGGGTTGTCTTTTTGCAATTCCAATGGCAATATATGTAATATGGCTCTTTCCTGGGTGCTGGTAATTGTTTAAAGAAAGTTCTCAAGAGTCTAAAAGCCCAGGGGCAGAAATTCTCACTGGATAAAAACAAAAAGGATTGGAGATAATAATAGCTCTCCCTCCCAGGGATGTGATAAGGATCCAATAAGAGAATATTTGTGAAGTGCTTAGCACTGTCCTGGCACATAGTAAGTGCTATGTAAAAATTCTTTTTCACTTTCCCTTCTTTACTTTCCCTTTCAATACCCCCAAAATGCAAATGTTCACTTAGTAACTAAGTCCAAGCCTAGTTTTCAGAGGCAATGATTTATCTTCCAAACTTTCCTCAATTGAGGAAATTCAGGCATCTTTTGGCTACAAATCAAACTCAACAGCTAATCCTTAATGCAAAGAAAACAGTTGACTTCAAAAGAATTAATTACTACTGCTTTTTTCCCATTGTAATTGATAGTCCAATAATATGTTGACTTTCCCCTTTTCCCATAATGGGATTTCTTAAACAGGCACAAGTTCTGTTCTGTTCTTTCTTGATTAGCCAAAGTAGTTGCTTGCCTTTAGCATTAATTAATTGGTGGCTTGTAAAGTTGAGATTTCTGTTATGTGGATGTTTTGTTTTAATACTTTGATGCTATAAATTATTTTAGGGGAGAGGGAGGAGAGAATCACTATAGTTGTGTCATAAGAAGAAGCCAAGACCCATTTACTCAAGATGTTTAAGGTTTTCCCCAAAATGGCAAAGACTTTTTGTTTCTAGAGACATCTCTGTAGTAAGAATACTCCTTATACTTACTGGCCCAAATATCTACTAGGCATTTCTTAGAAGAAACAAGAATCAGTACTTTGAGAAGCATTTTTAGTGCTTACTATGTGCCATGCCAGGCATTGTGGTAGATACTGGGGAAACATAGGCTAAAATGAAATAATCTCAAACCTCAAAGTGCTTTCTTTTCTTTTTCTAAAAAAAAAGTACATTTATTTTTGTTTGTTACATTAAAAGAGCAAGTTAACTGACTTCCACTCTCCCCATTCCCCATTAGAAAAGGCATTATTTGACAAAATGATAGATGTGTGTATCTCTCTCTCTCTCTCTCTCTCTCTCTCTCTCTCTCTCTCTCTATCTATCTATCTATCTATATAAAACAGTCTTGTTTATTTCTATTTATTAGTTTTTTCATCACAATACCTCCCACATATACAACCATCACCCTATCTCAGGCCTTTAACATCTCTCCACTCAACTTTTATTAATTTTTCGTTAATTTAAGTTAAAATAGCTTTTTAATTGGTCTTCCTGCATCAAGTCTTATCCCATTCCAGCTCATCTTCCATGTGGTCATCTCCTACTTTCTTGAAAAGTTGCTCTGATCAAGTTACTCATTCTACCTGCCCATTCAACAAATTTCAGTAGTTCCACATTATATCTAGGATCAAATATAAATTCCACTATTTGGTGCTCAAGTCTTACCCCTTCCTATCTTTCTTGTGTTCTTATGCTTGACTGGCCCCCTGAATTGTGCAGCGGAGCCATACTGAACCACTTGCTATTCTTCCCACACAGTGCTCCATCTCCATCTCTGCCTTTGCAGGGGTTGTGCCATCCATTTTATTAATGTTTAAAATTTCCCCTTGGTTTTCTGATTTTGTTATTATTTTTTTGCCCAAGAGAGATTATGAGGACCTGAACTATGACTTATGTGAGTTGACATCAAGGGACATGTATGAGAGGTGGAGATTCCCTCCAAGTTGTAAGAATTTAAATTTAGGTTTTGTGCTAAATATGAGAATTCTAAAGTAATGTTGTGGTCACTGTTTTAAAATATTATCCCTTAAGTCAAAATGACTGTAGCAGCTTTGTTTTATAATGAGGTAGGAAAGAGTGAAAGTAGGAAATGTAAGAAAGAGCCAGAAAATACTGCCTAGCTACAAATACCCTAAGTTTAATCCTAATGTCTCTGAACTGTAAATGCAAATCCAAAAGCAAATCTCACCAGAATCCAAAGTACTAATTAGGAAGCCAAAATCCAAAGAGCCAGGAGACGCTGAAGAATCTGCCAAGAGCCTTCATTGCACATGAAGCTAAGACCACCAAGTATTTCATCAGAACTCACGCTGAAGGGAGTGTCCCACAAAAGTGTCAATGAGCAGAGAGGGTCTCCTCCTCCAAAAAACAAGGAAGGAATCACTCCACTCACCACCGCAGGATCCAAGGGAAGCATCTCTTCAAACACCAAGGCAGGAATGACTCCAAGCTAGAAGGTCCTAAGAGAGAAGAAGTCCCAAATTCAAGAAGTCATGGCCTTTTTATAGTCCTTTTTCCACGTCACTTCCTGTCTCTTCCCCTCTTCACAGGAACCAATCACAGCTTCCAAATTGCTTAGCCCTACCTAGGGCTGGACAGATACCTTTGAAGGTGAGAATTTTTTACTTCTGGACTCTTCTACCTAGTGACTGGTCAAGTATTAAGTAGGACTTTTCAATTTGTAATTGATTAAACTAAATATTGCTGATTGATTACATTAGAAATAACAAAGAGAGATAATTCTATCTTCACAAAGTGAATATAATTTCCTTAAGGACAGGGCATCTTTCACTTTAGTCTTTGCATCCCCAGCACCTGAAATTATCTCCCTCCTCCCTTCAGACTCTTAGAATCTCTAATTTCATTCAATGCCACCCTATATGGGAAGTCTTTCAATGGTACCCCAATATCCTAACCACAAGACTACCTTGTATCTGGTCTATACCTGCTTAAGGTATATGTGGTCTCCCCCATTCAAAGGAAAGTTTCATGAGGAAAGGAATTGTTTTCATTTTTTCTTTAAATCCCCAATATTTAGTCCAGTGTCAAACATATAGTAAATACTTGTTGATGAACCAATCAATGCACATAAATATATATAACATACAGACAGGCAGACTAAGTCTAAGTTTATTTCAGGGAAAGGGGAGAGATCTAACAGCTAGGGATGGGAATGAGTAAAGACCTCCTATAGGAGATACTAACTGAACCATTCTTTGAAGGAAGCTATGGATTCTACAAGGAGGAGGTGAATAGTGTAAAGGGTGAAATTATGGTTGAGACTGATAAAATCTAAATTTAAGTGGTCACCAAGGGAAATCCCAAATAATAAAATGCCCAAGTCAGCTGCCAAATTTTATGGTGATTTTAATTGATAGTGGAGAAGATTAAGAAGAAGGAAGAAGAAGAAGTAGGTATTTCCTCTCCCTCTCCCCCTGCCTGATTAGTATCGGGCAGGGAGATTAGGAGATAAGGGAGTAAGGGTTTGGAGTATGAAGGAGGAACGGATCAGCTTGACCTCCAAAGGGGCTCAGCTAAGATGCCCGAACCTGAAATCAGCTCCAGGGCAAAACTCACCACCCAACACTCCAAGATGTCAGAACACTTAGCATGCTGCCAGCCAGAGTCATCTCTCCAGGGAAAGAGAAAGAGGCAGCCCCTGACCTGCCTTATATGGATGTTTTTAACATCACTTTTCTGCATCTCATCTGTACCAATGAGGACTTAACTTGATTTAGGACAGTTCAGAGGTCTGCCCTTTTTTTGCACATGTGCATTGAAGGCCATCTCCTCAAATATTTAAATCTTGAGTTTGATGCAGACCTTTCAAAATCTTGTTAATCTGAGTAGGGTGGAGAATGTGGGTTTCCAAGACCTGATTCTGTTATTCCAAGTATCTCCATTGTTATTGATCAGGAAATAGCTAAATCAGATCTTCTAAAGAATGGTCTGGTTAGGGTGGAATAGTTTTAAAATTCACAATAGGGAGACCATTTCAGGAAGAGTAGACAGAAAGGGCAAAGACAGTGAGTGAACTGAGAGAGGAAATGTCATCTATGAGTGGCAAAAAGTAGCCAGTCGGGCTAAAGTGTAGAGAGTGTGAGAGGGACAAATTTTTTTTAGTCTAGAAAGAAAGGTTGAATCCAGACTGCCAAGGGCTCCAAATGCAAGGAAAAGGAATCTGTGTTTTATCCTAGAGGCAACCAGTGTTTCTTCATCAAGGGCATGAGATGATCAAATCTGCCAGGAAATGCTCAATTATTGTTGTTCAGTGATATCTGACTCTTTATAATCCCGTTTAGAGTTTAATTGCCAAGATACTGGAATGATTTTGCCATTTCCTTCTCCAGTGAATTTATAGTTGAGGAAACTGAGGCAAACAGGTTGAAGTGACTTGCTTAGGGTCATGGAGTTAATACATGTCTGAACCCAAATTTGAACTCAGGAAGATGAGTCATCCTGGCTATGGGCTTGGTGCTGTATCCACTGTGCCACCTGGCTCCCTCCCTCAAAAATTTAATTCCCAGTTAATGAGAAGTAATGTGGTAATGCGAGAGGAGAGCAGGATTTGGAGTTAGAGGTGTCTGGTTTGAACCTAGTCTCTATCGTCATCCTACCTGGGTCAAGCAAAGCATCTATATGTCTTTGTCTTATTTCCACAACCACAGTAAAAAGGTTGAGACTATTTGGTTAGCAAAGTCCATTCCTCTTTAAATCCATGCATGCATGAAAGCTCATTGAGGGCATGGATTGTGTGTGTCTGTGTATCCCCAGCACCTATTTTCTGAGAAACATGGTGGATGTGAGCAGGCTGCAATATACTCTAAATGAGGAATTACACAGAAAGAAGATAAAAGGCGTCATCAGAGAAATTAAAGATAGATGGGTCATGTAGGGGAAAGGAGCCATAGCTGCTGGACAGCCCATGAAATTCCATTTGTATATGAGTAAAGAGCAGGAGATTAAGAGGAACTTCTTCCCACTCCCAACCACATCACCATAATGGGTGGAGCCTCCATGTTGGAATTATAGGAAAAGACAGAAAAGAGTCAGAAAAGGATGAGTAGGCATGGATCACAATCTGTGTCACTGAAGGGAGTACAATCATATTAAATACATAATGAAAGCTTTTTGGGAGACAGTTAGCTGGCTCTGAGGTTTGAGAGCCAGGTCTAGAGAAAGGAAGTCATGGATTCAAATTAGTGGCAGATACTTCCTAGCTGCATGACCCTGGGAAAGTCACTTAATTCCCATTGCCCAGCCATAATCAATAAGCCATATTGATTTTAAGACAGAAGTTAAGTGTTAAAAAACAAAAACAAAAACGTATTGATTGATTGGTACCCATAGCATTGCTTTGCACAGAATAGATACTTGAGAAATATTTGTTGAATCGAGCCATAAGACCTAGGAATCCTCCTAAGGGAAGAGACTCTCATTTTTGCCTTTGTATCCCCAGTGTTTGGCGCAGCACCTGACATAGTAGGGAGTTAATAAACGTATGCTGAATTACATTGAATTGACTCAAACTTTTAAAAAAAAACACAAATTCTACTTTGTCACACAAGAATGTTCTATAGAGTGTCAAAATGGCACAAACCGTCCTTGTGTGGTAGTTTTATACCAAACTAATGGGTACAGAAAATAGACTGGATAAAACTCTCCATCTTTCAATATTTTAGCTGAATAGGAATTAAAAACACCATTTACTTTGAGTTCAGCTGTAGTGCTTTGCTATTTTCTTTGAGGATGGGTATTCTTCCAGGAGCAAGTCATCCTTGAAATCGCACTTAATTCATCTGGTGAAACTCCTCATTTCCAAGTTGAATGTTTAGATCATTTTAGGGTTGTGAGTTCTCTGGGGAAAATTAGCTGTCTTCTGCCTCACTCCTTCCATCAAACCTTGTCTAGGCTAGAAAAAAAAAACCTGAAAGATTTTTCTTTCTATGTATGAATTAAACAAGGCATTACATTGACATCTGCTCTGCCTAGAATCATTTATGTGCTCCGCCTTTCCGAGGCCATATGGCAGTTGTAGTATATACATTTAAATGATTTGAAGAGTCAGAAGGGCATTAAGAAAACAGGAGATTCTGCTCAGTTTAACAGATAGAGGCAAATATAACACAAAAATAACGAATATAAGGTAACCATGTGCAGGATATATCACTACATTAAAAAATATCTTTTTTAAACCTTTACCTTCCTTCTTGGAATCAATACTATGAATTGGTTCCAAGGCAGAAGAGTGGTAAGAGCTAGGCAATGGGGGTTAAGTGACTTGCCCAGGGTCACACAAGTGTCTGAGACCATATTTGGACCCTGAACCTCCCGTCTCCAGGACTGGCTCTCTATCCACAGAGTCAACTAGCTGTCCCCAGAAAATAGTATTTTAGAGAATCCTGGTATTCATCAAATCTCACCTTCTTGGGCAATGGATTTCCTTCCTATCTTTCTGACTCCAGTCTTCTCACTGATCCATCCTAAGTCATAGTCTTCCCAATGTCCAAGCTTGTTGATGTGTTGCCTCTGCTCAAACACCATCACTGGCTCTTGTCTCTTTTGTCATCCAGATAAAGACCCAACTTCTTAGCCTAGCATTTGAGACTGTTCACTGTCTAGCTACACCCTACCATTTTAACCTTGTTATCCTCAGTTGATATCAATCAATAGCCATGGATTTCATACCTACCATGTACCAGGCACAGTGCTGGGCACTAAGGATACAAAGACAAAAATAAATGGTCCTTTTCATCAAAGACCTTATAGAGACATCCTTGTACAATGTGTGGCTTCGGGGGGGGGAGGGGGAATAGTGTCCCTGAGATCTGGAAAATCATCATAAATTTTTTTGACCCTCCCTTCCTACCAGAGAAGAAGTCTGACTTTTTTTCTTTTTCTTTTATGGGATGTTTACCATAAAATCAATTGTGTATATTTATGGTACTAAAAGAAAAAATACATTAATATTGTACAATGCTATGCATGTGCTTTATGCATTTCTGAATTTCTAAATCTTTTCTATGTCATCTGCTGGCCTTCATGTGTCATCTGTGGCTTCTGCAAAACTCTCCCGAAATTTTCATTTAATTTTTCATGTTGACCTGTGATATATCGAAACCAGGATGGGGAGTCATGATGTGGAAGGGATAACTGTGTTTTATAGGGGAGACATGATGATTTATAGATACAGAAACTATATATAAATTGCAGAAAGGAAAGGCAACTGGTATGATCAAGAAAGATGGAGATGCATCTGTATTCAGCTCTTTGTACCAATTGGCTGCTGTCAAAAATTGAAGATGCATGAGGGGACAACTCATTGTCTTCTGGCAATAATTCCTGATTTCCTTCCTTGTGTCTTTGCTCTTGAAAACTCTTCTCTTTTCAAATTCTAACATTTCTAGTGATGGATATAAATTATGCTTTAAGGCTAACTCAAATTCTCCCTCCTCCATGAAGCCTTCCTTGATTCCTGAGCTGGAAATCCTTCCTCTCAATAATTTTATAATACATCATACTCCTTCATTCATTTATTTTCCATGCATGTGTCTTCTTTTGCCTGATATATGGCATGTTTTGCCAGAGTCTATTTCTTATTCGGCATTATGCAGGAGGTCTTCATTATCCAGTTACAATGGGTACTAGAAAAAGACCACTTAAAAGTGAATCCATTGAAATACAGATAAACATGTCATAGTCAATAATGGGAAATAAGTTTTATCTGAACATTATATTGAAAAAATAACCTAAAATGATGAAAATATGCTTCTACTATATTTAACACAATTATAATTACTATTATGTGCTAATTCCTAGAATGAACAATGACATTAATTTTTGTCATGTTTCCAAGAAAATTGCATATTACCATAATGTGACATCCTGTATTTCTTGTTTGACTTTCTCAGCCTGATTATGGAGTAATTTATGAAAAATATGTTGAAAGTTTATCAGTTTACCTAATAGCCCTATAATGTAATATTTTTTAATATTCAAATTACAGATATAAACTAAGACAAAATGCAAACTTGCAGCTATGGGGACTATAATAATGAGTATTTGGAGAGAGAGGAAACCTTATTATCTTCTCTAATGCTTGGCACAGTACTTTGTACATAATAATTTCAATGTTGTTTATTGAATGAATAAATAAAAATAAATTATTTTTCATCAAAAACTTGTTTTTATTTTTGTAACTGAATAAGTGAGATATTAACACAGAATATCTATTTTTACTCTGATAATACCTTCCATTCTGGGAATTTTTGGGGAAATGACAACTTAATTGCACTTTAACGTCTTAATTAAAATTGAAACCATATAGAAGTTTCATTCATTTGGTTTATAGATTCAGTGACCATATTCTCAGAATCAGTTATTAGACTCCATGATCTGAAAGAGGAGATTCCTTTTTGCCAACCTTATGAATACTATAAAGAAAGTAGACTTGCTTTTCTTTAAATCTGAACAGTTCTGGGAAATTCAAGACATATGGTAGTTATATTTAAAAAGAAGTAGCTATGTAGACAGAAGAAATGCTTTCTTTGTACTGGCTGTGAACTGTGAGAAAAAGTAGGAGAGAATCAGCAAATATTCCTAGCCCTCATTTTTTCCTTCTATATGAAACACAAAGGCTTTGTTAATTCCCTGGGGTGAGAACTCCCTCTTTCTATAATTTATAAGATATAGTCCTTGGGAGCTGCCTAAGGCTGATTAAAGTTCAGTGATAAATCCAAACTCTCACAGATAGTTTCAGAGTAGTATTTGAACTCAGAGCTTTCCCACGCTAAGCCCAGCATTCTTCCCTACCCCATGCTCTCTTATTCTCTCCAGATCTCTCCTCTGCAAATGAGGTAAAATAATACAATTGCATTTTGGACTTCAGTGTAATAATTAGAAATATCCCAAAGTAGAATGGGTTGCCTCTGAAGGTAGTATGTTTCCCCTTACTGGAAATCTTTAAACAAGAATCTGGATAACTATGGGGGAAATATTGTAAAGAGGAATAGAAATATGAGCAATGATGGAAGTTTTGGAAGTCTCTTACACTCAAGGATGCCATGTTTTTGTGATTTCGTTCAGAGGAGTGACTTTTTGGACTGGATAATTTTATTTCAGTCCAATATAGCTTTTGGTGAAAAAGAAAGAAAAGTGATAGAAGACTCATATGCCCCACTGGGAGTGATATAATAACAAGAGGAGAGGAAATTCTACAGCACATTGGGTGGAGCCATTGTGGTATAGTTCTAGGAGGACATGGCGGAGAACCTCTCTGAATAGGCAAACAAGGATGAGTCGCTATCAGCATTTTTGGAGAGAATTTTCCCTATCCATGAGATCACAGAACCACTGGAATAAAGGTGCATTTTAAAGTTACAAAATTAGTTGGAACAAGGGTAACTCTTCTGGTTTCCCATTACTGGGAAATTTGACTTGTAGAAAAGTGGACTGTGGCTTCTACCCAGCAGTCTTAGGGACCCTGGGAGATCATAGCGTTATAGAGGCATAGATTGGGAGACAAGTAAATGTTCAATAAATGTTAGTTGACTGATTGTTGAGCTAGTTGACTGCTTCATTGAGTTCAACATGGAAAAGTCAAAACGACAACAATGTGGTTAAGACGGTGGACCTAGAGTGTAGAGTAATTTCCTAGTTCTCAATTGCAAGAAATAGCTACCTTAAAAGTATTGTCTAGCAAGAGTGACTTCCCCATCTCACTCATAAAAATGGTCAAAGCTCCATAGTTTACCTACTCTTTGTCTCAGAATTCAGGTAGCTGTGAGGAGAAAGTCACTCCCCCCCCTTAAATTCTGTGGATTTAAAAAATATTGTGTCTGGGGGACTGCATTCCCCAGCATGCCCCAGGGGTCCCTCCCCCCCTACTTCCTTGAATGGACCAATCCCGTTCTGGGGAGGGACCACACCCTCTAGATTCTATAGTGGGATTGGTCTTGAATTGGACCAATCCCATGTGAGGGAGGGACACACGCCCCTACTTCCTGGCCCAGGATTGGTCTATATAAGGACCAATCCTGTGCCAAGGAGGGACCTTTGGATCTGACTACACTAGGGTTTAGCAGGGATAGTAAATTTCAGGGTAGGGGAACTCTGGTGTTTTTTCTTTGAAATAAAGTTTTTGTGAGATCAAATAAATAGAGTTTTCTTTCAGCATTACAGTTCCTTACAGTGAGACCCAGTGGTCAGAGAGATGTCAGTTACAGGAGAGGCTTCCTCAAGGAAGAGAGGAAAGCTTCATGCTGTTAAGATTAAAATTAGTTTCTTTGCTAAAAGTATTATCTTTTTAGAGGTTTATTAAAGATTAAGAAATAAAGAAAATACAAATAAGAAAGCACGTGCCTAGGAGGGCCGAAAGGCCCATTCAATTTCACTTACTACATCTTGAGAGACGCATGTGCTAGGAAGTTGAAGCAGGGAGAGAGCAAGTAGGCGGTATAGTCAGTTTAAATATCCATTGTGTTCTCACACTCAGGTGAGGACTCAGGGAGATTGTAGGGCAATCTGGGAACTAGCAAGGACTTCTGGGGATTGAAGTCTGGGGTTCAAATCTCCATTTTTACAATGCCCATTCCCTATCTCCAGTCTGCCATTCCTTGGTGAAAGTGTCAGGGCAAAGGTAGAAGAGTCAGGTGGGAGGATGCTATGAGACTGTACAAGAGCAGGAAAAAGAAAGCAATTAAGTTGTACCCTTTATTCACTTCTTTATGTTTTATTATCTATGTATCTATATATTTCTTGTCTATACAGTTAATTATATTGTCTCAAATTAGAATGTGAATTATTTGAGGGGAGGGACTCTGGTTTTGCCTTTACAACAGAGTGTTTACAGAGCTTGGTGCATATTGAGCACTTAATAAATACTTGTTGAGGGGCATCTGGGTGGCTCAGTGGCTAGAGAGACAGTCCTCCGTTCAAATCTGGTCTCAGACACTTCCTAGCTGTGTGACTTGGGCAAGTCACTTAACCCCCATTGCCTAATCCTTACTATTGTTTTGCCTTGGAACTGGTACATGTATTGATTCTAACACAGAAGATAAGGGTTGCTTTTTTTATGCTTGTTGACTGACTACTGCTATTAAGAATGAGGTGTCAGAGGGAGTAGAACAATGCTTTTTCCAAGGATATCTCCCAATTATCCTTTGACCTATTTCATACCTATCCACACTATCTGATCATTTTTACCTAATCTGGTTGCAGTTTCTGGGGTGGAGATATTAACTGGTATCTTAGAAAGTTTCAGAATGTAGAAAATACAGAATAAAAACTACTAATGACCAAACAGATGTCCCAGGTGTACAAAGATGAAATATCAATTTTGGAAAGTTACATTCTCTCAAGTAGATCAACATTTGCTCATTCTATAATTTTGTAGAATTAGTTTTTCAGAATACAGTTAGTGTTTCTTTTTTTCCATTTTAAGAATCCAACTAAGATTCCATTTTAGTCCATGTTGTGGGGTAGTCCATTTTTAGATCAGTAAATGTGTACTAATAGGAAAGATAAGACCATTTTGTGTTTACTTTCCTTATTTCCTTCTCTCTTTACATCTTTGTCTTCTTTTCCTCTTTCTCTAGATTTTTTCTACTGGATTTCTTAATGGTTCATAGCATGGAACATTTCCACTAGTCAGTTTGTCTCTGCATGTCTTGACTTATTTTCTTGGTCCCCTAAAAAACAGAGCCAAGGCTGCAAATTCAAATGAAGTTTTCTTTACTACATGTAAATCCTCTGAAAATGGCTCAAGCAATGACTAGAGCCAAGCATCACCTGTCAGACTCTGGAGCAAGAAGGCTTCCAAGCTCAGTCTCATTCATCTGCTCTTTGACAGCTCTTTAGCAGAATCACAGACTGCTTTTGCAGACACTGTGAGTGTTGCAGCCAGCTACATAGCAAGGGAAAGCCTGCTTAGATTTATTTTCTTAATTTAAACTTGTAAAAAAAACTCTCAGGAAAAGCCAGGGAATTTGCAAAATGCTCTTCTCTGAAAGTAGCATATGGGATCATGAAGACCTAAATACAGGGATATTTGGGAGAAAGGCTTATTCAGAAAGAGATTTGATAAAATGCAACCATGTGCTTTATTTTTTCCTTTTGTAGCTTTCCCATTTGATCTGGACTGTTTTCCAGAAAAAAGCCAGCTTGGATAAGGAAGTATCTGCCCACTTCTCTACCTACCTTGATTTTCAATCTGGCATTGTTTCTGTACTGGAGATGCTTCCATGAGCCTGTACAGCTTGGCTGTCTCCCCATCACATGGAACCACTTTAGTCACCAGGTCATGAGCTCCCAAGGAAAGGTAATGTATTATATTGAAGAGTGTTGAATTTGGAATCAGTGAGTTATTCAAATGCTGGCTTTCTACTCCTCTCTACTCTACTTTAACTACCCCTCAATTTCTTCATTTTAAAGATCACTATTGATCTTTATATATTTACATAATATATACATATATAATATATATGTGTAACATACATGGCATATGATAAATATATTTTATAAAATTATATGTTTATATAAATTTATGTTTATATATCAAATATTATTGAACTACATCAGGGATTATTAACATTTGTGTGTGTGGGTGTGCAAGTGTGTGGTGGGCTTCTTTAGCAATCTGGTGAAATCTATTGATCCCTTTCTCCATATAATGGCCTTTATTTTCTAAAAATCACTAACAAGCATTTCTTTTCACTTTCCTTCACCAATTTAAAAAAAAAAGAAAACAAACTCTGCTAAGAAATAAGCACCATCAAACAAAAAATAAATTGCCATTTCATCCAATAAAAATGTATGCTTCATTCTTCTGCTTGAGTATATCAGCTCTCTGTTAGGAGGTAGATAACATTCCTCCTCATCAGTATTTTGGAATCAGGGTTTTCCATTGCATTAATCAGAACTCTTATGTCTTTCAGAGTTTGCCTTTATAAAATTGTTGTAATTGATTATTTTACTTTGCATCAGTTTATACAAATCTTCCCAGATTTCCCTGTAGCCATTCCTTTTTTGCCATTTCTTATAGTCCAATGATTTTCCATTAAATTCATATGCTGTAATTTGTTCAGACACTCTTTAATTGATGGCACGTGTTAGTTTCCAGTTCATTGCCACTACAAAAAAAAAGCTGCTATAAATATTTTTGTACATATGGGTCTTTCTTCTTTTTCTTTGAATTATTTGGGGATATAGATCTTGTAGTGTTATCACTGTGTCAAAGATACACATAGTTTAATAACTTTGGGGACAAATTCCAAATTCCTTTTGAGAAACAATAGACCAACAGTTCATTAATGTATCTGTTTCCCCCATTTTCTCCAGCATTTGTCATTTCTAATAGGTATGAAGTGGTACTTCACTTCTAAAAAACTTGTCTTTCTCTAATCAACACTGATTTAGAACATTTTTGTATGACTATAGAAAACTTTGATTTATAATTGTGAAAATTTCCTGTTTACATTCCTTGACTATTTATCAACTAGGAAATAACTTTTATTTTTATAAATTTGACTCAGTTCCTGATATATTTGAGAAATGTGGCCTTTATAAGAGATACTATAAATTTTTTTATTATTCTATTGACTAAGGTACCTTTTATCAAAATGTATTTTCCCTGATTATCTGTTTCTTAAGTGGGTCTATTTTTGCTTTTGTTTTTGTCTGAGATCATGATTTCTCCCTTTGCTTTCTTCATTTATGCTGAAGTATATTAGATTCTGTTCCAGTCCTTTATTTTAACTCTATGTGTGTCTTTCTCTTTCAAGGGTATCTCTTGTAAGCAGCATATTGTTGGATTCTGATTTCTAATCCGTTCTGCTATCCACTTCAGTTTTCTGGATTAGCTCCTCCCATTCACATTCTTATTTATGATTACTAGTTCTATATTTCCCTTTATCCTATTTTCTTTTGTTTCTCTTTCTCTTTTTTTATCTTTTCTCTTATCAAAAGTCTGTTTTGCTTTTGATTGCTGAGTGCTTTAATCTGCTCTCTCTTTTATCATCCCCTTTCCCCATCTCTCTTATCCCTTTCCTCTTTTATTTTCCTTTTAGATAAGATAGATTTCTATATCCAACTGAATGTGTGTGTGTGTGTGTGTATATATATATATATATATATTTTTTTTTTTTTTATATATTCCTCTGAGTCCTGGAATTGTGATCAAGGCCCATGTTCCATGGTGTTATGTTGTTTTGCTAGTGTAATGTCAGTGTTACTGTTATGTTAGTGTTGTTACTGTTGCTTGCAATATATACTTCCTTTGCTTACTACAATGGTGACTGATCACAAATCTTCCTTTCCCACTTGGAATGGTGACCCAGAATAGCTTGTGGGCAATAGAGTTGCCAATTAGCTCCAGCTGCACCAAGGGCCAGCAAAGGGTCCCTTGTAATCTCTTTTGGAGCAGTTGTCCAACCCCTTTATTGTCTCTTGACTGAGAGCTCCCTAATCTGCTGCTTTCTTCAAGGCCCACTGCTGGTGGTTCTGCTTGGGCATCACTTTCAGACCTCCAGAGTGGTCTGAGGCTGGATAAATGTCTGCCTTTGGCCTTTTGCTGACCCTGCCATTCCAAAATTGGATTGAGGGTGCTATGTTAAAGTTGCTTTGGGGAAGTGTTGGAAGTGTTTACCTGGGTCACAGCCTTTACTCCACCATCTTGGTTCACCCCTGATCAACCCTTAAAAATATTGGCATACTTCCTATTTAAATCATTGTTTGATGGTTAATCAGATCAAATTAAAAATATTTTAATTTTTATTATTTTTAAGGATTGATGGAAAGAAAATGATTCTTTCAAAAGAAAAACTCTTGTTCTGCCCCACAATTTTAGATGGGATGCTACCATTACTAACATTTTTAAAGGGGGTGATTTAATATAAGGCCCCAGATTTGATCAATAGGTGGTCCTCCAGGATTTCCAATAATTGAGTTTTTTCCTTGCAAAATATACTTTTAATTTGTGCTAACTCAGAAATAAGTGAATGAGTGACAGAGGAATATGCCTAGACTAGTAGAGCAATTCTGTTAATTTCCCTGAAGCAATTGTCTCAAATTCGAGAAATGGCCAAATAATGAGACAGGGAAGACGGAGAAGAGTCACACCTCTTGCCACTAATTAGCCAAGGGAGCTTTTGTCTCAGAAGCCACTTGCTTGGAGAGCTGACCACTCACCTTAAAAGCAGATAATTCAGGGGCTCCAAAGCAAATGATTGGAAAAATCCAGTACTACAAAGAGTTATAGACATACACAACAGCCTCAAATGTATTCCAAATAAAAATGATGCATGAGATCTGCCAAGACTCTCCTCCACTTCCCACCCCTTTTCCTTGGAGGCCATAACCTGCTAGTTGCCAAGGGAAAAGCAATCTAACTCTTCCCTCTCATGTATGTTCTGACTGAAGCAAGTTTTAGTGAGCCTGAAGCTGGAGAATCAGCCTGCCATCTTCTGAGATCCTGATCCTCATGGCAGGGCTTTTAGTGATGACAAGAGAACTATATGAGGGAAAAAATGCACTCATGAAAATGGCAATGGCTGACCCATTTAAATTTTCATTCAACATGCCTGTAGTTTCTAAGGCTAGCAGTTAATTCTCATATGTTAAAAGGCATTTATAATTATGATAAGTTATGATATAGTCTGAACCTATTGTAAATTTTAGATTTTTCATTAACTTGCCTCATTTCTCATTAAGACTACTTAAATCTGAGTTTATAATATGTACCTACAGTTAATAAAACTATATTTCTTTTAAAAAATTCCTGCTGGTTTGATTTTTAGAAGATGAGAGTTAATAATGATTTAAATGCTTGATTATTATTTTTTTTAATATCTTAGATAGGAGCCCCTTCCTGAAGAGGAAGGAGCTGGACCTTGGAACAAAGCACAAACTTGTATTCAAAGAAATAAAGAAGGGGATCCATGGGTGTTGGGAGAAATGAACAATGGTGAGTGATAACGAGGCAGCTATTTGGATACCCATCATTGACAATACAGAAATGGATCATTTTCCAAGAAAGAGTATCTGAGATGTGATGGAGATCTTCCTAAGACTGATGCTTATGGATGTAGATAGTACTACCAGAAGTAATAAAAAGGCTGTGTGTCACATAGGTTTGGGAATCAATGAAAGGAACGATATTGTGATATGGAAATCACTTTAAAAGACTGATATATATTAATTTAAGGTCACCAAGGAATTCAGCTATATAATTCCTAAATGAAAACTCAAGTCAGCTGTTAACCTTTTTATGGTGTTTTAATTACAAACAGGAGGAAGAAAAGTATTAGAGGGAAAGAGAGAGAGGGGGAAAAGGGAGAGAAGGAAATAGGGCTTAAATACCTACTCTGCTTAAGCTGAGCCAAAGGCCCAAGACCCTGGATAGCCCTGGATAGCCCTGGATAGCAGAGGCAAAGAAAAGAGATCAGTTCCTATCATTCACGTGACCAAAATGGAGAAACAGTCTCAGGGCTCCTCCACAACAAGCACCAGGCTCCAACTACCTCCTTTCCCCCCCACAGGAAGTCCCCAGACTCCTCAGCTGTCCTCTACCTCACTTCCTGTGTTTCACCTGTGCCAATGGTGGCTCTAGCTTCACCCAGGACCGCCCAGAGGTCTGTCCCCTTTGCACATGTCTGTTGAAGGTCATATTCTCAAATAATTAAATCTTGAGCTTTGCTGCAGCCCTTCCTAAATCCTGTTACCCTGAGTAGGGTGGAGATTGTAGTTTCCAAGACCTGATTCTGTCATTCCAAGTATCTATATTGTTATTGATCAGGAAATAGCCAAATCCTATCCTCTAAAGAATGGTTTGAACAGGGTTGAGTAGTTTTGAAATTCACAATATTCAGTTCTGACCTCTGACACTGGTGTGAAATTGATCCTCTTAGGACTTCAGGTTCCTCATCTATAAAATGAGAAAGATGAACAAGCTGGCTTTCCCAATCTAATACTTCTGTAATCCCTTGAATCTCAACAGTATTACAGTAGAATGGCATTCTGTTAAAAAAAAAAAAAAACAAACACAGCAGTACACTTTATGCACACAGATAGAATCCTCATTATTCCCATTTAAGGGCAAAGACTTCAAAGAGGTAGTATTTTTTTTTTAGGAAAGATAGCTAAAAATAGAATGACTGAAAACAGACTTTGTCCTAGAACACTGCACAGAAAAAACACAGGGATGCTGTGTTCTTGACAAAGGATGGATTGTAGCAATCAATGGCTAATAAAAATCTATTTGCTGGGAGTTTTATAAATCTAATTAAATGGACTTTTAAAGAAAAAGGAAGTGGGAGGTAGAAAATTACCCACCACTAGGGGAGATGTGATAAATCTGAGGTTCTAAATTTAGAGTCCATAATCCTGAATTGAGAAAAAAAAACTTTGGTAAGTATTTTAATTTATTATTTTTTTTGTTAACCTATGTATTTTATTTTATGTATTGAAAAACATTGTTCTGAGAAAAAGTCAACTGGTTTCACTATATCTGTCTGATAGTCTATCCCCCTGTCCCTCCCCCCCCCCAAATCTGCCATAGAGAGTGACTATAATGTAGAAGAAAGTATCAGAAGAGACATCAAGAAATTTATACAGACTAAAATCCAAAAAGGGATTCAACAATAAAGTCTCTGGCCTTGGCTATCTAAATATGAACAAAAATAGTACAGACATCACACAAAAGCTACTATAACTAATGCAAAGAGACAAAAGTAACCTCTCTCAGCCTTGATGGGAATGGCATTCATACCTAGAATATGCCAAAGCAAGAGTATACCTTATTTAAAAGGAGAGGAATGGTTAAAAAATAATACTTGCTATTAATAGGATATAGACGTGTAATAAAATCTAGGAAAAAGAGGAGGGAAGTATAATAAGGAGGACATTTGAGTGAAGATTTGGGTGAAACAAAATAATAATGATAATTTTGGTCATAATAGTAATGACTCACATTTATATATAATTTTAAGGTATTCAAAGTGCTATATTTTGCATGCCTTAAAGTATATACAGTCCTTTATGTTGTGGTGGACAATTAGTAACAATTATGAACTATACAATTTATTAGCAAAACAGGAATGATAAATTCATCAGTTACCTGGAGCCAAAAGACCCTGAATACAGATTGAGATAGATTTTTGTGTAGTAAAAACAATCAGGAGAGAAAATAATTTAAAGAAAACAATTAACCAAGATACAAAATTAGGTAATCTGATTTCTAATTAGGGGAAATAGTAGAACTTTCCAAGTTGGGAGGAGAGCAAACAGATATTGTTCCCTGAAATCAGAAAAAGAGCCTCAGTATCTGTATTCAATCAAAGGAACATGGAAATAATAACTGATGAACTAACGTGGGGCCAGTTTTTAGTTAAGACATATGGGTTTCTTGAGATATAAAATTGTGAGAAATCTTCAGATTTGACTATGTTTCTGATTAGCATGAAATGGGTTCTTAGGTTTTTGAAACAGTAGGTGAAGGTGGTCCATCTTCCCATCAATGCAGAGCTGGTTCAAACAGTGCACTAACATTTTCTCACAATTCCCATAATTGAATAGTTTTCTCCCAAGACAGAATTTGGACTCTACTCATAATTAAATAGAAGGAAGCTGAGCTAGATTCAGAACTGAGTCAGAAGGTGGAGTCAGTGTGGTTAACTTTATTCATATAATATAAAGTATCTGTATCATTTTAAGGCATGCAAAATATTTTATGTAGAGAACTTTGCCTGCCTTAAAATGATACATATACTTTACATACTGTATATAAAGGTCTTTGCACACCTTAAAATTATGTCCAAATGTGGAGGGTATTTGTTGTGGGGCTTTACTGCAGACCACATGGACAAGAGGAAATTGATGAGGAATTTAGGAAACAGATCAGAGACCTGGCATGGAAGCATCTTCTATCATCATGATAAAGGAGTATAGTTCTCCCGAGTATCTGCCGGATCTGTCTTTTTCTGTCCTTGTCTCTGAGTCTCAAAGGCAAGGCAGCAAATAAATTCTTGATTTACTGATTACTTGGTACTTCAAAAAGCAGTGAGAAGGGGCAATTGCTATTATGATTCTCACTTACAGGAGGAACTCATTTCAAGAATGGAACTCATGATCACCGTAGGGCTGTGGTGGAGGAAAGGAGATCAGGGATAGTCTCATATGTAGCAGAGATTTTTGAAATGCATATTTCAAAGGATTCAGAGAAAATGTAAGTATGATTTTATAATCTTATCAGTAATATCAGTACACAATGGATGGGAAGTTCTCCAAAATGAAATTTGATAATAAAAAGAACAATAGCTCTGATGAGGAAGAAATGGGAAATTTGTCTAAAAAAGAATCTTGTGGTTGCACTGGAGACTTTCAAACCAATTCAGTATTAAAAAAAAAAAAAGATAAATACAAGGGCAGCTGGGTGGCTTGGTGAATTGAGAGCCAGGCCTAGAGACAGGAGGTCGTAGGTTCAAATCTGGCCTCAGGCACTTCCTAGCTGTGTGACCCTGGGAAAGTCATTTAACCCCACATTGCCTAGCCCTTGCTGCTCTTCTGTCTTGGAACCAATATACAGTGTTGATTCTAAGATAGAATGTAAAGGTCTTTTTTTTTTTTAAGACAAAAAAAAAGAAAAAAAGAAACATAACTATGGATAAGAGAAAAATGGGTAATAGGAGAAAGTCTAGGAGAGAGGAACCAGGATGGTAAATCTGAGATCATATCCTGTAAGATTTTGTTGAAAGAAATGGGGATGATAATCCTGATGAAGACTTAAAATAACTTGTCTTCAAGTATGTAAAGGGCTGTTATGGGACCCATCAATTAAATGTGTTATACTTGGGTGCAGAAAGAATAAAGCAGAGTAAAGAGTGGAAGTTGTAAATAAATGAAATTAGTCTTGATATGAAGAAAATTTCCCAAAGTAGAATTTGAAGAAACTCAAGGTCAAGAATTTTAGAAGATCAGTTCTCAATGTTTTTGGTCTTGAGTCATCATATAAAAATTACAGAGGGCCCCAAAGAGCTTTTGATTGGTGGCTTGTGTCTACTTATATTTCCCATATCAGAAATTTTAAAAATGCTTTAGTATTAATAGGAAAATGATTTTGACCTCACGGAAAGGACAACCTGGGATATCTCAATTACAATGTTTTAGGAACTTTTTTTTAAATAAAGTGGAAGTAGCATAGCATCATTGAATCTCAAATAATATCATCAAAAAGATTAGTGGAATAAACAAAATGAGACTGAGTTAGAAGCAAACATAGCAGCACACTTTTCCATTAACTCAAGAACATAAACTATTGGGTAAAGGCCTCTCCATCTGATAAAAACTGCTCAGAAGATTGGAAATCAAGCTGACAGACAATAGGTGTAGACTAGCACCTTATACAATATAACACAATAAATTCCAATTAGACAGACTACCTACATATAAATGACCATATCATTTAAAAATTAGGTGAATGGACCATTTTATTTTCATAGAGTTAGATGAGAATCCCTAGTTTGATCATCTCTAGACATTATAAGTGAAAATTGATCATTTTGCTTAAAGAAAAAAAGCTTTCATATGAACAAGGTCAATGTGAGTTAAATAAGAAGATTTAGATGAAAAAATATCCTTGAATCAAGTATTTCTGATAAAAGTCTATCATCCAAAATCCATAGGATATTTACACAGATATAGAAGACATTCAAATGATTATTAACATATGAAATATTCTAAGAACAGTAGTGTTTTTAGAAGAATGTAAATCATCAACAAATATGTGGAAAAAACCCTCCAAATCAGTACAAACAATAATGTAAAAAATGCAAACCAGAAGAGGTATCACTTCACATTTTTACAATGAGCAAAGATGGTCAAAGATAGAAACAGCAGCAGAGGGGCTGACTATGAGAGCTATTGGTAAGGATGCAAACTAGTCTACCTGTTAATACCAATAGTTTAGAATTGTATAAGAAATCTACTAAACTTGAACCTAGTGATTAGAAGTCTGACCATATTCCTATAAGATTTCTATTGATGTGAAAAAAAATATATATATATATATATATCAGCTCTGAAGAACAAAGAAGGAAAAAACCAACAATAAAATGTTTACCCATTGATTGAGAAATAATTGAACAAATTATGATCTATGAATGTAATGGATTATTTATATATTATAATAAATAGCAAATAGGAAGAATTCAGAGAAACATGGGAAGACTTCTAAAACTTATACAGATGACTTGATAAAATATATTCCCTCCTGTTATGAAATGCTAAATTACAGGTTGATAATATTACCAGCTGTCTGTCCATCAGATATCATCATCATTACATCAAAGATTTTATAGGGCTTAGCAAAGGAATTACTCAGATTTTGTTTAAGCATAACCACAATTCAAATGGGTTCTTTCCTTATCTCCCTAAGGCTTGACTCAAATTAAAGCGGCTTCTATGAAAATGGTAGTTTCTACATTCCCTCCTCCAAGAAGCATGAAATTAACTTAGATTTTTCACATTTTTAACTTAGATTTTTTAACAATGATTTTTCAGTTTTCATGATGACTTTGGAGATGGTCCAGCCAACATAGCCATGTTAACAACATAGTAAAGATTAGTTGAATTCTGTTACTTGAATAAGCATGATGCATGCTGTCACATCATATAGGGATAGTACTTATTCTCTCTCTATAAAACCTCAATGGATGGCTTTTCCTCTTATTCCATAAATTATATATATAAATTCTATAAATTATAACAGTAATGGTAAATACTTTATCTTCACAAGTTATTGGAACATGAAAAAAGACAATGAACCAAGTAAAATGAATCTATCTGGACCTTTGTTTCTTTACATGTACAATTGGACTAGAAGAACTCTGAGGGCCCTTCTGACTGTCTGGCTCTATGGCTGCTTTACCCACTCTTTTCCCCCTCTATTCCCATGCCCATTAACTCCAAAAGCTGAACAAATAAAGAGCATAAAAAAAGAGAAAATGCTCTTCTTCCCTTCCACGTCTTTAGCAGGAAAGTGCCACGGTCAGTTTTGTGCCTCTGGAACATTACCTTGGCAGCCCAGTGGAGGATGGATTAGGGTAGAGAGAAATTGGAATCAGGGAAGCCAATTCGAGGGTTACTGCAATAGAAAAGCAATGGTGGTCTGAACTAGAATGGTGACTTGTGAGTAGAAAGTAAGGAACAGACAGGAGAGACTGTGTAGAGTGATGACAATGATGATGATGAAGATGATGATGAAGATGATGATGATGATGATGATGATGATGATGGTCATGGTGGTGGCAGCAATGGTGACAGCCAGTATTTATATAGCTCCTACTCTGGGTCAGGAACTATGCTACAAGCTTTGCAGATTATCTCATTTGATCTTCGAAACCAGCTTGGGTGATAAGTGCCATTTCTATCCTCATTTTATAACTGGGTACGTTGAAACAAATAGAAATGAAGTGATTTGCCCGATGTATTGAGTGCCTACGATGGGATGTGAACGCCAGGCCAGCACCACCCTGCTCCCTCTAAACTGGCAAGCTCTGCCAATTTATTAGACATGAGTTATGAGAAAGAGAGTGAGGAGTTGAGAATGATGTTGCAGTAGTGACTTGGGGAGACAAGAGAGAAGGTACTCGACGTCACCTTTAGACAGCCATAATTGTCAATCATCAATAAGCATTTATCAAGTGCCTACTATGTGCTGAGGATCCAAAAAAGAGGCAAAAGACAGTTCCTGCCCTCAAGAAGCTCACAATCTCATGGGAGAAGACAGCAAAGAAATGCATGGAAGTAATACTATACAGGATAAATAAGAAAGAAGAGGGGAAAGGCACTAGAATTAGGAGGGACTGGGAAAGACTTACTATAGAAGATGGGATTTTAGTTGGGATTTGATGGGAGCTAGGGAAGCCAGGAAGCAGATGAGGAGGGAGCTCATTCTAGGTAGGGTGGACAGCCAGAGAAAATGCCTGGAGCTGAGATAGACTAGTTAATTTGTTTTTTTCATGGAACTGCCAAAAGTCCAATGCCACTGGACTGAAGAATAAGTTGAGGGCAGGGATCCGGGAAGGGAGGAGGGGGCTAGAAGCAGAAAGCAGAGCAGAAAAGAAGCTAGGAAAGGAGAAAGTTTTGCCCACCCACCCCCTCTCCTGACAGACCAGCTTTTCTGACCTTCTGTTAGTAGAAGGAGAAAGCTGACTTCTGGCTCAGAAGCCTCCTCCTGGAGAGGGTATATGGTTTACCTAAAGATCCCTTGCATCTTGGTCCACACTAGCTACTATAATGTTTGGGGGGAAACTACGGGGTTCCGTTGTTTCCCAGAAACAGATATGTTTTGGAAAGAAACAGAAGAGCATCTGGACAAATGTATTGCAAAGACAATGGCCATGAAAAGAGCAGTTGGAGTTTCTTGCTCCCAGACTGTTCTCAGGGTTAAGCAAAAAGCAAGAATCTCACTTGCCTGCAAGCTGCACCATGACAGGACTGCTGGGAACAGCATCTGCTGCAGAAGACTCGGAGGAGCCCAGTGAAAACAACACAAAGCAGAGAGAGATGAAAAAACCCTTAGATGGGCTCAGAGTGTTCCATAGCAATTAGAAGAGGAAAGTTGCCACAGAGTGAGCCAGGAGCGCCAGCCCCAACCCAAGGAGAGAGGGAGAAAACATCTCCTGGTCCTGAAAGGAAAGTCCTTGAGATCCTCAGTGTGTGTTTCTGTGCTCGCGCCCAAGCTTGCCCCAGGTTGTCTCGTTTCATTTCTTCTTGGAGTCTTGAAAAGAAAAAGAACTCCATTCAGCCTTGCATCCTGCCAGAAGAGTTTTCTTCTGAGTAACTGGAGTCAGAGTTCAAGGTTCCAGAGTCCGAAGCTTTGTCTTACTTCTCCATGCAGAACTTTTCAATACAAAAGCAGGCGTCTCTGGCTGGGTTGAGTGACTGACTCTTCAAGGGGGAGCAGCAAGTGTCTGCTTCAGCTCCTTCTCCTGTCTTCTGCTTTGTCTCATCCTCATGTTTGCATAAGGCAAGGGAGACTATTCTCGACCTCTTGAATATACTTAAATGCATTATTTTTTTGCATGAAAAGTATTATTTTCTGCTTTCTTCACCTGACATTTTTTTTCTGACGATAAGTTTAATTTCCAAGAAGATAACGGTAAACTGAAATTCATCGCCAATTGAAATTGATTGCTTTGATAAAAGCAATATCTCCTCAAAGGGCTGGTACCCATTGGCAGATTAGAGGAAAAGCACCCATAGGAGGCAGCAGGAAATTCATTTAACCCAGAGCTTTCAGGGGGTTCAAAGTGAATGACACTCTCCAATAAAATGAAAGTCCCTTTATACTTGGATACCCTAATGAGATGGTGATCTCTAGGTGGGCATCTTCAGGGATGCCAGTTGAGAATCATCCAGGCCTACCACCATCAACTGTGCCCTCCCCTAAGTAATCTGCAGGGCTTCTCCCCAATGAATGGGCAGGTTTCACACAGTGTGACTATGAGGAGAGCCCGTAGCCTACCACTGATGCCTCATTCTCTCACTAGCGACCAAACCCTTTTGTTCCTCTGATCATGCATTTCCCTGATGATGCCTTTGCTTTATGGCTTAAAAACCATCATATCTTGGAAAATGTTTGCTACCAATGTGTCACAGAAGGGAAATAGCTGAGTCTAGGCAGAAATGGTGGAAAGAAAATTACACATTAAGGCCAATGGTACACATCTATAACTACAAATAAAAACGAAGCATTTAGGCAGTCTTTGTTCACTCTTCCTAAGCACATTTTCAAAGGAAAATCAATGTATTCTGTTCCCTTAGATTAAGGGACTGTATCCTGTTACTTCATAACACCTGTTCTCCACGCTGGGGCTAAATGATTTGTTTCTCCATCTCATCGAAATCCAAATTCTGCTTAGGCCAAGAGCTAAAAGGCTAATACTTTGCCTGTTATTAGTTTTCACATTTCCATTTGTCTCTTTAAAGGAAAATGACATGTTCTTTTTCTACTTAGGCTACATCAAAGCTAACGACTTCTTACCCCAGAGCCAGGAGATATCCATCTCAGAAGTCAAGAGGTATGG
Organism: Monodelphis domestica; assembly: GCF_027887165.1. Lineage (NCBI taxonomy): Eukaryota > Metazoa > Chordata > Mammalia > Didelphimorphia > Didelphidae > Monodelphis > Monodelphis domestica. Next base: position 38,466,083 of record NC_077234.1, on the reverse strand, counting down.
GAGAAGGAAAGGTGAAACCTTCAGCATGAATTTTTAAGCACTCCCTAGCAACTAGAGGGCGGCTGATGGGCTGGGGAGAGTGAATAGTGCCTGCATTTATGGCCAGAGAGAGAAAGAAGCAACATCAAGGGAAAACCTGGGATTTTCAAGAAATCGATAATTCCTTAGAAAAATAGATGGGCAGAATGTACATTTTTAATATTAAATTCTCCTAAAGAAGAAGAGGGGTGCTTGTAAGAAATAATGGGGGCTTGGGGAATGAAAGCATAATATCCAGGAACAATGAAGAAGCCTTTGGTTTGGGGCTGCCATTATGTTTTATATTCTGTTTGTAGAGCCTGTCTGGTGCTGTGTTTCTCTAAATGCTGGGAACAGTTATTCAAGTTCTTCTGAAAAGATGTGATCGTTTATTATGAGGTGGCTTTCCAGGAATGAACTATTTACTTGTAGGTATTAATCAGGCATTTCCTATCTCTCTTTTAAGTTGCCAAGGAAGTAACCACTGAGGTGCCTACATGACCTGTTTATTTGGACAGTGGCTTTCCTCCGACTCCCTCCCAAATTCCCCAGTGCATTTTGTCCCAGGCTCCTCTTGATGAATTATCCAGAAAGCACATGCAACCAATCATGGCTCCCCAAATGACTCACACTAAGGATCTATAGTTAGGGGAATCTTTCCACTTCCTGACTTCACTTGCCCATTTATTCTGATGTTTTCTATTGAATGCTGTCAGGCTTGGGGACATTAAGTAAGTTCTAAGCTCCAATACTTGTTTGCTATGAGATCATAGATCAATCCCTTGACATCTTCGTGCCTCAATTTCCTCATCTATAAAATGGGAATAATAATAATAACTGTAATACCTGCCTCATAGAACTGTTGTGAGATTCAAATTAAAATAGATATAACTAAATAAATAATATAAATATATTTATGTATATAAAGACAGATATAAATAAATAATATAAATATATTTATGTATATAAAGACAAATATAAATATATTTTGTATATAAACACAAATAAATAAATATGAATATAAATAAATAAAAATAGATAAAAGTTCTTGGAGAAATTTCTGTTGGAACAATTGCTGTGTTTCCTCTTAAGTCTCCTCTCCAGTTGTACATTCTTCTTCCTTTGACCAGTTATATGAGATTTGCTCTGGGGGGAGAGTTACCCAGTTTAGAGGGTGAATGAACCAAACCTCTCCTCAATGCCCATTCCTAGTCCAATCAAGAACCCCAAACCATACTTCATCCCATCCAGCCATGTACTGGGACACCAGGACTACTATAGGAAACTCATTTAAGCTCTGAATTTGTTTCATAACCTATAAATGGGAACAATTATACCTATAGTCTAATCCCTGACTAACTTCCCAAACTTTTACACTTTGCTCTTCTCTATACATTCTACAATCCAGGGAACCTGGTCTTTTTTCTGATCTTTGCAAGGAATATTCCAGTTTTCTACCCAGTGACATTTTTCTATTTCTCCTCCATTCCTGGAATATTCTCCTTCTTCACCCTTGACAACTGACTTCCTTTAAATTTCAGCTCAAAAACTCATCTTCTGCAGAGGATTTCCCCCTCCCTTTTACACCCCTTCCCTCTGAGATGATTTTCTATCTACACTGTATATATCTTACATATATTGGGTTAGGTAGGTGGCACAGGGGATAGAGCCTTGAGCTTGGAATCCAGAAACCTCATCCTCCTGAGTTCAAATCCAGCCTCAGACATTTACTAGTTATGCAAAACTAGGAAACTCACTTATTAGCCTGTGGCCTCAGTTTCCTCATCTGTAAAATGAGCTGGAGAAGGAAACCACTCCAGTATCTTTTCCCAGAAAATCCAAAAGAGAGTCCTAAAGATTTGGACACTCTTGGACAGCAACAACATCTTATATCTTATATATATATATGGCTGTTTTATGTGGCTTTGTCCATTGAAACTGGGAGAGCCTTGATGACAGGGAGCAGCGTTTTTCCCTTTCTTCATATGCTTAATGCTTAACACAGAGCGTGGAATATTATAGGCATTTAATAAGGACTTCTTGACCGCCTGAAAGACTACCTCCCTCATACAGTCATCATGAGGATTCAATGGAAGTGGCAGTAGAGATGTCAATGAGGAAGGCCCGCAATGAGACATGAGGAGAAATCTGGCTCCTCTCATGGGCCCCCACTTCACTCCAGAAATGAAGCCCTGCCTCTTCACTCTTGTCATTTGTCTGTGAGGCATTCCGCAGAACTGAAAGTGAGTGAGTATGGAGAGGTTGGTGGAGAGGCCCATGACCTGTACGAGCAGGCTGCCATGTACAGCTAATAATAACAATAGAAAGGAAATTAGCCCTTGTGAAGCACCTACTGTGTGCCAAGTGTTTTACAGGTATTGCAGTGGGCCCACCCTGGGAAGGCAGATGTTCTTTTCATCCCCACTTTACAGTTGAAGAAACTGAAGCAAAGAGGAGTTAAATGACCTGCTTGGCGTCCTACAACTCATGAGGAGATGAGGCAGGATTTGAAATCAGGACTTCTTGCCTTTAAGGCCCAAATGCTAATTATTGGACTTTCTGGCTGCCTTGGAAGAAAGATGGGTGCAGCTCTCGGGAAGAGACCCGCCATGTGCTGAGGGATGACCCTGACAGGCTGACGGCTCCAAAAGCTTTCTTGTAATTCCAAGAGAAGTCCAGGAAGGTGCCCAGCAGACCTGGGTCCCCCTTGGAGCCCACTTATCATCTCTAAGAAGGCACAGGATATGGCGGGTCGGATGAATGGTGGTTGCCATCATGGGAGGAAACTTTCAACTGGATGAGTCCAAAGAATGGATATTTGAGGAGGACCACGGTGTGTCCTCTCCCCCTCTAACCGCTCCTGGACATCGTTTTCCTCCTATATCCGATGAGGCTAACAGGGAGCGCCTCTGATCTCTACTTCCCAGAGTTGTGACTCAGATAAAAACCAAAAGTGCTTTTCAAACTTTAGGTCGTCTATAAATGCCTGTTATTGAATGAATCCATGAAAATAGCATTTATTAAATGCTTACTATGCACCAAATATTCATTATCATTAGGCCTAAACTTGCAATAATATTTCTTAATTATATGGTGCTTAGAGGAGCGCAGAGTAAATGCAAAGGATCATGACATTGGAGATTGGAATGCAGCTAATTATTTGCAAGGGAAAATATAGAAGACATTGTGTTGCAAACCAAATGTGGAGAAGGGAAAGCCCTCTGCCAATTAGTGTGGCCATTCACAGACTAGGCATATTTATGTCTTTAGCAAAGGAAGCCGGGGTTAAGGAGAGCCCAGGCCTCGAATGGCTCAATAATGCGGCGGCATGTAATGGTAGAAAGACGAACCCATGCAGACAGAGGAGGACGAGGGTCGAGGTCAGAGGCACCCTTCCAGAGCTAGTGGAGATACTGTAGACAATTATCATCGTTGTTACCAATAAGGGAGGCATGAAATAAAATCCAGGTGGCTCACCTCTAGTTTAAGGAGGCTGGGTCTGAAGGAGAAAGAGAAGGGTTGGTTGGAGTCACTGTACCTGCTTAGAATGCCAGAATTAATTCATGGCCAGGAAATACTGTGTGGCCTACTCCATAGCTCTACCATCCACCTGTCTCCCCAGGTCCTGGCAGGTCATGATCTCTCATGTCTTTGTTGGGAGATAGCATGACAGAAAGGTAGAAGATCTGGCCTTGAAGCCAATAAGACCTGGGTCCAAGTCCTGGCTCTTAAATAGACTGGCTCTAGGATCCTAGAGAAGTTGCTTCATGGGCAACTGCGCTTTCAGGGATGCCACTGAGCTCCCCATCAACCCCAGCACTGCCACTTTCTAGTTTTATGGCTGTAAGCTAGTTGCTTAAGTTCTCTCAGCCTCAGTTTCCTTTTTTAATAAAACTTGTATACTACACAAGTTTGCTGTGAGGATCAAATGAAACAGTGTGTGTAAAGTGTGTAACTCTGTAGACGTTAGACTGCTAGAAAAATGCCAGTTATACACTAGAGTGCTTCTCACATATATGGATCAATTAATCAATAAACATTATTAAATACTTTTTATGTGCCAGACTCTTTTTTAAGTGCTAGGAGTAGGTCTATGCTTTCTCTGGTGCATATTCCAGATGAAAAAAAATTCCCCCCACCATTTCCCTCCTCCCAGGTACCTGAGAGACTTAGAGAGTTGCTTAGGACATTGAAAAGTAAAGTAACACTTGCCTTCTAGGGCCATATTGGTTTTAGTTTCCTTCCTGTCATGTTATCCCTCTCCGGACCCCACCACCTCCTATTCCACTGAACTTTCCTGGGTCCATTGGCTGCTTATAGGTGACCATTCAGTATTTCCATTTGGGCCAAGATCCCCACACTGCTTCCCTATGACCATCTTTTCCCCATGATATGGGCATATGCCCCTCCCTCCAACACACAGCTTTCTATCTCTAGCATTGGGAACAGTCATCAATCATATTAATTCTGTAATTTCTGGAAAGGATGTGTCAATAAATTGCTCTCCAACTCCTATCACTATCCTTATGAATCACTTGATCAATGTAAATATATATATCTGACTTTTTATTTGGAGTTCTAGTTCTTAGCTGCGTGCTTAAGTGATTAATAAATATTTTTCCATTCATTCAAAATTCATTTAAAGATAAGATCATGCAGGGCCATTTGAATGTCCATTGGTCTTAATACATTTTCTTCTCTGTCAGACTTCTGATCTTTTTGGAAATGCTTTATGTTTTTCTTTCTTTTGTTCTTTAGAATTTTGAAAGCTCTCCATATCTCGCCACCAAAAGAGAGTGCCCTAGGTTGGGCATGAAAAAGTCATCTCCTCCGTTCCTCTCCCCACCCCCACAGTGCCATTTCTCTCTAATAACCTCCCATTTCTGAGGGTAACAGTTACTGTGTGCTTAAGAAACCAAACTGAGTCCCGGCTATCAAATTGTCCCTAGATACTAAGAATTTTGACACGATCAGTGTGATTCTCATTCGAGCCAGTGACCCAGAAACAACATTTCTGTGTTTACTTCTCACTCTTTGTTCAGCCTCAGAACATGTGGTATGGTACCCTGCTAGTGAAGAACTGGCCTTTTCAGAAAGGTAAAAAAAAAGGAGAAAATTGCTAGTTTGTTCATAGTCTTTTTCAGAGTTCCAGTGAAGAATGCAGAGCTTAATTTTCTCTCTTCTAAAATTGGTGTGAACAGTAAAATGGTAATGATGGATCTGGCTTTTCCCCCACTTCTTCCTTCCTGAGTGAGCGGAGATGGGTCAAGTGATAAAGGTATCTGATTAAAGTTATGGCAATTTCCCTTTCTCTTAATTGCTTTAAAGAAAAGTCTATAAAATCTTTAAAAATCAAAGTAATTTCAGTGCCACTGTTACATATTGTAATTTTTTCATGATTTCATTTACAATTTTTAGCAATATTTTTAGGTATTCTGGAATTAAAGCTTAACTAATGGGTGTTAGAAGGAGGTAGAGGCAAGATTTGGGGCATTCTTTTTTATGCCAGAAAAACAAACAAACAACTTACTTATTAACTTCACTGAATCCCAATCATCTCTGTTTATAGATTCTAACTTCATTTTTTAAAACAATTAAATAGTTTATTCCTTAGATTAATATTTGCCTTTGCCTGGTAGATAGAAGAATAGATTGAAAACTGGCAGAAACCTCTGATACCATAAAATTCAACCCCCTACTATCACAGATGGGGGCCTTGAGAGTTAAATGACTTGTCAAGGGTCACCCAACTGCTATCAGATGTGGAATTTGAAGTCAGGTCTTTGTGACTCCAAGCCTAGCGCCTTCCACAATTTGTTATGTTGCCTTTCAGAAGACCCAGCCAGGATGTGGTAAGAACAAAAGAAAGCCAATGGATATTCTTTGTGCTTTATTGGTATCCTTACTTTTTTAGACATTGCGGGTTCTGCTGGAGTCCTGTGCCTGAAGGCGCTGACTTTGACAGTGGTGATGATGTAGACCTAGACTAAAGAGACTAACCACTCAAGACTCATTTTTGGTTATACACTAGTACAATGAAGAAAGTGTAGCTTCTGATTATTTATTCCCAGTGAGCTACTGGTATCATTTGGGCTCATCTAAGTGGCCAGGGACCTGGAGAACAGCACCTATCCATGAATATCCTTGTGGAATGTTGGCTTGAATTTGGAAAAGATGAGTTGTGAATATTTATATATAATTTTATATTTAAAAATATAATTTTATACATGCATGCCTACACACATATGTAGTTGTTATACTATCAAACTATATGTATGTCATGTATACTACTATGTATAAATAAACGTCCATGTATATGAATGCACATACACATATATGTTGTGTCCAACTCATCTGGGCCCCATGGACCACACTCTTCGTGTTGTTTTCTTGGCAAGGATAATGGAGTGGTTTGCCATCTTCTTCTCCAATGTACATACACACATTTATATGTAAAACACATCTTATAGACTGTAGATGGTATACATTTGGACATAGATCATACCCACAATACCTAATTTCATAGGGTTGACTTGAAGTTTCAAGGAGACAAAAGAAAATATTGAAATTTATCGACATGGCACAAACCTTACAACTTCATAACCCTTCAAGAAATTTTAATATGCCGTACATTTTTTGTTAAAATCATATTTTAGCTCATAATATTTGATACATGCTTATTAATTTCTCATTAAAAACCACTTTTTATCACATGTGACAAGATACATTTTTTCCAGACTTATCCTTAATTATAATTAATACAGACACCAAACCATTGAAGCATGTTTATCTCAGACTTCTGGATAACGTTATTAACTTTTCATGATATGGAACGTTGTACAAATCTGTGATGCCATATTCCATCTCCATTTGAGAATTTCTTTAATTCAGATACAATTCTGGTTCTCACAGTATCGATATATGCATCATCCCTTAACAAATGGCCAAATTTTCAGGCCCAGGGAAAGTTGTTTTTTTTAAACATTTTTGTTTTACAGTCTGATGAAGATATTCAGCTTTTATAGACTCACCTGAACTTTTCTTTTTGACAATGATTTTCATTTATCCTTGAGAGAAATAAATGTTTCATCAATAAAAATTCCATTTTCCCAGACATCTATAATCTAGTCTTTATACTGTCTTCATTACAATGGTTTATAACTTTAAAAAAATCTTCTCACTTTCTCAGACTGTTCAAGAGGTTTCTATCTTACAGTAACAAGTTCTCTACCTACCAGATGCCTTTGAAGGTCTAGACTTATTTTGTAAGTATTAGTTAAGCCATTTCCCCTGAAATCATTTGTCAGTTCTTGGTATTATTTTTCATTTTCAACTGGATGGCCCTTTGGACTTTAGGGCAACTGATTCTATCTCACTGAAGTCTTAAATGATTCAGAAAACTCTTGATTTTCCCACAGCAATGAGCACTGTGATATCGCTAACATTCATTGACGTGTGCTCCTTAAGAATAAACTCTTCACATTTCCTAGAATAATATCCATTCTTAAAACCCATAGAATTAAGAAAGACAAAAAGAGAATAAATCCAGTGCATAGAACTAATAGAAAACTCCTGGTAGGGAAATATACTCCATTTGGTTTCAAAGATCCAAGTCAGACCAGCCTTTTATCACTAGTTACATACACAAAACCATTGATGCAATAAGATGAACCCTGTCAAAATTATTGCTTTCCCCACCACTACAAACCCAGAAATGCTATAAGAATTCCCAATTAGCCTTCAGGCTGAGGCTAGAGGCATTCATGGTTAACCAATCTCCCTAGACTTTCCCTGAAAATAGACGCTCCGTGTTATTGGCCGGTACAAGGGTGCTCCTTGGGAGGACGACCCTAAGATTCTGCATAGATTTGAAAGACTGCGCTGTGATCGGGAGGACCCTGAGTGGTTTCAGCATATGTATGTGATAATATTAATTACGAAATGTGGAAGACAGACAGACCACACGGGAATTGGAAATAACGTTTAACCTGAAAAGAGATACGCGACAGCCATCTTCAAGTATTTGAGGAAGTGCCATAGGAGGAAAGAGATGATCCTTTATCCCTACATTGCCCCACAGGGCAGAACCAGGAGGAACTCCAGAGGCAGATTTCTGCTCGCTCCCAGGAAGACACTCTCTAAGAATGAGCGCTCTCTACAAGAGCGCTTGGTCGCATGTAGTGGGTTCCCCCAACAGGAGACTGACAAGCAAAGAATCTATTACTACGGGGCGGATATTATTAGAAGGAATTCTATTTCAGGAATGAGTGGAACTGGATGACCACTGAGGTACCTCACAACCCTGAAATTCTGCGATTCTTTTAGCGCAAGCAACCTTTCATTTCTTTGTTCAGATAAATCCTTAAAGGGACTGGCAGGTTTTTGTAATGGTGAAGAAAGATTTAAACTGTAATGCAAATACATGAGCCCAATAAATATAAACCAACTTGTGGTTTTATTTGGAGATCACTGAAATAAACCAAATCTGGTCAATTTATGCCCAAATAAAAGAGAATCAAACTCTCCAACAGCATATTTCATTTCGTACTGAATTGTCGCGTGTCTTCTCCCTGCCTGGGGAGAAACAGCTTTAGAGGTACTTAGGAGGGGCCCTACCCTATTCCCTATGGAGTCTTAAAGGTTTAAAGATGAGGAGGTGGAAAATATACCTTTTCCCCACTTCACAAGACAGCCGCTGTTTCTCAAGGCTTCCCTTTATGGATGGGTAAAAGTTAAATATGGAATGTCCTGCAGAGGATTTCTCAGTTAGATAAAATAGATAAACTCTGGGGAAAGAACAAGTGCCAACAGCACAATACACCAGAGAGGTTGTTTTTTTTTGTTTTGTTTTTTTAAGTATTTATAGCCTTCCACTCACTTCCATATTCATACAACACACACACACACAAGCTTTACATTTCTTATGAATTAGTCATCGGTGCTGTGACAAGTCCCTTGGTAGTCTGAGTGTGCTCATGGGGGAAAAAAGAAACTAAAACTAAAAACCAAAGACCTGGGTCCAAGCAGCAGATCAGAAGAGAAGGTTTGGAATCTCTGCTTTGAGGATCCCTTAACTTCTCCAAGCGCCTCCCTTTGCTTCATCTGTAAAATGGGAATAATGGTCTACTGCAGAGCTTCTCTGGGAAGAAAGTGCTTCATGAGGGATGCATCCTCGCATAAAGGAGAAGGATTATTTGGCCAATCATTCATCTGCTTATTCAACACAAGAAACAGGTGTGCAGAGAAGGCTGGCCACCAGCTGATGGAGGGCATTTTGGCCTTAGCATTTCCCGAAGGCGCGCAGTCCTGTGTGGCCTCTTCTGCTTCCATAGTGATGGCGGGGGAGCAGAATCAGCCAGTGGAAAGGGTTGACCCAACTCTTAGCCTTCTGCAAACATTCATTTATTGGTACTCTTAATATGAAATCTTTGATCCATGACCAATGCAGGGACATATTGTTGAATGAACAACAACAAAAAAGCCCAGATTAACATTTTCAATATAAATGAAACCAGAAGACATAAAAAAGTGGTGTCTAAAGTGAATGGTTTTTACAAAGGAAGTGCAGAGAAGAGTAGATGAGCTGATGTTACTGTGCTCTCAAAAAGGAAGAGAACACTTTCATTTCTTTTTTCTTTTTCTTTTTTTCTTTTAATAGCAAATTTCCACATAAGTTTTCCAAGGTTATATGATCCATAATGTCTCTCTCCCTTCTTCCCTACCCCCTCCCGGAGCTGACAAACAATTCAAACTAGGTTATATGTGTATTATCATGTAAAACATGTTCCTTTTTTTTTAAACCTTCCCTTCTGTCTTAGAATTGATTCTAAGAATTGGTTCCAAGGCAGAAGAGCAGTAAGAGCTAGGCAATGGGGGTCAAGTGGCAGGACAAGAGTCATACAGCTAGGAAATATCTGAGACCAGGACTTCCTGCCTCTAGACCTGGCTTTCTATCCCTTGAGCCACCAGCTGCCCCAATATATTCATTTCTAAGGTCTCTTGAAGAGTCTAATTCCCATAAATGGCAAGGGTGGTGTTTTTGTTCTTTTTTTTTTTAACCCCTTACCTTCCATCTTGGAGTCAATACTATGTATTTGTTCCAAGGCAGAAGAGTGGTAAGGGCTAGGCAGTGGGGGTCAAGTGACTTGCCCAGAATGTAGCTGGGAAGTGTCTGAGGGCAGATTTGATCCCAGGACTTCCTGTCTCTAGGCCTGACTCTCCATCCACTGAGCTACCCAGCTGCCCCCCTAAGGGTGATGTTTTTACTCAATAGAAGACATCTTTATGGGCACCCCATCAAATGATCTCCATCCATGCCTTTATATATTTCCATATCTATGTCTACTTCTATATCCAAGCGTGTATCAATATATCTGTATCCATATCTATTTCTATATCTATGTATATCAATATGTCATGAATTACACCTGTATCATGGACTTAGAGAATCACAAAGCCATTGAGAGTCATTGTGGTATGGTGCAAAAAAAAATTGGTTTTGGAGTCACAGGACCTGGGTTCAAATTTCTATGTGATCTTTGTTGAGTTCCTTATTTTCACTAAACCTCAGTTTCCTCATCTGTAAGAATAGATGATTGGACATTAAAACAATTTGGTACTGGTTAAGAGACAGAAAGGAGGATCAGTGGAATAGACTAGGGGCAAGCGACCTCAGCAAGACAGTATACAATAAACCCAAAGACCCCAGCTTTTGGGACAAAAATCCACTATTCAATAAAAACTGCTGGGAAAATTGGAAGACAGTGTGGGAGAGATTAGGAATAGAGCAACACCTCACACCCTACACCAAGATAAATTCAAAATGGGTGAATGACTTAAACATAAAGAAGGAAACCATAAGTAAATTGGGTAAACACAGAATAGTATACATGTCAGACCTTTGGGAGGGCAAAGACTTTAAAACCAAGCAAGACAGAAAGAATCACAAAATGTAAAATAAATAATTTCGAGTACATCAAATTAAAAAAGTTTTTGTACAAACAAAACCAATGTAACTAAAATCAGAAGGGAAACAACAAATTGGGAAAAAATCTTCATAAAAACCTCTGACAAAGGTTTAATTACTCAAATTTATAAAGAGCTAAATCAATTGTACAAAAAAATCAAGCCATTCTCCAATTGATAAATGGGCAAGGGACATGGATAGGCAGTTCTCAGCCAAAAAAATCAAAACTATTAATAAGCACATGAAGAAGTGTTCTAAATCTCTTATAATCAGAGAGATGCAAATCAAAACAACTCTGAAGTATCACCTCACACCTAGCAGACTGGCCAGCATGAAGCAGAGGAAAGCAGTGAATGCTAGAGGGGATGTGGCAAAGTAGGGACATTAATTCATTGCTGGTGGAGTTGTGAATTGATCCAACCATTCTGGAGGGCAATTTGGAACTATGCCCAAAGGGCAACAAAAGAATATCTACCCTTTGATCCAGCCATAGCACTGCTGGGTCTGTACCCCAAAGAGATAATGGACAAAAAGACTTGTACAAGAATATTCATAGCTGCGCTCTTTGTGGTGGCCAAAAACTGGAAAACGAGGGGATGCCCATCAATTGGGGAATGGCTGAACAAATTGTGGTATATGTTGGTGATGGAATACTATTGTGCTAAAAGGAATAATAAAGTGGAGAAGTTCCATGGAGACTGGAACAACCTCCAGGAAGTGATGCAGAGCGAGAGGAGCAGAACCAGGAGAACATTGTACACAGAGACTGATACACTGTGGTATAATCGAACGTAATGGACTTCTCCATTAGGGACAATGCAATGTCCTTGAACAATCTGCACGGATCTAGGAGGAAAACACTATCCACAAGCAGAGGACAAACTGTGGGAGTAGAAGCACTGAGGAAAACCAACTGCTAGACTACAGTGGTTGAGGGGTCATGTCAGAGGAGAGACTCTAAAAGAACACTCTAATGCAAATACTAACAACATGGCAATGAGCTCGAATCAAGAACACATGTGATATCCAGTGGAATCACACGTCGGCTATGGGGGGAAGGAAAAGAAAATGATCTTTGTCTCTAATGAATAATTCTTGGAAATGATCAAATAAAATATTATTTTAAAAAAATAGATGACTGGAATGTTGGATGATGATCATCTGTGAAAACTTGGCTTCTCTCAGCCATGCAGTGATCTGGGACAGCCCTGAAGGACAGGATGGGGAAGGCTCTCCACCTTTCACATCAGTGTTTTTATGTTTTTATGTTATGTTTGGGGTTTTGGTTATGGATGAGTTTGCTCTTACAGCAATGGCCAATGTGGAAGGGTGTTTTGCATGGTTATAAAAAATAAAATGCTATTTAAAAAAAAAAAGATGGCCGAACCATATGACTACCAAGGCCAATTCCAACTCTTTGTGTGAAAGACTCAATATTGCCTAAGTGGTAACGGTGTGTCCTTTGGACTTCATCTCCCAGCATGCACCTGAAAGGGAAAAGGGAATTTTGGGACAAGCAAAGAATGTTGGAAGATGGAGTCCAAAAACACACCACACACAAAAATCCTTTTTTTTTTCTTTCTTGGGAAAATATATGGGAAAATAAATTGAGATAACCTCTGCAGCATCCCCAGTCTAGAACAATCCCAGAGTATTATGAAGAAGGCACATTATGTACATGCAAGAACTGTGTGATTGCGAGTTATTATTATAATCATCTGAAACTGGACTGACAAGCAGTTCTTAAATTCCAGATCTGATCTGGGGGACTAGTATGAGCTTTCTGTGTTTTCCTCCCATCTTGGCCATAAACTGGGCAATATCTAAGTCAATGAAGTGATTTCTCCTGCTGGACTATGCTCAGAGCTCCATAGTGGCTACACCTGAAGGCTGGACTTTAAAAATGATAGTAATCCACCAGCTAAATTATAAAATTATAAAAGCAAACACTCTCCTCACTCCAAAGCAAAACTCGGGAGAGAGAAATGAGATTGCGTGGAGAGTGCTAAGAATCGCCTATTTCCATTTACCTCCTGATTTGGAATGGGACGTGTGTGTTTTCTTCTCCACTCCCTTCCCCCTCATGGGAATCTTTCAGGATTCACATAAGACCCACTGAAGGGCTCTGAGATCAAAGAAATAGACAAAAAATTTTGTAGACTAGTTTTCAAAGGAAAATTTGTTTTTGAAGGTTTCGTAGTGAGTTTTTTGTGTTTTTTTTTCCTCTCCAAGTTTCATATGAATTACACTGCAGCATGCTGACCTGCTTCTGGGCTGTCCTTTATTTTTTTTTCCTGCTTTTCTTTTATCTCTTTCCTTGTTAAGTCGTGTCTTCTGTCTGGGATTAGACCTAAAAGTTTAAGAGTTTTTCCCCCCCAAGTAAGTGTGACTGCAATTAGTAATCTGTTTGGAAAAGTAAGGAGGAGAAAAGGAGAAAGAAGCAAGGGGGAGAGGACTGCTGAGAAGAAAAGGCCCAAAATGAGTAGTAGAGAGAAGAAAGAAGACGATGTTCTAGCAATTAATACGATGGACTCATTCCTTTTCTGCACCTAGAGAGATGTGAGGTGAATTAAAGACACTACCTCATAAGTAGCCTCTGAACCCATCTCTTTTTTCACTTTAAAAGCTCTTAGTTAGCCTAATGATTCCATTGGGAAATGTGAACTCTGCATCCAAAGGAATGATGACCAAGCTAATAAGTTAAAAATAACCTCAGACGGATCAAAGAAGCCTTGAAAAATGCTATGAGGAAGCTCCAATTAGAAAGACCTTCAAAGGTGCCTTCGCCTGAACTACTACAAGAGGCAAACGAGTCGGGGCTCAGAGTTTGCTTTGGTTTTTCTATGTTCAGGATTTTTATGTTCATATAGACTTCTTCAGAGTTTCTCCTACCCATGATTTACATTAGCATAGCCCATAATGTTGGATTCAGCCCAATCCAACCATTGTGTTTCTGAAATAAAAGGAGAAAATAAATTTCTCTTTTCTGGGATTTATTTTCCTCATTTATCAGATGAAGGGGTAGGACTAGGTGCCATGTAAAGTCCCCTCCAGGCACTTACTAATTGTGTGACTCTGGGCTATTAATTTATCCTGTTTGCCTCAGTTTCCTCATCTATAAAATGACCTGGAGAAAGAAATGGTAAACCTCTCAACTATCTTTGCCTAGAAAACTCCCAACGGGGTAAGACATGAGTGAACAATGACTAAACAATAACAAAGATCTCTTCCAATTCAAAATTCTATTACAGCCTTTATGGAGTGGTCCTTTGCTGCACAGGACCTCCAGAAATGGTACCCCAGGTTTGAGGTTTTCTATGTCTACTCGATTAGCTCAGAAGGTGTTTACTTTTACTAGTTAGGCATAGGATGCCATTAGTTCAAAGAAAAGACATTATTTATGTTTGTAAAATTTAAATTAATATCCTATATCTCCAAGTATTATATTTTATAAGATGTATTAATAATCACTTGATGTAGAAAAAATAAAAGAACAAAAGTAAAAGTCTGAGTAAAGCCTTGTGGGTAAAATTCTTCTGCCTGGATCTCCCCCAACCTCCTCAAACCATGTTCCCAGGAAAAAAGAGAGAGGGCAGAGCTACACAAAACTTATATCTTACCTATGTTAATATGTTACATAGATATGTAATTGGGGTGCTGGGAAATAGAGTCCCTGGGGAGCAAAATTCTAACTACACATGTCAAAATAGTAAAAAAAAAAATAGTAATCAAACATGTCTACAAACACATACACCCTCGGTGGAGAGTCAAAACAGAAATTCACACATAGAGGCACACATCCATGGCATCAGTTTCTGAGCCCTGTTTCCATGGCTAAGATCACAGTTCCTCATTCTTGGTCACTACCTGACTTAAGGTTAGAAATTCCCAGAATCCTCACAAGCTTGGCATGCATTTGAGCCAGAGCAAAAGTCCTGTAGTCCTAACTTTTGTATGTGGCTCTGTCAATAGCAACTTCCTTTTCCCACCAGATTTATTGCTGAATGAATATTAACTAGCAAAACTTCTCATAGAATAAAGCTTTTCATTGTTTCCTTACACTGTAATCAGACCTTTATTCTTTATCCAACTCCTATACTTTTTTTGTTGTTTGTTCTAACTCAACTGCTGAGCTCCTCTTTTCTCCTTTTTTCTATTCCTTCTGATTAGTATCCTAGCATCTTTTTGTTGATTGGCATTGCCTTCATTTGAAAACAATTTAAAACTGCAATGCAACAGCAAGGAATTCAATGCTTTCTTCACCTTGATAATCAGATACACTCCAGGATACCGGACAGAATTAGATCTTGCTGGGTTGATTAAGATAATGCCAAGGAAGAGACTTCAAAACAGAATGAAACAAATGAGAATCCATATACTATACTTGTAAATGGCACCATGGGAAAGAACTGAGATTATTTCTTTTGGGGAATAAAAAAAAAAAACTGACCTGTAATCTAAAGCCATCCCTCACGCCAATCTCAACTTTCAAATTTCCTGTTAATTTTTCTCCTAACAATCTAATAAATAATAGCTGCAATTATTTGTTTGCCATCATGGGTCCTTTGGAAGTCTGATGCTGAAAATTCATGTTGGAAATACTATCATAAAAAAGAAATTAAAATGAAATGTAGATGAAGATTTTACCTGAAGAGCAAAGAAGAGAACAGTAACAGCTCCGTTATACAGGGGCTGATCATCCCGATGGTATATTCCCAAAGACCCCTGTGTCTCATTCTCTTGCCCTACTAGAGACCTGATCCTAATGGTTTCAATGAATTGTTTGTATTATGTGAGGGTTCCCATTATACATGTAATCCCTGTTCTCTATTAGCAGAGATAATTATGTTTCTTATCAGAAGGGGATAATTGAGTTGGCCATTGACCTTTTTCCTGATTAAGGCATTTTCATAAAAAGTTCCCCTAAGTGCAACAGTGACTTTGAAGTCGATCTCAGGGTGTTCCTCCTCCTCGTGGAAATGATTGTACTTGAATAGGAGGCAGAACGGAAATGAGGGATACCACTAGGAGGATGTGGCACAAGATTTTCTTATTGAGACATCTGGCTAGTGGTATGGAAATGTGAATATTGTGTCACTCCTGCCAGAACTTCCCTCCAGCATGTGTCCTGCAGGGCTTTTATGAGCTTCAAATGAGATAATATAGGTAAAGTACTTGGCAAAACTTAAGTCACTTTGGGGATGTTAGTGGAGATGCTGTGGATGCATCTCTTGAACAAAGGGGTTAGAATGAGGATGGCTTGTGCATGGGAGGGCAACCATTGTAGCTGCTGAAGTAGAGCATCGCAGCATCCTGGATGCAGATGCAGGGTGAGACCATGAACCATCTCTAGTCCAACCCCCTCGCTTTATAAGCAGGCAAAGAGAGGTAGATGTAGGAAATGGCATTTGCCCAACATTGAACACACAGCAAATGTCCGAGGCAGAATTTGAACCTCCGTCCACTGACCCCACACCTAGCACTCTTTTCATTGCGCCTTACTGCATCAGATGTTGGGAAACATCAAGTCCTTTGGTTCTACATCCAGTTTTCTTTCTACTTTAACTCTTAAACACAAATCATCAATAACCGAGGGCAAATTGACGTGTTAGGCAACCTGTAGGTGACGGATGAGTTATACATCTGCCTTCATGGAGGAATCACTGCCCAACAATGGAAGCACAGATACAGGCTCTACATCTCCCCCCAAAAAGGGGGTATCTTATATTTTATGTTCTTTAGAGTTCTCAATAGTTTTATCTGCCTTTGAGTCGGTCCTATACATAATAGAATATACTTTTTTTTTTGTACTCAGCAAAATAAGTGTTTATATATATAAATATTCCTAATTTTTACCATTATTTCATAATGGTAATAGAGTGTTAATAAACAATAAATAGGCTAGGAATGGATCTTTAAAACTGTTTACTTCAACCCCCTCAATTTACAAATGTATTAGTTCCTTATATATTTCTCTGCCTTCTGGCTCTGCTTCATTTTGTCCCTCTCTCTTTCCCCTTCTCTCTCTCTCTCTCTCTCTCTCTCTCTCTCTCTCTCGCTCTCTCTCTCTCTCTCTGTCTGTCTCTGTCTCTCTGTGTCTCTATTTCTCTGTGTGTGTATGTGTATTTCTCTCTCTCTCCCTTCTTCCCTCTCCCTCCCTCTCTCTCTCTCTCCTCTCTCTTTCCCCTTCCCTCTCCTTCTCCCTCCCTCTCCTTGTCTCTGTCACTCTCTCTTTCTCTCTGTCTCTCTCCCTCCCTCCCTACTTCCCTCTCCCTTCTTCTCCCTCCCTCTCCTTCTCTCTCTCTCTCTGTTTCTGTCTCTGTTTCTTTCTTTCTCTCTCTCTCTCTCTCTCTCTCTCTCTCTCTCTCTCTCTCTCTCTCTCTCTCTCTCTGTTTTTCACTCTCTGTCTCTCTTTCTCTCTTTGTCTTTTTTGCTGACTCTGTCTCTCTTTGACTCTGTTTCTATTTCTCTGACTATTACCCTTTGGCTCTTTCTCTTTGGCTCTTTCTGTCTGTCTGTCTGTCCATCTCTCTTTGACCACTTTCATTTAACTGAACAACATCCTTGAGTTTTCAGATGATGACTGAAAATTTTCAAAAGGTAATTTACACATAGAATTGAGAATACGGTGTGGAGAGTTCTTAGCATATAAAATAGATTACCTAAAAGACTTTTGTTAAAATTATCCTTTGTGAATGACCCATTGTGATATCTTAGGAGAATATTCTTTATGACATTATTAATAAAAATATAGCCAGAGGAAGTATAGGAGATAGTAAAAAAATATTGTAAAAGAGAAAGAATTCATAAAAATGACTTTTCTTGCATCAACAATTCTATTTTATTTCAGAAAAATACTTACTCATATTCACATATATAAAATATATAGCAATAAAATATTCACATTATGCATGCAATATATACATATATGCATATCTGTGTGTAAATACACACATGAACACACACATTTTCCATACATATGCATGCACATATTTAGTGGTTTCAGATTTATGATTTCATGGGTGAGGGGAACTTTCCCTACTGATACAGCAACTCATCTCTAACTTTGGATTTTAGATAATTATCCAGGGACACTGAAAGGCTACATGACTCATGCATTGGCATAAATCCAGCATGTATCAGAGGGTAAGGGCTTGAACCTGTTTTTCCCAACTCTAAGGCTGGCTCTCTATCAAGTATGTCATATTGATGCTCTTCAAAGATAAAAATGGAGAAAATAATTAGAAACGGAACAGTCACCCGACAGATGACACAAAGGTTCCATCTTTTTAACCAGTGAAAAATTAGATCTTGTAGAACTTGTAAAGCATCAATTAGAAAGGTCACTACGGCATGAGCTGTTACATGACTCTCAGATTTCACAAAACACACCAAAATAACTTTTCAGGTTTAATTCACATACACATTTTGTGTGTGATCTTTTCTTGATCTTCTCTTGCTCAATTGTAATATGTGTGTGTTCTTTCAGCCTTGAAGGTGCCATCTTGGAATACGTGCTCTCTCCAGCATTTAGTGGCTGTAACTCACCTGTGAATCACATTGAAGATGTCATGGAAAAATCAAATTGGATGTGAACCAACTGATAAAATGCCAAAAATTAGTTATTGGTATTACAGTGAGTTATAGTACCTCTGTTAGTGCTATTTGAGTATTTTTGCCATATTAATTTCCAAATACAAAATATGTTTGTTGGTTAGATTATTAAATAAAAATGCACTGCAACTCTATCTCTTTTTAGCAATTTGACTTGTGATAAAAAAAAACCTAGCACAACTATTTGAGAGAAAATAAACTAAAATTCACTACCAATAACATGGATGTTGCCCTATACACTCACTCACTTTTGAAATGAAGATTATTCCTTTACATATATACTTCTAGAAAGAAAGAGCATTTTGTGCCTAAGGATCAAATAATATAATGTATGTAAAGTTCTTTTAAATAGATAATTATAATGACAACAATGATGATGACAATGACAGAGTGATTAGGATGATGATGGTGGTGGTGGTCATGATGAGGATGATGATGGGCACTGTTATGGAATGAAAAGAACTTTGAAGTTTGTTTAAAAATATGGGTTCAAGTCCTAGCTTGGACATTAACTACTTATCTTATTTTGGCCAAATCACTATGAAACTCTGAGCCCCATTTTCTTCATTTGCAAAAAATAGGTTAATGATATTGGCATGGCCTTCCTCTTAGGATGACCATGAGGAAGATACTTTGGACCTTTAAGGGAAATAGAAAAATGTATTTGTTATTTGTAGAGAGGTTCTAAATGGGAGGGGGGGAATTCAATAAAATCTTCGACCACTATGGAAATAAAAATACTCCTGATGCCTTTAACTCAAGGAAGAGATTGAAATACTGTCTCCAAACCAGAAATTGATCACTTTGTACGAGGCTAAATGTGGAAAGCTTTTCAAATATAATTAGGTGTCTGGCAACATTCCATTTTTAAATTTCACAACATTGTTGTACTTTGACACTTTTTATGTGATTAGAAAAAAAGGACCTATTTTTGCTTGCTAGAGTTTGAAATGGATTTACTCTATTTTTCTCTCAAGTAACACAAGATAAAATGAGAAGATAAGGGCAATGTCTTAGACATTGGCCAATGATAGCTACTTTCTTATTTCTACCAAGTAAATCACCATGGTGAAGACATATAGTACACTGGTTCATTCTAAGGTTAAAGCTGCCATGTTTGAGGAAACTTTTCAATCAAAAGTGAAGAATTAGAACAAATAAAATTTGGTCAAATTTGCATAATCCACACAAAGGTAATGCTCATATGGGAAACTCGAAACCTCTACAAACTGACAGGACTCATTTTCTAACTTTCTCAGATTTATTATGTTCTTGGTCTTTAAATTATTCCTATTTTTGTGGCACTTTACAGTTATAAAGAATGGCTTTGCATATGTTACATCATTGCACTTCACAACAATCCTGTAAGATAAGTATTTTAATACTTTGATAGATATGTGATTTTCCTGAAGTGTGCATTCTCTTCAATGATACAGATTATGACTCACTCATTGATCCTTTTCCTTTGGAACAACAGTGGCAAACCCCAGTTTACATTAAGAATCTAAATTGCAAAATTTCATCAAAGTACATCGATGGTCAACCTATACCTTAAAAAGAATTTTTCCCTAACACTTGGTAAGCTTTATCCAACCTTTGGCTTAAGTTATCCAAGGAGAAAGACTTCATGCCCTCCTGAAGCATCCTATTGCAATCTTGGGTAGTCTAATTGTTTGAACATCTTTTTGTTTTGTTTAGTTTTGTTTTTCTTCTAACATTAAGCTTCAAGTTACCTCTTAGCAACTCTTACTTATGGCCCCAGATTATGCTCTATTTAAACAGAACAAATCTTCTGTTAGATGATAGATTTTTACCTACTGCAAAGCAGCGACTCAGGCTCCCTAAGCTCCTTCTTCTCTAGACTAAACATTCACAGTTCTTTCAATGGAAGCTTGCATAGAATAAACATGGGGTGCTCTACCATTCTACTTGTCTACTCTGGATATTTCCCCAACTGTCAAAATCCTTCCTAAAATGTCATTCTGAGAACATCATACTCCAAGTACAATCTGTCTAAAACAGAGGACAACAAAACTGTTAGTTACTTATTCCTGGAAGTTATGCCTTTCCTAAATGTAAAGATGATTTTTGCTTTGTGACTTGAAATCTAAATAGTTGGTCACCAGGGAAAATTCCCAAATAATAAAATACCCAAGTCAGTTGGGAATTATTTTGATTTTAATTAATAGAGAGAGAAGGAATGAGAAGGAATTCAGGAAGAGAGAGAGAGAGAGAGAGAGAGAGAGAGAGAGAGAGAGAGAGAGAGAGAGAGAGAGAGAGAAAGAGAAGAATTAATTTAAACTGCTCTGGCTCAGGCTGAGCCAGGTGGTAGTTAAAGGCCTTGGCCAAAGTGGCCTCTCTGAGCCTAAGGGAAAGGGAGTCAGTCTTATCACTCACCATGAGACCATCTCCAAGGAAGCTGTCTGAGGGGAATCCTCCAGGCTGAGTTCCAGTCCTCACTGAACTGAACTCCAAATCTAAGTGCACTTCGAACTGAAATTGCCTGTATTGACTTTTAAAGAAATTTACTCTTATGTCGCCGCCCCTAAAATTTTACATCTACCAATCACAGTAGATGCTTTTTCCAGGACTGCCTATTCTTTAGTTCTCACCTTCTTTGATTAGATTTTCTCCAGGACTGTCCACTCTTTAGTTCTCAACTTCTCTGGTTAGATTATATCTTCTGAGGTACTTCACACTTTTTTGTTAAGCTTACCTTTTGTGAGTTACTTGACCTTTGGGGGATTAATTTAACCTTCATAGGTACTTAACACCCTTTTGTATTAGATCTAAAACTACATTTAGCTTAAGTTTTAGCTTCACTATAAGGTATGAGTTAAGTACCTTCATTGTTCAATCAGGAGTTTACAACTTTATCTTCCCCTAATGTATGTCTAATTAGGGTGGAGTAATTTCTAAGTTCACATAATAAAACCCGAGATCATGTCATGATATTTTTGTTACAATCATACTTTAGACTCAAACTGAACTTGGAGTCCATCTAAACCTTTAACTTTTATTTTTTTAAGAAAAACTGTTCACTTAACTATGCTTCATTAGGGCAAGGTAGCCCCTCATTAGTCACAACTCCCCATATGTTGGATTTATTTTTAATTTGAATTTTTAAACATTGTTTATTAAGTACAACTGTTGTAGGTAAAAGTTAAATGTGTCTGAGTTTTCAGACTGACAGCAAAAGAACAGAGTTCTGGAATTCTGAGGGAGCCGCTACTGTTGAAGAGAGACAGTTAAGCCTAGGGCTGTGGCTTTTTCCCTCTGGGTGGATGTGAGGAGAATTAGCTTTTCCTTGTGCCATTTGATAGCTTATTCATCACATCTTACTGTTGTTTGGATTATCCTGTATCTGTTGGCCTTTTGACATCTACTGAGCTCCTGTACTGTGACAACTAACAGCTGATTGTGAGACCATTGCTGGGCCCCGTCAGACTTGCATACAGACCTTTTACATTTAGATTATCCAAGGGGGGGGGGGGTAGCATTAGCTTAGTTAAGGTTAGTAATTTGGGGGTATATAGTGAGTATAAGGAATGGAGTAGGAAACCCCTCAGAAGCAATCTCTGTGGAAGGATTTGTAGATATGGGGAGGTTTAGATAGAGTAAGGTATAACCAAATCCCTTCCAATCTATCCTTATTGTATTAAGTACCTATAATTTATAACCTAGGGTTTTGTGTATGTGTGTGTGTGTGTGTGTGTGTGTGTGTGATCTCAGAGTCTGGCTCTGCCTAAACTGGGCTTGAATAGCCTTCCCAAACAAGGTTACTAGCCTAAAGTAATATCCAAACCCATCCCCTGAAACCCAACAGTCATGTCATCATCAACAACAAAAAAATTAACCAAAATTTTACAATCTATAAAATGTATATCTATGCTGTTATAAACTTGCTGTGCTTTTGAGTTACCTTTGAATTTGTTTTACCCGTATACTTTTTCTCTTGATTTTGTGACTTTTTTAATGAAATCACGATATGTATTATTCTCTTCTCTTTTCATTTCTTCATATATTTCCTTTATATTCTTTATATTTCCAATAATTGTCATTTCAACAACATAATACAATCCATTAAATTCAAACATTATAGTCTATTTAACCATTTCTTCCCTTTGTTGCAATTGTGTTATTTCTAGTTATTTTTTCATAATAAATAACACTTACATGAATATTTTCATACAAACACAGCTTTTTACTCTCTTAATAATGCCCTTAGGGCCTACCCCTAGTAATGGGATCTCTAGGTTAATGAGCAAGAACAGCTTTACAGCTCTTAATGTTCCATCTCACTTTCTTAAAAAATCAGCAGCTATTCTAGCAATTTAATATTAGGCCTGTTTTTTCCATTACTATCAACATTTAATTTAATCACCTTAGCCCATATGGTTCACAGTTAATATATATTACCAGGAGCATATTTTGCTAGATTAGTCCTTAGGCAGCAGACACAGTCTGTTGCCAGGACCATACTGCTTCCAAAACAAGTCTTTCCAGTTTGATTATACCCAGTGGAAATTTTCTTTCATTGCCATAACCCCTCAGGAATGCAGGATTACATTCATAGTATGATGAGTGTTAAGATGTTTGCTGAACATTTATACTCTCTAAGTCATCATGTGTATGCTAAGACTTACTAGCCTCATGCAATAATATGGGGATCTCTCGATATCCATTTTACTTATCTTATCTAAGGTTCTATTTATCTCCTTCACTTCTTTATTTATTTTTTGGTTTGATTTATCTAGTTCTGAGGGTGAACAATTAAAGTCTACCACTATTATTATTTTGTTATGTTTCCATCTGCATCTCATTTAATATTTCCTTTAAAAATCTGGGTACTATAATACTTGTTGCATAAAGATCCAATGTTGATAATTTTAATTATCTATAGTAACCCCTCCTCCATCATAATATAATTACTCCATTCGTCTCGTTCAATTATATACATTTTAGTCCACATCTGTCAGAGATCATGACTGCTACCCATACAATCTCTGGATCAGCTGATCCAGTCCCTCACTTTCATTCTATGTGTGCCTCATTTCTAATGTATTTCTTATAAACACCACATTATTAGTTCCTCTTTTTTGATCATTACTGCTTTCCATTTTCTTTACATGGGTGAATTCATCCCATTACACTCAATCATAGTAACTAGTTGTACATTTCCATCTACTCTGTTCCTCCTTACTGTTTGTCTCCCTTTTCCTTTCTTTCTGCTGTATCTGTCCTCAGATGTGCAATTTCCTTTGACCAATATCTCTCCTATTTAACTACCTTCCCCCAAATCCTCCCTTATCCTCCCCCTTGCCCTCCTAGTCTCCAAAGGTCACTCCCTTAATCCTTGATCCTTACCTTTTATTTCTTATTCTATCTGTGTTTCCCTAAATCCCTTCCTCACCCCTCAAATGTGCCCTCCTACTTCTTAATTCCCTTATCCCCCCACATTACCCCACTGACTCTTCATATGTAGATATGGAAATATCTCTCTAGATATCCCTCACTTCCCTCCTTTTATTTTTTTGTTCTCTTTTTCTTCCCAGTCCCTGCCTTTTCCCATTCCCCTTTCCTCCTATGTTTCTATACCTTCAGAAAATTGTTACCCTTCCAGTTGTGTATGTTATTCTCTCTTTACCCCAGGTCTGATGAGAGTTGGGATCTAGTATTCTTAGTCCTCCAACCCCTTGTTCTCTTCTCCATTGAAGTCACTCCACTCCTTCCTACTCCAAATGAGACAGCCATTCCTTCTCCTGGTCTATTCTACTACTGTTATAGCTCATTCCATTCCATTCCCTTGACCTCAAGTCTTCCATCCACATATGCCTCTTCAAAATACCCAGGCAATGCTGGCATTCTCAGGAGCCATAGTTATCCCATACCCAAATCAAACAATTTGACCTTCTGGGTTGCTTATGTTTAATTTTTTACCTTTTTTTTTGCTGGTTGTAAGCCCAGTTCTTTCACTCTACAAAATGTTATTTTCCATATCCTGTTATAAGGGTTAAATTTAATGGTTGGACTTAAAATATATGAAATAATGTGATTGCTGAAATTTTATATCTCAAGTCAAAAGTGTGTTTACCAAAATGGAGGAAAAACAATAAAGTAGAGAAATGTGAAAGAGGTTAGAGAAGATATCTATACTAGTCCTCAGCCAGGAGGGCCTATGGTGAGTAACCACCATGGCCTACTCCAAGATGGAAACCAGTCTCTCCAGAAACTAGAAAAGGAGTCAGCCCTTTTCACTCATTCACGAAGCAGTCCAGGAGTCCAAAACAAGTTGAAACAGAGATCCAAACTGATTTTTCCAGCAGAGCTCCCTCAAAGACTATCTTCATAAGACAATCCCCAGAAGACAATCTCCACAAGACTGCTTCCACCTGACCAGCCTTCACCAGATCACCCTCAAGCCAAAGGATTCCATGTCTTTTATGGTGACTTCTTGTCCAATCCCCTCTTCACAGGGGCCAATCACAGTTTCCAAATTGTTTAGCACTGCCCATATGGCAGTGTCTGTGAGATCCACTTTTCACCCTCTGGAGGTGTAAATTATTATCAAAAGGATTCATAGATTCCTGGCTGATTGAGTTTCTGAGAGCATGGATTTTCATTTCCTGGATGACTGAGTTGAAAAGGTAGAGCTCTCTAAATGGCTTGTGGAGCTCCTCCACCTAGTGCTAAGTAAGGTATTCAAGCTTTTGTTGATTTAATTCAAAAGTTGACAAAGTAGAGTAAATCCTGTCTTCGAAATCTGGTGAGGTACTAAGTAGGGGTACTTACATTATTTTTAACCAAGGGTTAACTCAAAATAGACAAAGGTAATAAAGGATTCCTTTTCACAAGTGTAAACTCAGAATAGATAAAGAGAACAAAGAATTCCCTTTTCACACTGTGTTCTTTTAATGTTGTGGCTGCTAAGTCTTCTGTTATTTGGGAACTGTAGTTCCACAGTATTTGAATTATTCTTTTCTTGTTAATTGTAATTTTTTATTTATTTTTATTTTTTTAAAAAACCCTTACCTTCTGTCTTGGAGTCAATACTGTGTATTGGCTCCAAGGCAGAAGAGTGGTAAGGGCTAGGCAATGGGGGTCAAGTGACTTGCCCAGGGTCACACAGCTAGGAAGTGGCTGAGGCCAGATTTGAACCTAGGACCTCCCATCTCTAGGACTGGCTCTCAATCCACTGAGCTACCCAGCTGCCCCTGTTAATTGTAATTTTTTATTCTTAACTCAGAAGCTATGGAACTTAGCAATGATGCTCCTATGCATTTTCATCTTTGAACCTCTTTGAGATGGTGAGGAGTGCATTCTTTCAACTCTTATTTTCCCCTCTGTTTCTAAATTTTCTGACAATGATTTCTTGGAGTATGGTATCTAAGATCTTTTTTATAAATCATAATTTTTTGGCAGTCTGACTGCTCTTATATTGTCTCTCTTTGGTCTATTTTCCAGATCAGTTGTTTTGTGTTAAGATGGTTTACATTCTCTTATATTTTTCATTCTTTTGATTTTGCTTTATTGTTTCTTATTTTCTTAGGAAATCATTAACTTTGTCTTGCCAGTTCTAGTTATTAATACATTATTTTGTGATCTTTCACAATTTTCTTGCATTACTCTAATTTTCCCTCCACTTTTCTCATTCGTTTTTTTTTTTTTTAAAGCTCTTCCAAAAAGCCCCTTTTTGAGCTTCTGGCCATTTATTGTTTTTTTTTTTTACTTTTTTTGGAGTAGGTATTTTTATTTCACTACCCTCTGAGTTTGAGCTGAGATCTTCTTTGTCCCCATAATAGTTCTCAGTAGTTGGGTTCTTTCTTTTTGCTTGGTGATTTTTATTTTTATTTTAAATTTTAGTAGCCAGGCCAATAGACTTAATTATTGACCCCTGCCTCCCACCCCCCACCTCAAAGTCCCAGGATTCCTGTTGTGCTGATATATATTATCTCTGGTTTCAGGATTTTTTTAGTGTGTTCATTTTTCCCCCCGAGTCCCATTTAGCTTTTTCCATCTTTATATTCTAGTCAGATGTACTCCCAGTCCCTACTCAAGCCCCAGTCCATGATTGACCTCGGGTGTTTCAACCAGAGCTTCAGGTAGTTCTGTTATTGCATCTGCAAATAGCCAGTTCACCTCCCTCTGTGGTAACAACCACAACTCTCCTGGGAATGACCACAGCTGATGAGTCCCAGTGGTTTGTGTTCCTTCACTCCTCCTCCTTTCCCACTACCATAGCTCTGGACAGAACAAGTGACCAGTCTGCATTTTTCAGGCTTCCAAAGTCCTTGGATGGTTAGCTATGCGGCTTGAGTTCCTGTACTTTGGCCTGGTGTTTGCCAACTCTGAGGTCTCCACTCCTTCAGTCTCCAACTATGGGCCAGCCACTGTCTTCTGAGCCTAGGACATAGCAAATACAATGACTCCCAAGGCTCTTCTCCTGGGGTCCCTTCTGGATCTATGATCCTGTGGATCATGACATAATTTTATCACACTATGAAAGGATTGTGGTTAAGCTATAAAAAGAAACATTATAGTTAGAGCACTCCTGCAATGATTTCATATGTATATACATGTTTGGACATGTGTCAGGAGTATAAAGAACAACTAGATGGTATAGTAGATGGAATGTTGTAGTCATGCCTCAGACATTTGCCAGCTGGGTGACCCTGGGCATGCCACTTATCCTCAATTGTAAAATGAAGGTGTTAGTCTTGATTTCTAAGATTCAGCTCTAGAGCTATAATTCTCTGGCCCATGACCCAATTTCATTACCCAGTCAAAGGAGGAAGGTTGAGCAATATTGCAAAAGTCTATATAGCCAGAGGAGATGACAGAACTGAAAGGATTAAGCCTAGAAGCACAGGAAATATATGAGCTCAATATTTTTTTTCCAGCATTCAAAACAAACCTAACAATAATAAATAATTAACCATTAGTATCTGACTCATTCAAGGTTTGCATACAACACAAATTGCTCCCTTTAAAGTGTAATTAATTTCTCTGTTGACTCTCCTTGCTTTGCTTGACAAAGAGCTTTGGAAACGAAAGGCCCTTGTGTGCCAGGCAGCTATGCCCAGCTGTGCAGTAATTGTCTTAATGGGAGCTGATGGAAGACAAACAAACAAGAGGAGATTTGTCCTCAGCCCCACTACACGAGAAGCAAGGCTGTGAGAAAGCAAAAATACAATATCGTATGTGAGTAAAGCTCTAACCCATTCTACCTGACCTGGGACCATCCTATGGTCTTTTGGTATATTTTACATGGACTGAGACCATCCTACAGTCTTACAGACTTCTGGAGCCAGCAGGTTGTCTCATGGAAGGTACCTTGGGAAGAACTTTTTTCAGCTGCTATTGAACCAATGTTCTAAAATCTCACATTCAGGATTTTCCTTTGGTTTATGCCGTTGTAACTGATGATGTGGACGATAATGAGAGGAGGAAGTGAGGATGAAGGAGGAGAATCCCCATCATGGTCATCCTCATCCTTGTCATTAAAGAATATTAAGAATGTTATTGCTTATAGTAGAGCTATAACTGAAGTGAAGCATCTTGGGCCTTACCCCTGTGCAGTGATATTTAATAGATGCAAGACAGCACCCTCATTACTAAAGTTTAGTACCTAATGGACAAGGTGACAAAATTAATAATAAGAACTATGAATTGGCTTAATTTCTCCCCATTTGCCCCAACCCTCTCTCCCATACCCAAGATGAACTCCTTGGCCTAAATATAATTTACTTTTCTCTCTTATTTCCCACCACTCCAAAAAACATTTATTAAGCATCTACTGTGTGCCAGGTACTGTGCCCATAAGGAGCTTACAATCTAATAGAGAAGACAACCAACAAATATCTACCTACCTACCTATCTACCTGCCTACCTACCTACCTATCTATCTATCTATCTATCTATCTATCTATCTATCTATCCATCTATATATGTATCTATCTATCCATCTATCATCATATTTATTATCTATCTGTCTATCTATCATCTATCTATCCATCTATCTATCCATCCATCCATCCATCTATCCATCCATCCATCCATCCATCCATCCATCCATCCATCTATCCATCCATCCATCCATCCATCCATCCATCTATCTATCTACCTATCCATCTATCATCATATTTATCTATCTATTTATCTATCTATCTCTCATCATATCTATCTCTCATCTGTCTCTCTAGCTATCTAAAACAAGCTACATACAGGATAAATAGGAAATAATTAAAAGAAGAAAAGAATGGAATTAAGAGGGATTTGAGAAGCTTTCCTGTGGCAGGTGGGATTTTAGTTGGAACTTAAAGGTGGACTTCTCAAGTAGTAGTTTCCTAGTGTCCCAGCTTCTCCATTTATAGAATTCTGTCTTTATGTCTCTGTTTACTTATCTTCCCTACTTCCAGAAAAATTGAATATACTTTTAAAGGATAATTTAAGTATATATTTCCTATGTTTACCTTGAGCATTAAAATTATTAGTTAAGGCTCATCTGAGATGTCATTAGCCCATAGATGTTGAACTTATGACTGCAGATGGTAAGCAGCCAGCAAAACTCCAGTGCTACTATAACAAGATTAAAATGTAATGGGAAAATGTTTAATAAAATAAATAAAAATGCAATATGATTTAGAGATTGTTTTGTGGTTTTCTAAGTCAATGTGGTTGAAAGGATCTATTTCTATTTAAATTTAACACCACTGATCTAGTCCAACTTTTGACTAAGTGATTTGCTGAAAATACAGGAGTAGAGATTAGAAACTAAGTCCTTGTTCTGTTTTCTCTGATATCAGTGCCAAGGAGCCATGGTTAGTCTGTATCGCAGTGAACATTTGGATGCTAAGCTTCTGAGTTCCCTGCCGTTTTCCAAGTGAAAAGAGAGTTGAAGATTGTAAGTTTCCTAAAGAGTTCCTAAAGTACATTATTTGAGTGATGATTTTATGATAAGTATTGGTCTATCTGAACAAATAAGTACTCTCAAATTGATAACATGCTGATTAATCATATCATCTGAGCTTAAAACAAAATTTATAAACAGTGGTACTAGAAAGAATATAAAAATCCATAAAAATTAGATGAACCAAATAGTATCAAATGTACTACTCTGTTAATAATGGTTCTATTTAAAATGTAAATCAAAACAACCCTGAGGTTTTACCTCTTTCTTATCAAATTGGCAATGATGACACAAGGTGGAAATAATCAAAATTGGAGGGGTTGTTGCAAAATAGGCAGAGTAATACATTATTGGTAGAACCACAAACTGTTATGACAATTGTGGAAAATAATTTGGAATCATGTAAATAAAAGGCTAGAACATCCATACCATTTAATCCTCAAATTCTACTTCTAGGAATATGTCCCCAAGGAGATCATGGGTAAAAGAAAGGTCCCATGTAAGTCAAAATATATAAAAGTACTTGACATGGTAACAAATAACTAGAAATAAAGTTGGTGCTCCTCAACTGAAGAACAGCTGAAACAAATGTGCTACATAGATGTAATGGAGTCTTTATTTGCTATAAGAAACAATGATGATGATGACTACAGAAAATCATGGCAAGACTCGCATGAACTAATACATAATGATAGAGGAAGAACCAAGAAAGCAATATACAATTATTATAAAAATGGAAATGGAAAGAACCACAACCAAAATTAATTGAAAATGAATATTTCAAAAATATTAAGAATAAGTTTGGTCCCAGATAAGAAATAAACAGACACAAATGGGGGAGGGGAGAATTAATGGGTTTGAAAAACTGCTTATATTGTCAGATTTTTTTCAATGTATTGATCAGTTTTAATGTTTTTATTTAAACTTCCACTTTTTCCCTTTTTCTTTCTAAAAATTCTTTCTATTTTTTTCTGAAAAATCCTTTTTAAAAACTTCATGAGATGACACTCTGGGAGGAGAGAGGAGGAAATTTAGACTCTAAGAAAATATGAACTGAAAATTTATTTTTTAAAAAGAAAATTATAATGGTTCTCCTGATAGTTGTAAAGAATGGGAGGGGGGGGGGGGGAATCTTCATTCCTACTCCCCTTTGTGTCTTTTTTTTTCTCATTAGTTTGTAAGCTCCTTGAGGGCAAATACTGCCTTATTTGTTTATATTTGTATCCTAAGAGCATTGTAAGAATTATATACTTTTTTTTTCTACCTATTTATAAATCTATATATCTTTTTGTCTATAATGAACTAAGCTATGGACTATATATCTTTAATCCAAAGATTATCTGAGATAAATTCAGAGAGCCTTATTATCAGATTTGCTCCAGGATAATAAAACTTTTTGTCCCAGCAGTTGATGAGAATTGTCTTCTAAGATATAGAGGCATCATTTTGTGCATTGGTGCAGACCAACACAATAATCCTAAGATACTAGGATTCCTTTGAACTCTTCCTCTATTTGTACAATTCATTTCATTTTAGTTCGGTTTAGTTTTATCTGCCTAGAGTGACTTCCTTTTTGTCTATTGAAATTTGGCCAGAATCAGAGAATTTCAGGGCTGGGAAGGATCTCAGGTGCCATCTATGCCTGAACATTATAAGTTCTATTAAGTAAATCTGAATCTGAAGTAAAAATGAATCTACCACTCTTGCAAGGTTTCCCTGGTCTTCCCATTTCTCCCTCTGCTCCCTCAAAATACTTTTAGCTCTCCTCATTGTCTTCAGTTCTGGGAAACACATTTTTGAAAAGGTATTGATAAGCTGGAGAGCATTCAGAGGGGGGTCAATCAAAGTGGCGAGTTACTTCAAGTTAATTCTAATCAAGAATCAGATGAAGAAATTAGGAGTTTTAAATCCCAAGAAAAGAAGGGGAGCATGCTAGTTGCCTTTGAGTATCTGAAGGACTGTCACATGAAAGAAGAAATTCAAGCTTGTTATGTTTAGCCCCAGGGGGCAGAACCACAAACAAGGGTGAAAACTGCAACAAAAAAAAGGCTTTTTTTTCAGAAAAATTTTCCTAATAATTAGGCCTATCCTCAAAGTGGAATGGACTGCCTAGAGAGGTAAGGAGTTCCACTCATTGAATGAAAAGCCTGGATGACTGACCACTTTTCAGATATTTTGTAGAGAAGATGCTTGTGCAGTTTGGGTTGAGGTAAATATCCACTGAGGTCTGTTTCAACTCTGAAATTCCCTTATTCTTTGATTTCTATACACTCTTGGCCTTTGAATTATAGTTCTTTGAGTAAATGTCTTGTCTGGGCCAGATATTTTTCATCCTTTGTATCTCTCACAGTGCCTAAAATGATGTCTTTCACAGAGTAGGTATTCAACAATTTTTTGTTGAATGAATAAATGAATGAGCTGTGTCCAGGAAGTATCATTTCATGGGGACTCATTAAACCTCCAAGTGCTCTTGCTTCAGCTTTCTAATTATGGAGGTATTCTGTTTTTCCATTTCTCTCCTGGCTCATGTCACTTGAGATTCCCTATTGGCTCCTATGCCAGGCTACTTGTTCCCCAAACACGGACCCACATCATCTCTTAGGAGAATGTTTTGACCTTCTTGTCTTCCTTGGAGGTATTTGCTTTTCTAATCCTTCTCCTTCCTTCCTAAATGGGAGCCAGGGACAGAAGTCACTTTTATACCCATCCCTAAATTCCAGGATTTAGTTTTTCTCCATAGTTGGAAGGCTCTCCATCTCATTTTAAGAGCGAGAACTGGGAAGGAGTCTTTGAAGCCTTCCAGAAATACATTTTTGCTTGTGAGCCTGTCCTTAGGGGAAACAAGAGTCTATCTATGAGTGAGTGAGTGAGTGAATGTATGTAAATGTGTGCGTCTCTGGGAGCGCATGGATTTGTGAGTGTTTTCCACTTGAGAAGAGAGCAGAATAAGAATGAGAGGAGGAAAGTAAAGATACCAGCTGGTAAGTAGTGTGGGACCCAGGGGAAGGGAATGTTATCAGTTGAGTGGGTAGGGAGGAATGGAGGCAGTGAACCCAGCAGACCATGTTTGTCATATTACAGGCTGTTTCATAAGACACAAACAAGAGTCACAGAGAATGAGATGTCATGGATGGGTAGCAATCTGCACTGTTAGAAGGAATGCCTAGAGCCATGAAATTACAGATCCATGGAAATGCTGAAGCAATTGACTTATTGGCCACCTATGGACCGAGCCAGGAATTCATATTAATTATGATGCTATTTAAGTTGGTTTGCAAGTTGTATGTATGAGACAAGATAAGGTGTAGACTTTTTTGGGTTTTTATTTACTTATTTATTTATTTGTTTATTCATTCATTTATTTGTTTGTTTATTCATTCATTTATTTTTTATTCATTCATTCATTTGTTTATTTGTTTATCCATTCATTTATTTTTATTCATTCATTCATTCATTCATTCATTCATTTGCTTATTTGTTTATTGATTTATTTATTTTTGGTTGCAATAATCACCCTCCCTCCCCTCTACCCACCCTTTCCGCAGCAATTGCATTGGGTATCACTTGTGTCCTTAATAAGATGTGGACTTTTGAGTAGCTGGGACCCCCCAAAGTTAAGGATAAGTAGGAAAATCAGCTTCTATCAAGTCCCCTGACTTCCAGTGTTTGCAACCC
This sequence comes from Monodelphis domestica, assembly GCF_027887165.1. Lineage (NCBI taxonomy): Eukaryota > Metazoa > Chordata > Mammalia > Didelphimorphia > Didelphidae > Monodelphis > Monodelphis domestica. The sequence continues at coordinate 38,432,901 of NC_077234.1, read as the reverse complement.
TAGAAAAAGACCACAGAACGAACTCTAAGGAATACTGTCTACTTCTTTTAGATGGGAGCTATTATAGAAGCATAAAAAAATTTTTAAGGGTTTTTTTTTTCTGTTTTGTGCTTCTAAGATGTATCTAAAAAAGCAACTACTAGGGGGCATCTGGGTAGCTCAGTGGATTGAGAGTCAGGCCTAGAGATGGGATGTCCTAGGTTCAAATCTGGCCTCACACACTTTCCAGCTGGGTGACTCTGGGCAAGTCACTTAACCCCCATTGCCTAGCCCTTACCACTCTTCTGCCTTGGAGCCAATACACAGTATTGATTCCAAGATGGAAGGTAAGGGTTTAAAAAAAAATAAAAAGAAAAAAGAAAAAGAAAAAAAACAACTATTAAGGTCATTTATTACGAAATATTGTTAGTCTCCAAGTTTCTAGATTTTTAGGAAAATTTATGCATTTTTTAATATGAAGAAATAGCAAGATTTTTTGCTGGTCAAAATATAGCACTAAAACAAATCAGGATTTGCCACTGAAAGGCATGAATGATAAAGGCAGGAATTTGAGTTCCATGGATGGCAAGCTTACCGTGACTCCTTAAGCTGTCCTTTTATTCTGGCTCAAATTTATATTCATGCTAAGTCAAAGAGGATCTTGGGAATGCCTAATCGAAAATCAGGTTGTTATTTATAAGAAATAACTATGATTGGTGCCAAAATAGAAATTTTTAAAAGAAAGTATTTAACTTTAGTCTGGTGAAACTCTGGTTTTTGTTTGCTCATTTTTGTTTTGTTTTCTAGGTGGAGAGATCGTGACTTACTAGAGGATTCTCGCCCCTTAGTCCACTAGAGCTGAGATGGCTAGCTTATAGTCCTGGGGAAATCGTAGTAAGAAGCAATGGTTGTCAGGGATTGTCATTCCCAGCAGCCATCAGTAGCCACCACAGGAGCAGCAAGGAGCAAATATGCATCAAGAAAAACATCACACTGGCCAGTCCTGAAACCCTATAATGGTGGTTTTGTGGTAGTCGAGGTAGGAGCCCTTGTATGGGTGTGCCTTGATGTCTTTGTTCAGGACTGATTGTGTTCTCTTGTGACTATAGAAAATTTATTTTTAATTAGTAAAGACTCATGAATGATGGTTTTGAGGGGGTGACAGTTCTTGGAGTACCTTTAATCTTGGGGAGCTAAACTGAGAGTCCACTTCTGAGTAGGGACAGCTTCAGGTACTGTATTAATGATGTCAAATTTACTAAAAATCAAGTGCTCAAGTAGCTCTTATTTCATCAAGGCAAATGTATCCTGCAATGACATAGAGAGCAACCCATCTGAGTCTGCCTAACCTACAGGAATCTTATCTAGATCCTTCCATGAACATGCTTCCAGTGACTGACCCACTTCATTTTCATTAATGATTTCATTTCAGTCATGTACAGGATCTGTCCTCAAGTTATCTCCTCACTCTCACCAGGTAACCCCCTTTGTAGAAGGTAGCTAGAGTAGGTGCAATGTCTAGAGTACTGGACCAGGAGCCAGGAAGACCTGAGTTCCAGTCCTACCTTATACACATGCTAGCTGCATTACCTTCAGAACTTAAACCTTTGCCTCAGTTTCCCAACTGTAAAACAGGAATAATAATAGCACTTATCTCCCATTGTTGTGAGAATCAAAGGAGATATTTGTAAAGTATTTAGCACAGTGCCTGGCATACAGTAGGTACTATATAAATGACACTTATTATTATTATTATTATTCTATCATACATCACACATTATTTGATGACATTCTTTGTCCTGTTTCTTTCCCATGGTTCATTATCCATTACATGTTATAAAAGTTTTTATTTTGTATTGTTCACATATATAATTAATTTCATCAGTGAGGATGTCTTCTAGATAAGGAAATTGCTCCTATAAACATAAAGTAACTATAACACATCTGATAATCTTAGAGAATTGCCTGGGGCACTTAGAGGTTGAGAGATTGGCCCTGGGTCTTAGATGAGAGTTAGAACTTAAAGCTAGGTTCTTCTGACTCTAAGGCTAAATCCTTCTCTTCTATGTCATGCTATAGTGAGAAAGAAAGAAAGAAAGAAAGAAAGAAAGAAAGAAAGAAAGAAAGAAAGAAAGAAAGAAAGAAAGAAAGAAAGAAAGAAAGAAAGAAAGAAAGAAAGAAAGAAAGAAAGAAAGAAAGAAAGAAAGAAAGAAAGAAAGAAAGAAAGAAAGAAAGAAAAAGAAAGAAAGAAAGAAAGAAAGAAAGAAAGAGAGAGAAAGAGAGAGAAAGAAACAAAGAAAAACAGAGAAACAAAGAGAGAAAGAAAGAATGAGAGACAGAGAAAGAAAGAGGGAAAGAAAGAGAAAGAAAGAGAGTGAAAAGAAGGAAAGAAAGAGAGAGAAAAGAAGGAAGGAAGGAAGGAAGGAAGGAAGGAAGGAAGGAAGGAAGGAAGGAAGGAAGGAAGGAAGGAAGGAAGGAAGGAAGGAAGGAGCATTATTAATTGCCTAATATGTTCTAGGCACTGTCTTAGGTTCTAAGAATATAAATACAAAAGTGAGATGATCCCTGCCCCATAGAGCTTATATTCTAACAGAGAAATCAAACAGTATGTTAGAAGAGTAGTAGACAGGGGAGTGTCAAAGGAGGAAATTCAATCCTGGTCTAAGTCCAAGTCCAATACACTATCTGCTATGTTGTGCTACTTATAATAAGCAATGGATGAAAGCAGCAAAATGTCAAGTTTAGGACAGATCTAAGGATGAATTTCCTAAGAATTAAAGCTATCCCAAAGTGGAATGAGCTCTCTCTCTCCACTGTAGTTCATCAAGCAGAAGTGATTGGTCACCTGTCAGGTAAACTAGAGGGGATATTTGTTCAGCCACAAACTGGAATGGAAGGTTCCTAAGATCCAGCCTAAAATTCCATGAAAATTCATTTATCAACTCAGGGATTGATTGTCAGGGCTATGGTAAGTAATACACATACACGTGAGCAATTTTTCCCCATCCCTATCTCCTCTATTATTAAATAACATGATTGGAGTTCATGTGCATTTTCTTTTGATTTAGAAGAATTTGTTTTCCTTTCCAAGGAAAAACAGTCCACAGTTTTATTATACTGTTTAGCAAGAAAAGAGAACATTGACGTTAGGTGTGAGTTAAGTGGAATTGTAGCTCCAATTGTGAGTGTTAATTGAGTCTCCTTGTTAATAGTATCAGCTCTCATGGCACAGTCACTGGATGAGCTTGAAAACAAAAGGATTGTAGAATTCAAAACAGTCACAACTGTAGCAGACAAGCATTAGGCTTGCTAGTTAGCACAGTAGTGTTTGTAGAGTACAATGAGAGTGAGCAGTAATCAAGGAAGTGATGAAATTTAAATGTTCAGCAATTTATAATCCTGAAAGAATTTGGGACCTGAAGAGAGAATGTAAAATTAAATATTCATGCAATTCCTCTTTTAAAGTCCCCCTGAAGATGACTCAACTATGAATACTATGAAATTGACTCTGACTCCTTGACATACATTCCAAGGAAATGAGTTCTGTCAGATCCCACCAATCTATAGAAACTTCAAGTTCAAGCCTGGCACTAAATTATGTGCCTATTATTAAAAAACTAATCTAGTACATTAAGTTGTAAAAAAAAAAATTGTGGCAGAGCTTTTTGTGGTAGAAAAGAATTAGAAATCCAGGGGATGCCCATCAATTGGGGAATGGCCAAACAAGTCATGGTATATGATTGTGATGGAATACTATTGTGCTATAAGAAAGGACGAACTGGATAGCTTCAGAAAAATCTGTGAAGATTTGTGTGAACTAACTCAGAGTAAAATAAGTGTAACTAGGAGGCCACTGGACTCAGGAACAGCGATATTGAAGCAAGACCGTGCTAAAGGACTCATGATTGTAAGATTTAAATTAATGTCCAATATTCCAAGTATTATTTTTATAAAGTTTATTATCTGACAAAATGGAACCCCATGACTAAATTTTTCTACCTACCTAAAAAATCCCTGCTCCAACAAAGCCACAACAGGGAGATAAAAGCATGAAATGGGGAACTCCACTGAATTTATATCCTGTCTACATCAGCATATAATGACAAGAAGTGAATAGGGTGCTGGGAATTGTATTTTTGCTGGGGATCATAGTTTTTAGGGTAATAGATTCTAATTACACATGATAAAAATGCTATCTACTTCCTCAGAGAACTTATAAATTCATAGGGAAGATTGAAGTTTAAGTTTTCACATTCTTTTTTTACTTTTTTGCAACATGACTGATATGAAAATGTTTTCATGATTTAACATGTTTTTTCTTTACATTTTACAATTTAACAATTGATGTCATATTGCTTTCCTTCTCACTTAATGAGGAAGGGGAGGGAGAGAGAATTGAGAATTCAATTTTAAAAAATAAATGTTTAAAATAAACCTGAACCTAAACAAGTTCAGAGAGACTGCATTTGAATGGATGGAGGGAAGAAGGATGAATAAATGAATGAAAAGCATAAACAGTCAATCAAAAAGTATTTATGAAGCATCTAATATGTGCTAGGCACTGTGGAAGGCACCTGGTGAATAACTTCAAAGAATGAAAGATTCCCTATTCACAGAAGTTTACATTTTGATGAGAGAGACAATAAATGCATTTTAAAATGTATGGCAGAAATATAAAGCAAATAGGTACAAATATATGTAGTTAAATACAAAATAGTTTGGGAGGGAAAGTAATAGATTTGGGGATCGGAAAAGACTTCATGCATTTGATAGTGCTTCCTGAGGTGCATCTTAAGAGGGATTCTAAAAGGTAGAAGGAAAGGAGAAAGAAATGCATCCCATGCCTGGGTGATGGCCAGTGTAAAGGCATGGAGGCAGAGACTGACAGGGAGAGAGTTCTATGTGAGGAGTGCTTACTATGTGCCAAGATTTGGGTTAAGCACTGGAGTTGCAAAATGCAAAAGAAAACAGCTTCTTCCCTTAAATGGAGTAAGAAACGATGGCTAGGAATGAATATTACTACACGGATAATCAGAAAATGAAGCCTTTTCTAGGAGAGAAGACAGTTTTGATATGATTTTAGCTCCAGAACTAGGTGGGACAGAAGAAATATATGATAGAATAAACTTGTCTGGAGCCAGCCTGGCCCAATACAGCGAGTCTTCAGGATTTTGGCTAGCAGGGGTGACTCTTTTGACCCCAAATTCATGAAAGCTCTGGAAAAAAAGCTGTAACTTGTAGGGGAAAAAATGACATTGATAAAAATCACAGCTCATTCGATGGTAAAGTATTCATTAACTTACTATGAGTCCGTGGTAATCACAACACAAAGTGCTTTGCTAATTTTCTATCTGAATATTCTAACATTTGATTAGTTTTGCTATGGATTTTTCTGAGCTTCTTCAAATCATATTCTTGAAGCATATTATAGATTAGACTACGTGAGTTTTCCTTTTAATTGGCCTGCTTCAGCCAATTCATCTCTGGAATCTTGATGATGATGTTGATGGTGAAGGTAAAGGCATGCATAGAGTGCTCTAAAATTTGCTTATCTGTGGCATATCAATTGAACCCCAAAGCCTGTTAAGTAGTTATTATTATTATTATTATTAATAATTTTTTATAAAGATCTAGAATTTCTATGTGCCTTGTCCATACTGGGATAGCGAGCTTGAACCCAAGTCTTCCCATCTCAACTCTGCTGATAAGCACTTTGGATCAGTGCTTTAATTCCCAATTTGGGGTCTGACAAAATGAGCTGGAGCTGTTGGGTAATTACTGGGATTGTTTATTCTTAGACCAAGACGAGCAGGCTATATTGGCACAGGCACAAACGAACTCTATTTTGCTAGTGAAGCAGATGCTCTAGATTAACAGAGAGCGGATGCCTGGATTGATAGCGCTTTTGCAGAAAAGGGAAGAAAAGGACTTATAGATAAGGATGAAAGGGTGGAAGGTGAGGTGGTTTGTTCCAGTTCCAAAGGGAGCCTGAACATGGCCTTAGACAGATGGAGAAGAGGCTCAGGGCGATGGGAGAGACTATAGATTGACAAGGGAACCAAGATGAGTGCAGGGGAAAGGTCTGGGGGAAATGTTTGTAAAAGCTACTCCAGTACAAGCAGTTCACATTTGTGAGGATACAGAAAAGTACACATTTCAGGAAAATGCTGAATCAACTGCACACTTTGTCAGCAATTTTCATGTGGACAGCCTCTTAAGAGCTCCCATCTGAAGAGTCTGTGGCCACAGCAATGGGTGACCAAAGCCTGCCTTTTTATTTTTTGTGCCACAACATAAATATATTATGGATATATGTGTGTGTGTTTGTGCACCCATAGAATATATATCAAGAGAAAGACTTCAATTAAAACCAGTACTTAGCCCTCTTTTCCTCAATTGTCTCCCTTCTCAAGTTTTCTTGTGATAGATTGAACTAATTAAGTTAGCCCCAGGTCCAGGAGCTTGTCAAGAGGAGAAGAAACACTCATGAAAAATATAGGTGAAGCAGATCTAATTAGATATGTTCTTCCCCCTCCCCCCAAATCTTTAACTTGTTGGCTACCACAAAGAGAGGTGTTTATGCTTTCTCCCTTAATGAGCACCCCTCTGACACTGGGAGTACATGCAGAATACAGTTCCCCAATTATATGAATATACAAGATGCCCAGCTCATCATTATTCTGCGCCTAATGGAGCTGTGCATTGTAGACCTTCATCCTAGTTTTATCTCACGGAGGGATTCTTGTTATCATGCAGTGCTTTCACCTCCTGGCAGATTCCAGAGGGCCCTTTGGGGGTTGAACCTCAGAGTAATTTGGCATCCTCATTAACATTTATAGGAAATGATACATTCAGCAAATTTACATGGAAGGTTGGGCTGGCGCTACATTTTGTCATCTCTTTTCTACCTTTGACATATTAAGTACCTTTTGGGGTTGGGGAAAGGAATGGGGAGGTGGAAAAGTGACATAAAACGAACGAGAGAGATGAAGAGGATCTGATGTGACAGGGCAAAGAAATGCAGTGGAGTAGGTGCATAAGAAGAAAAAAAAAACTGAGCACAGGGAAAGGATCGGGATGTATCTACAGCTATAGTCAGTCAACAGCATTTATTAAGTGCCTACAATGTGCTGAGCGTTGTGGTAAGCCCTGGGTACCTTTGTAAACAGAGTGAATAATCAAGAAAGAAGCAAATATGAACAAACAGCTATCACTGAGAATTGATATTTGGGGGTATTGGGGCTTATAATTAGTAGATAGGAATGGGTAATTTTTTAATTCAAAAGAATTCATGTTAGAGAGTAAGGCAATAATATCTTATATCAAGAGTAAAAAATCTACATGAGAAATCATGAATCTGATAAAGGAGATATAAGAGAGAATATCTGAGTAGGAACAAATGGAAAAATAAAGGAAGGTGAGGTTGTGGGAGTATATTAGAGAATGTCTAGCTAAGTGTAGTGATAATAGAAAAAGGAAGGAAGGAAGGAAGGAAGGAAGGAAGGAAGGAAGGAAGGAAGGAAGGAAGGAAGGAAGGAAGGAAGGAAGGAAGGAAGGAAGGAAGGAAGGAAGGAAGGAAGGAAGGAAGGAAGGAAAGTATGAAGAAAGAAGAAAGAAAAGCAGGAATGAAGAAGGGAGGAAAGAAAGAGAAAAGGAGGGAAGAAAGGGGGTTAGGAAGGAACAAAAGTAGAGAAGAAGGAGGAAGGAAGGGAAGAAGTATTGTTTAAAGCTGTTAGGGAAAACAGAAGGTTCAAAGGAAGATAGAATTACTGCTTGGGGTAAAAGTTGATATGAAAACCTGATGGAAAGAAGGCAAAGCTATTCAAATTTTATTTTTTCCTGCTGAGGAGAATGATCTTTGGATTATAAAAGACAAAACACAAATGACTAGTAAGTATTTGATGCCTAACCAGAGAAATATGCATGAATGCTTTAAATATATATATCTATATGTATATATATATATACATATAGATATATATATATATATCAACTTCTTAATATGCTCTAAGTAAATACAAAAATGAAGACAGTACCTTGCCCTCAAGGAGTTTGTGTTCTGGAAAGATAGTAAATATTGGGGTATGGTGTTCAGGGAGAGATATTGGGGTTTGGCAAACTAAAGGGATGGAAAGTAGAAGAAAGAAAGAAGAAGAAAGAAGAATTCTAGTAATGAAACTACTCCATGCTTAAGGGAAGATGTTTGACTACCCAACAAATAGGAGAAAAGGACTATTAGCTACCAGGTTCTGTGAGATATCCCTTTGCCACATCTGCTTTTTAAGCATTCTTCCATTTTCTTTTGGACTCTATACTAATGGAAGAGTTTGTCATAGATTTGTGTGTTGGGTTTGGGGGTAGCATTTTAAATTAGCTGCCCTTATACCACCTTAGTAAAAACACCTTTCTACAAGCTACTTAAGCTGATTAAATTGATTCTCAACTAAACATGTTGGGGGCGGGGGGGGGGGGGAGCAAGGACATTGATGGAAGATAGAGCTAGTGGTATTCAAGAATCATCTACTACTACTACTTAGGGGTACCTGAATGGGAAAGGTATGGTAGCCTTATTTCAATACTTGAAGCTCATCCTTAAGTGTAGAAGTTGGAATAAGAGTCCTAAACATTTATATGGGATATGTATACATGAATGAATATTTTTATCTAGCTAGGAATTTCCTCTGGTATTTCATGTGCTTGAAAAAGCTGAATTTATAGTTAATTCAGAGGTCATTATTGAAGGAAGAAAGTCCTTCTATAGTCCATTTACCTCAGAGAACTATATCTTCTTTTATTCTCTTTGTCTTGTCTTTATCTGTGTTTCTGAATATTTGTCTTTCTGTGCCTCTGTCTGTCTGTCTAGCTCTCTCTTTCTCTCTCCCTCTCTCCAAAGAGTTTTCAGCCACTCCAATGGCCAATTCCTACAATATCCCCAAACCTTTCACTTGTAAAAGATGTGGGGTATAGTATGCTTAATAATAAGGTATTTAGATAGAATTTAGACAAACTCTTTCACTTTCTACATGAGGAAACTGAGGTCTAGAGAGGGAAAGTAGTGACCTGTCTGAGATCACTGAGATATTTAGCAATGAGTAGAGGTCTTCTATGGACTTGTAATCCAAGACTCTTTTCATCTCTAAGGACACTTGCAGCTCTAAACCCTCTTTTCCAAAGACATTTATCACTAGCACAGCATATTTGTAAGCTGGTAATCTATCATCAAGGCTCATAAACTCACCAGTCCAGGGATCTCAGAATCTTAGTCCAATTGTGTATTTTATAGGGAAGGAAACTGAGGATCAGGGAAATAAAGGGACTGGTCCAACAACACCCAGCTACTAAGCATCAGAAACTGGATTTGAATCCAGAGCCTTTGCAGAATCAATACTCCTTCTATCACCCCCAAATAACCTTCCCAAGCACTATGGCCAATTTGTCAGCACTTTTTTGGATGGGTCTTAATTTAGAGATTGATGGGGGCAGAGTCTCCACAGCCACTAGAAATGAATGAGTAAAGTCAATTGAAACTAACATCAGGAGGTCCACTTACACAGAAAGAACCATCTGCTTTCAACACCTGAAGAGATATGGGATGACTGGTGAGCTCTTCAGAGCCTACAAAGAATCAAAGAATCTTTCATCTCTGAAAGATGCTGTTTGGTACCAAATGAAATGGGCTCAGGGCTCAGTTACTTTTCTTTTCAGTTGCTGAGTGGGTAAATGGAGGTGTCACTGCTTCTATTTCAGCAGATGAATTATACATTTATCATATGCCCAAAATTAAAAAGAGGATTCCAAATTCAGTTGGCAAGGTACTTTTTTGAAAATGTGATTTTTTTTTTGATAACCGAAAAGTGAATATCACCAGGTACTTACTTAGAGCTTAGTGTAATCATTCAGTTACTTCATCAATCTGATGCAGGCAGTACTGATTTTTCATGGTAATTTTATTCAGTGCTTTGCAGGCCAGACACAGTTGGAAAGCACTTTTTTAAACAAACAAAATTGGTAGAGTCAGTGAAAAGGGACCGAATGCTGTGGAACCTTTAAGGAAATGCTGACTTCGGTATTCAATCTATTTATTCAATAAAGGAACAATTGACAGGTAAAGAGAAAAATGATATGTTCCAATCACATTCCAAATTCAAGGCTTAGTCTGTGATGAGAGGGGGGACTAAACTATGCAGAATAACACATTCCTCTCCTATCAGGGCTCTCATCAAAGAATCTTTTAAAAATGGCAAACATTAACCTTAGGAACGACCTTGTAAAATTGGTATTATCTCTAGCTTTTCAGCTGAAGGGATTGAGTTACCAAAGAGGTTAAAATGGTTGCACAATATTCAAATAGAAAATTAGAATATGGACAAAATGATTTCAGGATTCTCGATTTACTCAGGAATAGTCAAGAGATATCCCCTAGAGAATACACAAAGAATGTGGTATGATATGAGAACAATTTCCAGAAGGTAGTCCTAAACTGCAGAATATGGAGGGTAAGTTTCCATCATTTCTTTTTTCTTTTCTTTTCTTCTTTTTCTTTTCTTTTCTTTTCTTTTCTTTTCCTTTCTTTTCTTTTCTTTTCTTTTCTTTTCTTTTCTTTTCTTTTCTTTTCTTTTCTTTTCTTTTCTTTTCTTTTCTTTTCTTTTCTTCTCTTTTCTCTCTTTTTAAAACCTTTACCTTTTTCCTTAGTAATAACTCTAAGATGGAAAGGCAAGGAAGGGCAAGACAAACAGGGTTAAGTGACTTGCCCAGGGTCACACACCTAGGAAATATCTGAAGCTAGATTTGAATCTAGGCTCTCCTGACTCCAAGGCTGGTACTCCATCCACTGAGCTACCTAGTTTCCCCTATATTTTCTAAGGCAATGTTTGGCATAGGGATGAGAGATAGTGTGATGTAGCTGACAGGGAATTAACCTTGGATAAAGCAAGATCATTCAGATCCCAACTCAGACATCTCACATATATGTATACATGTATGTACATATGTGTACATATATATAAATAAATAAAATTTAGAGATGGTGGCATACCAGGATTTCAGCAAGGTATTAGACAAGATTTCTTTCAGATAGGTAGTCTTGTGACCACAATGGAGAGCTTTGGTCATCATCAAAATGTAGACAGATAAATTCAAAACTTAACAAGGGATTTGATTCAGTGAATGATTTTAAATCCATTTATATTATGAAAGCGTCCAGATTTCTCCATAGTAGTCACAAGGCTACTGAAAGAGGTAGCAGATAGAATCAGGAGCAAAAAGAAAAAAGAAAAAAAGAAAAAAGGTTTTAAGAAGCTAGAATTATAGGACATACCTAATTAGATGGAATTTAATAGGAAGAAATGTAAAGCTTTATTATATTTAGTTTCAAAAATAGATCTTCCAAGTATAAAAAAGGGAGATATGGATGAACAGCAGTTTGATAAATTATCTGGGAGCTTTGGTGGACTTCAAGCTTAATTACAGTTGGATTTGTTGAGCTTAGAAGCAGAAAGTCCTGAGCTCAAATTTGGCTTCAAACATTTGCTATCTGTGTGATTCTCTGCAAGTAATGGCCTCCCTGACTTTAGTCTCTTCACATATAAAATGAAGATGTTGATAATAACACTGACATTGTAAGGATGTTGTGAAGATAAAATGAGATATTTGTAAAGTTCTTTTCAAACTTTAAAGGGCTATATAAATGCTAATGACTAGTAGGAGTAGAAGCGTATTTTTAACAATGTGATACGGTAGCACCCCAAATTAATGAGATTTTGGGATACATTCAAAAAAAGCATCCATTTCAGGAATAAAAGAGGTGATTGTCCTACTGTACTCTGCCCCAGTTAGACTACATTTGAAGAAATGAATCCAATTCTAGGGCTCTACAATTCATAAAGTTCATTAGTTTCCTAGAGATTATCTAGAGGAGAGCAACTAGGATGGAAGTTTATTACATTGGAAACAGGGGATATTTAGACTGGAGAAGAGAAGAGCCAAGTTAGCCATGAAATTATCTTCAGATTGTGAAGATTGCATTTGGCTTTCTCCTGATTGTAACAATGAAGGTACTTAGCTATCCTGATTGTGAAGATTAAATTGTAATCCTCTGTTTATTTTTAGATTTTAATCTCCCAAAATGTAAGCACAGTACTTAAAGTTGAGTATGGCGATCTACCCATTTTGGATTTTAACCACTCAATGAAATGGATGTTAAAAAGCTACTTCGTGTAAAAGGAAAGATTTTTTTTCTATTTGACTCAGAAACCTGAGCTAAGAAAATGGGTAGAAGTGGTACCTGAAAAGGCAACTCTAGACCTCATGTTGGGAAGAATTTCCTAAGAATGAGAGCTAGCCCATAGCTGAATGTGCTGCTAAAGTGAAAGTAGTGAGCCCTCTCACTCTCACCATAGCTCTTTAGTCACAATTGGATGGCTTCCAGTTGCATACATTTTAGGGAGTTCTAATCAATGTACAGATTGGACTTCATGATGACTCAAATCCTTTTCACAGAAATTTGTCATAAAAATAAATATCTTACTGAAATATTTCAAGGGACAATATTTTTATTTAACAAAGCCTCTCCTGGTTTCACATTGGGCCTCATTTGAGCAGAGATGCAAGATAGGAGAAACAATAACAAAATTATATTTCTGGATAAGAGAAAAACAACCAACCAAATGGGTCCATCAAATTTTCCTACTTAGAAATGCTCTCCTTTCTAACTTGAGTCAAATGTTGATGACTGCCAATGTTTATTTTTGTCGTCATGGAAAAGGCAGATCACCAGGCTGTTAGCATCTACACATTTTTTCCTGCTCAAAAATATTTGCAGATAATAGATTCAGCAGTTAGAATTGTGACAGTGGTTAATAATATATGATACAGAGCAAGTCAAGCTGCCATTTAGGAAAAATAAATGGTTCTCATTTCCAAGTGAAGAATTAGGCATTTTCATCCCAACTAGGCTATGTCTCCAAACTGCCAGAACATCTGGAATCTCCATCAGATGGCCTCCAGATGGCCTGTTTGACTAGAGATTGGATTGAATGATTAAGTTTCTAAGGCAGAGGCTCTTTACTTAAGAAATGTGAACTTTTAGATAACACTTTGAAAAATGTATTTCAATATAATCAGTTTCTTTTGTAACCCTTCACATTTTATTTCATGCATTTAGAAACCTCATTCTGACAAGGCTTCATTAGATGGCAAAAGAGGACCATGACAGAAAAAGTAAAGTCCCCTTCCTCTAAGCCTTTGTGACAAACAATGTGCCAAAAGGACTATTGCTTCTGTGTACACGAGCTGAAGCTTTAGGGATGGCTTGGGAAATCGTGTTCATGTTTCTAAGAGAAAAGAAAAGGCAAACAAGGAAGTCACTGATATTTCTGCTCCAGGAAGCAAGTGAAGTAAGGAATAAGACCTTGAGGGCTGGGGGGGTCATGACCATGGCTGAGACCTAACTGACACAAGTGAGACAGTAGGTGATATATTTAATCAGTCATATAAATTGATACATGACTATGTCCTGAAAAGAATCAAATAGGGTCAAAGGAAACCAGAGGTCAGACTTGTTGTCCTGGCAGAGACAGGGATTGTGGAGATTTATGATTAAAAATGAATTCCACTTTTATTGCTGGAAATTTGTTTGGTGGTTGCAAAGCACATCTTTTGAGGGGTCCTATATGTTCTTTTAAAATTAAATCAATTCACACGAAAAGGGAGGCTCCCACTTCTTTTGGGGACTGGTCACTGCCTGAGAGAGGAGGAGGGAGGGAGGGAAGGAGAGAGACAGAGACAGAGAGAGAAAAGAGAGACAGAGACAGACAGAGACACAGAGACAGAGAGAGAGAAAGAGAGAGAGAGAGAGAGAGAGAGAGAGAGAGAGAGAGAGAGAGAGAGAGAAAGAGAGAGACAGACAGAGAAAGAGAGAGAGAAAAAAAAGAAAGAGTCAGACAGACAGAGACACAGAGACAGAGACAGAGAAAAGAGAGAGAGAGAGAGAGAGAGAGACAGAGACAGAGACAGAGACAGAGACAGAGACAGAGAGAGACAGAGAGAGACAGAGAGAGACAGAGAGAGAAGCGGGAAAGGATAATTAAGCTCTGGCTTTTCCTTAACTACAAAATTTTCTGTGGAGAAGACATTTTCTGAAAAAAACAAGATCATCTGTCAGAACAAAAACAATAAAAATGGGTAACAGTTCTCTCTTTCCTCCTCTCCCTCTCTCTCCTCTCTCCTCTCATTCTCTCTCTCTGTCTAGCCCCTCCTTCTCTTATTCTTTTTCCATTTCTTTCACACTGTCTATTTCAGTCTCATTCTCTCAAATCCATGTTCAGTTAGATTTCTTTATATTTATATTCTGGTGTATCAAGCAAGTAACATACTATGATATATGAGTCACTGAGGGGCAGCTAGGTGGCACATTGACTAGAGCATTGAGTTTGGAATCAGGAAGACTGATCTTCCTAAATTCAAATCTGGCCTCAGGAACTTTCTAGCTACAAGTCCCTGGGCAAGTCGATTAACCTTGTTTGCCTTAGTATCCTCATTTGTAAATTGAGCTGGAGAAGGAATTTACTCCAGTTTCTTTGCCAAGAAAACCCTAAATGGTGCCTTGAAGACACTGAAATGATTGAATAACCACAAAGACAAAAAAAAAAAAAGAATCCCTGTGCTTATGGAGCTTACATTCTATCTAGGGAGACAGCATGAACTGTAAACCTTAAAATTTCCCAGACCCTACTTTATAAGATTGGATGAAGACCATTCGCCATTTGGGCAGTGAACTCTACTTAAAGCAGGAATGTGAGAATTCTACTTTACCTACTTGGGTATGCCCTACGGGAAAATAAAGTTGTAAATTCTTTTCTGAACAATGAAAAGTACTTAAACCCATACTTTTCTTAAGCGAAGTACCTATAAAGGTCAAGCAACTTGTGAATTTACAAGGAACAAAGAACTGGAAAACTTACTCAGAGCTTTCCTGGTGTGAATTACTCAAAAATCCACACCTTCTTAGGTGTGGACTAAAAATGGGCGGTCCTTTAGAAACATCTACAGTGATTGGTAGATGTAAGGACTTAGGGGAGGTGACATAGGAGATTTTGCCCTTAAAAATAAGAGCTCAGAGAAGAGCTGGTTCTGATTCTGAGGGAGCTCATTTTGAGAAGACTCATTCTGAGGTTCTCGATTTCTGACTCTCATTCTGAAGGAGAGTTCCTTGAAGAGCTCCTCTGAGGGGCTCTGTCCCTCTGGGGTAGGAGCTCTGGAGGCTCTTGAGAGAGGCCCTTTGAAACAATCTCTGGCTGGAAGACTCTTTGAGGAAGGACGCTGGCCTGGTGTTACTAGAATCCTTGTTTAGTCAGACCTTGTGGTGAGTGTTAAAAAACTGACTGATTTCTCTTTTAAGACTCAGGTCTAGGCCATATTGGCTTGAGGCCCTTCATACTTATTCCTTTCTTACTCTCTCTCTCTTTCTTTGATTACTCATTGTATTGTTAATTAAAATCTCTATAAAACCCAATTGACTTGGGTATTTGAATAATTGGGAATATTTCCCTGGTGACCACCTTATATTTGATTTTAAAGCCCAAGACACTGTAGTGAAACATATTTCTGCGGTCAAATTTACTCACCCTCTCTTATATCTATCACAATTTATATCTTCCACTATTTTAATCACTACAGTTTAAGACCTCAACCATTTTAAATCTCATAAAACACATGTAAATAGATAAAAAATTAAGACAAGGTCTTTTGGTTGGGGAACTATTATTTAGCTAGAAAGATCAAGAAATACCATGTAGAAAGTAGGATTTGAAGTGAGCTTTATTGGAAACTAGAGATTCTAAGAAGCTCAGAAGAGAAGGAGCTAGGGGCATAGCACTAACTCTTTGGCTCTATGAACTAATGATGGAAGGCATTCCAAGGACATTCAAAGTCATGGAGAAAGGAGATCTCAAGATCACATCAGATCCTAGAAACAAAGGGATATGGGACTCCAAAAGTCATCAAGTCTAAGCATCTTATTTGAAAGCTGGGGCACAGAGAGTTGGTCAATTGACCTGACCAAGGTCATGAAAATCCCAATGATCTGACTTCAAATCCAGCATTCTTTTCCAGTAAGACCTCCCCACAATTCTCCCCTCTCACTACATAGTCCTATACTGCCTCTCCACAATGGAATGTAGTGGGTGTTCTAACTTCTAGTCTTGGCTTTCTTTAACCTGGTCTATTATGCTATTATACAAACTTTGGTTATCACAGAAAAAAATAATGATTCAATCTATGATTACTGTTAGAATTTGAGAGAAAGGAATCATAGGAAATGAATTTTCTTTTAAAAATTTCCTCTTTAGATAAATATACTCTATACTTGTTATTTAATAACTTTAATGCAGAATTTCTATATTAAAGTAGTACTCTGATAACTCATTGTGGCATAGCAGTTGACCCTGAATTTTCCTTTTTAAAATAATATATATTTTAATTATTTCATTATAGACAGTTTTAGAAATTTTCAGTATTAATTAAAAAAACAACTTTAGTCTCCAATCTCTTCCTCCCTTCTATCCTACACCACCCCTTGAAAAAATTAGCAATATAATACCAATTTTTCATGAGAAGTAATGAAAAACCTATTTCTATCTTATGTTTGTTGCAAAATAAAATACACAAACAAGAAAAATAAATTGAAAAAAGTCTGCTTCAATCTTCACCCAATGTTCATCAGTTCTTCTGTAGGTGGAGAGTATTTATGACCTTTGAAATTGTCTTGGATTTTTGTTTTGATCAGAATAGCAAAATCTTTTTTAAAACCTTTACTGTGTGCTGTGTTCTACTGATTCTGCTTGCTTCACTTTGCATCAATTCATACAAAATTTTAAACCTAGTTTTGTTTTGTTTTTCTGCAGTATTTTTAAACTGTTTTTTCCCCAAACCATCATGCTTTCATTTCTTTTTAAAATTTGTTCTGATTACATGTAAAACAATTTTAACATTCATTTTTTAAAAAACAGAACTGAATCCCAAGTTCTCTTTCTCCCTCCCTGCCCTCTTCAATGAGAAGGCAAGCAATTTTACATGTTAAACATGTGCCATCACACAAAACATATTTCCACATTTCTTACATTATGAAAGAAAAAATAAAGAAAAAAAGAAAAATGAAGTTTTAAAAAGTATGGTTCAATATATATATTCAGATGTTATCACTTCTTTCTCCAGAGAGAAATAACATTTTTCAACATAAGTCCTTCAGAACCATTATCTTGCTGAGAATAGCTACTTAAGTCATCCATAGTTAATCATTGTACAATATTGCTGTTACTGTGTACAATGTGCTCCTGGTTCTGGTCACTTGGCTTTGCAGGATTTCATGCAAGTCTTCCCAGGTTTTACTGAAATCACCCTAAAATCTCTCATCATTTCTTAGAGAATAATAGTATACATCACGCTCATAAACCACAACTTATTCAGCCATTCCCCAAATGATGGGCATCCCCTCAATATCCAATTCTTTGCCACCACAAAAAAGAGTTAATACAAATATTTTTGTACACATAAGTCCTTCCCCTCCCATCTTCTTAAAAAAAATATTTCTTTGGGATAAAATCTGACTAATGTTATTGCTGGGTCAGAGGATATACATAGTTTTATAGCCCTTTTGAACATAATTCCAGATTGCTCTCCAGAATGGTTGGATTAGTTAATAATTCTACCAATAGTGCTTTAGTGTCCCAAATTTCCCATATCCCCTCTAACACTTATCAGTTTCCTTTTCTGACATATTAGCCAATTTGATAGGTTTGCGTTCTGCTTGTTTTAATTTGCATTTCTCCAATCATGATTTGGAGCATTTTTTTTTCATGTGACTATTGTTAGCTTTGATTTCTTTATCTTAAAACTGCTTGTTCATATCCTTTGACCATTTATCAGTAGAGAAATGTTTATATTATAAATTTGAATCTATTCTTTATATATTTGAGAAATGAAGCATTTATTAGAGAAACTTACTGTAAAAAAAGTTTCCACCAGGTTTTCTGCTTTCCCACTAGTCTTGATTGCATTGGTTTTGTTTGTGCAGAAACCTTTTGATTTAATGCAATAAAATTTAATAAAATTATAATGCAATAAAATTAATCATTTTTCATCCTGTGATGTTTTTTCTCTTTTGTTAGGTCATAAATTTTTCTCTTAACCATGGTTATGGTTGGTAAAGTATTCCATGGTCCCCTAATTTGCTGAAGGGATCAACGTTTATGTCTATATCATGTACCCATTCTGACCTTAATTTGGTATACAGCACAAGATGTGTTAAGGGTAAAATTTAGGGTTGAGACTGAATATATTTTATTAGTGGTCACCAGGGAGTTAAATTCTAAATCTCAATGAAATACGCAAGTCAGAATAGAATTTTATGGTGGTTTATTTACAATAGAAGGAAGAAAATTAAGAATGAGGGAGAAAGAGGGAAAGGGTAGAAGATCTGTTCCAGCCTGGTCTGAACCAGGGGGAGTTCAGAGGCCTCAGCCAAGGGGCCTTCCCAGCAGATTAAATCTAGTTCGGCTTCCAGCTAGGAGGCTTCCTCCAAGATGAGGGGCCTCCTTAGAGGCTGGATCCTTCAGAAGTGTCAAGGGAAAGGGGAGTCAACCTTATCACTCACCAGGTGACCATTCAAGGAAGCAGTCTCACCTAGACCCCCACTTCAGAGCTCCTCCCAGTCAACCCCACCACCAAAGTCCACCAAAGCTACAAAGGATGCCAAAAGCCAAAAAATCCCCCCTCACAGGAAGTGACGTGAAATATAAAGGCTGTTCTTTACATCACTTCCTGTGTTTCACATGTGCCAATGGTGGCTTAAGCTTGGCTTAGGACATTCCAGGGGGTCAGTCAGTTGTTTCTTATTTGTCACTTGCTAGCATATGCCAGTCATAGGCCATCCTCCCGTACAGTCAATCCTTAAGTGGGGGTGTATACATTCCTGGTTGCTAGAATTCTAAAAACTAAGCAGGGTGGAGTAAATCTAAAATTCACAGATGTCATTATTAGTTGTACTTCATTTCTGCCAAAGTACTTTTCAGTTTTCTCAGAAGTTTTTATCAAATAGAGTTCTTGTCTCAAAATCTGGAATCTTTGCTTTATCAAATACTAGATGACTATGTTCATTTGCTACCATCTATTGTGTACCTATCCTACTCCACTTATCTGCCATTCTATTTTATAACCAGTACCATATGGTTTTGATAATTACTGATTTGATATATTTTGAGATCTAGTTTTCTTGTCAATTCCTATGCACAATAGTATTCAATCAAAATCATACTACAACTTGTCTAGTCATTCCCCAATTGGCAGGCATCTCCTCAATTTTTAGTTCTTTGCTACTACAAAGAAAAAAGAACTGCTATGAATATTTTTGTAATAGAGCTTTTCCTTTTGTCTTAAATATCTTTGGGATTCACACCTAGTAGGGGTATTGCTGGATCAAAGAGTACTTGCAGTTTGCTAGTGTTTTGAGTGTAGTTTCAAATTGTTCTCCAGAAAACTGGATCAGTTTATGACTCTAACAATAGTTCATTAAAATCCTCATTTTTCCAAATCCTCTCGAGTATTTGTCATTTTACTTTTCTGTAATGTTAGTCAGTCTGCTAAATGTGCTGTAGTACCTCTCAGTTATTTTAATTTACATTTCTCTAATCAATGATGGTTTAAAGCATGTTATGTGACTATTGATCAATTTGATTTCTTCTGAAAATAGTCTATTCATATCCTGTGACCATATATCAATTGGAGAATGGCTCTCATTTTTATAGGTTCAGTTCCCTATATATTTGAAAGATGAGATTTTTTTCCAGAGGAATTTACTGTAAGAATTATTCCCCAGTTTCAAACTTTCCTTTGAATTTTGATTGCACTAGTTTTTGTTTGTACAAAAGGATTTTTAATTTCATATATAATCAAAATTATAGATTTTATACTCTGATCTTCTTTATCTCTTGTTTGGTTTTTAACTCTTCCCTTATCCATAGATGTGGCAAATAAATTTTCCCACACTCCCTTGATTTACTTATATTACACTTTATTTCTTTTATTTTCATTTTACTTATTTTGGTATACAGTGTAAGATGTAACCTATGCTTATATTCTGCCAAACTTCTTCCCAATTTACCCAGAAATTTTTGTCAAATGGGACTTTGCCCTCTCAAAGCTTGAATCTTTGGTTTTATCAAACACTAGATTATGATAATCATCAGTTACTGTGTATTTTGTACCTAATCCATGATTATTTCTTTGGAACATAATTTAAAATCTGGTATTTCTAGGCCATCTTCCTTCACATTTTATTTTTATTCCCTTCATGTTCTTGACCTTTTGTTCTTTCAAATAAATTTTATTACTTTTTCTAGCTCTGTGAAATAATTCTTCAGTAGTTTGATTAGTATGCCCCTGAATAAGTAAACTAATTTAGGTAGAATTATCATTTTTATTATTTTGGCTTGGCCTGTCCATGAGGAATTAATATTTTAATAATTATTTGGATCTGTCATTACCGGAATAAACAGTATTCTGTAACTCTGTTCATTGTATTTCCTGGATTAGTCTGGGCAGATAAAGTCCCAAATTTTTTACCTTGTCTACACTTATATTTTTTGTTTGTTTGTTTTATTAGATACTTAGTAAGCACTACCACCACCAATAAAAGAAATTTAAATAAATGCAAAATAATTATGTGTAATAACACAAATTCCATGTTGTTTGTAATTTGTTTAAAATACGTAAATTATATATGTGTACTAATTAAAGCACCCTCTGCTTTTAAGTGCCCTTTGGATTTGTTACTTTACTATTTTTTTCTTGATGTTGTGGCTGGTACTTTTAAAACTGTAATCATAGTATGTATTATTATTTTCTTTTCTTCTCTTTTCATCTGTTCATATATTTCTTTTATTTCTTTATACCTATGTTTGTCATTTCTAATAATATGTTTGATATACAAAAAATTAAAATATTTTGTTCAGTCTATTTACAGGGAAATCCCAGACTTTCAATTTAGACTTCTAATGAGGCATGGAATGATAAAATAATGAAAATGATGCCCTTACCGTAGGATCAGAGAAACAAATTTAGAAGGGATATCAGAGGCCGTTGGGGCCATCACCCACATTTTAATGATGAGAAAATGAACAGTCTTCATTTAAACAATCTTTATTTAGTGTTAGAATTAATACTATTGAGGACAGAAAAAAAAGGGTATTCCAGGAGAAGCTAAGGAATTAGCAGGGGAAAAAGTATTCTATTTCAGAAAAATATAAAATATGTAGAGACAAGGTAGGATAGTGAAATCCGGAAGAAGACCCTGGCTCAAATCCCAATTCAGCTACCTACTACCTGGGTATCCTTGGGTCTCCTTTTCCTCACTATAAACCAAGGGCTCCTGGAATCACAGTTTTAGAGATAGAAAGGTCCCAAGAGGCCAATGTATTCCAATTTCTTCATTAGGTAATTGCGAGTTAGACTCAATGGTCCCTTCCAGCCTCAGATCTTTGACTCTATAATAAGGCCACCTTCTATAAAGAATTTCCTGTACTTCTCCAGACTTGGAGTATGGTGTCTAAACTTTTTTATCATGACTTTCTGAGTGTCAAACTATTCTTATATTCTCTCTCTTTGATCTTTCCTGGTGAGATATTTTTGTGATAAAATGTTTTAGATTCTCTTCCATTATTTCATTCTTTTGATTTTGCTTCATTATTTCTTGTTGTCTTAGGAAATCATTAGCTTATCATTGTCTAATTCTTGTTCTTAATGAATTATTCTTTTACTGCAAGTTTCTAGATCTCCTTTCTATTTGGGTGATTTTTCTTTCATAATTTTCTTCATTTTCTTGAATTGATCTTTTTTTTCTGATTTTTCCTCTATCTTTCTCATTTGAATTTTGAAAATTTTTTAATGCTCTTCCCAAAGCTCTTTGTGAGCTTGTGACCATTTATTGTATTTCTTTGCTATTTTTCAAGTAGATGTTTTTACTGTGTTTTACACTGAGATTGAGCCAAGATCTTCTCTGTCTCTATAATCACTATCAATAGTTGGGTTATTTCTCCTTTGTTATTTTTTTAATTTAATGTTATTTTAATTTTAGCCACCAGACCAATAGACTCACTTATTGGCTTTTTAATGGAATTTCAAAGCTCCTAGCATGCTGTCTTGAGATTTCAGGTGTTTTTGTTTGTGTTTGTTCCCCACACACACCCCTGCCTGCTAGCAACAAGACTTGAGTTCCTGCTCCCAGGGCCTGGCACTGCAGACTCCATGTTCCACTCCTTCAGTCTCCAGCTGTGGACCAGGAGGGATCACAGAAGACACTGTTGTCCCAAGGGTCATCTGCTGCCCTCCCCCATACAATGGCATCTTCAGGGATGGAAACTCTGGGGCTCAGCAAAGAAGATGAGGTGGAATGTTGTTGATTCCACTTTATGTGCTCTGTTCCTGCTCCAAGGTTTTGCATCTGTGACTAAGGAAGTCAGAAGTCTTCCTCCCAAGTTGTCCTTAACTTTTTAGCTTCATTCCCAACTCCTGTATGGATTTTGCCACTTTTAGTATTGATTCAGTGGAGTAATTTTTGTTTTTTTTGTGGGGTATAGCTGAAGAATCTTTATGCTCTACTTAGCCATCTTCCCACCAAAAACAATTCCTACTGTTATTTTAAATGGAATTTCTCTTTTTATCTCTTGGTGCTGGGTTTTGTTTGTAGAATGTAGAAATATTGATGATTTATGTGGATTTCCTTTCCTGGTAATTTCTAAAATTGTTAATTGTTTCAACTAGCTTTTAAAATTTATTCATTAGTATTTCTAAGTATACAGCCCTATCATCTAAAAAGAGTGTGAGTTTTGTTTCCTTGTTCCTTCTTTTAAACCCTTGAATTTCTTTTTTCTTATCTTAGTGCTGTCGGTAGCATTCCTAATGAAACATTAAAGCAGAGTAGTGATAATGGGAATCTTTGCTTCATCTCTGATCTTATTGGAAGGACTTCTAGTCTTTATTCCCATTACATATACTGCTTACTTTTGGTTTTAGATAGATCTTGCTTATCATTTTAAAGAAAGGCTCTTTTGAGTCCTTAAAAACAGTTGTACTCCTTTCTCTTCTCACTCAATTTTATCCAGACATCTATCATATCTAACTTTTCTAAAATTCTTTTCATCTTCTTAACTTGGTTTTTTATGGTTAGATTTATCTAGCTTTATGACAAGAAATTTAATGTGCCCCACTCATATAGTTTTACTAAGTCTTCCAATAACTCATTTAACTTTTCTGTTAAGAATTTGTTATGCTATTTGGTGGATGTATGTTTATTACTTTATTATATATTATTACATAATATATATACTTTATTATATATTATTACTATACAACAAAGTATATTACTTTGTTGTCTATAGTACCTTTTCAGCAAGATATAGTTTCCTTGTTTATCACTTTTAATTGTCTGTTTTTGCTATTTCTTTGTCTAGGATCATTATTACTATTCCTGTCTTTTTTACTCCAGGTAAAACATGATAGATGCTGTTCTAGCTCCTTATTTTTACTCTGTATATGTTTCTCTTGTTCAAGTATATTTCTTATAAACAATATATTTTTGGATTCTGGTTTCTAATCCATTTGGCTACCTGCTTCTGTTTTATAGGGGAATTCATACCATTTACAGTCATAGTTATACTTATTTACTGTGCATTTCTTTCCATCCTCCTTCCTAATAGTCCTAATTCTCTTCTTTGATCTTCTTCCTCCTCTAAAATCTGTTTTGTTTCTAAACACTGCTTCTTTTATCCATTCTCCTTTTTATTATTCTTTCCTTATTTTTATCTTCTTTCACCCTCACACTTCCCCATTGAATAAGATAAATTTTAATAGCTAATTGTGTGTATTTATCTATATCCATATCTCTCTCTATATATATGTTTTCCTCTCTTGACTAACTTAGATAAGTGAAGTTCAAGAATTGCCACTGCAGGGAGAAGTTGGGTAGCTCGGTGAATTGAGAGCCAGGCCTAGAGACAGGAAGTCCTAGGTTCAAATCTGGCCTCAGACTCTTCCCAGCTGTGTGACCCTGGGCAAGTCACTTAACTCCCATTGTCTAGCCCTTACCATTCTTCTGCCTTGGACCCAATACACAGTATTGATTCCAAGACAGAAGGTGAGGGTTAAAAAAAAAAAAAGAATTGCCACTGCACCACATTCCCAACCCTTTCCATTATATAATCTCTTTCTTGATCACCTCTTTTATGTAAGATAATATTCTCCATTCTTCTATTCCCATCGCTCTTCTTCAGTTTATGCCTTTTTCTCACCCAGCTGTTATTTTAGAGGATCCCAACATAATCGATTCACATTCATTCCCTCTGTTTATATATATTCATCTAACTTCCCTAGAAATGATAAAGTTCTTAGAGTTGCATGCATCAACTTCCCACATAAGAATATAAACAGTTTAACCTTATTGAGTTTCTTTTGATTTCTACTTCTTATTGACTTATTTTTCTAACATTCCTTAATGGAAATTAGGAGTCATATTCAATGATCCAACTGGTTATTCCAGAGTACATTAACCACTATGCCATTCTGTTATCTTCTTATGGACTTTGCCCCACATATGCCCTTTCTTCACTATGTCTCAACCTTCACTGATGGTGCTAAAGTTAGTCAACAAGCATTTGCTAATTTGCTAATATATGCCAAGTTCTTTGCTAAATGCTAAATGCTAAATGCAAAGGATATAAAAAGGGATATTAAAAAAATTAAAAAGCAAAACTGGTCCCTGCCAGTGTCAAAGAGCTCACATTTTAAGGATGTAGAGACAACATACAAAAAATTATGTGCATACAAGAATTATACAGGGTAAATTGGAGATAATATCAGAGGGCTGGTACTAGTATTATTCCATTAAAAGAAAGACTAATAATATGAACCTTTAGCATTATGAACACCTTAAGAGAAGAGATTATTGTGCTTATGTATTGGTTTAACCACTACTTAGCACAGTGCCTGGCACATAGTAAGCACATAATAGATGCTTTTTCACACATATACAGACCTTCATATTTATGACTAAACAAAGTTTTCGATTGTCCATTGAATCTACAGGTTTTCTTTATATCCCCAGTAATTAGCACAGTTCCTAAAACATAGTAAGTGCTTAATAAATGCCTGTTAACTGACATATCTCATTTAAAAAATCTAAAATAATACAATCAGACTCAATTTAACAATATTAAAAAATCCATTGTGTAAATGTGTTGAGTGAATTTTTACATAATAAGAATTGAATAAATACTAGTCTGACAAATATATCCCATTTTAAAAAATAAAATAATACAATTAGGTTCCATTTAGCAATCTAAAAGAAATTAATTGTCCCAATATGTTCTGTGATTATTTCACACACTTTTGAAGAACTTTATATACTTTGTGGTAAGCCCTTCTTCAACTAGTGGAGACTGTAATTAATCTATAAATCAATCTTCAATAGTTACTATAATTCCCCCAAAGCATTGTTCTGTGGTCAGTCTAGTGATGAACTTCTGTGAGTTGTCTGGCTAGACCATCACCAGACCCATATTTAGACTCTTTCCTGAGTTCCTAAGACCTGTAAGATTTTCGATTTTCAGATCAGGTTGGTAGTTTCCAAAATTGTGTTGTTGGAATATAATTTGTTCTCCTGGTTCTGCTCATTTTATTATGCATCAACATATACAAATTTTCCCAGGTTTATCTGAAAGCAACTGAGTAAAATGAAAATATGCCACTGAAGGAAGACATTTTGGTAGGGACAAGAAAACAGAGTGCTGGTTGACTTTAGGGAAAGACTTGATTTCATACTTGAGAAGACAGTATTATTTAAGCCCCTCATCAGCCAAGCATAGGGCATTTTCTTGATTTAATGGTTAATTACACTGGAGCTCATTATTAACACTCATGATAAGCAATGCAGCAGAAATGACTGTATATGCCCTCTGAAGATGCAAATAAGCAATAAACATTTTCCTCTCATTTACTTCTATTTTTAATTTTCCGATGAGGGTATGATTGTCTCCATTCTGTCCATTATACTTATTTACATTTTCCCCCCTAAGCTTTAATTAGGACTGAAGTCTTTCTTGATTGGCTGATTAACCATCAGGAGCAGTTTGAAAGGAAAGGGTCACCATCTTAAACTTGATGGAAATGGTGCCTGATGTGAGCCCATTTGCGACATAAAATGACATTCCCTTAAAAAAAAAAAATTCAAGAGTTCAGATTTTGCAGAGGGTAAATTAGTTCTGTACTTATGCTTGGAAGAATTTTAAGTTGTTTTTGAAAACAAATCTAAGGAAAATGATGGCTAATATAATTTGTAGCCAGACATGATCTTGTCCCAAATACTTAAGTGTCTTTTGAGATTCAATCACAGTTTCCATAAGTAAATGAGATTGACTTGTTCTCTCTCTGTCTCTCTCCCCTCTCTCTCTCTCTCTCTCTCTCTCTCTCTGTCTCCTCCCTGTTGTCTCCCCCCATCTCTCTCTCTCTCTCTCTCTCATTTAAAAGAGATAGAAAGAAGGCAGAGATAAAATAGAGATTTGGTACTAGGGCTTCTAAAACTATAATTCCATTAGTATATTTTTTTTAAAATTATTCATTGGTGTCTTCTGTCAAGGGGTTTCTTCCCCCATTAGATCATGAGCTCCTTGAGGATAGGAGCTATTTTGTGTCTTTCTTTTTTACTCCAGAGATTAGAACAGTGCCTGGCACATAATAGATATTTAATAAATGCATATTGCCTCTGACTTTTTAGTGGGTTTTTTATATGATTATATATGTTTATATGGAGACTCATTCTACTAATGCAGATTGGCAACTGGTCTGCGATTTATCATCATAAAATCATAGATTAAGAGATAGAAGGGAATTTAGAGGTCTATATAATCCAACTATCATTTTGCATATAAAAAACCTGAGGCACAGCTAAATTAAGTGACCTGACCAAGGTCACACTGGTTATAGCTTTAGAGAGTTGATGAGACCTCACTAAGAGGTGAAGTGACTTGATTGAGGCCTCATAGTCAATATGTGTCCAAGACAAGACTAAATTAATTTCTAGTCATCTATCTACTATGTCATTTTGGTTGCCATATGTGTGAGTTATTTTATTCCCTTCTGATGGCTGCTTTTATTATATTTTACTAATACTGTATATATTTTATTGGCACCTTCATTTTTGGGAAGACCTTTAATCACCCCTCCAAACTGAACCTTTCCTCCAAACCAAGACATACACAAGAATTATATGAACACAACTACAAAATACTTCAAACAAAACTAGATCTAAATAATTAGAAAAACATTAATTGCTCATGGGTAGGATGAACTAACATAATAAAAATGACAATCCTACCCAAATTAATCTACTTATTCAGTGCCATAACTATCCACCAAAAGATGTTTTTTTGAATTAGAAAAAAATATATATAACAAAGTTCATCTGGAAGAACAAGAGATCGAGAATATCAAGGGAAATAATTTTTAAAAAATGTGAAGGATGGGGGCCTAGCAGTACCAAATCTTAAACTGTACTATAAAGCAGTGGCCATCAAAACAATATGATATTGGCTAAGAGACAGAAGAGAGGATCAGTGTAATAGACTAGCAATAAATAACTTCTGCAAGCTAGTGTCTGATAAACCCAAAGAGCCAGGCTTTTGGGACAAGAACTCAGTATTTGACAAAAACTGTGAGAAAACTGGGAAAGAGTTTGGGAAAAATTAGGTTTGGATCAAAAGCTTACATCCTATACCAAGACAAATTCAAAATGAGTAAATGACAAATACAAATAGTGAAATCATAAATAAATTAGGTGAACATAGCTGATACCTTTTACCTTGAAACTGCATCTGTGTCACCCTGCCTCAAATGTGTTTCTTATAAACAACATATAGTAGGATTCTGGTTAATAGCTGATAGCTTAAAGACTTGCCTTGGACTTAGGTGTAAGCTTTTGATCTCACTCTGATCTTGATCAGGTAATTGATTGGTCAAATTCTAGCCTCAAGCTTAGTCTCAAGTTTTTGATGTCACTGTGTACTTGATCCAATCAGGCACACCCTTGATTGTCCTGTCTTGGACCTGCCCTGAGCTTTAGGCAAAAAGATCAGTGCTTAGTACTTAGTACTATCAACCACCCCAAAGTGTGAATTAACTCCTTGTCCCAAGACCAGACTACAATTTCCTGGGCTGGGGCTCCAGACTTCTCCACAGATTTGGAATTTCATGGGGTATGAGAGAGAGAGAGAGAGAGAGAGAGAGAGAGAATGAGAGAGACAGAAAGAGGGGGAGAGAGAGGAGAGAGAGACAGAGACAGAGACAGAGACAGAGACAGAGAGAGACAGAGAGAGGGAGAGAACCCCTCAGATCTTACCCAAGGGGAAATTCCCCAGTGTCTCCAGTGTAGCAAGCTGAGAATAGGAACATGATGGAGGCTATTAGTTCCTCTCATGTCATCTTCATTCTAAGGTCTTATTTTTCCTTTTAGCAATCCAAGGGGATTTTTCCTTTCCCCTCTCAGAGACAAAAGCCAGAATCACCTAAAGTGATTGCAGACTCCAAAGAAAATGAAGAGACTGAAGAGAAAGGATCTGTCTTCCCTCCCACTCTCAACTACTCTGGCATACCTTTCATTCAGGATTATAGATCTCTACCAATGAGGAGGGGCATCCCATACCAATAGTCTTTGGGATTCAGGTTACACACAAATTTAATGAAATATTATTGGAATGTAAGCACCCTCTGTTTTAGAAATGGGCAAAAGTTTTTATCACATTTCTCATGGGCTTGGGCTTTTTGTTGTTGTTGTTTTTGGAATCTCAAAGTTTATCAGTACAGAAAGTTGCCTTGCCATTCTTTCAATAATTTAATTCTCCTTTTTTTCTGTGATAGTTCGATACATGTACATGATCAATCAATTAATAAGCACAAGATAGGTGCTGCCTATGTGCATTAACAAAAAAGCCTTGGTATTGGTCTGACAACTGGTTCTCTGAACAATCAAATGATGTACTTCCAAATTTAATCTCCATTATTAACATTTTCTACATCTGTTCTGAAACCTAGACAATCAAGAGAAAAAGAAATCAAGCCGTAAATGATAATGAGTGTTGATTTCTGAGATGTAAATGTTCATGTTGAAAATTTAATGATTGGCTCTCTGGAGAATGCTCTAGCACTTCCCTATCACAAAGAACAAAATGAGCTGTCCCTTCTCCATCCAGATGAGCTGGGAATCAAGTGATAGTATTTATTAGCTACCTTTATGCCCCAGATATCGTGCCAAGCATTGAGGATACAGAGACAAAACGAAATCTTCCCTTGCCCTTGAGAATGGCCAAGCCAAGAAATGTAAATCAGAACAACAAAATAAATACACTAAAACAAATATGATCTCTGTACTCTGTACACATTCTATGAGGGGAAACAAAAGTGACACATATGAGTAAACACCAATTATATATAAGCAAATGAAAGGTCATTTTGTGGATAGGGTACTAGTTATTAAGGGGATCAGGGAAGGTCCCAGACTTTTGAGCTGAGCTTGGAAAAATCTCAGCGATTCTAAGAGAGGGAAGGAGGGCAACAATAGCAGGGTCCAAGGCAGAGGAGAGAGAGAAAGAGAGGAACTGATCATTGAGTATTTTTGTTTCTAATTGGATTGTCTCTAGTTCCTGTTCCACATTAGAAATATATTTAAGAGACTGATTTTATCAGATGACTGGCAAGCCAGTTACGCCATCCACCATCTTAAAGAGTTCATTGAGAATTTTCTCCAACCTCAAGGTGAAACTTTAAGCAACATCCTCATTTCCCTTGAGACTTGGCGTCATCTTTAGGGCAAGATATTTCTGCTACAGCCTGTGCCTTGCAAAAATGGAGCTCATGGCCATGCTCTAGAGAGAGAGGCTCACACTGCAGCTAACCTCAAGGTTAAGCAATTTGCTGACGTTAAAGAAATGGGAGAAACGGTTATGGACTACCACTTAAGAGAAGTTGTACTTCACAGAGAATGAACTAGTGACCCCCTTGTACTCACCAAGCCAAAAAGAGATCAATTACTGGCTGCTAATTACCTTTCTCAAAGTGTTTTCCCAGGAAGGATAAATGATCACTGAAGGGCTAAGAGTTTAGAAAAAAGAAACTTTTCAATCTTGGGACCGTATAAGTAGAAAAGGCTTGATGGTAGGCTATGGATTGGTGTCTAGAAGTTTCTTTGCTTAGTAGATCATTCTGTCCACCATCCCCCAAGGATTACCTTTTTTGTTATTTGTTCTCCTTAATTACAAAAGTAAGACTGAAGATGAGACTAAGTTTCCCTGCCATAGTCTCTCATTAGACTTAAGAATAATCATCATGGTGAAGATTCAGAAACTAGAAACCTTTTACTCTGGTGGAGAAAAGCCAAGAGGGAGTCCAGGGGACAGTCTCTGAACAGTACAGTTACGAAAGCAATGATTTTGAAGACAAAGGATTCCAATTTCACTTTTGCAACTTACTCCCTCTGTGACCCAGGGCAGGTCACTGAATCTTTCTGCCTCAGTTTCCCTACTTATTTAATAAAGGAATTGGATATGGCTTTTGATGAGCTTTCCAGATCTAAATCTACTTTTATCCAAAGAGTATCTGTAGTTGGTTTTTGTGTTTTGTTTTGTTTTGGTCATAAAATTATAGATTTTATCCTGAATGAGACCTTAGAGGGCATCTATCCCAACTTTCTTCATTTGGTATAGCATAAAATTAAAGAGTGGTTAATTGATGCACTTAAGGTGAGAAAAGATGTCAATTAGTTAAGTCAGGATTCACAAGATGATGCAGATTATAGACCTAGAACCAGAAAGTATCTTGGAAACCAGATAGTTCTACCTCCCCTGCCCTTATTTAATATATGAGGAAACTGAGACCCAGAGTGTGACTTTCCCAGTGTCACACAGCTAGGAAGTAAAAGGCTTAGAATTCAAATACAAGTCCTCTCATTCAAAAGTCGTTTCCCTTTCTGGTATTCCTTGCTGGTTCCTCATATTGAATTATGTTTTCTGATTAGTCACGTTTTTGCTTTTAGTTCAGAGAATAAAGATATTCACACTTTTAGACTCTGTGGCTTCTAGGAAAATGCCTCAATCACTGAAAGCCCATTTTAAAAATGGATTTATAATGATCATGTTAGACAATGACAATACCTAATTGAAATTACTTTGCAACTATTTACATTTAAATCAATTAATTTCAAAATATGAAATTTAATAATTTGTTAATCCTTCCCTCTTAGTTTTCCCAGTTTCTTTCCCATTTCCTTTTTCCTCTTATATAGTTTTATTTGATGTGTATTCTATTCTTCTGGCTTTGCTTTTGGATTTTTTTTTTTTGTTTTGCATTATCTCACAAAGGTCTTTCCTGACTTCTTTGTATCCCTCAAAGTAGTTGGTCTTAATGACATTATAGTATTCCATTACATTAATGGACCACAATTTATTTCATCATTGCTCTATTGTTCGAGATTGCTTCTTCTTCTTCTTTTTTTTAAATTAGAAATAATGCTATTGCAAAATGAATGGATAGTTCTCTTTCATTTTCCTTTTGATAAAGCTCCCAGAGCTTATTCCCGACAATGCAATTATTGGCTAAAATCCCCGCTTCGTTTATTTTCATTTACATTTTAAAAAATAGTTTTAGGAATAGTCAATGGTCCTTTTCCAAGAGGAGGTGGTGACTGACGTAAGTCAATTTTTAAGTTCTGGTAAGAAGTAGAAAAGTGGAGTCTGTCATTTTCATTCCCAAAATGATTCATTCTTATATCAGATGCCCTGTTTCTTTCTCAATTCTGCCATTTATTTACAAGTACAACATGATCTGTAGTTTGCCTCAGTAGAGATGAAAGGATGGGAATTCCAGCAGGCTTTTTGGTCTTTATGTCCCCTCTAACTGGAATCTATTTTCTCAAGAAACATCTTTCTTCTCTCTGGGCCTCCTCTACTATCTCTTGATGGTGCTTTTGACTTTACCGAGGCCATATTGGAAGGGCATAAGCTTCCCTATCTCCCACCAAGCTGGAAAAGTGAAAAGTGCTGGTCTCAGGACGTGTCTGTAGAAAAGTGCTAGATATTAGCAGCCAGGCGTGAGTTCAGGGGCAACCTGGATGGGTGACTGTATTTATAACCTCCAAATTTCTATAAAACAGATCCATCCCATACATATTACTGAGCAACAACTAAAGACTTCCATGAAAACCAACCAAGCCAACTGAGTTGTGAGTATTTCCTCCATCTATCTTGTCTCCCCTCTTCCCAGACAGCTGAATAAAGTACCAGGAGAAGAGTCAGGAAGACTTATCTTCCTAAGTTCAAATCTAACCTCAGACACTTCCTAGCTATGTGATCCTGGGCAAGTCAATTAATCCCAACAACAATTGATGAAAACATCATTAAGGATTACTTTATTTCTCATCTTACAACCCTTGCCACTCTTCTACCTTGGAACTGATTTTTAATGTAAATTCCAAGACAGAATGTAAGGGTTTTTTTTGTTGTTTTTTATTTTAAGATGGGGATAAAAGAAGGGGATAGTGATATCCCCTTACCTCACAGGATCAATGCGAGGTTCAAATGAAATAATATTTGTAAAGTGCTTAGCAT
Source organism: Monodelphis domestica (assembly GCF_027887165.1). Classification (NCBI taxonomy): domain Eukaryota; kingdom Metazoa; phylum Chordata; class Mammalia; order Didelphimorphia; family Didelphidae; genus Monodelphis; species Monodelphis domestica. The sequence continues at coordinate 38,400,226 of NC_077234.1, read as the reverse complement.
AGTGCTGGTCTATATAAATATTAGCTATTCTCCTTCTCATATTTGTCTCATTGAATCCTTCTAGGCTTAGCTCAGAAAGCAATTAAGGGGAAAAAACAAAGGAGACTGAAGAAGGGGGAGGTAGAGATTGATCCTTAACAAATTTGAGATGTATGACCCTATAATCCATGTGTTCTTGGTTAGGACAGGACATAACATTTTTCTTGAAAAACAAGTACTTTGGTGAATCTTTGAAAGTATCATTTCTTGAAGTAGTGGAATGAAAACTCCTTTAAAAAGATTGGATATTCCTGGAGGACAAGAACTTTTTTCCTTCTCATCTTTGTATCCTTAGCACAGGGTAGATGATTAATACATATGCTGAATTGAAGAAAAAAATAAAAATAAAATGAAGCAAATAAAAATATAGATTTACAACATGAATAACCAACATCTTGAATGGTCATATTTCAGTCATGTCTGACTTTCCTGATCCCATTGGGGGCTTCTTGGCAGAGATATTGGAGCCATTTACTATCTCCTTCACTATCACTTTACAGATGAGATAATTGTGGCAAATAGGATTAAGTGACTTGACCAGGGAACACAGCTAGTAAGAATCTAAAGATGAATTTTAACTCAGAAAAATTTGTTTTCCTAATTCCATAATTGGTATTATATCCATTGTGCCACCTAGCACAATGATCTAATTACACTACTCCTTGCCCTCTAAAAATGTAAAATGATTTCATTAAAAGGAGGGGTGGCTAGGGGTAGAACTGGTTGTATTATCTTCATCCAAGGTAGAAATGAACAAAATGTTGCCACTAGGTAGAGCAAAGCATCCCAAGTGACTCTTGGAAAGAATCTAAGAAAAGGATATATTCCATTTAAATGTTCCCATTAGTCACTGGTACCACCCAACCTCAAACTGGAGTTAGTGTCTATTTAAATACAAATAACCAATCTGAAAAAATTCTTTTAGAGGCAGAACTTTAGGATTATTTATTTGGGGTTGTTTACTTTTATCCAAGAAAGTCACAGACAGTGGATCAAAAAGCCTTAAAGTTAGAATACAAGTCAGCACCTTCTTTGTTATTATCTTAAAGAGTTGGCATGTGCAGGAAAAAATAAGACTTACCCAGGGATGAGCAACTAGCATGTCTTAGACCCAAAACCTGAATCCTGGTCTTCCTGACTTCACAGCCACCTCTCTATACCACATGGCTTCTGAAATTAGAAAAGAAATGAAAAATAGTATCACAAATAATTTTTTAAAAAAGAAAATGATGGGCAGGGAAAAGTTCTAATTGACTTCTTTATTTTGAGTTCTTTCTATGGTACTGTTCTAAAATTAGAATTACCAAAAAATATGTTTCTCCACCTCCCCAAGACTATATAATGCCAGAATCTACATATTCTATAATTATATACATAATTATATAAGTGAATTATATGATTGTATCACTGAATAAATATGTATGCATGTGTGCATCTGTATATCTAAATCTGCAGAGAGGTAGATCTCTCCATTTATATCTATATTTATATAAGTATATTTAAACATAGATATAGCTCATATAAAGATAGATACAGGTATAGAAAAATATAGAACAAATTGAGATTCTTTAAGGGCCAACTAAACTTGGTATTCATCTCTGAGCAGAGTCTTCAATTCTTCTTGGTCTTGTACATCACAAGTGCACAATCCTCAGAGACTTTCCTAAAACACATGCCCTGTAAAAGAAATGTTCTTGGATTAGCAAGATGGAGAAAGCACACAACGCCGCTATCCAAGCTGTTAGAAGGGAGGTTTACAGTCCCCCATAGGATCATTTCATTATAACATACCATTTTCTTTTGATCTACATATAAAAGAGTTAATTTGCCTAAGCAGGCACCAGGGGGCTAAAGGATAAAGGTTTTTATTAGAGATGCACCAAATGGTTCAATAATAATTTGAATACTGTTGAGACCTCTCTCATTTTGCTAGAGTATACCATATTCAATTAATAGTTTTATTTTCTTCTTGGCTATTCCTTTTAAATTATTTCATCACCCATATGGTATATTTGAAGACTATGTGAAGACAGCTGTGATATTATAAGAAATCTCTGTGGTTTGAGGTAGAAGCTAAGTCCTTTTGGACCAGGTTGCCTCTGCTATTCCTGCTTACCACTTCTTTAACCTTAAACCTTTAAAAAAAAAAGCAACAGCCAATTTCTAAGTTCTTTGGGGTACAGTCTGTCTTGTTAATGAACAATCAAACAGAGAGAACCATCTCTTACAAAATCTATGACACCCCCTTATATCATGGATCTGCCCACGTTTCGAGGATACAAGATCTTCTCCATCATCTTCTAGGAGTAATGATAGAAAAATTTTTAAAAAAATCAACCCTGTCTCTGCCCTCCAGGAGAGTATATTCTAATCATGAAAACACCATGCAAACAATTATCTTTTGTGTATGAAGATGGTTGTTTGCACAGATCTTCATTTTTCTTGAAGTTCAAAAAACAATTTTAAGTATTGTACAAATAGTAGTTATTTTTTAGAGGGTTAAAACATATTCAAATTAGCTTGGGTTAGGTCAGAAAGACTGTTCAGCTAGGTGGCACAGGGGATAGAGCACTGACCTTGAAGTCAGAAAGACTCAGCTCCCTGAGTTCAAATCCAGTCTTAGACACTGATTCGCTGTGTGACCCTGGACAAGTCACCTAACCCTATTGGTGTCAGTTCTCCATCTGTGAAATGATCTGGAGAAGGAAATGACCAAGCACTCTTTGCCAAGAAAACCCTAAATGGGGTTATGAAGAGTTAGACATGACTGAAGCAAGAGCTATACGGGTAGATGAGACATGGCTAACATCCTCTTCCAGGAGCTTATACATTTATGAATTGGGCTGAATGATTGGTAAAGAAATTAACTGATCCACTGGTATAGAGTTTGTGGGTATGTAACTCATCACTTAAGAGGTTTGGGGATTTTCTCACTATAGCAGCTTTGGTCTAAAATGTAGTGATTATCACTTAGCTTAACAGTAGCATTTGTCCAAAGGCTCTTGTAGAGTGGGGAAAAAATGGAAATGAACAATTAGAAAAACTCACAGCCAATAATTACATGCCCTTCATGCTTGGGGTTGACACATCTCATAGTCCTGTTAATAAGAAAATAATCTCTGCTTAATGTGTCAAAGACTGAGCATCATTACCCAGATGTATATAACAACTAATTTTAAGACTAGCCAACAAATGTCAATTTTACCAGAGTTTGGGGTTAACCACCATCCTAAATCATCCATGAAAAAAACTGGAAGAATTACTTTCTTGAAAATCTATATGATTTTTCCCTCTGGTATTTTGCATCTACGCTCTAGAACACACATGGAGGTCATTTGTGATCTCTGACTAAATATTTACCTTTCACTCCTAACACCTTGTGTCACGTAGACATAACCTTCCTGAGAGGCTTTGTAAAGAATAGTCTCACCTTTCCATCTGTTGTTTTTCCCTCAGTGGGAATTTCTTTCTGCCCTCCTGTTGGCATAACAGTCATATTAAATAAATATTCAAACAAAGACTCTCACCTTTGGTTTGGGGATATACCAGAAGGTGTCCAGGTATCTCATAGTTTTTCACAGAATTAATACTCTACACACACATATAAGCACATAAATAAAATTTCAGAGTAACCTTTTATGGATACTTAGTTTATATGGATTTAATTCTATCTCATATGAGACAGAGAAAGAGATTTAAAAGTATGAATCCATTGTCATTTTACTCTATGAATGAATGAATCAATGTCCTCAAGTAAGCATAGGACCCTCATTTAGAATATATATACATATATATATATGTATATATATACACACACATATATATAATTTAGGCAATAAAAATGAACACTGATACTCATGATCTCTCTTGATCAGTGTTCCAGCTGGGCTTATGAAAAATTAAATTTGTATTCAATTGTTTCCAGGGCAAGCAGCTCAGGCCCTTATTTACTTATACAAACTTCTGTAAAAATTAAAATTATATCCCAAACAATAAAATGTTATATTTAAAGGGATTTATTAATGATCATTAGAAATCAAGCTATAAAGAGGATACAAAATAAAGACCACATGCCCATGGCTGATTAGTCCATTTAAAATCCCCCCAGCTTAGCTCACCACTACCATCATGCTGGCTGCAAGCCCAAGAAAGAGGCCTAAGAGAACTGCCCACTCACTAATATCCTCTGTCTACAGGAAGTATGTAATGAAAGGAAGTCAGTGGGCTCCTGGGAAATGTAGTTCTTTTTTAAGGGTAACAGATTTTTAATTAGACATTTCCTATTTATAAAGAGTTCCTTAACCTCTCCTAGGTACATCTATTTAAATATTCTTCACTGTACTTTATAAGTGATTAAAGGAATTTCTAACTATAATTTTTGAGTATATGCTGGTTTTGCCTTACATAAAGGCTTTAGAACTTAATCTTCCCATAAGGTATACCTCACTATATAAGTAAATATATAACTTATAGGTTCTTTAAGAGAAGCAGAGACCAATGAATTTCAAAATGTCATTACTGATGATCATAGATTTAGAGCTAAAAATGAATTTAAATTTAATCTTTTTTTTTTTTCCAAATGCTCATTTTACAGTTGAAGAAACTGAGACTCGGGAGAGTTAAAGTGAGTCTGGTAATAAAAGAGTTCAAATTCAAACTCAAGTCCTCTGAATTCAAACATATTCCTCTTTGCCACTGTGTTACACTGACCGACTCTATCTTTTAGTATTCAAGGATTCTGATAGGCTTTGCCATAAATCATGCCATGTCCATTTCCTCCTCTTTCCCAATCTTAGAGACTAACAAGAAGCCCCAGATCTGAGGTTGTCAGTAATTTGTCCTGATTTAAACTCAACCACCAACTCTGATAGGAAGGTCTAAAAACAAATTCTTTGACAACAGAAAAGAAATGTCATGTCAGAGAGCCTTGATCAGTTTTGATTAATCTCAACCTCAAGGTCCTGTTTCCTTCTCAGTCCTTGTTATTACTTTCGTTTCAAATCCCTTGAAACATAATTCATATGTTTATTGTCCTTTCAATGTGTCTCCTAATTTTATAACCAATCAGAACAATCCAATTGCTGTTGTCCCTTAGCTTTTTCTCATCTCTTTTCCTCTCATAACCTGCTATCCTACACACTGTACTAATCTGTAACCCCCTGGGGCAGTAAAATTCTTCATCTAGCCAAATGATTTCATACTGTGTCTAATCAAGGTGCTCCATTGGCAAGAGATGACGGCTTTGTACTGATGTCCTCTCTCTGTCCTTAAACCAATGATTAGAGTCACTTCTTTACCCTCAACCCAGCAAAGAGTCTACCACACTTTCCAAGATTTTCTTCTCTTCCTAATGTTTTCTGACTGGCACATGCTCTGCATTCTCATGAGCCCACAGGATAATAAATTTAAATGATCAGCGACTAAACCAGATCTTAAGGTTAAAAATTATTTTGATTCAGATTGCAATATTTCTCCCATACCTCTGATTTGCAATTGTCATAAAACTCATTTATGTGGATTATAAAAGAGGCTCTCATAATGAATTATGTAATGCCCTACTTAGCAGTCAGGAGGAAAAATGCTATTTATATTCATTTTATTTGCTCCCTTCTATTGGAATGATTTTTCTCAATGTTATTGAATCTTATAAAATGTTTACTGAAAATCCACATTTGATATATAATGCCATCATGCTTCTCTTGACATTAGCCAGAAATCATATTGCTCCATACCCATATTGCCCATCACCTTTTCTAAGATTTTCACATCTTGGCACAACTTTGACCTGTTTTCACCTTCTTAGCTTACTGTACCATTGAAACCCATTTCTAGGCCCCCAATAATGTTGTTTGCCATCAGTTATATATCCATACCTTTGCTGATTAAACCAAGAGGTTCTCGGTAGTCTCACTTCCCTGCCGATGCTCGCTGTTGCTTGGTACCCTGACCTCCCAGGGATCGTGATGACCTTAATTTTATCTAGGGAGTAGATCAGAATTGTGGGCATGTATATATACCCCAATCTTGCCTACAATCAGCATTTTTGAAGTTCTCATGAAGGTTATACTTGGGAGATAATCCCAGGCTTAAAGAGTACAGTAAAGTGTATTTTACCTCAATTCTTAGAAGATTCAGGAAGACCAAAGAAAGTCTGTATCCGTTATCACCTCAATCTATTAGTCTAATTGTGTCTGTTCTCCAGTTCTGTCCCACAGCCTACTTGGAAGACTGGGATCCATGTTCCCTTACTATCATTTGTGGCCACTCAGTCGCACCTGACTCTTCGTGACCACATTCGAGGTTTTCTTGGAAAATATATTGAAATGTGTTTCCTGATCTAGTTCATTTTTACTGATCAGGAAACTGAGGCAAACAATGTTACAAGACTTGCCCAGGATCGCACAACTATTAAGTGCTGAAGTCAGATTTGAATTCAAGAAGAAGAGTCTTCCTGACTCCAGTTTGGACACTCTATCCACTGTGCCACCTACGTGCCCTTTTCTATCCCTCACTATCAGAATATCTTCAATACTTTGACTGAACAGGAGCCACTTTGAGAGGACTTTTCAGCAAATGTTATGTTTCCTCTTGTTGATTGAGACTATGCCTCTCATCAGTGTCTCTAAGAAAAACTTTGGTTTGGTTTCCATCTTGTTTGTTTGTTTGTTTTTATTCCATCTCCTATGAGGGACATTTTCAATCAATAGTCATTTAACACAGATTATATATAATGGTGAGCAGTTAGGTGTCTGTAAAATGATCTGGAGAAGGAAATGGCAATCCTCTCCAGTATCTTTGGCAAGAAAACTCCAAATAGGGTCTTCAGGAGTCAGACATGCCTGAAAAAAGACTACCAACAAAAAAAAATATGGAATTATAATTTTTTAAAGTTTTTCTAAGGATGTGTTTAAGAGATGAATAGTCTGGAGAAGTACAGGAAGTTCTTTTTAGAAGGTGGCCTTATTACAGAGTCAAAGATCTGAGGCTGGAAGGGACCATTGAGTCTAACTCACAATTACCTAATGAAGAAATTTGAATACATTGGCCTCATGGGTCCTTTCTATCTCTAAAACTGTGATTCTGGGAGTCCTTGGTTTATAGTGAGGAAAAGGAGACCCAAGGATACCCAGGTAGTGGTAGCTGAATTGGGATTTGAGCCAGGGTCTTCTTCAGGATTTCACTATCCTACCTTGTCTCCACATATTTTATATCTTTCTGAAATAGGATACTTTTTCCCCTGCTAATTCCTTAGCTTCTCCTGGAATATGCTTTTTTCTGTCCTCAATAGTATTAGTTCTAACACTAAATAAACATTGTTTAAATGAAGATTGTTCATTTTCTCATCATTAAAATGTGGGTGATGGCCCCAACAGCCTCTGATATCCCTTCTAAATTTGTTTCTCTGATCCTACGGTAAGGGCATCGTTTTCATTATTTTATCATTCTATGCCTCATTAAAAGTCTAATTTGAAAGTCTGGGATTTCCCTGTAAATAGACTGAACAAAATATTTTAATTTTTTGTATATTACCCATATTCAGCATCGCGCTTATCTACATTTAACTCTAGAAGCCAAAACAAAGAGCAAGGTACATATCTGTATGTTTTATTTTATTGAATGCACCGTTAGAACAAAATACCTTTCTTTTTTTAGATGACTGAATATTCAGTTCCAAATGACTACTTGGTAACTCTATATTTCTCTTGGTCTAGATTCATTACATGCCCATCCCTGTTTGGAGAAATAATGCGGTGAGAGCTTTCTGGCAAATTTAGCCAGGGAACTCTCTCACTGGCTGCTGCCTTCTTCATTAGGCCACTGAGGAAATTAAATGGATTCTATCAGTCTTCTTCCTAATACACCAATGGTGTTTTATGCACTCGGGTTAAGAAGCAGGGACTTTAACTGTGACTTCTCCACACAAACTTCCCATTAGGATAACAGAGAGCTTTATTCTTTCCGCCTGGTTTGAAGCAGAGGTATGACTGAGAAGTCAGTCGTGTAATCTCCCTGTCACCTTAGAGCCAAATTCAATCCCCAGGCATGCCCTTGCAGTTGGTACTCCAAGCAATGAACATTATGTTTCAAAACAGAGAGGAGAGTGATAAATAGTTCCAAATAAATGCTCTATTACTTCTACAGGTTCGGTTAGGAAGTAGGTTTGCATGAATATCAATAGCCTTCCTATTTTTAACTACAAATTCTCACTGGTAAATCAACCTTCATGGGAAGAACTATGGAATCTGGAAACTAGAGGGGTTGCAAAAGCAATGTGGTCACCTGGTCATGTTTACTCAGACCTGCTAAATCTATGGCTATAGAGGAGCATATAAGGATGCCGTCTGCCATCTTGGTTATTCCACCAAAGGAAATATATAAAGGCGTGGGGAAAGATTCCAAGAGGAGGTACTTATATGATCAAGGCAATGGAATATCTTCTATATGAGTGGTTCAATGGAAAGAGGGCTAAGTTTAGACTTAGGAAGACCGGAGTTCAAATCCTTCCTCAGACACTTTTAAGTTGTGTGACGCTGGGCAAATTATTTAATCGCTTTCATCTTTAGTTACCTTGTTTGAAAAATGAAGGAGTCAGACTGGAAGACCTCTATATCCTCTCTAGTGCTAAATCTACAATCTTATTAGTGAGAGAAAATAAGAGAAAAATCAAAAGCTTCAAAATTCTGACAGTCTTTACTCAATAAATGGTTTCTGTTGACACTATATTTTATGGAATAAAAAACAGTGAATTTTTCAGTGATTATGGCAGTTCTGGTGGTCAGAGAAAACAACTGAATTCACCTTGAGCAAGCAGCATGAAAAGTAACCTCAAATAAACCTTTGAAAGCAAATTTAGGTAAGAGGAAGCAAGAAGAGACTTCAGAACACTAGGAGGTTGCTGCTGATAATGTTGGCAGTGAGATATTTGCCTGCCATGGGGTACCTGCCACTTCCAACTAATCATCCTTATAACTAAATACTACCCTAGTTATTCCCAAATGCTTAAGGAAAGTCCGATTAGCACCCTATAAATTGTGGTGCTCTTGGATAAAGTCCTCTTTTCTCTGTCTTAGTTATAATTCTATTTTTTTTTCCTTCTCTCCTCCTTATTGCTGGTCAACTTGTATAATGAGCAGAATGAACCCAGCCTGAGACAAAATCATGTTTTACTGACTGGCAATGCTTCTTTCATTTCAATTTGTCTGAGAAGAAAATAAGGTCAGTATCAGAAATGAGCCTAAATGGATGGAGAGGAGGTTGACCACCAATCTGTTGACTTACAATTGTTTTCTCAATTTACTCCATTTTTCTGAATTTGAAAGAGTACCTCAATGATTGCAGAGTTGTTTCAAGGGCAGATATTAATTTTTGTGCCTCTAACTCCATGCCAAATATAATTCAGACATCCCAAATTGGGAAATAATACCTTGGTTTCCACTCGGGTACATTTGGTTGTACAACTCTATTTAGTCTCTGCTTTGGAATACCTAATCCTCTTTTTTATCTAAAAATCTTTGCCCATCCCAAAAAGTGTGTCTCTGCCATATTATTGAATCATTTACAGTAGCATGAATTAGAAACATACATTCACCATAATAATAGATTATTCTGCTAATACTTTTATTCTTTTCCTGCCTCTTAGATATTGTCAAAAAGTAGAATGGACCAAAAATATGATAGAAATAGTAAGATTAATATTAATAAGTAATAAATATTTATTAATCACCTGCTAAATTCCAGGCTCTGCTCAACAAAAGAAAAAGGGAAGGGGACCACAAAAAAAAAAGACAAAAGACAGTCTCTTTTCTTAGGGAGCTCATAATCTAATGGGGGAAAAAAGAAGCAAAGAAATAGGCACAAACAAGCTACATATGGGGAAAATAACAGGGAAAGTACTAGAATCAAAGTTAGGAAAGGTTTCCTGTAGAAGATGAGATTTTTGTCAGGAAAAAAAGAAAAGAACCAATACATTCCAAAATATTCACAGAAGCTCTCTTAGTAGCAGCAAAGAACTGGAAGTTGAGGGAATGTTTATGAGTTGGGAATGACTAAACAAATGATTGTGTTGGAATGCTATTGCACTGTAAGAAATGAGCCGGCTAATTTTAAAAATTTGGAAAGAACTACTAAAGATTATGAAGAGTGAGATGAGGAGAACCAAGAAAGCATTATGTAGAGCTATAGATTTAAAATTTGAAGAAAAAAAATTGTGAATGTTCACTTCCAGAGAATGAAGTGAAAAGTGGAAACACAAAAGACTTAATCTATATATTTTGCTGGATGGTGCCTCCTATGGTATGGGGAGGGGAGGAAAAGGTGGAATTAAAAAAAAAAGATTTTAGTTGGAACTTAAAGGAAGTCGGGGAAGACAATAGTTGGAGTGGAGGAGTGTAAAAGAGAGAATCTGCAATGCATGCAAAGGACATCATCTGTCAATCAAAAGGAACATTCCATTGGAATGTTCCCAGGAGAAGCAGTTGGAACCAAACCAACAGCTGAACTGGGAGATGTATCTTCTTTCTGTCCTAGGCTGAGAGACCCTTGTGGCTTCTGGAGGTGGGGAGAGTCTTTTGAACTGTTTTAGCTGTTTGTGGCTGATGGTGAAGATCCTGAAGCTTTTGCTGACTGACTGATATTTAACTGGCTGGTTAAAAGAAGAAAGAAGAAAAATAATTTTCCTCCAAATTCTCTGACTGTCCCTGCTAGTGACTCCCTGACAGACTTTGTGTCACAGCTCTGACTGAACTGCCATTGTTTCTAATATCCTCAAAACCAAGGCTCCTTGTATAGACCAGGGAAAACCCCATTCCTCTTACCTCATCCTCTATCCTTGTCCTGTCTTCCCCAATAAACCTCCTCACTTGATAAAAAGAGAAAGCTTATCTTCTTTAAACCTCATAGTTTACCTTGAGTTACTTGGAAGGTGACTGACTAAGAGGGGGGAGGGGAAGGGAGGCAGGAGGGAGAGAGTGGAAAACAGGTGGCATTTGAAGGAGGAGGGTAGGTAAAATCTTGATCCATTAGCCATCCAGTAGTGATAAAGCAACAGAGCTTTACCTATCTCTATAAGTTGAATATCAAAGATCCCATAGGAAGTAAATTACCTCTCTACCAACCCCAAGTTCATTTTCCTTCTAGAGGGAGTAAAAAATTGAGGGTGGTGTTTTGAATCTGGGTTCTGTAGGAGAAAGTAAGAGAAAGAAAATTCTATTAGTAGTTTATGAGACACTATAATTACTTTGTCTTTTTCCATGATTTTTGCCAGAAATAAAAATGATTTTATTCCAGATATGTATTCCTATATTGAATGCTTATACAGGAAATGGAGATCCTATCACCCACATCTTTAGAGAGATAGACCTGAATTATATTCAAGCTACATCCTGAGATTTTTTTTTTTCAGAGCAAACTTGAAATGGGAGCAAAACAAGTCCAAGAGAGTGATGTTGAGTATTATCTCAAGAATGAACCAGGTCCTTTGTAAGCCTAGACCCAGGGATGTTAAACTGTGGGTTAAAGGCAGCTAACCCTGTTTTGCTGCTGAGATATTATCAGTTTCACTTGAAATATCTGAATAATTAAAAAAAAACTCTATATTCTTAGTTAAAATAGAAATGACAAAAAAGCTCCCAAAATAAACTCTCAATTTTGTATAAATTAACTATTTATTTTAAAAGCGCTTATACACTGTATCTTTTTCCCAGACCTGTAATTTCATTGGCCTTGGGAATTCCCAGTGAAGAAATCCCTTTTACCATTGGAGAGTAGCATGTGCTCTGTAACTTATTGTCTTAGAGAGATAGGCACTGGGCACATTGAGATAGTAGACAATTCACCTGTGGTCACACAGTTCCTATGCATCTGAAGTTGATCTCAATTCCAAATCTTCCAGACTCCAAGGCCAGTTCTTCAGTGTACCATGGTATTTCTCTGATTAAATAAACTTGCTATAAATTTATTCCTTTTTTTCCTTAAGTAAGTTCCTAGCTAGACCTTCTGGCTAACAAAGGCTTCCTTTGACCCATGCTAACATTGAAAAATGTTCGCATTTTGACCTTTTCTTATATGTTTTGATTCCAGGTAAAGTGATGCTTCTTCCAAAATAGGAATGAGTAGCTTCCATTCTATCAAGGTCACTGGACCAAATTTCCAGAAGCAGCTAGCCTTGAATTCAAGGTATCCCTAGATGGGAATTAAAAAGAGAAGCAAATGGAAAGGCTATCTTATAATTAAACATGTTGGTCAAAGCAAACAACAGTTGGGTAAAACAGAACTTGACATCTCTTACCCATTTGTGAAGATGAATTGGGAAATGAAAATACATCAGCCTGAACTTGTCCTTAAGCCATGACAAGAGAGCATGCAGAGCTCTCATTGAGCTGATGACAGTCTATTAAAGCACTTTGAAAGTTAGAATAATTGTTGTTTTTAATCCAAATGTAATTAATGGGCCCAATTCCAGTTACATAAGAACAACTCAAATAATCCTTTGATGAAAATGAAATGCTTCCAAGAATGCTATGGGGGTGGGAGGGAAGACCTAAAATTGGATGCTAATTCATTGAGAATTAAAGGAAAACTTTACTCAATGCCCTTAGGCAGTACCCTTGGCATTTTGTGTCTACTCTTCTTTTCTTCTAGGCTACTCTAACTTGACATACAATTTGTCCTACTCTTGGCTTGTCATTATAAAGGTTGTGTCTACACAGGCAAATTATCTGGAGAGTTGAATCCAGAAAAAAAAAAGGAAGTTTTAACTACAGCTATATGATCATGATTTGCTTGGATGGAATGGAAAATTGTAGTTTAGTTGGTCAACTAAAGAGTTCAGACCTGTCACAGGTAAGGAGTCCCTTACTCCTGAAAGATCAGTAATTACTGAGGTGTTTGTGCATGAGGGAGACTTGTTTATACTTTGCTAACAATAGCAGCTAGCAGCTAGATTCACTTATTAAGCACTGTGTACAATCCAAAAGACAGTATAGTATAGGAATTGGCCTTGGAGTCAAGAAGATCTGGATTCAGTGGCTACCTTGACATATACAAAAACAGAGTGCTGCCATTTAAAGTTTATGCCTCTGAGCAATTCTGTAAGGCTATGCCTCACAGAAAAGTCTACATCTGCATCAGGGAAGGGAGTTTCTATCCTGAGAGCTCATTATGCCAGGGAAATCACAAACTAGGACCAAACAAATAAACATTTATGTGTTATGTCTAACTGGTATTTTCTAATGATTATAATATATAGATCATTTTTACTCCTTTGTTTCTTTTTTGCCACTTATTCAAAACTAGTCCCAAAGGAACAGAATGGGGCCACCCTGCCATTTTTGTCCATTTTGTAGGTCATAATTGGCTAAAAAAAAAATGTCATAAAACTCATCAACTGGAAGTCATTTTTCTGGTGATAAGCCACTCTTCATTAGTCTTTGTATAGCAGATCATTATTAAAATCACAAATCCATTAAACTATCAAATATGTAGATATATTTCCCCCCCACCAGAATATATATATACATATATATATGTATAATATATATATGTATTTAAAAAAACCTATCTTCAAAAGAGATCATATATGTAAGGCACTTTGTAAACATTAAAGCACTCTAGAAATGTGAACTCTTGTTGTTACTATTACTTTGCAGAAAAGACAAAAGAATAGCTTTTAGTCAACCCTTCTCACACTAGAAGTAAAAAGCAATTCAAGGAGTAAAATCATTATATTGCTCCATAATTCTCCCTGATGGTCACACAAGACCAGATCTAAGTTATTCTTTTCTTCTAGCAGATAGATACTCATAGTCTACATTAGCAACTGCAAGTAGGGAATCAATCTCATTATTATAATGATCCATATTTTTTAATCAACTTTTGTTTTGAGTGCTTCAATATTTCTGTTAAAAACAGGGTTCTTGTTCTGAATTCTAATTGCTTTCATTTTCTGTCTCCATTTCCCAATGTTGACTTGACCTTTAGATGTCTTTACAACAAGGGTCTTACTGAAGGGACTGGGATAAAGCATAGCAGTACAAGTGATATACTGACTTCTTAATATAAGAGGAATCTTAATATAAAAGGAATCAGTTGAGGTTTTTCAGATTAAAAACAAGAGATGAAGACTCTTTGGGTTCCTTTTTTTATTTTTTCATTTTAAAATATTTTTCCATGGTTACATGCATGTTCTTTCCTCCCCTCTTCCCTCCCTACTCCCAGAGCTGACAAGCAATTGCACTGGGTTATACATGTGTTATCAATTGATAGTTATTTCCATATTATTCATTTTTGTAATAAATTAATCTTTTAAAGCCAAAACCCCAAATCCTATACCCATATAAAAAAGTGATAAAGCATATAGTTTTCTTCTGCATTTCATTCTCTCTCATAAGTCCCTCAGGGATGTCCTGGATCATTGCATTGCTATTAGTAGCAAAGCTGTTTACATTGTATCATCCCACAATATATCACTTTTTGTGTAAAATGTTCTCTTGGTTCTGCTCATTTCACTCTGCATCAGTTTATGGAGGTTCTTCCAGTTCACATGGAATCCCTCCAGTTCATCATTCCTTACAGCACAATAGTATTCCATCACCATTATAAATCACAATTTGTTCCACCATTCCCCAATTGAGGGAAACCCCCTTATTTTGGGGGGTTCCTTTTTTTATAAGAGTAAAAACATGGTTAATTTTTTTCTCTGCTTCTTCCCAAGTATCATTTCCCTTCTAAGAGGCAATCAGCAAATAGTGAAAGCTAGAGGCTCTGAGACTGGTGTCCACAGACCCAGAAGACATTCATGGATAGATTTCAGGGTTTACATGAATAAATAACTTTTAACATACTGATCATTATTTTAATATAGTTTTTTATTATCATTACATTGCTTCCTTTTATGAGTTTAAAAACAATATTCTGAGTAGGGATCCTGTAGAGGCTTCACTGGTCTAACAAAGGGATCCAAGACAAAGAAAAATTCTGAATTCCTGGTATCCTAAGTCATTCTGAAAATCTTTGGCAGTTTTAAGTTGCTAAAGCTGCATTAACACTTTGGGACACCCTGTAACATTTCTATATTACTTGTCATCATCTCAGGTGCTCTGTTCAGGCTCTTCCATTTAAAATTGTGGAATTGCAAATTCATAGGAAAAGATTAATTTCTAAGGTTAAAAAATTCATGTATTTCAGGAATTAAAAAGAAATTCAAATAATCATTTTAGAAATCAAAATTTCAATTTGTTTTATTTTGAGGGAACCTGGCAAGAGGCAGTAAATGTATTTGATTAGATATCTGATAAAACATTATATATTATTCATGATGATAGAGTGGTAGCAATACTATTCCCACACAAGCATGTCATTGTGAGATCATTGACCTGCATACTAGACACATATACTTTGGAAAACATTAACATGCTTTGCATTAACCAAATTTTGAGATGAACATCCAAGTGTTTTTGACAGGTAGTCACTCTCTGAGAGAGTTATAACTAGGGCAAGATGCCTGGGACTTTGCCCCAGGCAAGAGCTGGAAGGAGCCTTCGAGACTTGTCTAGTCTAACTACATCATTTTAGAGGGATATTGACTGATTTATGATTTCATTGTGATTAGACAGTCCACAGGGGGAAAAAACACCTGTACTTATGTAAGTGAGTACCTATTTTGCAATTTATAATTTTATAATTATATGCCTAGAATACTGAGAAGTTAAGTTACTTACCCAGGATCTCACAAATACAGAAAGGGGAAATGCAGTGGTAGTGAGGCACCCAGGATCCAGCCAATTCATATCTCCAGAAATGTAGAATCCTCATCATTTTTCTTACCAGAAGGTTCTTCTAGAGTCCCTGGGACAAATATATAAATATATTGTCTGTGCCCAAAAGCACATTCAATGTCTTATTGTCCTCTTCAAATCAATTAAGGCATTGCTACCTCCCATCCTTTCTGGGATGGTGAATATCTATTTTCCATCTGAAGGTTTTCCACTTTACCTTTTAAAGCCTCTGTAGACCTTTAACTTTTGTCCAACTCTCCCTGGGGCATGCCCTTTTACCAGGGATATTTCCCCTAATTTGTTCTGTCAGTTTTCAAGTTTTCTCTCATGTCTGGACCTGGGTTCTTGCCTCGCCTCTTCCAATAACTAGCCAACTGAATAGGTACACAAAAAGTCCCAGTGAATCATTCAAAGAGGAGAAGTTAGTGAGGTCCTCTGTATAGGGGAAAGTCCTCTCTCAATCTAAGCCACCATAAAACTACTAAATGCACAGATTTCTTGGCAAGACTACGTCTGTGATAGGGCCAACTCCTGGTCTTGTCTTCTTTTTTTTTGGTACAGGACCTTGTGAGATTTCCAAAGTCAAATGACAGCCTCCAGAGATTCAGGAACTAGAATCCATGCTAGAGTTTGACAGAATATGTCCCTGGGAAAGGAACCAGTGTAGATCTAAGGAATGACTTACTTGGCTCAGACCTGTAGGAGCAGCCCAAATCAAGTGCATTAAGATTTAAAGCAATAGCTATGAAGGATTGGTCCCCCAAAATTCACTTCCAAATTTGCCATAGCCAATGAACAAGTCATCTCACAGTGGGCTTGGGAATCGGAGAATTTAACTTTAAATTCTACCTTTTCTTCTTATAGCTGTGCAACACTGAGCAAGTTACTGTTTCCTTATCTCCAAAAGGACCAATTTGGACTAGATGAGCTCTGAAGTCCCTTCCCACTTTAGATCTCAGTCCAGCCTTTTAACAATTGAAGAAACTCCATTGAGAGATGGAAAGCCATTTGCCCAAGAAAACACACCTCGTTAGTGATGGAGTGGGAAATAACTCTAGGTTTCCTGACCCTCAAAGAGTGATGCTTTATTCCGCTATAGCATCTGCTGCTTTATGAAGTGTGAGGATTTGAATTATTCAAATTAAGTGCTTTATTTGTATTTGTTTAATAAATGCTAAAAGCCATAATTGAATTCTCAGTGGGACTGGATTTGTCATGGAATAGAGTATTTAGACCAGAGGCAGCTGTGAACAGTTGGCTATAGAATGTAGCCCTGAATTACAGGAGTTGTCTTAAAAAAAGAATTATAGGTAATATATAGATAATTAATGCCTTATAAATAACAGTCATCACAGGAGCATGACTCAAATGTGGATAATTATTGATACGAAAGACTTTGAAAGCTGTTTCTTCTTAGCATTTACTCTTCCACTGGTTTTTCACCCCTTTCTTCCATTGATGTCAGTACAAATGTGACAAGAAATGGGAGTTCTCAAATATTGTTACTTTTTTCCTAGGTAATATCAGTAGTAAGAGATCCCCCCTTCTCTTTTTGTTTTAAATTCAGGCTTTGTTTCATGATAATTTTTTAAACCCTTACTTTTTTGTCTTAGAATCAATACAATGTGTTGGTTCCAAGGTAGAAGAGTAGTAAGGACTAAGTAATTGGTATAATGTGACTTGCTCATGGTCACACAGCAAGGAAGTGTCTGAGGTTGGATCTGAACCCAGGACCTCCCATTTCTAAACCTTGCTCTCAATTCACTGTCCCCTCTCATCATCAATTAATTATTCAAGTATCATACATATGGACTGTTTGGGGTCTTGTTTGTTAGGAGCAAAGTAGGTTAACTGGGCAGCTTGGTGTCAGAATGAATAGAGTGACAGGTCTGAAGATTGGAAGACTCATCTTCCTGAGTTCATATCTGGTCTCAGATACTGACTAGTTGGGTGACCATGGGCAAGTCAATTAATCCTGTTTGCCTCAGTTTTCTCATCTGTAAAATGAGTTGTAGAAGGAAATGGCAAATGTCTTTGCCAACAAAACCCCAAATGGGACCATGAAGAATCAGGCACCAATGAAAAACAAGTAATAGGAAGGTTAATTAAACAAGGCAAATGATTAAATGGTATTTTGGTTATTACTTCACTTGCTGTTAAAGTAAATAACTCAGGCAATAATCTTGTTGATTGATTTATTGATATTAAAAAATAGCATTGAAAACCATTGTATGTAATGGACTCTGCTACCAGTAGCAATGCAACAAGCCAGGACATTCCCGAAGGACTTATGGGAAAGAATGCTATCCACATGGAGAGAAAGAACTGTGGGAGTAGAAGCGCGAAAGAAGAACATATGACATCACTTATCACATGTATGTATATATATACATATAGATATGGGTATGTAATTGGGGGTTTATGCTTTAAAAGATCGCTCTAGCAAAAATGAATAATATGGAAATAGGTATCAAGTGATAATATTTGTACAACTCAGTGGAATTTCTTTTCTGCTCTGGGAGGGGGGAGAGAAGAGAGGAGGGAAAGAAAATAAATCTTGTAAACATGCAAAAATATTTTTAAAAAGAAAAAGAAAAAAAAAGAAAAAAGAAAACCATTATATTTGCCAGAACAAATCCCCAGTCTTTCACTGATTGGGCTAAGTGTAGTATGGGGGAAAGGGAATAATAAAAAGTATACTAGATTTGGAATCAGGAGAGATCTGAGTTCAAATTCTGCCTCGGAAAATTATTATTATATGATTCAGGAATGAGTCAATTTCTCTCTTTGAGCCTGTATTTCCCCTGTCAAATGATGATAATATGTGTACCTTTTATGAAGATCAAATGAGATAAATCATTTGTAGCTAGGAAAAGGAAGAGTAGTTGATATAGTTTAAGAGATAGTTTGAGCTGTGAGATCCTTGTTTTATTATTTGTGTGTGGCTGTGGTTTTGAATCACAAAAATGAAAGAGAAATTCTGAGACCATGTACTGCTGTCTGGGCTATGTGGATTACCTGTTTTTGAATTTGCACAATCCTTACATCCATCATTAATTCATTCCAGTCTTAGGAAAAACCTTTGAAGAAGGTAAAATAGTGTCACCTCATTTTACAGATGAGGCAACTGAGGCTCAGAGAGCTTAACTTCTATGCCCTTGGTTACACAGTCAGAAAATGCTAGAAGCACATCCTTTCTGGCTTCAAGTAATACTATGTTTTATAATAATGTAATGCTTATTATGTGCCAGGCACTGTGCTAAGCACATTTATCATGACTATCTCATTTTATTCTTACAACAACCCTGGGGGGTAAGTACTATTATTATCCCAATTTTACAAATGAGGAGACTGAGACAAACAAAAATTAAGTGACTTGCTCCAAGTCACACAGCTAATGAATATCTGAGGGAAGATTTGAACTCAGATATTCCTGACTACAGACCTGGCCCGCTGTCCAATGTACTATATAGCTGTCTCACAAGTGTAACACTCACACTGATATGGATCCTGACACATACTCAGGTTTTCTGCATCCTTTAAAATTCCTTCTCTTGACCATCCTAGTCCATCCAGCCATCATCACACACTTCTCTTCCCTTTCATTGACAAGGTCTTTGAAGACAATTTCTATGTTTGTTGCTTCCAAAACCTCATCTTCCACTCACCTTGTAAGACCTTGCAATCTGCCTTATACCAAATCTGCTCTACTACCAAATTCCTTTCTCCAAGAATCTTAATGTTTTCAACTGCTAAACACAATGTCCTAAAAGTTTAGTGAAGTTTTAAACTGCTGAAGTTATTGCTTTTAAAGAAGTTCAAAACTTCAGTAAGACTGTATTTATTTCTCACTCATAATTTTATTTGATCTCTCTTCTGCATTCTGATGCTGTTGGACACCCTCTTCTAATTACTCTTCTCCACCATGGTTTCTAGGATACCAATCTTATTCTCCATCTTCCTGGATAACCATCCTTTCTAAATATCTTTCCCTGGTCTTCATCCAGTATTTATCCACAGTCTTAGGCTTCCATTTGGTCATATACATATCTATATCTATCCTTCCTTCCATCCAATCTATCTATCTATCTGTCTGTCTGTCTGTCCCTATAAATAGGCATAAATATTCTAAATATTGTGAAGTAATAGGAACACTGGATTTGTAGTTAGAAAACTTGGGTTTGAATCCTGGTTCTGCCATCTTGTATAAGTCACTTAAATTCCCTCAGTATCAATTTGCTCACCTAAAAAATGAAAAGGTTGGACTAGATATATGACTTCTAAAGTCTCTTCAAACTCAGTATCTATGATCTTATGACAATCTGACTCTATCCTAAAAACTAGTCTTGTATTATCAAATATCCATTGGTCATCTCCACTTGTATATCCCATAAGTACCTCAAACTCAATGTGTTCAAAATGGAACATGTTACCCCACACTACTCCTTCCCTGAATCCACCAGAGTTCTTGGCTCAGCTGTTCTCTAGAAACTGCATTCTTAAAATAAAGGACAAGTTGCCATTTATGGACACAGCTACTTTCTAAATCCCTTCCATTTGGAAAATCTTTCAAAATATGGCCATCTGCATCAAGCATCTGGACAGAAGAGATGGTGAAATGGTCCTATTGTAGCCCCAAATCCTATCTGATACACAGAAAAGTGGAAAATAAATAAATCAGAATGATTGGTTTAGATAAGATATTTTTTATATCAATAGGATTAAATGAAATAATATATGTAAATTGTTCTGATAACTTTAAAGTATTATATAAATGTAAATTATTTTTATGATTATTTGTTAGGGATGAATTTCACTGCCACTGTGACTCATTTTCTCATAAAATAGTATTAATAGTACTTATTTCCCAGTAAGAGTAATGTGAGTAAAGTAGACAGTAAGTTATTACTGAATAAAGCATTGGGCTGAGGTAGAGAGCAATTTAGGTATGAATCATTCATTTGAAATTGATCATGGGTAAGCCATTAATCTGTATGACCTTCACTTCCCTCTTCTATAAGACAGAGTTAAAAATATCTGTAGGACTTGCCTCAGTGGGTTGTTAGGAGGATTAAGTGAGAAGATGTCTAGAAAGTATTTTACTATCTTTACATTGCTATATTAATGTTGACTATTTTTATTAATGGCCTAGATATAGTTCAACTCATGCTCAACCTTCCTGCATATGGATAGTTCTTAAATTCATAGTTGTCAGTGAGGTAATAGGCACTTATTAAGCACTTATTCCATGCCAGGAATTATGATAAAAAAAAAAGGTGAAAATAACCCCTGCCCCGAAGAAGCTCATAATCTAATGGGGCACGCAATCTGTAAACAGCTAACTATATACAAGTACTCAATGGGTTTTTATTTTCTTACCAAGAATCTCAAAAATTTTGGTTTGTACATCATATAGTATGAGTCATAGCAGGACTTCCAGGCCCCAGTAACCTGAGAATAGACTGTTTTTTATTTATTTATTTACTTACTTTAAAATTTTTTTATTTGAAAATTTTATTTAATTAATTAATTTAGAATATTTTTTCCAAGGATTACAAGATTCATGTTCTTTCCCTCCTCTACTCCCAACCCCTTCCCATAGCTGACATGAAATTCCTTTGGGTTTTACATGTGTCATTGATCAAGACCTAGAATAGATTGTTTTGATAGTTTCTCATAGACTTCTCATTGCTAGTGTGACAGAAAGAATTAGAGATGAGGAAGCAGGAAAGATGGGTGGCAGAGGGTATTGGTACTGAGTGCCATCCCTGGTTCATCGTATTAGAACTTGTATGAGTAATACTGTCTCACAGTCCAGAGACTTAAAGGATATCCAAGACCAATGAGATAAAACTAATGGATATTAGTCAATGTTTTGAACAGGTCTGCCCTAATAATAGACTGTAAATCTGAGCAGAATTCACTATTCCTTATCTTTAACATTCATTTAAAAAATTATTCCAAATTCTCTCCCTCCATCACCCTTTGAGAATGCAAGAAATGAGATATCAATTATATATGTGAAATCATGCAAACCACATTTCCATATTAGCCACGTTGCTGAAAAGTTCAGAAAAAAATAAAGTAAAAAAATAATACTTTAATCTGCAATCAGACTCCTCAGTTCTTTCTCTGGAGGTTGCAATCGTAAGTCCTTTGGAATTTTTGTGGATCATTGTATTGATCAGAACAGCTACGTCATTCACAGTGAGTCATTGTACTACTATCACAGTGTACAGTGTTCTGGTTCTGTTCACTTCACTTTGCATCAATTCATAGAAGTCTTACCAGGTTTTTCTGAAATTGTTCTACTCATCATTTCTTATAGTCATTCCCCAGTTGATGAGCATCCTCTCAATTTCCAGTTCTTTGCCACTACAAAAAGAGATGCTATTTTTGTATACATACACATATACATATATATATATATATATATCCTAAAGAAATGAAAGAAAAAGGAAATATCCTAAAGAAATGAAAGAAAAAGGAAAACAACATTTTGTTTTGAAAACAACATATGTCGTTTTCCTTTTTCTTTCATTTCTTTAGGATATAGATCTAGTAGTGATACTACATGGCCAAAAGATCTGCACAGTTTTATAATATTTTGGGCATAGTTGCAATTTGCTCTCCAGAATGGTTGGATCAGTTCAAAACTCAATGCACAATAGTTCATTTGTGTGTAATTTTTCCACATTTCCTCTAAGACTTATTGCTTTCCTTTTCTGTCATATTATCCAGTCTGATAAATATATGTTGGTAACTCAAAACTATTTTAATTCTCATTTGTCTAATAAATAGTGATTTAGAGCTATTTTTCATAATATAGATAGCTTTTATTTGTTCTTATGAAAACTTCCTGTTCATAACATTTGACTAATTAACAACTGGGGAATTAATCAAAATATTTTTACATTCATATTCCTTAAAAATGGTTTATGGTTTTCTTTCTCTGTTTTTCCTCTTCCTGGTTTAGGTATAAGCACTACATTTGTATCATTAAAGGAATTTGTTAAGATTCCTTTGCCAATTTTACCAGTTTAATATAGTATTAGAATTAATTCTTCTTTAAATGTTTGGTAGAATTCACTTGTGAATCTATCTGGTCCTGGGATTTTTTTCTTTTCTTTTTTTTTAAACCCTTACCTTCCATCTTGGAGTCAATACTGTGTATTGTCTCCAAGGCAGAAGAGTGGTAAGGGCTAGGCAATGGGGATCAAGTAACTTGCCCAGGGTCACACAGCTGGGTGGGATTTTTTTTCTTAGTGAGATAATTTATGGCTTGTTAAACTTTTTTTACTAAGATAGAATTATTTAAATATTCTATTTCATCTGCTGCTAATCTGAATAATTTATATTTTTGCTAATGTTCTTTGATTTCACTTATATTGTTCAATTTATTTGGCATATATTTGGACAAAATAGCTCCTAACAATTGCTTTAATTTGATCTTCATTGATGATGCATTGACCCTTCTCATTTTTAATACTGATAATTTGGTTTTCTTTCTTTTAAAAATGAAATGAACCAATGATCTATCTATCTTGTTTATTTTTTAGGTTTGTTTTTTTTTGCCTTCAATTTTATCAATCTTTGATTTGCAGGAGTTCCATTTTGATGTTTAATTGAGGATTTTTAATTTGCCCTTTTTCATTTAAAAAAATTGCATACCATAAATTCATTAATCTGATTTTACTCTACTTTATCCATGTAATCATTAAGAGGTATAAATTTTCTTCTAAGTACTGCTTTTGCAGCAACCCACAAAGTTTGACATACTATCTCATTACTATTCTTCTTTTTAAAGTAAAATTATTGTTTCTATGATTTGTTCTTTGACCCAATTATTCCTTAGGATCACATTGTTTAGTTTATAAATCAACTTTTAATCTATGTTTTCATGTTTCTTTGTTAAATGTAATTTTATTGCATTATGGTCTGAAATGGATGCATTTAATATTTTTGCATTTCTATGTTTGTGAGTTTTTTATTTACTAATATATGACCATTTTGTGTAGGTGATGGCTGAGAAAAAGGTATATTCCTATTTCCATTTAATTTTGTCAAGAGGTCAATCAAATTTAACTTTTCTAAAACTTTATTCATCTCCAAAACTTATTTCTTATTTTTAATGGTTTTACTTTTCTAGCTCTAATTGAGGAAAACAGAGGTTCCACACTAGTATAGTTTTACTGCATATTTCCTCCTATAATTGATTTAACTTTGCCTTTAAGAATGTGAACACTATGTCATTTGGTGCATATATGTTCAGAATTTATATTAATTCATTGTCAATGATACATTTTAGCAGACTGTTATTTCTCTGCTTACATATTTTAATTGTCAAATTTTGCATTTGTTTTGTCTAAGATTGTGATTACTACCCCTTTTCCTTTTAGTTCATCTGAAGCATAATTGATCCCACTCTAGCTCCTTATATTTACTCTGTGTGTATATCCCTCTGTTTCAAATGTATGTTAATGATATGTAGTTGGAGTCTGTTTCCTAATCTATTCTACTATTGTCTTTTCACTGTATATTATTTCATTAAACATCTATTTTCCCCTTAAAGGACTGAATTTGGTTTTGCTGAATAGTTCATTCATGGTTGTAATCCTCATTCCTTTGTCTTCCAGAATATCCTATTCCATGCCCTCCACTCCTTTAATGTAGAAGCTGATAGATATCATGTGATCCTAACTGTGACTCCACAATATTTGAAATATTTCTTTCTGGTTGCTTGTAATATTTTTTTAACCCTTACCTTCCACCTTAGAATCAATGCAATGTATTGGTTCCAAGGCAGAAGAGTGGTAAGGACTAGGCAATGGGAGTTAAGTGGCTTTGAAACTCTAAAATTTGGGAATAAAATTTCCCACAGTTTTCATTTTGTGAACTCTTTCAGGTGATCATTAGATTTTTTTCATTTTTTTTTTTAATTCTCTTGTTCTAGGACCATATTGGCAAGCCTATGGCACACATGCCGGGGGGGGGGGTGCTCCCTTCCCCCTCTTCACATGTGCCTGAGGACATTTCTCATATCACTCAATGCTCTGCTCAGCTGCCCAATGGGAGTTCTTCCTTACTCCTCTGTCTGGGGTAAGGCCAGGGATTCACATATATCATGAGAGTTGCAGTTTGGGCAGTTGGTTTCTAAAAGATTCATCATCACTATCCTAGGATATCATGGCAATTTTACTTAACAATTTCTTAAAATATGATATTAAGGCTTTCAAATAATTTAATAATTACTCAAGTATTTTACCTTCATTTCATTCAAGGACAGTTGTTTTTACAATTAGATATTTCACATTTTTGTCATTCTTTTTACGTCATTATATTATTTTTTTAATATCTCATGGAATCACTAACTTCCATTTGTTAATTCTAGTTTTTAAGAAATCATTTTCTTCAGTCAGCTTTTGTACCTTTTTCCACTTAGTCAATTTTACTTTTAAAGAAATTCTTTTCTTTAGTGATTTAAAAAAAAATGTTCCTCTTTTACCATTAGGCCAATTTTATGTTTGAAGATAATTTTTCCAGTTTTTTTTTCTCTTTTACAAGTCATTGACTCTCTTTTTCATAATTTTCTTATATCCCTCTCATTTCCCTCCCCCTCAAATTTTCCCTCTATCTCTTTTATTTGATTTTTTAAAAAGTCTTTTGAACTCTTTCAAGAATTTTTGCCGGGATTATGTCCAATTCACATTTTTTTTTCCTTTGAGGCTTTTCTTCTAGCCGTTTTGATATCTATGCCTTATTTTGAGTTTGTATTTGATCTTCCCTGTCACAATTGTATATTTTTATGATCATGTCATTTTTTATTGTTGCTTTCTTAGCCTATTTCTTGACTTTTCACTTTATATTAAAGCTGGGCTTTGCTCCTGAGACGGAGGGAGCATTGCCCCATGCTTTAGGTGCTATTTTCAGAGCTAGTTCTGAGAGTCTGTCGATTTTTGGTGCTACCAAGGTAGTTTGATCCTAGAGAAATATGGTCACTGTTTTCTTGGCCTTTGTTCTGGTCTCTACTTAGGAAGGTACCTTGCTATCTTACAATCATAAACACTAGCACTCCTCTTTGCCTTCAGAACCAGACCAGGGCCCATGCTCCCTTATAATTGACCACCAGTACCCTTATCCTCCCTGGAACTGTGACCAAGGTCCCTACTCTCCTGCAGCTACAAGCACTAGTATTCCTCTTGACCATGAAACTGGGACTAGGACTCCTGCTTCTCTGAGGCCACAAGTTCTGGTACTCCTTTCTGCCCTGTCATTGTGACCAGGAACTGTGTATGGACAATGCAATGAGTTCCTACACTCAATACTGGAAAAAGGCTCTCTATAACCTCTTTTTTTACCAGTTGCCCAATCCCCTTACCTTCATTGGGCTGAGAGTTCCTGAAGCTACTGCTGTGGCCACTGCTGTCATAGCTGCTGCCAAGCCTGAGCTGACCCTCACGGACCTCTCTTTCAAACATTCTAAGTTGTCTTGGGCAGGAAAAATGTCTCACCTCCTCTACTTTTTGTTGACTCTGCCACTCCAGAATTCAATTTGAGGTGTTATTTTAAAATTGTTTTAAGTGGAAATATTCAGCTGGGTTGCTGCCATCTTGGCTCCTTGTCACTATTATTTTGGGATTCCAAAATGAGAAACTGACCTGACAACATATAAACCTGCTACAGTTCAGTCTCTTATTACTCATTATACTGAAATGACAGCTATGCTAAGTGTAGCTGACTGATTGGAAACAGGCCATTGTGAAGGGAAATCTGCTTACTGAAACTTAAATTATATCTAAGATGTGAATTTTCAGAAAAGATAAGCCTCAACAAAAGAAGAGATGGAGAGACCCCCAGTGTGGATGAATCAGGAAATTGAGACGTACCCCAAGATGATGAAAGAGGCCTAAAATGGACTGCTTGTGAGTAAAAGAGTGAAGATGAAAAATAGCTTTAGAGAGGGCAAGAATTTATTTTAATGTTTCCATAACTGCATTAAGAGAACCAGTTTCACACAATTATGCACTCGCCTGAGGATTCACACCTCTACCATGATGTATAGCAGTATGGATTCCTGAAATAATGAATTTTTATTTCAATATCCAAGTGAACCATTTTATATGGAATAGAAACAGTATAGTTTGTTATTTATCAGAGCAAAGCAAACATTAAACTTGAAAAAAAAAAACCTGCCTTTTGTCAGGGAACCAAATCTAGAAATTCTAGAATCTCATGGTTGAAAGTGTCCCCAGAGATCATTTAATATAACACACATAGCCTGGAGAGGTCCATAAGAATAAAAAATAATTATAACAGCATTTTAATGTAATTTGCTTCTTCTATAATCATATGTATGTATGATTTTATGCATTTAAAAACATTATTCTAAGAATGAGAACACATACACAAACATAGATAAAGTTGAGAACTTTTGATCTGGTAAATCAACCTGGAACATGAGTCTTTTTACATCAATCACTTAACACACATTTATTAAGGTTTTATTATATTCTAGGCATTTTTTAAGGTTCTGATGATGCAAATA
Source organism: Monodelphis domestica (assembly GCF_027887165.1). NCBI lineage: Eukaryota > Metazoa > Chordata > Mammalia > Didelphimorphia > Didelphidae > Monodelphis > Monodelphis domestica. The sequence continues at coordinate 38,372,869 of NC_077234.1, read as the reverse complement.
CAAAGATTGACAGAATTCCTACTCTTGCCTTCAGCAAGAAGTGATCATAATAACCTACATGTGATCAATACAAAGAACTTCGTACCTCTTGGATCAACCTGCTCCATTTCTGAATAACTGATAACTAGAAAGTTCTCCTTTGCACAGATATAGTAGGGAACTATGATTTTGTCAGTATAGGTAATTATATGGAAACTTCATTATTGTAGATAGCAATCTATTGATGATGTAGTAGCTACAGTCTAAGGTGTTCTTGAGCCATGTAAAAATTAAATTATTTGCTCAGGGTTGCTCACTCAGTCGATTTGCTCTCTTTTGTGTTTTCTGGTTATGCACAATTTTCTGCTGTATGGTTCTGCCAGAGTATTATCATTATCCCAGATCTTGCCATCTTTTAGGCTGTAGAAAATCCTTATCAGATCTCCAGATTCTGACTTATATGCAGAAGAGAAAGAGGAAGATATTTTTAAGAATGTCAATGAAACATTTAAAAAATATGAAGATGACAGCAGAAAGAAGTTCAGAAGGAGACACAGACAAGCAGGGAACTGTTGGTTGTGCCATGTTGATTTCATAATATACTTTATAAACTCAATTTGTATATAACGAAGATTTCTGGTATCTATGTTATCCCTTTTCTTTTTTCCTTTGTATAAAAATGTCTTCATGTTTTCTGATTTTTGTCAAGTTCATATTAATAAAAAAAGAAAATGAAATAACAATGGCAGAGAAATATTATTATTCAATGACATTGGAATGTGTAATTACAAGTCAATACAGATGGTTAAAGTTCATGTTGTTTGATGGATAGTCCACTGTCAATAAAGTTCACATTATTCACTGTAGAGAAAACATACATATTAGAGCTTTGTACAGTTGAAGGATTAACCCTATAATAATGGATGAACAACTAGGCCACATATAGAGAAAGCCTACAAATAGTTTTCTTGACAACTTTTTAAAAATTTTTCTTTGTCTTCTCCCTAGTTTTCTTTTTTCTCCAAGTCTTTAATTAAGGTGGAATCCTCAAGAGACCTTTTATAAAAATATTCACTACCATGTTGAGTTCTACCTAAAGCAACACATGGCCTCCACCTGTGAATTTCTGCATTGAAAATAAAATGCTCCATCAGAGGAAGAGGCAAGGGTTACTATTGTTTTTATTACAACACTTCTAAGCAATTTTATGAGGAGAAAAAAAGCAACTCTTCAGTGTAGCTGATTGCTGCCTCTCTGATCATTAGAAGATTCTCTTCATATAATAATTGGTCCCCCTGCCAAATCATCCTATGACAGTAAATTATCTAGTGACAAGCCTTTCCAAATGTTGGAAGACTGGTTCTCAAAGAACAGTCTCATAGACTATGGATGAACTCGTGTATTCAAAATATTGCCAGCTTAGTATGACTTACAATAGCTTCCACTTCTCTAGAACAGTCTTTGAGAACCAAAGGTCACTGTCATACTATTGGGAAACAGCCATATTGGATGTTAGTGGAAAATTTTGCTCCTTCCTCCTTCTCATCTTCCTCTTTTTCCTTCAATTAATTTGTCTCTACTATGATCTTGTCTTGCTCCTCCTCTTTTTCGTCCTTCCTTTTGCTCTTCCTTTCTTCATCTCTTCTACCCTTTCCTCCTTATCTTTCCCTTCTCTTCCTTCTCTTCTCCTTCATTCATGTCTCTTTCCTCCTCCTCTTTCATTTTTCCTTCTATTTCAATTCTTCCTCTTTTGCATCCTCTTCCTTCATCTCCTTCTGTTTATCCCCTCCTTTTCTTTTATCTCATCTCTTCCCTCAATTTACAATCCTTTATTTATTTCTCTTTTCTAATTTCCCTTTCCCTTCTATTTCTTATCTTTTTAATACTTTTGAATTTTTCTCTTCATTGGCCTTCCTTGTCTTTTTTTCCTTCTCCCCCATTCCATTCTTTGTCTTTTTCTCCTTCATCTCCTCTCTACTTGTTCCTTCTTTTTCTTCTTTCTTCTCTTTTTTCTTCTACTTTTCTTCTTATTCCTTCTACTCCTACTTCCCCATCACTTTCTTACTATCTCCTTTTGTTATCATAATAACAACAAACTTTAAAACAATGAATTTGATCACATTCCTAGGTGTAAAGGAAATTGGCCTTGTGTGAAGAGGAACATTCTCCTTTTCCCCCAAGATTCTCCCCTTTATTCAGACTTCTGTCCATGTACTAGGGGTATGCTCAAGTTGTTCTGCTATCAGTTCCAGGCATTTTCACTAGTGCCCTAGCTTGGTATATTCTCTTTCCTTGTTTCTGCCTCCTAACTTAGCTGCTTTCTTTCTAGTCTCAGATAAAACATTAATTTCAACAGGAAGTCTTCTCCAATCCCTCTTAATCCTATTGACTTCCCTCTGGATTATTTTCATTTATCTTGTGTATATCTTATTTGATACAACATAGCTATTTCTATGTTGTATCCCTTAGGATGTGAGCTTTTAGAGTAAGCACTATTTTTGTCTTCCTTTGTATCCCCAGAACTTAGAAAAGTACCTAGTACATAGTAGGCACTTAATAAATTCCTCCCAATAATAAATTGCCCCTAGGGTTGCCTACCTACACTCCCTTGGGAAGAAATGGGGAAGTATGACCAGGATATGCATAAATCTAAAAATTTACACAAATCTCATTGCCAAAACTAGCCAAGGCCCAACTTGTTCCATTACCAATTGTACAATCTAAATAGTCATCATTTGCAATAAACATATGCAAAATTTCTCTGTCCATATTCAATAGAATGGGAAATAGTCCTTCTTGAGCCATGAAAGATATATCCCTTGTAAGGATATATTTCTTCAAGCATCTTCACTAGAATTCCTAGAGCAGAAAATTGAGAAGAATCAAACTGAAAATTCATGTCTAGAAACGGTTCATCAAATGTTTGTCATTTTTTAATCCTTAACATAAAGATTTCTGTGTTTGAATAAAACATCATTGTTGGCCTGATTGGAGATTCATGATAACATTAATCATATTATGTCCTCCCACTTTTTCCTCTTTTGTTTGAATTTTTCTTTCAGCAATTGACTGATTCTATTGGACTACCAAATGAGATAATTTCAGAAATATAGTTAAACCAAAGAATTAAAATGAGACTTATTCATCACACCTCTGTTTATGAATTAGACTTTCAAGGATATGGTTATATCAGAACAGAAAATCATTATTTCTGATCAAATGAAATTACTTAAAGGGGTTTCTGTGTCTATAAAATAGAAGTCATCTCTTCATTTTTTTAATATTATTTATATGATATGAATGTAATTCACCTGTCTAGAAGATCATGATTATTCATATCTTCCTAGCAATGAGTGAGAGCTTACATCAGAAATAAACCAGTTCATATTCATCCAACCAAATGGATCAGAGACCTCATCAAAGCAAACATTTCCTCAAAGGAGGCATGCCAAAACCTATTCATGCCTGTCTCCTTATGCAACCCTAATCTGTATCTTCCCATAAACTGTCTACAGGATTTTGATCTAGCATTATGGGGCTTATCTTGCTTTCTTCTAACATCTCAACAATAACACTATGTACATGGATTATCCATTGGAAAGTCTCACTCTTGCTAACTGCCATCTCCATGGATTTTCATCCTATGTTTTGTTCAATGATATTTTTTACTTTGTATTTCCTTATTAGTATCTAGTTTGTTGCAACATGTTTATGTCTACCATGCAACTCTTTCTTATTCTCTGGGTAATAAAAATAGTCATTTTTCCTTTTCTCTATTGTTAATTATCATCATCCCATCCACCATAAGCAGACTTTCTATCCTGTTTTTGAGCTTTTTCTTTTCCTGAAAAATGGCCAAAGCAAACAATTAACAAAACTGTGTGTGTGTGTGTGTGTGTGATCTCAGCTCCTCTTATTCTTAGCTCATTCTGGGCTTTTGCATCTTGGACATGTAATCTTACAGGGACAAGTCACTCCTATTTATTCATTATTTTAATTGACTATGTCTGTCTTCTTTCATATACCTTTTTAAAATCCAAGTTAATTGTTTGGTGAGTTTCCTGTGCATCGACATCAATATCTTCCGACAAAGTTGGTTTCTAGAGGAGGAGGGTGGAATGTTCTGAAATATCCAGCCCATTATACACATTGTCAGCACTTAATTCCAAATGACAGATCTGGGGAAGGACTTTGAGCCCTTAGATCCACACGAAGGACATTTTAATGGGGTACTAAGGTAAAAGATTTAGGAGATAATGACAGAAATGGGGGGGGGGAAGCACCATGGGATGGAGAGTTTAGTTTTGGACAGATGTGGAGTCATAGAAAAATTAGACATTTTTTTACATGTTAATCATAAATTAGATGCTTTCCCTAAAGGAATTGTCCCTCTAGAAGTAAGCTGCTTTAGAATTGTATGCCCTTTCTGGTAAAATTATTGTCAGTGTATTCAAATGATGTGATTCTGAGCATGGTTTATAACATTGTTATTCATTATATCTACTCCAATATCTAGTATAACACTTTGGCCATAATGGTTAGTGTGTCTAGTGGATGAATGGATGAATGATTATACCAATAACTGACTTAGAACTTGAAAGATCCTAAGAGATCATCTAGGATGATCTAGGGCATCTAGGTGGCTCAGGGATTGAGAGCCAGACCTAGAGATGGGAGGTCCTGTTTTCATATCTGGTTTAAGACACTCTGGGTAAGTTGCTTAAACTCCATTACCTAACCCTTACCACTCTTCTACTTTGGAACCAAAGAATAGTATTTATTCTAAGATAAAAGGTAAGGGCTTTTGTTTTATTTTTTAAAAGAGATCCCTTTAAAAGAGATAGCCCAAACTCTTCATTTCACAGATGAGGAAACTGAGGGACATAGACACTAAACAAGTTGTTCAAGATAGTAAATTGTAGAATTTGTATTTGAATTACTCCAAATTCAGTGCCCTTTCCATCATGCCAAGTTGCTTTGCATGCATTTATGTTGTTCCAATTCCTATTTTAATTCCAGAATAATGAAACAATACAAATACCAGCATCATGCTTCCTGCCATGTGTCCCGTTACCAACCTTTGCTTCCAAGACAACTAAAGGCTTAGGGTGCCATCTCTCATTTTAGCTGTTTCTTTGGCTCTCTCTGCTCATCTATATGCTAATTCAAATGGAAAGCAGAGGCTCTAATGGTTATTCCTGAAGACTGTGCTCCTATTACCTTTTTAACACATAATTTAATATTGTAATTTGGGGACAGACAGTAAAAGTTGGTACCTTCTGTTGTTTTGCAAATCTGTTGATTATTTCCTTAAGGATGCCAGTGTCAGGCATTTATTCCTCAGATGAAGGAACAGATAGCAAGCTCTTAAAATCTGTTCCGGCTTATTTTTCCTCCTAGCCATGCGGCAAAAGCTAACGAATACCAAATGGCAATGCTCAAGACAAATCCCTGAAGAATGGTCCTTTTCTGTTCCTCTTCCTTTTAACCAGAAGGATTTTGTTTATTCATCACAGAGGGTATGGTCTATCAACAAAAGTAAAGAAGAGAGGAGCTGTCCTAATGACTCCAGAATAATAACTACCAATATTTATGCATATCTCTTTAAGAAAGCATTTTTGCATATATATCAGTTCTCACAATAATCCTGAGGAGATGGGTGTTTTGATTATCCCTATGTTACAGATGAGAAAACAAAAGATTTCCTATAGTCAGCACCTGGTAATTGTGTGAGTGGGATGGTGAAGTGATTAAAATAAGAAAAACTCTTTTTATATTATTAACTTTAATAAAGTAAGAAAAACCAGTTTCCTCCCGCTGAAATGAACTGACTTCCTCCACCTCGAATCTTGTTTTCTCATAAGCCTGAAATTGGTCCTTATATAGACCAATCCCACCCAGGGAAGTAGGACATGGCCACTCCCTAGCACGGGATTGGACCAGTTTGAGACCAATCCCATGCCAGGACGTGGGGGGGGGGGGAAATGGTCCCTCCCCCAGCATAGGATTGGTCCAATTCAAAACCAGTCCCATGCCAGTGGTCCCTCCCTCAGCACGGGATTGGTCCACTCAAGACCCATCCCACACCAGGAAGTAGTAGGGAGGGACCCCTGGGGCACCTGGGGGATGCACTTCCCCAGGGACCACACTTTAAAACTGACGACTAGGAAATTCAAACACAGGTCTATAATTTCTTGCTCTAGTACTCATCACTTAAATAATCAGAACATAGGCATGGGGGTAGGAGGGGGGTGAGGGGGACTGGATTTAGGATTTCCTTGATTTCGTAAACTCCTGTATGAGAATCTCCCTCTACCAATTCAAATGGGCAGAGCTGCTTTGAGCACAGAGCAGTGAAGTGCTTTCTCTGTCTCACATAGCCAGAATGTGCCTGGAGCTGGACTTGAATATAGGTCTTTGGAGTTCTGAGGACAGACCATTATCCACTATAATATTCTTTTTTCTCCACTACAACAAAACTCTTGGAAGGGAGTTTAGGGATCAATGTATCCACCTTCTTTACTTTCAAATAAGGAAACTGAGGCTATCGGCCCTACATATCTCACTAGATTGATTATTTGATTGTTGTAGACTTTTCACAGCAAAGATCAGCCATAAGAGCATTTAATCTGTAATATTAACAGCATTCATTTCAGCATTTTTTAATTATTAAATGTTTCTTTTAATAAAAAGTGGATTGGCTTTTTAAAATATATTTGTGTGTAGCAATATGGAGAGGAAATGGACCCCACAAAAGTAGAGAGGACTCTATGTGTAAGACTAGGGACCTGTACATGTGTTTGGTTTGAAGGGAGGCAGAATAGACATCTTTAGTCTTTTCTTCTCCTCCCCTTCTCCAAGAGAGGCTTATATTCCTGCCAGGAAGGAAAACATGAGGATGTGACAAGAAGCCACCACTCTATTCTCTACAGAAAAAGGGGTCTGGAGCTAAAATTGTATTGATTTGTTCCCTTAAATATTGTTCATCTTGAGGATATGATCCAATTTCATCCAACTTTTGATTATGACATCATTTGGGGAGAGACTCCAAAATTTGACCCCTTTTCCACCAAATGCCACTTTTACAATGAACAAAGAATAACAAAAAAGCTCATTTGTTCAAACTGTAGCAAAACAAAAATCAGAGGATATATATATATATATATATATATATATATATATATATATAATATATAATATATAAGAATAACAAAGAATGAAGGCGCTCTCCCATTGGGATGAGAAAACTCAGTTTGACAAACTGGATCTCACCCAAGGGGAAATTTCCCAAAATCTCTAATATAGAAAGTTGAGGATAGGGACATGATGAAGACTGCTGGCTCCTCTCCTTTCTTTCCAGAGTCTTCTCCTTCAGTAACCTAAAGTGAGGTTGACCTCTTCCATCTTCTCTCTTTAAGCTAGAAGCCTCAAAGGAACTTACACTCTACACAGGTTATACCACACACACACAAGTAAGTAAATAGAAAATCATTTCAGGGGGGAGCTATTGCTATAAAATATTAAGATTTCAAAGGACCTTTCTCACAACAACCCAGGGAGACAGATGCTATTTTTATCCCCACTTAAAAGCTATAGAAACTGAGGTACACTTGCCAGGGTCACAGAACTAGTAATCATTCAAGGCAGCTTTCCAACATAGGTGTTCCTGATTCTAAACCCAGAACTTTAGCAACTTACTTTCTAGATAGTCACAGACTCTTTGGATAGATGTGTACATCTGAACAGACTGGATGGGCAGGTACAAGATCTTTCATTGTATGATCCTGTGAAAGAGAGGGACCTAGCCATGGAGACCTTATTGAAATTTGTTAGGACATCTGCCTAATGATGGGTGTTTGGAAGTACTTTGAGCATTGGTACTTACCAACTCATTTACACCTCAAAAAAGAGGCTTGATTAAATCTCATCATAGGGAAGATTTCTTTGTCTTAGCACAAAGAGGGTGATTCAGTCAACCATAGACTCAGCAAGTCAAATCATTTATAGTACTGAGATTTAAACACTCATCTTCATACCCAGTGAATGAGTTAACATGTCAAAGGAGCTACCTCCAATACCTGTGGTTTGTCAGCTAAAAGAAGATACAATCAAAGCCTTCTGGACTGACTCAGTCAATGGGAACTGGAAACAAACCTTCCATTGTAATAGTGTACCTGTCAGTGAGGCACATTTAACCAAAGTTTGCCTTTAAGCTTTTTCAAGTCAACCAAGTTTGCTTTTGCAAATAATAATAGCTAGCATTACAGGGCAGTGGGAGAGACTGTGCAATACCCAAAAGGATGTCCCAGACCCACCCTGGAGAATCTGTGATGGGGACAAGTGCTAACTGGAAGCTTTAGTGCCCACAACTCAGTTCCAGGTCACAGATCTAGGGCAGCCTGAGAAGTAGAACTGCCTACAGGGGCAGAATTCTTTGGTAAGGAAGGTTTGGAAAAAAATATCTATAATTATACATAATCAAGGTGTGCAAAGAGATGTCTACACAAAGAGGGGCAGAGAGAAGAAGCAGCTGATACTTCAATCTCTCATCTGAATTGGTCAAAGGAAGGAAGAATACATATTGCAAATATATCTGGACACAGAAATAGGGAAAGGGGAAGAAAAGAATCGGAGGGAGGCTAGGTTAAGGGAAGATCATTCCTAATCCAATTAAACTCTAAGAATATCCAAAAATATTTATAGCTTTTTCTGAGATAATAAAGAATGAGAATCTGAAAGGGGGTTTATAAATTGGGAACTGGATGAACAAATTTGGTTATATAAGTGTGGTGAGATACTATTGTGTTGTAAGAGATGATGGAGAATTGGATTTCAGAGAAACTTAGGATGACTTGCATGATTAGATAAGAATTAAGTGAGTAGAATCAAGAAACCAATTTATGCAAAGGTAAAAAAAATGTTTGAAGGAATTAGAAACTTAATCACCATCATGACCAATCATAATTCCAGAGGACTAATAAGGAAACATGCTACCCACTCTCTAACAGAGAAGTGAAAGTCTAAGAGAATAGAATGAGCCATCAAAAAAAAAAATCTGCTAATGAAGAAATTTGCTTTGATTAATTAAACAAGTTTGTAATTGATTATTTTTCTTTTGTTCTCATTTGGGTGATGAGGAGAAGTGAAACGGAATAAAACAAGTTTTGTTGAATGAAGCAAATAAGATATAACTTAAAATAATAGCTAGTTAGCATTTACATAGTTTTAAAGTTTGCAAAGCACATTACAATTTATATTATCTCATTTGATCCTTACAACATCCTAGCAGGTAGGAGCTACTGTGATCTCTATTTTATGGATGAAGAATCTGAGGCAAACAGTGGATAAAGTGACTTATACAGAGTCACAAAGCTAGTAGGTGTCTAAGGTTAATTTGAACTCGGGTTTTTCTGACTCTAGGTCCAATGTTCTGTGCATTGTGGTGCCAACGAGTTTGCATTAACCTGCACATGAATTTGAAAGTTCCCAAATGCATAATATAAATTCTGCATTATTTACCTTTTAGTACAACAGCAGTAAACATGATTAGAGTCACGTAGTTGATAAGTATTTGATGCAGGATGCAAACCCAGTTCTGGACCCCAAATCCAGCACCTAACTCGTACATAAATTTGAAAATTCCATAATGTTTAATATGAACCAAACAGTGTTTTTTAAGATGAGAAAGGCAGTCACTGTTAGTGAGTGATCACAAGACAATTATAAGTTAGTTATGTAGTATAGAGCAAGTGTTTTGGTTTAAATGGTGCACTGAGTATTGTAATAAGGTACATACAAGAATGGAGTACACACAACTACCCAAACTCTTTTTGATGCTGGAAAGTGATGGGAGTTTGAATAAATACTAAGAAGGATGTAGGGGAAAGGTGGCCTTTTCTCCCAAATTTTAATGCTCCCCTCCCATTCTCTTCCTCCCTCCTTCTTTGCCTCCCTTCCTTCCTCCTTCTTTTCTTCCCTTCTTTCCTCCCTCTCTTTCTCTGTCTCTGTCTGTCTCTCTGCACAATATACATACATACAAACATATTCATACATATATTTGTATATATGGATAATATTTACTTGTGTTTTATGCTCCAACTAGAATATAGGCTCCTTGAAGTAAGGAATTGTATCACTTTTGTTTTTGTATCTATGGATGAATTCAGAATAGTACCTGGCACAGAGAAGGAGATTGCTAAATGCTTGTTGATCAGTTGATTGATTGATGAAGAAATTAGTCAGCCCACAAAAGACCCCATTCCATTGGTGAACAGTTGCATATATACCAAATATTCATAGCAGCACTGTTTTGATAGATGTCCACTTTATGTATATTTATAAACATACAAGCTGCCTCCCTCTTTAGAAAGTTTGATACTTGAGGACAGGGAATGTTTCTCTATTGTCTTTGTATCCCCAGTGTCTACCAGAGTTCCTGGCAAGATGGAAGTGTTTTGTAAATGATTAATTCATTGATTTCAAGCAGTAGGTCTTTGGAACTTTATCATAGGTAGGTGATTTAGTCTAGACTCACCCTAAAACAAAGACCTCATTTCTGAGAACATTGGTGATTGATGGTATTTGTAGGTCCTATCTGGAGAGAGAAGTGAACATCCTATCTTTCTCAAGGTTGTCATTTCTATATAATGACGACTTTTTGTTGAATTTGAAAATAAAGATACTTGGTCCTTTATCCATGTTCCCCCTTCTCTCTTCCTTCAAACATTAGCATTCATCTCTGGTCTTTTTATTTGGCTGGAGGAGCTATGGGGGACAGCTGGAACAAAAACATTTCCTAACTAATGTGAAGCTTTTCAATTTAATGGAAATTTCAGAACTGTTAGATTGTCCCTAACCTGGGGCATTAATTGGTTCTTCAAAAAGCCACAGACCTGAAGCATTTATGGATTAATTCACCCACAAGAAAAAAAGTAATTCCAAATTTTAATGAAATAGAAGCTGATTGAAATTTTTTTCTAAAAAATTGACGAAGTTCATTTTAGTTTTACGATTTGGTAATAATAAGAAAAGGACATCTGAGATCACTAAGAATGATTGATTTCTGTTGTAATTTGGAACAAGAAGTTCCTGCTCAAAATTACTTTTCAGCCACCATAATAATTACTAACTACATATAAAAACACTTAATAAGCCAGCTCTGTACAGGGGGAAGGCTGACAGCATCATTAGACGTGAGCAATTAAATGAAATTTCCAAGGGATATGGAGAGCAGTATCAGCTAGTGACTGTAGGTAGAAGTGTGGTCAAGACACTTAACCTAACTGACCCTCAGTTTTCTTGTCTCCTTCAGTCTTTAGTTAATAAGACTGACCTGTTTCCGAGGAGTGCTAAAAGGAATACAGAATAAAAAATTATTGGGAGGCAGTTAGGCAAGACCCAGCTTCCTATAAATGCTGGAGAGAGGTGATTTTATGTTTCAATAAAGAAAGACTGCCTTTGTATTTGCCTTGTTAGCATAAAGTGAAGAAGCTAAACCCATTTACTTAATTTCAGCAATTAAATACAAAAATCAGTCTAAAAGTTGCCATGCGATTTAAAAATACTTAACATATCACCAAGTGAAATGCAGAAATATGACCATATTTCTATCCTGAACTCACCTTTTCCAATTTCTTGATTTCTCATTCTAGAGCAGCCTACTTATTCATATAATAAATACTTTAATTACATCAAATAATAACTAATATTGTTCTGTAATATTTTACAAACATTAATTTTGGTCATCTTATAAACTGTAATTGACAATACAACATCTATAACTTGGAAAGAATATATGAAAGTTGAAAACTGATCTGAAAAGGATTTATTTGTTAACTCTTCCTGTAAATTACTTCAATGATTTATCCAGGAAATATGCGTACAAAAAAAGTGGTGAGTTTGTTATTTTTAATTTATATCTGTTTGTTTTATTTTGAAATATCTCCAAATAAAATTTCCAGAAATTACAAAAAAAAATGTCAGGAAACAAATAATTTACAAGGTGGGCAAGTTAATTTTCTTCTTCACTGAACCATTGGCACCCAAGATAAGTAACTCAAAAGTCTTGTGCTTAGGGCAATTTTGAATGAGTAGATGCCCAGAGAAGAGCTTGCTTAAAGGTGATAATGTGTCATGGGAGGGTGAAAGGGCAACTCTTTCCCCACAGAGTGCAACCTGGCTTCCCATGAGGGTTATGGGAAAGTAGGCTCTAAGAAAGGGATGGCTAGCATTGCAATGGGATTTTTAAACAGTCAGGATAATTATGCTGCACTCTTACCTCTTGGTTTTCTTGATCTCCTTCAATTATTAGCTCATTTCTCCCTCTTTGCATGAGGCTTTGCCTGTTCCACTTTCAATCTTCCCTCAGCTACTAGTGTCTTTCCATCTTGTATTTATTACCTTCTACCATCTTCCACCTTCTCTCTGTCTCTGTTTCTCTGTCCCTTTCTGACTCTCTCTCTGTTTTTCTATTTCTCTATCTCCTAGCTATTTACATATTTTCTCCCCTATAAGAATGTGAGCTTTTAGAAGCCAAGGACTCTTTTTGCCCTTTTTTTTATTTGTATCTTTAGAACTTAATACAGAGACTGACACATAGTAAATCCTTAGTAAATGCTTGTTGACTAGTGACCAAATGACATGAAGAATTTGCAGAAACATGGGAAGATTTGCAGGAACTTATCACCAGCTGCTTCTCACCAATCTTTTCCTCCCTCCCCTCTCACTCAATTCTGTCACCACAAACCATGATTGAATAAACTCTGCCATTACTCTTGGATGGGGCATGTCAGTCTATTTCCCTGAGTCCCCAGTGACCATCTTTGTAGCTTTCTGGACCAAGTACCCTTCCCAGGCCATCATAGTTTTTTGAATATTGTCTTCCACATTAATAAAACTCCTAGAAGGAACTAAGATTGCTTTGGTAATGGCATCCTTAGCTCTTTGTTTAGTACTTGGCTCATCGAAATACTTAATTACTTTTTTTCCCTCTCCCCTCCCCTCTCCTCTCCTTCCCTCCCCTCCTTCCTTCCTTCTTCCCTCCCTCCCTCTTTCTCCCTTTCTCTTTCTTTGTTTCTTTGTTTTTTTTTCCATTTTATTATTAAAATAGGAAGTGTTTCCATAAATGACTTAGCAAGTGAAAGAATTGGTATTTTAACCCAAGGATCCTTACCCTGCCATATTCCTCTCCATATGTCTCTCTTTGGTTTATGAAGAAAACTGACATTTCAGATGCCAAGAACATTGTAGACCCTTAGAAATGCAGGAACCAAACCTACAAAAGTCTGGTCTTCTCTTTTTTCTTACACATAAACCTCATTCTCCTATTTCTGTACCCATAAACTAGACATCCCCTTACCTGGACTTGAGTTCCTCTTTACCTTATCTTCTTTCAATGGGACTCAAATACCAGATGTTAAATGAAACCTTTTCTGAAACTATTCAAGTATTGGTTCTCTCCTATCCAAGCTTTCTTTTATTTAACTATTTTACATTTATGTGTACTTGTTCACATATACATATGTATATATTCATATTATATACATACATATACATGTGTATGAAAATGCATATAAATACATGTTTACTTTTACTGGTAGGTCAGGTTCATATAGGAAAGTTATTACTACTTTTTTTTTTTTTTAATACCAGAATTAACCTTGAGGGATCAGTTTTCTAGTTCTATTGCTTACTAGTGTATTGATTTAGAATCTTGAACCCTACAGACTACATTTCCCATAATCCCGTTTTCCTTTCCCTGTTTGTGAGTTTTGAGTTTACCTTTCAGCCCATGAGTCTCTGGGGCTGTTATCAGCATGAAGGAGGGAGCGGCTTTTGGCTTTTCTGCTTTTTGTTGTCTTTTTTAAATTTCTCCGGTTGTTTTTAATTTCTATTTGCTCTAAGTGTATTTTAATAAACAGTATTAAAATAATACTCGGAGTATTGAATATTGATTTTAATCTTTACACTAGTATATTTTCCACAAATAACCAGCCAGACAACTTTTTAGGAAAGGGACTTTCTAGGATATTATAGGAAGAACAGTAGCTCCAAAATCATTCCCTACAAAAGTCCAGGCCACAGTCTCTCAAAAATACAAACACATCTGTAGGTGAAAGAAAGGAATAAACATTTATATAAGACTGACTATGTGCCAGACACTTTTAAAAATTATTAGCTCATTTAATTCCCACAACAACGTCCAGTGGCAGCTTCTGTTATTGTCCCCATTTTGTAGTTGAGACAACTGAGGCAGAGGTTAAGTGACTTCTTTGGGATCACAAAGCTTGTAAAAATCTGAAGCTGGATTTAAACTCAGATGTTCCTGACAGGGAGCCCAGCACTCTATGCATTGCACCTCTGTAGTCTCTGTAAAGAGAATAGGTATCATCTTAAAATACAAAAGAGTGAAGCCTATATTTGGGGAATACCTGTTGGCAAAGAAATAATTCACAATTCTTGGAACTGGAATTGCCTCTCTTCCTCGTAGCGTCCTTATGAAATTTTCCGGAGGTGCAGCTCTCTAGAGAATTGCCACCATGTCTTTCCATGTCATGTGATTACCATGAAGTCTTTCCTCTGGTGACTATGGCTTCTGGCTAGATATACTATCTTCTATTAGTCCAGTCCTTATGATTTTATACATACAGAATACGCTATATTTTAGCACATAAAACGTGCTATGTTTTAAAAATTTGCACACTGGGGACTTCATTTCCCAGCATTCTTTTTGATTTCCCAGGATTCCCTTTGCTTGCGTCCTGGCGTGGGTTGGTCTATAAATTTGCTGGTCCCTGACAGGGAGCAATCTTTGCTCTCTTCTTGGACTCCAGTGGGGCTGGCTTCTGGGCTCTGGCTCTTTCCTCCGTTGAAAGAACTCCTTTTCTTTCTTACAGTGCACTCTCTGCTATTACCATCCTCTTCAGTAGAAGAATGGAGGCTGGGAAGGAGAAGAAGAGAAACATTCTGCATTCTCTCCAAAAATCCCCTCTCTTGTGTTTAACTGGTAACCTGGTTTCCTCTCAAGTAGAATTCTTTTACCACTAGACTAATTCACGGCTTGACTGCCCAACTCTGAATTGGTTTGCTGTTTTTAATTTAATATTTTAGCCTCAGTTTCCTCATCTGTAAAAGTGAGGGGCTAAAACTACACTATCCCTTACAAATCTAGATCAATGATCTTATGACTCAGTGTTCCTTTCACTGTCGCGTCATCACTGGCAATAGTGGAAGATCAAATGCTTTTCAAACAGCCTGTCAGCGTCAATGAGCAATACTCAGTCTGCATTTGATTAATGTATCAGAGTTCTTAGTGTAAACAAAAACATTTCTGACCCTCTTGAAAAGATTACCTTTATGGAATCTGGGTCATAGGATCCTACCCATCAATTCTCTGCATTCTGTTCCATCTAATCTCTCCAAACTAAGAATTTCTCAAACTCATAAATCCTAAGAGGGCACAGTCCTTTTTTCTGAGTTTCTTGCCATTTAAAAAATAAAATAAACAAGCATTTTCCCCGTATTGTCAAGGGTCGAGTTCTAAAGTTCTTTCCTTCATCTCCTGATGGATGATATTTTTATTGAGGCAAGTCAAATTTTTCTCAAGTATTTTGCTTGTAGCCAAGAAAGAGCTCTAGCAGATGCTCAGATAATTGATCCCATCTCGCTAATATGATGTGTGCTCATGCCAGCTTGAGGTCTGTTTCTTACATTCATCTTTTATTTCCTTCTTGCAAGGTCTGAATTTGTAATACACACTCTATGAAGCATCATTTCTGTCTTTGTCTCCTTTGATTCTTATGCAGCTGGCCTTCAAAGTTCAGTGTTCAGGCTCTGACTCAGGAATGACTCCTGGCCCTTCTCCCAGGAGAGCCATGTATTAGAATTCATATTTCATGATGACAAACAAAACCTTTAATTAGAAAATAATTATAAAAAGACCTTTACATTCTCTCCATTAAAGTTCACACTTTCTTTTCCCACCACATATCATGTATTCTTGTAATATTATTTTGTATTTATAAATATCTTTATACGCATAATATTCTTTTACTAGATTGTAAGATCCAAGAGGGATCATAGTACCATAGATTTAGAATTAGAATAGACCTCAGAGTTTAAACTATTCATTTTTAGCAGAGTAAACAATGACATGGAAATATTAAGCCATTTGTCTAGAGTCTCACAGCTAAGGTCACACAACTAGTTCCTGGGGCTGGATTCAAACTCAAACCTTCCTGGCTCCAAGTCTAGAACTCTATCCACTGTAACAATTACTGCCTCTAGAGTAAAGGCTTTATCTTATCTCTTTCCCTCAGGGACTTCCCCTAGACATTGCACCCAATGTGGAGCAGGGGTGATCTGAAGAATTCCCTTTTTTCTTTTCTTTTCTTTTCTTTTCTTTTCTTTTCTTTTCTTTTCTTTTCTTTTCTTTTCTTTTCTTTTCTTTTCTTTTCTTTTCTTTTCTTTTCTTTTCCTTTCCTTTCCTTTCCTTTTTCCTTTCCTTTCCTTTCCTTTCCTTTCCTTTCCTTTCCTTTCCTTTCCTTTCCTTTCCTTTCCTTTCCTTTCCTTTCCTTTCCTTTCCTTTCCTTTCCTTTCCTTTCCTTTCCTTTCCTTTCCTTTCCTTTCCTTTCCTTTCCTTTCCTTCTCTTCTCTTGTCTTTTCTTTCTTTCTTTCTTTCTTTCTTTCTTTCTTTCTTTCTTTCTTTCTTTCTTTCTTTCTTTCTTTCTTTCTTTCTTTCTTTCTTTCTTTCTTTCTTTCTTTCTTTCTTTCTTTCTTTCTTTCTTTCTTTCTTTCTTTCTTTCTTTCTGTTCCCCAGAAAGAGAAGCTAGTTTGGACCTTGATCAAATCTTTTTGTGTCTGGCCTATACTTAACATTTTTACTCAATGGAGGTTTAAGCCATATATTCTCTTGATTCCAAGTACATGATAACACCAGGATAGTGGAAGATGCCCTATATAACTAATATTTTGGAAATATGTATAATTTTACATCTAATGTTTTCCAAGTAACAGATCACTCTCCAGCATCATGTTTTTCTCATGGCAACTTTGTGGGGAGCATTGGGAATAAGGTCTGGTAATGGCTCTCTTTTGGAAATAATTATAATTATTTGTGTACATATTTTATTTCCTTAACTCAATCATAAACTTTTGGAAAGAAAGAATAGGCTGTTTTTATCTTTATTTCTCCTTCATGGACTAATCCAATAAATGTTGGTTACATCTGAATTAAATTCAGCTTTAAATCATCTAGTCATCATTGATTAAACAAGCCTCATGTTTACTTTTTTCTTATTAACATGTACCTCCACATGTGTTATTTTGGTTGTGATTATTTATGCTAATATATGTTATATATGATTATTTAAGCTAAACATTAGACTGCTGACTTGACAGCCTAAAACATCATAATTTGGGGTAGGAAGTAGGATCTTTTAAAAATATCTATTTTGGACAACAGCTGGGTAGCTCAGTGTATTGAGAGTCAGGCCTAGAGAAAGGAGGTCCAAGGTTCAAATTTGACCTCAGGCACTTCCCAGCTGTGTGACCCTGGACAAGTCACTTAACCCCCATTGCCAAGCCCTTGTCGTTCTTCTGCCTTGGGATCAATATACAGTATTGATTCTAAGATGAAGATAAGGATTTTTTTAAATCTATTTTTTTCCACAATAAGCAGACTCTCGATGTAATTAAAAATTTTAAAAATCCAAAACCTTTAGTAAGATGAATAAACAGTTGGGTCTAAGCTTGCTTCCCATCACTTAAAATAGCGGGAAATCTTCTGTGAGAAATAAAAGAAAAGAAAAATAACCAAAAAAAGATAGTAAAGAAATCATCATAATGGAACATTGAAGCAAAACCTGCATAGGCGCATTGATTAAAAGATATGTGTGTTGGGGTGGGGGGTAATTAATAGAAACAATAAACTCTAAACATTAAAGAAAAATCAAAATAGATTTTAAAGAATAAAGGGTTTTTAAGAATAAAAACAGGGGCAGCTGGGAACTCAATGGATTGAGAGCCAGGCCTAGAGATGGGAGGTCATAGGTTCAAATCTGACTTCATTCACTTTCCCAGCTGCATGACCCTGGGCAAGTCACTTAACCCCCATTGCCTAGCCCTTACCACTCTTCTGCCTTGGAACCAATACACAGTATTGATTCCAAGATGGAAGGTAAGGGTTTAAAAAAAAAAAGAATAAGAACAAGTACACTAAAATGAGAGCAGAACTACAATAATAACATCTAAATTGGTTAAAAATTTTAATTAAAGAAATTAGAGAAGATACAAGAATTGAAATTAGAATCCTTGAATTCTGAAAATAAATAAAATAATTTATTCTATATAAAATTAAGCAAAAGTTAAATCAGGGCTTTCTGTGAAACAAGGAATGACAGTTGAAACATAAGTAATGAGAAAGGTCAAGAAAAAAACTTGAGAAAAATTAAAATTGTACAACAAATTTGGAAGAATATTTTAGGCTTCTACAATCTAAAGTAAATGACTCAGATAAAATTCAAAGAGATAAATCAAGAATCACTATTCTACTCAGAATAAGAAAAAAACAGTGAAAGGGTCTAAATATCATATTTTAAGAGTATATAAAAGAAAATCCACTAGCAGTATTAGAACCAGGTAGTAAAGCACAATTGACCAGAATATTTGGTTTGCCAACAGAGAAGAGCCACAAGTTTAACTCATTCAGAAATGTACTTACCAATTTCTAGAGTTCCAGAAGGAGCTGAGAGAATGAAGTGAGAGAAAAAGAAAAGTGCAAAGAGATTCAGGGTGAAAAGCACAAGGTCTTGGCTAGAATGCAAAGGAGAAGGATTCTGAAAAAGAATGGAAAACCAAGATAAAGAGGGGAGGTGACGCTGAAGCTGGGGAGTTTCTCAGTCACTCAGAACTCTGAGGGGGCTTCTAGGAGTTAACTGCCAGCCCTGAGGAGCAGTTGGGGGCAGGTCGAAAAGTTCCCAGTTTCTGGACTACTATTTCTCTCTCTCTGATTCTCCTTGTGTGGTCCTGCTTTTTGGATCCTGTCTGTTCCTGAGTTATTCCAGCCTGTTCCTGATCTTGTTTTAAATCTACCTGTACAACTCTTACATGACAAGAGACAGATATGAATAAAAGTAGAAGTTTCCAGTCAATATGATCAAGGGGATAAAAATGTACACTAATGGAATCATGGGCTGATAAATATAGGAAAACATCAATAGATAGAATTGAAGCAAAATAAAATCACCTTCGAGCAAAATTTATAAAAAGATATGATAAAAGTAAGCAAGTGTATTTGAAAGAACACATCTAAAGTTCATCAAGAGAACAAGAAAATTAATTATAGAATAGTACCAACATCAATAACTGCTGACCCAACTGCTACCAATAGGCAGATAGGAGTAGGATCTCTGGAGTACAGCAACTTCTATGCCATCAGTAAAATAAAATAATAAAATAAATAAAATAAAATAATTTAAAAAAATAAAATAAATAAAAAGATTTTTATTAATTCATCTGATAGAGGAAAGAGCTGGTCTCTCCTGAGGAGCAATAAATATATATGTATATACACATATACATACACAATACACAATATGCATGTATCTATGACATGATTGATGTTATGGATAATTCTATGTGTATATATATATATGTAATCATGTCATCTAGAAAACAGTTGATTCGATACAAACTTGATACTATACATAAATACATAATCATTAACAAGGGGATGTATGGAAAACCCAAGAACTCAGTTATCTAATTGCTTAGGATAGGAAGTTGTCCAAAAATAGTGACCACAAATTCAGGATAGTAAAATTAAACTGAACAAGATCCTTCATGCTTGCATCCAATTTATAGCAAGTCAAAGATGTATAAATATTGCAATGAAAAGATTCATCATATAAAAAAGACATCTGAAATTCACTTTCTCTTAATATAGAAATTTGCTCTGAAAAGGAAAAAGTATATAGTTATAATAATATCAATACTGTTTCTTTAAGAGCACAGGCTCGCCTAAACAGGAAAGAACTCCTTTAGTTCTGTTTATTTTCAGTGTCACAGTTAACCTTTATTTTGTAATATCCAATCAAACAGCAAAATTCCATATTATTCACAGGGTGAATGGACAGGTTCAGAATTCACCAAATTTCCTATTCATCAAAGAAATAGCATCATGAAGAAACTGAGTCAAGGGTCCTTTCGTTGCCAAAGCAACATTGTCCCCATAACTTTCCCAGGCATAGACATTAACTTCTAGCAATTCTCAGACTGCACTCTCTTTGAGCAGCAGATAAACATGACAATTCAGACAACCATGTCAGGTCATTGGTTGGGTCTTCATGACCCTTTGGACCATATTGTCCATGGAGTTTTCTTTGCAAAGATATTGGGGCACTTTGCCATTTCCTTCTCCTGTGAATTAAAGCCAAGGTTAAATGACTTCCCAAGGATCACACAGCTAATAAGTATCTGAGGTCTTATTATCGCTTTGAGTTTAAATACATTCTTAAACAGAAATTGGAAATCAAACATTAAAATTAGGAATAATCATATTTAAGAGTTTCACATAGAAAGTAAAGACATGATAGTTCATTCAGAACTTGGAAAAATGCTGGCTATTATCAGCCTCTAAACTAATAAATATCTGTATCTGAAGATATTACATATTAATTCCAAGGCAAAAACAAAATCCTTTAAACTGGGATCTGTTAATACAAAATGGGCTCAAAGTTTTACCTTTAATACCTGCTGTTCCAGGTATACTTTCCTAATTTTTATATAATTATATAAGTAAAACAATTTATTAGGGAACCACCATTCTTCATAAAATAAACTGAACAGCCGCTTCAGCTTTGAAAAGTCCTAGTTCCTCATCATATCCCTGAATTATTGTAGAATTTCACAACATGCTGTCAGCAAGGCTAGTAAGATCTTATAACTCTGTCCCAAAAAAGGTTCCCCCTTCCCCCTGTCCCCCACGCCGACTCAAAAACTCATAGATAAGGAAAATTCACAAGATCTCTGGTATTTTTCCCCCAAAGTGGATATTATTATTTATCCATCTAAAAGCAAAAGATGCTCAATTAAATACTTCATTTTCAGACATTATGGCCACATTCTTGAACAGTTCGATTCATAATCTAATAGCACCCAGATTAAAAGTTCATTTTCTAATGGCATATTTATATCACTATGTGTATCATTTTTCAAATTAATAGCATTGTTTATATAATGATTTCCCAAAAATCATGCAAGAAGAGAAATTAGAAACCTAACAATAGCATAAACAATATTATGAACTTCTAAAATGCAAAATAAAATTTTAAGCCAGTCAAATGGCAACGATTCCACTAAAAGCCTTTTTGAATCCTGACATAAAAAATCACTTCATCTGTCTACTCATTTGACATTCTTTGTTCATTACATTCGAAAACCAATATAGAGTGATTTTGAAGCAATTATATTTTAAAATAATTGCTAACACCTATATGATACTTTATATGTTTCAGGTACTGTGCTAAGCACTTCAGTTATTTTATATATACAGTTATTTTCTCTTTTGATCTTGCAACAACCCTGGGAGGTAGGTGCTATTGTCATGCCTATTCTTAATAGGAGGAAACTGAGGCAAAAAGTGGTGAAATGACTTATCCAGAGTCACAGAGCTAGTAAGTTTCAGAGAACAGATCTGAACTCAGGCTTTCCTGATCTATGCAGTTTCCAAGCATTTCACCTCAATGACAAATATCAAGTGTATTTTGCATTAAGTTCAGATCTACCTATAAAGGATCAAAGAGCACAATTATCTTAAAAGGAGAAATCATCTCACTTTTGATGAAGGTTGGCAGTAGGGAATGGTGCTTTCAAATCTTAGAAATGCATTGAAATCTTTTTTTAAATGGTGCTTTTAGACAATATGCTTTTTACTAGTTAATAGATATTGCCGAATAGAATGTCTGTTTCATCGTGTTCCCTTCTTCCAGTTGATAAGGTGTAAATCTTGAAATTTCTCAGACTTGTGAATGTTAAAAATTTCCCCATCGGGGAATTCTCAATTGGAACAATTCCCTACTGGGAACATTCCACATTTGGCTGTGAAAACTCTACTTGGATCAGAAATGGGAGGACCTCTGCTCCACCCTTACTTGGGACTGCTTTGGGGGAGAGAACTCCTTGCTAAACAATGAAAGTACTTTAACCCATACTTATAATGAGGCAAAAAGTTCTTTAAGCCATGCCTATTTTTAGAATTAATACAATGGGGTGCTAAGTACCTATTAAAAGGTCAGGCAACTTGTAAACTTGCCAGGAGCAAAGAAGTGAAAACTTATTCTGAAGTTTTTCTGGTTCAAATGTACTAAAGGGATTAGTCTACCCAGCAGTGTTTTTTCTGATTCAAACTTACTAAAGGGATTAGTCGACCCAGCAGTAATGGGCTGTCCTTTAGAAAACGTCTACTGTGATTGGTAGATGTAAGAACTTAGGGGAGGTGACATAGGAGAAAACCCCTATATAAGAAAAAGCAGAATCTCTTATGAGGATTGCTTGAGAAAAATCCTTTTGAGGAAGATCTCTAAGGAGGCTCTGGAGAAGGGAAGCTCTTGGAGGACAATCTCTAAGGAGGTCTCTCTGGAGCTCCTCTGAGGGGACTCTGTCCCTCTGGAGGCTCTGGAGAGAGGCCTTTTGAAACAGTCTCTGGCTGGAAGGCTCTTTGAGGAAGACTCTGGCTGGAACTCTCTCTGAGGAGACTCTGTCACTAGAATCCTTGCTTAGAAAGACTTTGTGGTGAGTGATAAAAGACTGACTGACTGATCTCTCTCTCTTAAGACTCAGGTCTAGGCCATATTGGCTTGAGGCCCTTCATAATTATTTCCTTTTTCTGTCTTTCTCTCTTTTCTTTAATCCCTCATTATAATATTAATTAAAATCTCTATAAAACCCAGTTGTCTTGGGTATATTCATAATTGGGAATATTTCCCTGGCGACCACCTTATATATTGATTTAAAAACAAGACACTGTAGTGAAACATATTTTCTGCGGTCACAAATTTACTCACCTACTCTTATATCTACTATAATTTATACCTCAACTATTTTAATCACTACAGTTTATGGCAGACAACTATTTTAATTGTTACAGTTTATGGCTCCCACTATTTTAAATGTAACAAAGGCTTTGCCTGTTCTTCCAAGCCTTAAATGAGGAGGGAGCACCCGAGCTAACTTGATGTTATTATGACTTTCTTCCCTTTGATGAGAGTTTGCACGGCTGACAAAGGACACTTATACGCCCAAACCACCTCAAAGGGCCAGAGAGATGATCTTACATCAACAGGACAAAGGAGGGAACATGTGCAAATTGGGAATATTTGCAATTAAGAGAATATCTTTTTGATGAGAAGAAATTCCCCAAGCCCTGAGCATTCTCCCTTCCTCTTTTAATGCCCTAAGTCACCTTATGGCATGTCAGTCCCTAAAACACACCTCTTCCTGGAGATGTCCATGCCCTTTCCCCTGCTTTCTGGAATGCCTAGGGAAGGAATAAGCTGAGGGAAGGTGCAGAATTGCCAAATATGGATGGAGGGGAATCTCCCAGACCCTCAATAAACTCCAGAAATCTAAAATCCCACCATGGCTTTTTCCATTATCCTGACTACTGTAAGGATAATTTTAGGGTTGTGACCTAATCTAAATGAATTTTTGGTCACCAGGGAATATCCTAAATAAAATACCCAAGTCAGCTTTGACATTTATAGTGGTTTAATTAATATAAAGGGAAAGAATTAAGAAGAGAGAGGGAAAGGTATAGCATTTCTCCCGCCTGGCCTGTGCCAAGGAGAGTTCAAAGTCCTCCACCATGAGGTCTTTGAAGATTAGAGGCTTTTTCTAAGAGGGTGGTGT
The DNA here is from genome assembly GCF_027887165.1 of Monodelphis domestica. Taxonomy (NCBI): domain Eukaryota; kingdom Metazoa; phylum Chordata; class Mammalia; order Didelphimorphia; family Didelphidae; genus Monodelphis; species Monodelphis domestica. Next base: position 38,348,986 of record NC_077234.1, on the reverse strand, counting down.
TTGGAAGGTAAAGGAAGAAAGAATCAGCCTTAACTCTGAGAGAGCTCAGAGAAGAACACCTCACCTGAACTAGCTTACTAGGCTTCTTCCAGTATGGTATCAAGGAAAACTCACAGCTAACCTAGACAATAGCTGCCGCCACGGCAAGATGCCGAAACACCCAGCACCAGCTGCCACCAGACACCTCTCTGCCTCCAAAGAGGCCGGAGAGAGGAAGTGATGTGAAATATATAGACGATTTTACATCACTTTCCTGTGTCTTACATGTACCAATGGTAGCTTAAGGTTGACTTAGGACAGTCCAGGGGTCTGTCAGCTTTTTCTGATTTGTCATTTGCTAGCACATGTCTATCATGGGCCATCCTCCTAGAAACTTAATCCTTAAGTATGGGTGTAGACATTCCTGATTTTGTTAGACTAAGTAGGGTGGAGTAATCTAAAGTTCACACTACACTCATTGTAGCCTCTTTGAATAAACATTGTCATGTCTTCAAATAGAATGGGTCTGAGCTGTAGTTCTTTGATTAATAATCAGAATTATCTTTCCCATAACAAACTTTCTCTCTTACAACACTTTGGGACCACATTATAATTTAGTTTTAGGACAACTTCAATCAAAACCAATCTGAATCAATTCATAGTTCCATCAACACATGTATACAAGTACCAATTTTTCCATTTTTTTCTCTAACATTTGTCACTTTGCCCCATTATCATTTAAGCCAAACTGATAGGTGTGAGATATCTCATAGTTGTTTTTATTTTCATTTCTCTAATCAATAATAAAGCATTTTTTCAAGGGGTTATATATAGCTTTGAAGCTGTTTATATCTTTTGACCATTTATTAATTGAGGAATGACTCAGATCTTATAATTTGACAAAGTTCTATATATATTTTAGATATGAGATCTCAATTTGGGAAACTGTTTCTAAAATCACTCCCTCCCCCCCCCCCCCCCAATTTTTTGCTTTTTTCCTAATCTTGGCTACATTCTTTTTTTATGACAAAATCTTTTTAATTTAATGTACTCAAATTTTTCTATTAAATATCTCATAATACTTTCTATCTCTTGTTAATTAATAAATTCTTCTCCTCTCTGTAAGTCTAATAGAGATTATGTTCTGAGTTCTAATTTGCTTGTGATACCTCCATTAATGCCTACATCATGTATCCATTTTGATATTATCTTGGTAAATGGTGTAAGATATTGAATTATAACTAGCTGCTGCCAGTCTGCTTTCTAGTTTTCCCAATTATTCTTGTTAGTTAATTCTTATCCAAAATCTTCCATTTTTACTTATTTCAAACATAAGATTATTATAATCTTTTACTATCATCTGTTGTATATCTTCTCTGTTCTATTGATCTGCCTTTCTATTTCATAAAACATACTTTTGATAATTACTTATTTATAATTGTTTAATATCTTGAACTGCTATATCTTTACACTTTTTTATTAATTCCTTTGATATTCTTGACCATCTGTTCTTCTAAATGAATTCTGTCATTATATTTTCCAGTTCAATAAAACACATTTTTTGGTCATTTAATTGGGATGGCATTGTATAGATAGATTATTTCTGTCTCTGCCCAACCATGAACAATTAATATTTCTCCAATTATTTAAATCTGACTTTATATAAAAAGTGTTTAAAATTATGTTCATGAATTTCATGATTTAATTTTAACTAATTTCAGGGCCACCTCTAAAGCCTTCAGGTGATCAAGCTAAGGGAAATAAATGTTTGCAAATCAGAGCAGTAAGGCAAGTTTTAATCAAACTTGAGTAATTCCCTGGGCTAAGCCAAACACATCCTTTAACTTTCTAAATACCAGGAATCCTCAGTCCTAAACCAGGGCTTTCATTGTGTTCAAACTGAATTCCAAGGGACTTGTTCTTGCTATGCCCAATTTCATTGATAACATATTGTCAGTCTGGCCTAGTTCAGTCCAGAGATCTTATTCATCTTGTGGGGTCTTGGAGAGAGTTCAAGCCATGATCACACGTCTTACACCAAATCATCAACTGATAACAACTCCCCTACCCCAAATTAAAAAAAAAAGTTTTAAAAAATAATTTTATTAAATCATTTGACAAAGGAGAGAACTGGAAAAAAAAAGTTGTAGATTCCTCCCAAGTTGCTATGAGGTTTACATTAAATAGACTTCAAAAAAGGTCTTAAAGACAAACAGCTGGGTGGCCAGAACATAGAAAAGATTGAGATATAGATAGACAGACAGATAGATAGATAAATAGATGGATAGATAGATAGATCAGCAGATATGCATAAACTTAAGATAGTACCTGAAATATTACAGCTGATGAAAAAATGTTTGTTGACTGATTGGCTGATTTATTGATTGAAATGAAAAGAATGGGGAGACAAGGGATGTACTTTCCTTGTGGTTGGATTGTTGGACAGTGATTTGTGTCAAAACAAAATGAATCAACCAAGAAAAAAGTAGTTCTCATTTATATGAAACTCTAATCCTTCATTCAAAGAAATCACATCTTTTTCCCTGCAAATTGCTTGTTTTATTCCAACTGCACTTTCTTAGGTTGTGTCTACATAATAGAAAATAGGAAAATTGAAAAAAAAATAATCAATTTTCTGGATAGGGAAACTACTTCCTGCCTATCTTTAATTACCCATTCCCTCAGAGGTGTTTAGGGAATGTGGAGACTAATCGGATGTCTGCTACCCCAGTACCCTACAGATATGGTGCTATTCATGAGCTCTCTTTGCCAAGTTAATTGGTCTTTTGCTAATTAGACTTGTTGATAGATTCACCAAGCCAATTAGTATTTTAAAATCAGTACCTCCTATTCATTTTCTAATCCATAATTTCAGAGGCAAAAATAGATGAATTCAAAGAGAAATTTCTCAGTTTGGAGACTTCTCTAAAAACTCACCCTGGTGTCCCCTTGGGTTATTTTTCCATGTCCCCTATCCACTTCACTAGTAACTTTTTTTTTTTTAAGATAGGGTTGTTTTAATTTTTTAATTTTTTTAATTTTTTTAAAATTTTTTTAAATTTTTAAATTTTTATTTGGTCATTTCCAAACACTATTCATTGGAAACAGAGATCATTTTCTTTTCTTCCCTCCCCCCTCCCACCACCTCTCCCAAAGCCCATGCGCAATTCCATTGGGTATCACATGTGTTCTTGATTCAAACCCATTTCCATGTTGTTGGTATTTGCATTAGTGTTCATTTAGAGTCTCTCCTCAGTCATATCCCCTCCAACCCTGTAGTCAAGCAGTTGCTTTTCATCGGTGTTTTTACTCCCACAGTTTATCCTCTGCTTGTGGATAGTGTTTTTTAGATCCCTGCAGATTGTTCAGGGACATTGCATCACCACTAATGGAGAAGTCCATTACCTTCGATTGTACCACAATGTATCAGTCTCTGTGTACAATGTTTTCCTGGTTCTGCTCCTCTCATTCTGCATCACTTCCTGGAGGTTGTTCCAGTCCCAATGGAATTCCTCCACTTTATTATTCCTTTGAGCACAATAGTATTCCATCACCAACATATACCACAATTTGCTCAGCCATTCACCAATTGATGGGCATCCCCTCGTTTTCCAATTTTTGGCCACGACAGAGTGCAGCTATGAATATTCTTGTACAAGTCTTTTTGTCCATTATCTCTTTGGGGTACATACCCAGCAGTGCTATGGCTGAATCAAAGGGCAGACATTCTTTTATTGCCCTTTGGGCATAGTTCCAAATTGCCCTCCAGAATGGCTGGATCAATTCACAACTCCACCAGCAATGAATTAATGTCCCCACTTTGCCACATCTCCTCCAGCATTCATTACTTTCCATAGCTGTCATGTTAGCCAATCTGCTAGGTGTGAAGTGATACCTCAGGGTTGTTTTGATTTGCATCTCTCTGATTATAAGAGATGTAGAGAACTTTTTCGTGTGCTTATTAATAGTTTTGATTTCTTTATCTAAAAATTGCCTATTCATGTCCCTTGCCCATTTATCAATTGGAGAATGGCTTGATTTTTTTGTACAACTGATTTAGCTCTTTGTAAATTTGAGTAATTAAACCTTTGTCAGAGGTTTTTATGAAGATTGTTTCCTAATTTGTTGCTACCCTTCTGATTTTAGTTACATTGGTTTTGTTTGTACAAAAACTTTTTAATTTGATGTAGTCAAAATAATTTATTTTACATTTTGTGACTCTAAGTCTTGCTTGGTTTTAAAATCTTTCCCTTCCCAAAGGTCTGACATGTATACTATTCTGTGCTCATCTAATTTACTTATAGTTTCCTTCTTTATGTTCAAGTCATTCACCCATTCTGAATTTATCTTGGTGTAGGGTGTGAGGTGTTGATCCAAACCTAATCTCTCCACACTGTCTTCCAATTTTCCCAGCAGTTTTTATCAAATAATGGATTTTTGTCCCAAAAGCTGGGGTCTTTGGGTTTGTCTTAAACTGTCTTGCTGAGATCATTTACACCAAGTCGATTCCACTGATCCTCCTTTCTGTCTCTTAGCCAGTACCAAATTGTTTTGATAACCAATGCTTTATAGTATAGTTTGAGATCTGGTACTGCAAGTCCTCCTTCCTTTGCATTTTTTTTTCATTATTTCCCTGGATATCCTTGACCTTTTGTTCTTCCAAATGAACTTAGTTATGGTGTTTTCTAATTCAGTAAAGAAGTTTTTTGATAGTTCAATGGGTATGGCACTAAATAAGTAAATTAATTTGGGTAGGATTGTCATTTTTATTATGTTAGCTCATCCTACCCATGAGCAATCAATGTTTTTCCAATTGTTTAGATCTAGTTTTAGCTGTGTGGAAAGTGTTTTGTAGTTGTGTTCATATAGTTCCCGTTTTTGTCTCGGCAGATAGATTCCTAAGTATTTTATATTGTCTAGGGTGATTTTAAATGGAATTTCTCTCTCTATTTCTTGCTATTGAGATGTGTTGGAAATATATAGAAATGCTCATGACTTATGAGGGTTTATTTTGTATCCTGCAACTTTGCTAAAGTTGTTGATTATTTCGAGTAACTTTTTGGTTGATTCTCTAGGATTCCTTAAGTAAACCATCATATTGTCTGCAAAGAGTAATAGCTTGGTCTCCTCATTGCCAATTTTAATACCTTCAATTTCTTTTTCTTCTCTAATTGCTACTGCTAGTGTTTCTAGTACAATATTAAATAATAGAGGTGATAATGGGCATCCTTGTTTTACTCCTGATCTTATTGGAAAGGCTTCTAGTTTATCCCCATTGCAGATGATGTGTGCTGATGGTTTTAGATATATACTGTTTATTATTTTTAGGAAAGGCCCTTCTATTCCTATACTTTCTAGTGTTTTCAATAGGAATGGGTGTTGTATTTTATCAAAGGCTTTTTCTGCATCTATTGAGATAATCATGTGATTTTTGTCAGTTTGCTTGTTAATATGGTCAATTATGTGGATGATGTTCCTAATATTGAACCATCCTTGCATTCCTGGTATGAATCCTGCCTGGTCATAGTGGATGACCCTTGTGATGACTTACTGGAGTCTTTTTGCTAGTATCCTATTTAAGATTTTTGCGTCTATATTCATTAGGGAGATTGGTCTATAGTTTTCTTTCTCTGTTTTTGACCTGCCTGGCTTTGGGATCAGTACCATGTTTGTGTCGTAGAATGAATTTGGTAGAACTCCTTCTTGGCCTATTCTGTCAAATAGTTTGTTTAATATTGGGATTAGTTGATCTTTGAAATGTTTGATAGAATTCATTTGTGAATCCATCTGGACCTGGGGATTTTTTCTTAGGGAGTTCTTTGATGGCTTGTTCAATTTCTTTTTCTGAAATGGGGTTGTTAAGGTAATTTATTTCTTCCTCTTTTAGTCTAGGCAATTTATATTTTTGTAAGTATTCATCCATATCACCTAGATTGCCATATTTGTTGCCATATAATTGGGCATAGTAGTTTTTAATGATTGCCTTAATTTCCTCTTCATTAGAGGTGAGGTCTCCTTTTTCATCTTGGATACTGTCAATTTGGTTTATTTCTTTCCTTTTTTTAATTACACTGACTAGTACTTTGTCTATTTTTTTCAAAGTACCAGTTTCTAGTCTTATTTATTAAATCAATAGTTCTTTGACCTTCAATTTTATTAATTTCTCCTTTGAGTTTTAGGATCTCTAATTTAGTCTTCATCTGAGGATTTTTAATTTGTTCACTTTCTAATTTTGTAATTTGCATGCCCAATTCATTGATCTCTGCCCTTCATAATTTGTTAATATATGAACTCAAGGATATAAATTTCCCCCTGAGTATTGCTTTGGCTGCATCCCATAGGTTTTGAAAGGATGTCTCATCATTGTCATTTTCTTCAATGAAGTTATTAATTGTTTCTATGATTTGTTCTTTAACTGGTTTGGAGAATCATATTGTTTAATTTCCAATTAATTTTTGATTTACCTCTCCATGTTCCCTTACTAATTATTATTTTCTTTGCATTGTGATCTGAGAAAGTTGCATTTATTATTTCTGCTCTTTTGCACTTGTTTGCAATGTTTTTATGCCCTAATACATGGTCAATTTTTGTGAATGTACCATGTGCTGCAGAAAAGAAGGTATATTCCTTTTTGCCCCTATTTATTTTTCTCCACATGTCTACTAACTCTAATTTTTCTAAGATTTCATTCACTTCTCTTACTTCTTTCTTATTTATTTTTTGGTTTGATTTATCTAGTTCGGATAGAGGAAGGTTCAGATCTCCCACTAGTATAGTTTTTCTATCTATTTCGTCCTTGAGTTCCTCTAGTTTCTCCTTTAGAAATTTGGATGCTATGCCATTTGGTGCATACATGTTGAGTACAGAGATTTCCTCACTGTCTATACTGCCTTTTATCGGGATGTAATTACCTTCCCTATCTCTTTTAACTAGATTTATTTTTACTTTGGCTTTTTCGGATATCATGATTGCGACTCCTGCCTTCTTTTTGTCAGTTGATGCCCAATAGATTTGTTTCCACCCTCTTACTTTCACCCTATGTGTGTCTACCTTTCTCATATGTGTTTCTTGTAGACAGCATATGGTAGGGTTTGGGACTCTAATCCACTCTGCTATTTGCTTGCGTTTTATGGGTGAGTTCATTCCATTCACATTCAGAGTTATGATTACTAGCTGTGTATTTCCCAGCATTTTGATTTCTGCTCCTTTTCCTGCCTTTTCCTCTTTTACTATTTCCTTCTATACCAATGTTTGCTTTTGAACAGCCCCCCTTGTTCCCACCCTTATTTTACTCTCCTTTCTACCCCCCTCCCTATTTATCCCCCCTTATTTTCCTTATAGTCTTTCTAAAATTAACCCCCCGCTCCCTCCCTCTCTTGTACTGCTTCCCTCCCCACCAGACCATTTGTTACCCTTCTACTCCCCTATAGGGTGCAAATCTATCCTCTGCCCCCAATGGATTGGATTGTTTTTCCCTCTTTGAGTCACTTTCAAATCACGTAAAAGTTGAGTATTTCCTGTCTCCGACCTCTTTACCCTTCCAGTGTATTGATGTTCTCCCCCCCCCCACCATGAGCTTCTTTATGACATATAAATTTACCCCCATTTGTTTCTTTTCCCATTTCTTTTAATATTAACCTATTTTTAAGCTCTAGTTATATATATAAATGCATACTTATGTGTATATATTTTTGCATGTATATATCTATATACCTATTTATGTCTTGTCCTTTCATCCTATACAGTTTGTTGCTGTTTCCTCTAAGTATACTTCTTTTTGCTGCCCAGGTAATAACAACAGTTTTTAAGAGTTACCAATGACCTCTTTTCTTATAGGGATACATATCATTTTAACTTATTGAGTCTCTTAAAAATTTTTTTTGTTTTTCTTTTTTCCCCTCTTTTTTAATTACCTTTTGATGATTCTCTTGAGTTCTGTGCTTGGACATCAAATTTTCTGTTCAGGTCTGGTCTTTTCTTTACAAATTCTTGGAATTCTTCTATTTTGTTGAATGACCATACTTTCCCCTGTAAGAATATAGTCAGTTTTGCTGGGTAGTTGATTCTTGGTTGTAGACCTAGTTCCCTTGCTTTCCGAAATATTGTATTCCATGCCTTTCTTTTTTTCAGTGTGGATGCAGCCAGATCCTTAATTATCCTCACTGTGGTTCCTTGGTATCTGAATGACTTCTTCTTGGCAGCTTGTAATATCTTTACTTTGGTCTGATAGTTCTTGAATTTGGCTATAACATTCCTGGGTGTTGTCAGTTGGGGATTAAGTATAGGAGGTGATCTGTGGATTCTATCAATCTCCACTTTTCCCTCTTGTTCAAGGATTTCGGGGCAGTTTTCTTTAATAATTTCCTGTAATATAATGTCCAGGCTTTTTCTTTTGTCATGGTCTTCTGGTAGGCCAATAATTCTTAAATTGTCTCTCCTTGAACGATTTTCTAAATCCTCTGTTTTGTGAATGAGATGTTTCATATTTTCCTCAATTTTTTCATTCTTTTGGTTTTGTTTTATAGAGTCCTGCTGCCTTGTGAGGTCGCTCAATTCTAATTGTTGTATTCTGGTTCTTAAAGACTGGATTTCATCCTTAGTTTTTTGGTCATCCTTTTCCTTTTGGTCGGATTTTCTTTGGAGATCATCTTTCATCTTCTTCACCTCATCTTTCATCTGCTTTGCCTCATCTTTCATCTCCTTTGCCTCATTTTCCAGCTAATTGATTTTGGCTTTCAAGACACTATTTTCTGTTTCTAGATGACTTATCTTAGTCTTTAAGTTCTTTTCCCAATTGTCTTCAGCCTCTCTTAATTGTGTTTTGAATTGCATTTTGAGTTCTTCCAAAGCCTATATCCAATTTGCTGGGATTTCTGATTTTTCCTTTGCTGATCCCTCCCCCTCTGTTTCATTCGCTCTTTGCTCATTACCTGTGCAGAAGCTGTCTATTGTAATTTCTTTCTTCTTTTTCTGTTGTTTGCTCGAGTTTAGCCCTTCTTTGCTCCCTGTATTTGGCTGTGCTCTTGCTCCTCTCATTTTGTTTTGGTTTTGGGGCTGTCAGTCTCCCCTCTTGGAGCTTTGTCAGATCTCTTGGTACAGTCTCTAGGGGAGGAATGTTAGCTTCCCTGTCCTCTGGAGGCTTTTGATTGGATTGAGTTCAAGTGGGTCGGGCTGTATGTGGTATGAAGCTCTGAGGCTCTGAAGACTCCTGGAAGGCTGGGCCGCCCAGGCTCTCTCCAGTTGCTTCTTCGCTGTCCTCAAGTGCCTTTGCCCACCTCCCTAAACTCTGAGGAGTTCTGATTGAATTAGGTTCAACTGGATTGATCTGGTTGTGCCTCGAGGCAAAGGTGAGGCTGGAGCCCGATGGAGGGACCCAGCCACGGCCTGTCTCTCCCTGACTTCCTCCCTGCTGTCCAAGCTGGATGCTCCAAGCCCGGCACCCCGCTACTCACAAGGTAGGCCCTCCAAACCAGCACCTTTGCCCGCTCAGAGGTTCCTGCTGCTGCTGCTGCAGGCTCAGCGCTCTGGGTTGTGGGGGAGGGGTCCTGGGACCTACCCTCTGCCTTCCCCTTAGCCCTGAGAATTCTCGGATTCTGGCTTTTGGGGGGCGTACCTTTTGATTTGAGTCCAGAAGGAGGGTTCCCCGCTTCTTTCCTGTTGTTCAGCTTGGATTTCTGTGCCCTTGGAGCATTCAGTCTGTATTGGTAAGGAAGGGTCTTCCTTGAGGTCTGAACTTTTGCTGCTTGCTAAGCCGCCATCTTGACTCCAGCCCACTAGTAACTTCTTAAAAAGAGTCATTTTTGCTTGCCCCATTTTCTCCATAACTGCATTTCAAATCCCTGAAAAGTGGCTCACAAAACCACCACTCTACTGAACTCTTCACTCAGAGTATCAATATCCTCTTAACACATCCTTTGAAATTTAATAATAAACCTGAGTAATCTTTTGAAGGTCTACATTTTCCTTAAATATCCTGCAGTATTCAATAGTGTTTTCCATCCCTATCATCTTGGACACTTCATCCTGATTCTTGTTCTACCTGACAAGGGGTCCCTGTCCCTTTCCTCCTCTGATCTTCTCACTTGTCCTTTCCTTTTTTCTTTTCTTTTCTCTTCATATTCCTTTCTCTTCCCAGTTTCTTTCTTTTCTTTCTCTCTACTGTCTTTCTTGGTGATCTCATCTGATCTCTCATCTTACTTTTTTATGCAAATGATATCTAAATTCATACATCTATTCCCAATCTATCATCTGTTTCCTAGTCTTATATTTCCAACAGGAAATATCAATGCATAAATGAATATTCTGTTGACATTGAAAATTCAATATGTCCAAAATTTGTCTCACCATTAAACCACTACAACAACCCTCCAAACCTGCCATTCCTCCAAATGTCTTTGCTTCTACTAATATAATCATCGTCTTCCCACTCAACCAAATTGAGAAGTAAGCCATCTTTGACTCTTCCCTCTCTCTCATTATCATTCTTATCCAATTCCAAATATACATTTTATTTTTATAGGAATCCCATTCATACACGGTATATTCCAACCAAACCAATTACTCATTCTCTGCTCATTATAATACCTCGTGCCTTTCCTGAAGCTTCCACAGGCTAACCTCTCACCCTATATGAAACATACTCCCTGCATATGTTGAAAAACTTATGGTCATTTAAAGCTCATCTCAGGTATCTACCTCCTCCTTCAGAAAGCCTTCTCAGGTTCCATCAGCTGAACGTTGCATTCTCCCTTTCCTCAAATTTTCCTAGACCATTTAGCCTGGATCTCTCTTTTGTTCCTACAATTCTGTCTTGTACAGAGTAGAAACTTACTAACTGTTCATTTCAGAATTGGCTGCTTTAATAGTAGGTTACATGTTGATGTAATATTGAGTAAACTCATGATTTCCAAAGAACCTTAGGGGTCAGCTATTCCAATCACTATTATTTTGTTGAAGAAGAAATTGCACGTGAAACTGGGATTAGTGAAAGGACTTCTCCTAAATCAAGCAATTTAGTAGGGTAGTCAAGACCAATGGCATAATATCTAACTCCAGGGCCATGCTGGGGCTTCTTTAGGATTCTACAGACAGATTACATGTTGATCTGAATCACTAAGTAGCATTCTGAAAGAGCAAGCAATCAGTTGGCATTCACTTTCTTTTCTTGCTATTCAGAATCTGAGTGACTTACAAAATTCACACTGAACTCACAGGGGAGTTTAGAGGTGGACAAATTCTGTGGAAGTATCTTTAACAAATCATATAGTGTTCTAATGCTAAAAGTAGCACCGAGATGAGAGATTAGGGGGAAACAGCTAATCTCCTTCCGTAAATACTAAATTGAGAAAATGGTGCATCAAAATTTTATTTAGTTCAGCTTTCATACATACACCCAACTAGATCACAGATCTTTTTTCAATCACTCTGATAACTTGTATGGAGCCTCAGAGATCATCTGATTGTAACCTCCCTCCTACTTTTTACAGATGAGTAAACTGAGGTCAGATTTGAAAAACTTTCCCATATTTACTCAAAGAAATAATAGAGTTGGATTTTGAATCCAGGTTTTGAAAACTTTAAATCTTCTATTTCATATCATTTCCATTGATTCTGTCACTACAGTTCTGGCTCTATCTATTTCTCCCTGCCTCTGTCTATTCTCTGTCTTTGTCTTCCTCCTACTGAGTCAGGATGACTTGGATTCAAGAATCCAACTGACATAACATGCTAGCTATACAATCAGAGGTGAGTGACTTAGCTTCCAAGTGCCTTTGGCCACTCTCTAAGGGTATAAATTAGATAAGTTACCAGTTACACTAGTACCAGGAGTTTCCACACTGAACATTGCCTACACCGATGAAATTATAGTTTTACCCCCTTATCCCCAATGGTTACCACTTGCAAACGTCACAAAACTTCTATTATTAAGCACTGACTTGAACAACAATGTGTTTGGGGCTTATTAAAATGGAACTTGTAAGAACATTTTTGGCTAATAGCTTGACTTCACTAATAGGATTGATTTTACACAAACATCATTGAGTGGGCTGATGCAACTAGGCAGATGGCAAGCATGTTCTTGGAAGAACTAGTTTGTTTCTGAGACATTAGAGAAAACCATAGAACCATAATACTTCAGAATTTAAGTGGGTGCATCTCAGACTATTTATTCTAATCATTCTTGAACTAGAATTATCTTCACAACATCCCCAGCAATTGTTCCTCCATAGTCATTTGTTGACGTCATTTGTTCTAGTGAGAAGGAAATGATCACATTTTGCTTGTGGATACCTCTAATTGTTGGAAAACATGCATTGAGCCAAAATCTGCTTCTCAAAATCTGTCCATTGTGGCTTAGTCAAAGAAGTCTATCTGAGTTTAACCAGAAGCAGGTCACACAAAAAGGCACTCTGCAATTAACTTTGAAGTTCATGATTCAAAAATAATGGAAGTAATAAAGATAAATTCTATCAAGTGGGGGAGAGAATTGGTTACTACTCTGGCTCACTGATAGATATTATTAACAAAGTTCTTCCCTACACCCCATTTAGAGACTTCCTATTTTAATTAATTCTTCCTGTGACTAGGTGCTAACTTCAGTTCCTTCTGGAAATGGATTATACATGTCATACTTTTGTATCTGCTAATTCTGTTGTCCTGGGATAAGTCAAGTCAGCAAGACTTTATTATGATTATGTGTCAGGCACTGTGCTAAGGGTTAAGGATAGAAAGGACAAAAACCAATCCTTGCTCTCAAGGAGCTTATTGTCTAATGAAGTAAATAACATGCAAACTATTATTTAAAAATAAGATATGCATAAGATAAATTGGACATAATCTCAGAGGGAAGGCATTATGGCTAAAGAGGACTGGGAAAGACTTTTGGCAGCAGGTGGGACCTTTGTTGATCACTTGGTGAAAGCCAGGGAAATCTGAAGTGGAACTGAAGAAGGAGAGAGTTCCAGACATAGAAGACAGTCAGTGAAAACCCCCCAAAATGGGGATATGGAGTATTTTAAGTGAGGAATAGCAAGTAGGCTAATTCCAGTTGCCTTGTCTTAGTTACAACTCTGCTAATTCTTCCTATAAATGATAATACTTGAAGTTACCTCTTCTATTCCTTAAATAAGGAATATTCTATTCCTTAACAAATCATTTTTTATCCAAACTAATACTTCCCAGTTTCTTCTACCCATCATCTTTTGGCATGATCACAATGCCCCTTCATCATCCTGAATGTCCCTCTTTGGATACAGTTCAAATATTCAATATATTTCCTAAAATATGTGGACATCCCATTGTTGGACCCTGAACATTCATTTAGAGTGAAGGGAAGTTTCCAACTAGTTTCTTTAGTGGTTGGATTTTACTCCAGGGACAATATTGGGGAAAAAATCATGAAGAAAGGAAGAGATATCTCTTACAACTGAAGATTTGCCTATGGCTACATGGCATCACCAACTTTGGCACTTAACTTCATTAGATATTTACTAGGAAAAAGATTCTTTTGAATACTGATGCAAAGCCTGCAAAGGCTCATAGTGAGGAGGGACATGGAGAGAAATAAGACAAGAATAAGGAAATGACTCTGATATATGCTCTGTATGTGTCTTTGTATACATGTATAACATCATCAGATACACATACACATAGAGTCTTTTTATTGTCCATCACCATCAATGTCATTTTTTAAAACTCCATAATAATTTTGAGCTCTTTCTAAAAAACAAAAACAAAATCTTATCCTTAGAGGACAAATATTTGTATATGATGTCAGATATGCAAAGCCCAAAGAGAAATTCCAGAGAAATCCTGAGAAGTGGTCACATCATTAGTTAGTATTAATCCTTCCAGGGGGACTATTTTATTTTAATCTTTTAAAAATAAATTTTATTGATATCTTTTGCTTCTACCCTCACCTGTATTTCTCCCTGTGGACCTACCTGGGGGGATTACTTTGCTAGGGACACTACTCCTTCATATACAACAATTCTTGTGTATTTGTTAAAGCATCCATCATAGTTATGATAATGTGTCCTTTGCAATCTCTTTTCTCCAAGGGGTCTTCACAGATTCTCAGAATCAAAAGGGAGGTCAGAAATCATCTAGGCCAAATCATACTCAGATAAGAATCCCTTCTATAGCTACGTCATTACAATCATTATAAGCATTGTCAGCATCACTCATATTCATAAGGCACCTTAAAGTTTGCAAGGCACAAATGACCTAAAAAAAATTATTTAGTTGCATCATAGAATTTTTGGTGCTTTCATTCTTGCCTTTCTGGCTATCGTTCTCTGCATGATCCAGGGGCCATCCTACCTTAGAAGCTAACATTACTTCTATAGATCCTTCCTCCATCCATTCAGTTCTTCCTAGCTCTTCCCTTTTAAGGATGGTACTTAGACCAGTAGCCACACATGTTTACTCCTTCATTCCTTTCTTAGCACCATTCCTGACTCTCTGGACCTACTTCTCCTTCTTTCCTACAGGGGGGTATCTTCTCACCTCTTACCTTTCCTAACTTTTTAACTTCTTTTTTATGTCTTCTTCTACCACCAGAATGTAAGCTCTTTAGGTCAAGGATGGTCTTCAATTTTTTTTTTGTATTTGTATTCACATAACTGTGATTTCTGGAACACAGTTAACAATATTTTTGTTGATTTACTGTAGGTACTACAAATATTAATGTCCCCATTATAAAGTTGAAAAGAGAAAAGTTGAGGAAATAGACCTCAAAGAGGTCAAGTGATCTGTGCATACTCATACAGTTATAGATAGATAGATAGATAGATAGATAGATAGATAGATAGATAATGAAATGTCACTAGCAAAATTTGAGCTATTTTCCTGACTCCAGGATCAGCATGTCTATCATAAATGGGCACCTTTTCTTGAACAAATCTAATGAATGAAATGCACAACCTCATGAAATAGCCCAATTCCACTTTGGATAATGCTAATTGTTGGGAGTTTTTATTATTAGACTTTAAACATTATTTGTACAGTGCTATAGATTTATTAAGAAATCATACCAAAGGGGGCAACTGGGTAGTTCAGTGGATTGAGAGCCAGGCCTAGAGATGGGAGGTCCTGGGTTCAAATCTGACCTCAGACACTTCCTAGCTGTGTGACCCTGGGCAAGTCACTTAACCCCCATTGCCTAGCCCTTACTATTTCTCTGCCTTGGAACCAATACACAGTATTGATTCCAAGATGGAAGGAACTTTAAAAAAAAAAAAAGAAATTATGCCAAATAGAAACTATATATTCACAGCTACATTGGGAACCTTTATGGACAGATTTCTGATAGCATAAATTGTGATTTAAAGAAGATATCCTGTAATTTGAGTTTTGTGGTTTTTTAGATTCCAGATAAATAAGAATTAACTGCCTCTATAGTGTTTGCTTCAGGGTAATAAGTTCATCAGTTTAAGTTTGTTACCCCAAAGAGAAAAAGAAAAATCAAAGTCCAACTCTTTCGTCTTTCTGGTTTATTTCATGAAATCATTGAATTGCAAGTAGGATCAGAGATGTAGGATCAGTGGTGATGGGTCTCATGAGAACACCCAAACTGAATTCCCACTCAAATGGTAGGTTGGTTTCCTGAGTCTCATTTTTATAGCAGGTAGTGTGGACAATGAAAATGGAACAGAAAGAAAAAGGACACCTCAGGGGCAGTATTCTCTGAAACACCCACCTCTTAAAGGGGATGAAACTTCTTTGAAAAAAATAACCTTATTGGGGAAAATCATTTATAGTCTCAGGAAACAGAAAAGTGTTGCAGAGCACACCAAATAGGCAACCCCAAATCAATTTCATTTTTATCTGAGGAAAGCTTCAAAAGTTAGTGGCCATCAGACATTAAATATTTGATAGGCATTTTACAAGGGAAGAAACATCTATCTATCGCATAAGTCAGAAGGAGCCCATAAATATATAGGCTATGATCACTAGCATAAAGATTTTGAGATCACAGCTGCAAAATACAGCAGTCTGAGAAAATACATAAATGCTAAAGAGCAGTAAAAACTCTTGGGAGGTGTTTGGAATTCAGCGCCAGGTCTGCAGAACTGCTAAAGGGTTTGAAGGGAGAGGGGGGAAAGAAAAGCAGTAGGTATCACAGATAGCACTGACTATTATGCTTGTACCTACTCTGTGGCACTCTGCAAATTCCTGACTCCATGGATTACCAATATTTAAATCATTGGGCTTAATCGTCTTTAAAAACAAAAGAACAACTGATCAAGGAAGCATGGAAGAGAAGATGCTTGGAAAGTTTAGGGATGCTCATTGCCAGAAATGTTTCTCTTGCTGCAAAGTTCTCAGTTATCTTAATCTGTTGCTTAAAGGAAGCCAAACAGAAAGCATTGTTTTTCAGAATTCCTGAGACTGGAGAGTGTGAACATCCAAAGCATAAATACAATTATAGAATAAATTATTTATGTGGAGAAAAATGGATCTGCTTCTTCAAATCAATTGAGAGAAACTTTATTTATGACACAATCTCAGAGATGCCCAGAAATCATAAATGCATTTCAAATACTCAACAAAATGCCCATTGCCATCAATAATATTCAATATAACTGAGTTTTTCTGACCTGTACAGACTTAGCAGCTTCTCAAAGACTGCGGTGGTTTGAAGGGAGAGTAAAACCAAGTTGAAACTAACGCCATCAAGATCACAAACTTAAAATCTCAACCATTTTGTATTGAATTTTTTTCTAACACATTACATGCTTCTTTGTCTTGATATTTGTAAAGTGCTTAGCACTGAGTAGATACTTGATAAATGATTTCTTACTTGCTTCCTTCCTTCCTACTTTCCAGAGAGACAGAGACAGAAAAAGAAAAAGAGAGAGAGAGAGAGAGAGAGAGAGAGAGAGAGAGAGAGAGAGAGAGAGAGAGAGAGAGAGAGAGAGAGTCTGCTAATGAATATGATGTCAATTCCTGGAAAATGATGAAACATAAATTCATAAATTAAAGGAATATTTTGTGAGCCCTTAGAACTGTGGTGGCAAACCTAATGACACATGTGTCAGTACTGACACACACGTAGCCATTTTCTATGACATGTGGCCACATGCAGGCTCAGCATGCCTCAGGGCCTGGGAGCCTTGAACCTGCAGCTGTGGCAGGGGCCATGCCTAGTCCAGCCATGGGAGGGCTGCTCCACATGCTGGCCAACAGTGAGGTGGGGGAGGGGCAAGCAAGCAGCTTGCAACAGGGGGCTGGGGCACAGGGCTCCTGTGGGTGCAAGGAGGAGGATCTCTCCCACTTGTGGTAGGAACATGAGGACAGGAAGGCTGCTGGGCCAGCAGAAGACTGGACAGGGCTCTGGCCCACGTGTAATGGAGGAATGACTGGAACCTATTACCAGACACTTTTAGCACCCTGGAAAATATAGCAATGACTTTACTCACAATTTTTCCCTCTATGTACTTATTCTCAGTGTTAAATAATATCAGAACCAACAAAAGAAACAGGTTGACAGATGAAGTTAGTAGCACTTGCTTGGGCTTGAAATGTACAAAATATCAACCTTCAATTAAAGATTTAACCAATGAAATTCGGCAATAAAAAAGTCACTAACAGGCAGGTTAGTTAAAGAATCCCCCCACCCCCTTACTTATCTTAGTTCACGGAACCCCACAAAAGTTAAATAATATCAAGACCAACAAAAGAAACCAACTGACTGATGAACAAAAAAATCACTAAGCAGGTAAGCTAAATAATTAGTTTTTGGTTTATTAAATACAATTATATATTACAATTATATATTTTTGTTATTTAAACTATAAATATCACGAAATTGAGGGTTTTTTTTTTTCTCAAAGTGACACACCACCTGAGTTATGCTCAGTTTTTTGGCAAATTTTGACACATCAAGTTCAAAAGGTTGTCCATTACTGCCTTAGAAAAACCAATATAAGCCTATGAATTCATTAAGAATGTCAGGCCAGTTAATTGAATCTCCTATTTTGATGAGTGATTGGAAGAGAGGAGTCATTGACTTGAATAGTCATAGAAAGTTTCATCATCTAGGAATTCCTCATATCAATGAGATTTAATATGTATTCTTTTACTTTTTGCTTTTGAAGTTTTCTTAGTTTTGTATATAATAGCCATGTTTATCTGCCTTAACGCTTTCTAACTTTAATTCAGCTTTATCTGAAATTATGATTACAACCGATTTTCTGAAGTTGACTAACATATAATAATCCCCTCATTCCCCTCAACTTCAATTGCCACAAGAATAGTAGACCATCAGTAAAAGAAGATAATAACATAAGGTAAGTGGAACTCTTCCTCAAAAAAAAAAAATGCTCAA
Organism: Monodelphis domestica; assembly: GCF_027887165.1. NCBI lineage: Eukaryota > Metazoa > Chordata > Mammalia > Didelphimorphia > Didelphidae > Monodelphis > Monodelphis domestica. Next base: position 38,330,676 of record NC_077234.1, on the reverse strand, counting down.
ATAAATTCCTTTGGACAACTTATAGAAGAATAAAAGAAATTACCTTCCTATTCTAAACTTTCTAGCACTTTCAGTGGAAACTGTAGACATTCTTCCAAAACCTGTTTCTTGGTAATCCTAAATACACTATTCATCTGAATCAGCATTTCCTAATCTGTGCAATCACTTTGTTAAAGACAAGAAATGAGGCAACCTAGCAGGGGTCCAAAGAGACCTCAGGGTTCACTTCAAATAAGCGGGGTCTCAAGGTCAGCAATTCAATCCCCAAGATCCCCACCTCAACAGCAAAATCAGTCTCAGACACACATGTCATTTCTCAGATAAAAAAAGGAGAGATACAACAAACCTATTTTCTTACCAATCTCTCCTTGGCTGGTTTTAGCCCTTGTCTCTCTCTGTCAGCAGTTTTAGGGAACAGTAAATCAGACACAGTAGATTTCATGGGAAAGCAGTCAGTACAGTACTCTTACTGGAAGTAAAGCCATCTGCCATGTTGGTGAACCTATGGCACATGTCCCAGAGGGGGCTGCTCCCTTCCCACTCTGCACATGCACCTGAGGGCATTTCTCACATCACCTGCCCCTCTACCAAGTAGCCCAATGGGAGTACTTTCTCTCTCCCTGCTCTGGAGTAAGGGGGGAATTTGCTTGTAGTATGGAGGGTTGCAGTTTCAGCACTTGGTCTCTAAAACATTCATCTGAGGGTGAGATGGATGATTGGGAAAGAGTGAGCAGAAAGGGAATACTGGAGTTATGAATAATTGAAAATCTGTTACCCTAAAAAAGAACTACATTTCCTGGGAGCCCACTGACTTCCTGTCATTGCGTACTTCCTATAGATAGGGGATAAATATTGAGTGGGTGGCCCTGTCCCTCTCTTTTTGGCCCTGTTGGGGAGCATGACAGTGGTGAGTGGGATTTTGAAATGACTAATTAGCCATGGACACATGGTCTTTATTTTGTATCCACTTTATTCCTTGATTTCTAATGATCATTAATAAATCTCCTAAAATAGAATACTTTTATTATTGAGACTAATTTTAATTTTTACAGTTATCTAAAGTTAAGTCCATTGTGCTACAGCCCCAAAGTAAAATAAGAAACAAAGGAAATAATAATTGCCTCTATAAGCAGATGCATTCCTGGAATGCATTTCCCCTTGATCCTTTCCTAGTGATACTGCCTGGTTGAAGGAACCAATGAAGTTGTCTTTGTGTTTCCCTACATCTGGTATGGACTCTCTGGGGCTGTAGAGATCAGTAAATCAAAGAGACAATTCCTCCCATGATGAGAATATGTATGCCTCTTTAAATAAACTCTCCAATTAGATATGTTTTGCCAATCAGTCAATAAACCACTTATTTATTAAATACCTTCTATGTGCTAGGAAATGAGCTGAGCATTGGGGATATGAATACAAAGAATAAAACAATCTTTGCTCTCAAGAAACTTACATTTTATCAGGGAAAAGAAGCACAGGAATGAATGAATGAATGAATGCATGAATGATAAATTGTTCATTGAGCACTTACTTTGGAATAAGAACTGTACTACTTTAGGGATACAAATGTAAGAAAGTCAAATAATCCCTTGCTATAGGGGGAGTAATTTGGGGGGAGGTGACTATGAGTGATGGAGATGATATTTAAAATGTGGTATTGAACAAAATCCCACTTATTGGAACCCAGGGTAGTTTCAGGGTAAGAGTTCAAAGTTCTGATGGGACTCACACACACCCACCTACACACACACACACACACACACATACACACACTGTATGAATATGTAATCAGAATAAATGTAAAGAGAATAAAACAACATAATCGATAAATACAAGAGTACAAGGCTACTGGGAAAAGGACACAGAGGGAAGTTACTAAATTTGTCAGAGCCTTTGTTTCCTCATCCATAAGATGAGAGGAATGGACAAGGTTGCCCCTAAAGTCTCCTCTGGATCACTGCCCCAATTACTCTTTGCTCCCTCTCTATGTCATTCATGTGTTCTTTTCTGGTAAGGGATGGAGGAGGTTATAGGAACTCTCCCTCCGTCTTTGTGCTCTGCTTTAGCTAAGATTTAAGTTGCTTCCTTTCTCCCCACTAACCTCCAATTTCTGTCCTAATCAGAAAATACATGAATAGAGATAGAGGGGAAAGAAGGTGAGATTCCACATTGGCTTAGCAGAGTTTAAAGCATTTCTACCTGTAATATTTAAACACATCACATCTCCAAGTGTATGCCATAGCCCATAGCACTCATCTGAAATAAGACACATTCTTTAAAGGTGATGCTATTGCTTGTCTCGATGAAGCTTCATGATGAAGCTGCAACCAGCCTTGATGATTCTCCTCTCTGACCGCAGCTGACTGACCATGACCTTGACCAAAATGGTCTGCACAAGCAATTTTGCTCCTAGGAATTTAGCCAAAGCAAGGCTTGATTAGACAGGTTAGAGGGTAAGACAAAGATGAGGCAGCTATTAACTTCCTTTCAAGTCTAGCTCTCACAAAAAGGGACAAATTGACTTTCCCTTAGCAAAGAAAACAAGCTCGAACAAAAGTCTGAAGTTAGTTAGCTCTGTATTTCTCTAGTTATCCTTGGAAGAGACCCATACTAAGAGAGAAGCTTCAAAACAGAGATCTAGAGTATCAACTGGCTTAGGCTGGGTCTCCAGGTATCAAAAGAATCAGGTGAAAAGTCAGTCAACTATTTATTCAGCATCTACTAAGAAACTATGTGGAGAAGTGGTGAGGTGCTTGACTTGGACTCAAGTAGAGCAAAATTCAAATCCAACTTCACATACTTATTACAAGTATGATCCTGGGCTAGGTACTTTAAACTCAATTTTCTCATCTGTAAAATGGGGGTAATAATGGCACTTCCCTCCCTGGTTGGGATTTAGGGGTAATGAGATAATATTTTAAAACACTGCAAATTAGTTATTCCTTTTGCTCTTATAAACAATGCTAAATAGGCACTTTTTTTTTTAGGTTTTACAGAATTTTCTTGTTTTTTACAATATAGTCATTTCTAGATATACTGTCCCTGCCATGTAATGAGCTTTCCATTATAACAAAGAAAAACAATTAAGAAAAAAACAACTGTTCCATCCCCATATTCCCCTACTTGGTGAAGGAAAAGATTAGAAGACATTCCAGAGCTTATATTCACAGAATGAATCCTTAGGATATCTTAAAGAATCAACAAATATTTATGGTCTTCTCTTAACCAAAGAACATATCCTCATAGATTCAGAGCTGGAAGGAAACCTAGGAAGGTGTCAACCCCATTATTTTATGACTGAGGAAACTGAGGCACAGCGAAATGATTTCCCCAGGGACACACAGCTACTAAGCGTCTGAAGTAGGATGCAAGCCCAGGTTTTCCTGAATTCAAGTCCAGTGCTCTTTCACTAAAACACAAAGTCTCTCAAACTATGATCCTCTGACTCTTCAGTGGCTCTATTCTCTGAAATAGAGCCACTGAAGAGTCAGAGCATAAATACATACATATATATATATATATATATATATATATATATATATATATATATATATATATATAGAGAGAGAGAGAGAGAGAGAGAGAGAGAGAGAGAGAGAGAAACAATATATATGTATATATATATTTTTTTTCTTTTTTTAGTAAAACATTTAATTGATCATGGCCAATAGCATTAACACACTTAAACATACCAAATTGTTTTTGGTCCAGGGTCACCAGTTTGGAAATAAGATTGAATTGCTTAAATTACATTTTATATCTGAAAACAATGTCTGGCCATATTGAAGGAACACCAACTGTCACACTCAGTTTTATCCAAACCACTCATCCTTGGTTAACATTGTTTTAACAACTGGTTTAAAATTAATGCTTTTATTTGGTCTTAAAATGAAATGAATGCTGAATGATATCTCAATATGTCTTCATTTGACAAGGGGAAAATAGAGTTCCTAAAACGCTTTGAAAAGTCTGAGCAACTTTTCCAAGGAGAAATTTTTGTGCAGTACATAAACTTGGTGAATAGACTGAGAGGTAGGGGGAATAAAGGAGCAGGAGGTGGAGAGTTCACCTGTGCCAGTGGATTAGCCACATTCATCAAGCTGGCAAGGAAAGAATCCTCTTAGAAAGGGGATGAGAGAGGAGAGCCCCCACCGGTGTGTAACTAGGTAAAAAGAAGGTGACTTCTTCACAAGGATAAATTATCTGAGAGGGAAAGCAGGAAGCTGTTTTCTGTTTTGTATCTGACCAATAATTTCAGTCTTTTAGAGAATTCTCTTAATCAATGGTACCAGTATATTCTTAAAGAGCTGTCTGGATCATTGAAAGGTTAATCCATTTGTCAAAAGCCATGCAACCAGTGTACAGTGTCAGAAGCAGGATTGGGACACACATGTTACTGTCTCAAAAACCAACCCTTTATCCACAATATCAAGCTGCGTCTCACACATAAAGTATGTATTTACACCATATCTCTTCCTTTGTGTATCCTAAGTGTCAGAACCAACACAAAGGATAATTTAACTTGCCTTATTTGCCTTATACAGACAACAAGAGAATCCTTCCAGCCCTATGATACTATAATTCTCAACATGTTGATGTTCAATTCCAAGAAAATTTTCTGGATACTAATCTGTAACTTTGTTCTCAAGTAGACCATAATTAAACTGAATTAAGCAAGCAATGCCTGCTATAAGTAATACTAGAAATGTAACATATTTGGTAGTTTAGAGGAAACAACTCACCATATCTACAAAATAAGTCCAAACAGACAGCTAATAATCTTTCAGTTACTTACCACTCTAAACAGAAACTAATAAAGTAAGGATGAAACTCAAACTAGCTACATTTGGTAGCCAAAGAGTTGGGTGGCCCAATAATGAAATGGTCTTTTTTGAGTGTCCTTTATTTTCCCCAAAACTAGATTTGTTCAAGTTGACCATTTTTCCTTGATGTTATTGAAGGAAATTCCACTCTAGGAAGGTTGCTGAAGGAGGAGAGTCTCCTAAATCAATTCTCACCCAGAATCTTCTAAGTGAGAAAGGTGTCTCTATTAATCAAAAATAATCTAGGGGAGGAAAAAAAACCTCAAGTCTCATGGTGGAACCTCATATACCATCTTTAACATTTCTCCTCTGTGTTACAACATCGTTCCTAGGATTCTCCATACTAAAGATCTAGACGTAGAAGGTTATTCCTTGTGTGATCTAATATTCTATTAGATCACTGCCTAGTCTGTGGATTACCATGTGGCCATCCAAGAAGGGTAATTCTTAGATGGGTCTATAAATTCACTGATGGATTCTTAACTCACTATGACTAAGTTACAGATTAATTTCTGATTCATATTGATGAAAGGAGTTTCCACATCAGTAGTTCCCAAGGCCAATAATATCACAGATAGGATCCCAACACCACCGCCAAATATACTCTAAGTAGTGTTTTGTTATCTAGGGGCCAAGGACTTGCTTCTCATTCATGGGGACATAGCCTTGAGGTTAAAAAGGACCATAAAAGCCATCTAGCTCCACCTTCTTTTTAATAGATGAGGAAGCTGAGACCCAGAGAGATAAAAGAACTTTCTCAAGGTCATACAGATAATAAATGGCAGATTTAAATAAAGTTTTAACTTGAAATAATTGCCCGAATTGTTTCCAACTCCCATGGTAATTTCTTCTAGAAATGACTTCCTGCATTCAATGACTGGAAATTTCATTGTATCAGTGTCAGGAACATACCAATTTTTCATAAAGAAACAGTACTCCTCTGATTTATTGGCTTCCTTGTTACAAAATAGATGAGCTTGCATGTGGAACAGATTATTTTTTATTCTTAATTTTATTTTTTGGAGAATTAGAACAGATTTTTAACCTCCCAAGGGTTTATATGATCATATGTCAATAGCCATAAAGGAAATAGCTCTTGCAGTCATCCATAAATGAATTTATGCTCATGTTTGCTTGCAGTGAATATGAGGTTATTGTATGCCAAAAAGCAGTAACGTTTCCCCAGAAAATTTAGTGTTTCTTCCTGCTGACTACTGAAATTGATGTGATAAAAATAGTAGGCCAGGCCTCAGTCTATGTACTCTGAGGGAATTCTTCCATGGAGTTACATTGAATGAGATTTGAGCCCAGCATATTTATTGTCACCGTAATATGAAAATATGTTCATATCCCTGCCCCATATCAGTTTGCCAATATGCAAAAGGCAGAGTACTCAGTTGTATATCCATCTGTCAACCTGTCAAATGGCTTGGAGGAGAAACAAACATACATGACCCAGATTCTCCAACTGAGTTTCTTCTTTTCACTTTTGACACTTGGTTGAGGGTAGGCAGTAGAGAAATGGTTGGGATAATGTCATATTTTATATTTAGAACATAGTCATTTTATATCTGTCCCTAGGAGTCAGTATTAAAATTAGCATGATGCAGAGTCCATAAATGCAGACGTGGACCTTGTCATTTAAAAAAAAAAATTGAGAGTGAAGTCTGTATTTCAATGATTGGAGATGATTTTCTTGGGGGCAAAATTCAAGGACATGAAGCAGTTAGGAGATCCTCAGTGCATTTGACTAAAACTAAGAATCTTTTTTGTGTGTATGCCAACTTTCTAAGACTGATTTTAACATGGGAAATGATTAAAAAAGGACAGATCTTGACTTTATATTTTTTTCTCTATTCTCATTTACTATATTAAAAATCAAAGAAATTAATAAAATTGAATTAAATGATAATAAAAGTAGAAACTTTTTTAAAAGAATGATAAATCATGAGCTAATTTTATTTTTAATAAGGCAGCCAAAGTACTAGTATCAAAAAAAGAGAATGGAATCATACCCTTCTTGAGAAAAAATTAAGGAAATTATTTTAACCAAATGTATAATATATGCCCTCCAAAAGTCTCTATTTTTTTAAATCCAGAAATGTATGGCATGGGGATGAAACAGAGGAGGGATAAAGGGCTGAGAGAGGGGATACGAGAGTAAAGACCATTGAAAATTCATCAGGTGGACAACTGCTTGGTAGATCACTGTCTTTGAATACCTAGAACTTAAACTATGACTTTGGGGAGTTGGAAATTCTCTCCATCTCATTCTGGAAAGGAAAGAATACGTTGCCTTTAACAGTGCCCTCTAACTCTCCCCTTTTCTTCTCTCCTCTATAGATGTTTTCTGTCTTTGCTTACACAATTCCTTTATTTCATGTTAAGCATATGGCCAGTGATCCAATATTAGCCTCTTCTCAGGTACTTGTTGAAGTAGATAAGGTTTCTTCCAGTCTGAAGACTCTATAATTATTATTACTTGAACCCTATTAAATTTCTGGGTCTTGTCTGAAGAGTCATAAAGATTAGTGACATTTTCACATGTAATAGTTTCCCATCAAATCCTCCACAGAATTTCTAATTTCTTCATTATTTGACACAAATGTTGTCGCCTAACCTGTAATTAACTTCACAAGAGATTTTTTTTCTTTTTATATGTGTCATGAGATCTTCAAGGTAAGGTGACTCAGTAGACTCCTTGGAGGTAGAGACTGTTTTATTCTTGTTTTATATCAAGAATGAGTCTTACTGAATCAAACTCATATATTGACAGTTAACTCTTAATTATTTCAGTATGGATAAGTTACTGTGCATGTGATCCATTGGAAATGTTTATTTCTACTGAGTGGTCATGGATAGCTGAGAGTGGGAAAACTATTAGGGAAGTTATGGAAAGACTGTGTTCCACTGTGGATGGATTGGGTTGGGGGGGAGTTATGAAAGGTCGTACCAGACTTCCATTTAGGAAGCTGTGTTTTCTGCAGCTTACTAAAGTTCTGTCAGTTGTATGTATATAATAGTCCCATTTAAGATGAAAATGAAAGGTCTTTATTCTTTCCTAATCCTACCATCACAGTCTTTTAAAATAGACCTGATCAAAAGGGATAGGGAAGGTAAATATATTCTGTTAAAAGGGACTTTAGACAATGAGGAAATATCATTAATCAACATGTATGCACCAAATAATATAGCACCCAAATTTCTAATGGAGAAACTAGGAGAATTGAAGGAAGAAATAGACAGTAAAACCATATTAGTGGGAGACTTAAACCAACCATTATCAAATTTAGATAAATCAAATCAAAAAATAAATAAGAAAGAGGTAAAAGAAGTGAATGAAATCTTAGAAAAATTAGAATTAATAGACATATGGAGAAAAATAAATAGGGACAAAAAGGAATACACCTTCTTTTCAGCACCACATGGCACATTCACAAAAATAGATCATACACTAGGTCACAGAAACATGGCACTCAAATGCAGAAAAGCAGAAATAATAAATGCAGCCTTTTCAGATCACAAGGCAATAAAAATATTGATCGGTAAGGGTACATGGAGAGCAAAACAAAAAATTAATTGGAAATTAAATAATATGATACTCCAAAATCAGAAAGTTAGAGTAGAAATCATAGAAACAATTAATAACTTCATTGAAGAAAATGACAACGGCGAGACATCCTTTCAAACCTTATGGGATGCAGCCAAGGCAGTACTTAGAGGAAAATTCATATCCCTGAGTGTATATATTAACAAATTAGGGAGGACAGAGATCAAGGAATTGGAAATGCAAATCAAAAACCCCCCAGAAGAAAACCAAACTAGAGATCCTAAAAATTAAGGGAGAAATTAATAAAATTGAAAGTGACAGAATTATTGAGCTAATAAACAAGACTAGAAGCTGGTACTTTGAAAAAACAGACAAAATAGACAAAGTACTGGTCAATCTAATTTAAAAAAGGAAAGAAGAAAGGCAAATTAACAGCATCAAGGATGAAAAGGGGGATCTCACCTCCAATGAAGAGGAAATTAAGGCAATCATTAAAAACTACTTTGCCCAACTATATGGCAATAAATATACCAACCTAGGTGATATGGATGAATATTTACAAAAATATAAATTGCCTAGACTAACAGAAGAAGAAATAGATTTCTTAAATAATCCCATATCAGAAAAAGAAATCCAATAGGCCATCAAAGAACTTCCTAAGAAAAAATCCCCAGGGCCTGACGGATTCACCAGTGAATTCTATCAAACATTCAAAGAACAGCTAACTCCAATACTATACAAACTATTTGACATAATAAGCAAAGAGGGAGTTCTACCAAACTCCTTTTATGACACAAACATGGTACTAATTCCAAAGCCAGGCAGGCCAAAAACAGAGAAAGAAAATGATAGACCAACCTCCCTAATGAATATAGATGCAAAAATCTTAAATAGGATACTAGCAAAAAGACTCCAGCAAGTGATCAGAAGGGTCATCCACCATGATCAAATAGGATTTATACCAGGGATGCAGGGCTGGTTCAATATTAGGAAAACTATCCACATAATTGACCACATCAACAAGCAAACCAACAAGAACCACATGATTATCTCAATAGATGCAGAAAAAGCCTTTGATAAAATACAACACCCATTCCTACTAAAAACACTAGAAAGCATAGGAATAGAAGGTATTCCTAATACCTTATAATAATAATAGAGGGTCGTTCCTAAAAATAATAAACAGTATATATCTAAAACCATCAACTAATATCATCTGCAATGGGGATAAACTAAATCCATTCCCATTAAGATCAAGAGTGAAACAAGGATGCCCATTATCACCTCTACTATTTGACATTGTATTAGAAACACTAGCAGTAGCAATTAGAGAAGAAAAAGAAATTGAAGGCATTAAAATAGGCAATGAGGAGACCAAATTATTGCTCTTTGCAGATGACATGATGGTCTACTTAGAGAATCCTAGAGATTCAACCAAAAAGCTAATTGAAATAATCAACAACTTTAGCAAAGTTGCAGGATACAAAATAAACCCACATAAGTCATCAGCATTTCTATATAATTCCAACACAGCTCAGCAGCAAGAACTAGAAAGAGAAATCCCATTCAAAATCACCTTAGACAAGATAAAATACTTAGGAATCTATCTCCCGAGACAAATACAGGAACTATATGAACACAACTACAAAACACTTTCCACACAACTAAAACTAGACTTGAACAATTGAAAGAACATTAACTGCTCATGGGTAGGATAAGCCAATATAAAGAAATGACCATCCTATCCAAACTCATCTATATATTTAGTGCCATACCCATGGAACTTCCAAAAAAAATTTTTACTGATTTAGAAAAAACCATAACTAAGTTCATTTGGAAGAAGAAAAGATCAAGGATATCCAGGGAAATCATGAAAAAAAAATACAAAGGAAGGGGGTCTTGCAGTCCCAGATCTCAGTCTATATTATAAAGCAGCGGTCATCAAAACAATTTGGTACTGGCTAAGAGACAGAAAGGAGGATCAGTGGAATAGACTGGGGGAAAGCGACCTCAGCAAGACAGTATATGACAAACCCAAAGATTCCAGCTTTTTGGACAAAAATCCACTATTTCATAAAAACTTCTGGGAAAATTGGAGGACAGTGTGGGAAAGATTAGGTTTAGATCAACACCTCACACCCTACACCAAGATAAATTCAAAATGGGTGAATGACCTGAACATAAAGAAGGAAACTATAAGAAAATTAGGTGAACACAGAATAGTATACATGTCAGACCTTTGGGAAGGGAAAGACTTCAAAACCAAGCAAGAATTAGAAAGAGTTACAAAATGCAAAATAAATAATCTAGAATAAATCAAATTAAAAAGTTTTTGTACAAACAAAACCAATGTAACCAAAATCAGAAGGGTAGCAACAAATTGGGAAACAATCTTCATAAAAACCTCTGACAAAGGTTTAATTACTCAAATTTACAAAGAACTAAATCAATTGTACAAAAAAATCAAGCCATTCTCCAATTGATAAATGGGCAAGGGACATGAACAAGCAGTTCTCAGCCAAAGAAATAAAAACTATTAATAAGCATATGAAAAAGTGCTCTACATCTCTTATAATCAGAGAGATGCAAATCAAAACAACTCTGAGGTATCACCTCACACCTAGCAGATTGGCTAACATGACAGCTATGGAAAGTAATGAATGCTGGAGGGAATGTGGCAAAGTGGGGACACTAATTCATTGCTGGTGGAGTTGTGAAATGATCCAGCCATTCTGGAGGGCAATTTGGAACTATGCCCAAAGGGTGATAAAAGACTGTCTGCCCTTTGATCCAGCTATAGCACTGCTGGGTTTGTACCCCAAACAGATAATAAGGAAAAAGACTTGTACAAGAATATTCATAGCTGCACTCTTTGTGGTGGCCAAAAATTGGAAAACGAGAGGATGCCCATCAATTGGGGAATGGCTGAACAAATTGTGGTATATGTTGGTGATGGAATACTATTGTGCTAAAAGGAATTAATAAAGTAGAGGAATTCCATGGAGACTGGAACAACCTCCAGGAAGTGATGCAGAGTGAAAGGAGCAGAACCAGGAAAACATTATACACAGAGACTGATACATTGTGGTACAATCGAAGGTGATGGACTTCTCCATTAGTGGCAATGCAATGTCCCTGAACAATCTGCAGGGATCTAAAAAATACTATCCACAAGCAGAGGATAAATTGTGGGAGTAAAAACACCAATGAAAAGCAACTGCTTGACTACAGGGGTTGAGGGGATATGACTGAGGAGAGACTCTAAATGAACACTCTAATGCAAATACCAACAACAGGGAAATGGGTTCGAGTCAAGAATACATGTGATAACTAGTGGAATCGTGCGTCGGCTATGGGAGAGGAAAAGGTGGTGGGGGGGGGGGGAGGAAAAGAAAATGATCTTTGTTTCCAGTGAATAATGTTTGGAAATGACCAAATAAAATAATGTTTAAAATTTAAAAAAAAGAATTAATAATTCATTCTCTCATTATTATTTTTATGCACCAACATTTTAAATGTTCTGTTATTCCAATAATGAAGTATTCCTTCAAATAATGCCAATTAAACCCATCTGCCCTTCATGAATTTCCAGAGATGATCCTAAGGCCCCCTCCTCCCATCCAAAGTCATCACTGAGATGACCCAGGTTCAAATCTTTTCACAAAGCATGCCAATGTGACTGGAATATGGTAAAAACTCCATTCTGAAATGCCCTCTCTCCATTGCTCACTAAGGAGTAGCATCTTGGTTCCATTTAAACAATTGACATCCATCATCTGTCATGAAAAGCTACTTCAAAGATAAATATTTTATTTCTCCACAGTGACTGAGGAGGATATACTTCCTTATACTACTTTGGTCCTTATGCACAGAAGATTCATATTTAATGCAATTTCTCCATAGGATATACCCTTCCAAGTTCATATGCATATGTGATATTATTACTGGATGAGTCCCTGCCTCAGCTACTTCTGACTGGTGTCTCAAAGATCCACCCTATATTCAACGCTGGACTGGATGCAAAATCCAGTTTGGACTTTGCTCCCAGACTTTCTTAAGGGCTCTCTCTCTCTCTCTCTCTCTCTCTCTCTCTCTCTCTCTCTCTCTCTCTCTCTCTCTCTCTCTCTCTCTCCCTCAAAGCTCACAATCTCCAATATTCTTCACCTAAAATAAGCAAAAAATACTGAGGCAAAGGATGGAGACCTTTATTTACAGACCATGTAATGGTTTTGGGTGAAGAGGGTGTGAAACCTCTTCTCTCACGTTGTTCTTCTCTTTCTGGAATACTTCCAGAGGAGAAGTCAACTGAAAAAAAAAAGAAGAAAAGGTTCTGGCTGGCTACCCAGCCAGTGAATAAGAGTCTGAAATCACTAATGTAATGTCTACATATGTTTGAAAGTCCACTTGGGAATTGAATCAGCTCAGCACTCTGAATCTAGCAGACACAAGGATTGGCCTCATTGGTCAGCCCTTTCATTCCTTTTGTCATGGACCCTCAGTATCATCCTGCCATAAAGTGAGGAAGGGTCAGCCCCAAGTTTTAAAGAAATTCATAAAGGAGAGTAGCATGAAATTAGTCTGAAAGACAGATTAGAACCAGAATGTGGAACTGAGGAGATTCCAAATTAATCTAGAGGTAATGGAGCCAATCATTTTATCCCATTCTAGAGCAAAGGGATATTGGAGGGTTCTTGAGCAAAGAATAGAATTGGTCTGACCAGTACTTTAAGAAGATTATTTTGAAAGTTGTATGTGGGATGACCTGGAAATGGAAAAGGTTGGAATGAGAGAGAGATGAGGAGTTCCTAAACTTGGGTGATAGCCAAGAAAGTAGAGAAAAGGAAATAGAATGGACAGTGAGCTCCTTGAGTCTTGTGCCTTTCTTTTGCTCTCTGTGCTAAGCACCAAGCTTCAAACATATTAAGTCCTTAATTTGTGTTGATTGACTCACTGATGTTAAACAAAGACATGATGCAGCTTATGGAACTTTTTTTTTAATTCCCACCATATTCCATGTAGGCTCTTTCTATCTTATGTAGGTCTAAGCTAGATTTATAGGCATTGACTGGCTTAGGTGTCATTCCAGGGGCTTGTTAGACTGTTTATTCAACAGCCATTAGGGAAATTGGAATTTAGTTGTCAAAATCAATAAAGAATTTGAATCCTCATTATATGGCAGAGATGAAATATGCCTATTTACCCCGTGTGACCGGCCAGTTTTCTTAAGATAAACATGACATAATGGGGACATTCTTGCTATTTGTACTTATATGATGGCATTATTTCTGGCTATATGTTACTAGTGAATTAAACTGATCACTCCCCAGTTACTTGGGCTGAGGGGGACAGGGGAAGTGGTATTGAAGAATTAGAAATAAAGACATTATCAAGGGAAAAATAAAATCCAATTCCTATGAGCAAAAAAATGACAGTTCTAATTTTAAAATGCCCTTTTGCTTATAACCAACTAAGGTAAATAGATTTTTCATTTTCAATTCTTCATTTTCCTTTAGGATATGTTCTTACTGCTTGCCAGTCTGATACTCTCCCTCTAGCTCTGCAGGATGTGATAAAGTTCCTTCTGAAGTTGGGTAAAGGAGAAAATTCTCCAATGGCTCCTCACAAATCTCCTTGTCTTATACTTCTCTGTGTACATATTTTGTCCAAATGTGCATGTCATTTGGGCAAGAATGATGCTTTACTTTGTATTTGTACCTTCAGTATCCTAGCACTGGCTTCTGAACTTAGGTACATTTAATATTTTAGTATTAGGTACTTAATAAAAGGCTAATTAATTCAAATTGGCAGCTCCTAACAGAGGTACAGAGATTGAAAGTAGGATGGGAATTATTTCTATTCCATCAAGGGAATCTCCTTGGAGATACTCATCAACCTAGCTTTAATCGTCAGTAGAGACCATTGAGCTAAATGCTTATCATATAATGAGAGAGTTTAGTGAAGCAATACTGAAAAATTTCACCATAAAATATTGTAGGATGGGAGATTTGGAGCTGGAAGGGACCTTAGGGGTCATTTATGCCAACCTCCTGACCTCGCAGATAGGAAAGCAAGGCCTTGAGTATTTCGATGACTTACCCAATCCCTCATGTCACTCCAGGTCCTCTGGTTCCAAACCAATATGCTTTTCATTGTACTATGCTGCCTTACTGAATAGGGGAATGTTTAAGTAAATAATCCTATTGCCACTTCTAATCTTAGTTCTCTCAAAAATATAATTAGTCAGGCAGCAGTTCTACTGATTATAACAAATTCATTTGGATTTAAGTAATTGCTTCTTATATGAATTATGGTCTAGACTTGTGATTTCTTTCAAAGTGAAGAATTCCCGTGCACAAAAACCTCTACCACAAATGAAGTGGAGTTATTTATCTCTACTTTGTCGACTCTTAACTGACTAAGGCCGATAGACGTGTATGAAATACATATTTTGGTCTAGACCTGTGAATTTATGAACTCAAGGAATTTCCAGTGTGTCAATTGCTCTAAACTTATCCTTCAATAATTTTCAGCCATAAACATTTATTAAGTACAAACTATGTGCCAGGCACGGTGCTAAGCACTAAGTGGGATACTAATTTAACAAAATAAAAAGAAAGGCAGTCGCTGTCCTCAAAGAACTTATAATCTAGTGAAGAAAGGCATAATAGAAGAGGGAGCTGAAATGGACAGGAAGGAAGGACCAGGAGGTACCCAGAGTAGGGACAGGATGTTTGTGGAGTCAAAACCAAACAGGATCTGATGGAAAATGGAGAGCTACCTGCAAAATTCTCAGCCTTCTATCAAGGAAGGTTGGGGAAGGAGTTGTTTGTCTTCCAACCAAGTACAATAATTTCAAATTGTTGTAAATAGAAAACTGATATTTAA
The DNA here is from genome assembly GCF_027887165.1 of Monodelphis domestica. NCBI lineage: Eukaryota > Metazoa > Chordata > Mammalia > Didelphimorphia > Didelphidae > Monodelphis > Monodelphis domestica. Next base: position 38,315,418 of record NC_077234.1, on the reverse strand, counting down.
CTCAGTTGACCACACCTAAGAGAATTCTGGATGTTTGGACCATCGTACTTATTTATGTGCAAGATGCACCACGATGAAAAATAGTAGCAAACAAATAGTATTTACTACATTCTAGGAATGGTGCTAAGCACTAAAAATATTCTCTCATTTGATCCTCACGATGGCCCTCGGTGCTATTATCCTCATTTTACACATGAGGAAACTTAGACAAATATCAAGTTAATGACTTGCCCAGAGTCACTCACCTAGTAATTGTCTGAGGCTATATTTGCACTTGGGTCTTCTTGACACAAGGTCCAGGGCTTTATCCACTGATTGAGAGATTACCACCCAGGTATTACTGTTGACCTGGTGGCAGTTTTACAAAACATAAGTATAATAATCAATCAATGAGCACTTATGAAGCTCATAGGATGTGCCAAGCCCTATTTCCCAAGCAATTGGGAAATAGTAAAGCATTTTGAGCAGAAGAATCTCACTCTCAGAGAAAGAAGGAATAGCTAGGAGGAAGCAAACAGTTTAATCCATGTTAATCTTGTGACACTAGAAGAAAGTTATGGTAAATATCACAAGATAAACCTCAAATATTCATAATTGTATATGAAGAAAAGTCTATCTAAACCAATTATTATCTACTAGTTCACTCAGGAGTTTTCTACGTAATAAAAAAGTCATTGGAAAGTTGTTTTTAATTGTCTTATCTATACAATACCAAATATCCAATTTTCTTCCACTTAATTGACTCATTTTTTTTGTACGGGATTGATTGATTCTTTGAGCATCATGTGGACATTATACCGACAAAAATATGAAACATAGAAAAAAATGACTGAAGCACATATTTAAGAAACATATTTTCCTGTTCACTGAATTCCTTTTATCTTCTGCCCATATGTTTCTGGGTTGGTATTTTATCTCTTCAGTGCGTATGACAAACTTTGGCAGGAGAGACAAATTTTTATGAAATACACACTTGGTGAAATTCCAGAAAATTTTGAGTTCAGGTACCACACATGTGACCTGGATTGCTAAGCATAGCAAGGATTTGGAAGTCCCTTGCTCAAGAGCACTGGGTTTTTCAGGGTATGTGCTTAGGATTCTGGTAGTATATTCCATTGGTATTCCATACAGATCTATACTAGAGATGCTAAGCCCCCAACTTATAAATTCATTCCATTTGGTTGTGATGGGTTTTGTGCAGTGTTTAGGAAAATGTATGCTCTGGGGGAAGGGGAGTGAATTAGGATCCTTTATGAAATTATCAAATTTTTCAGGGTGCTGAAGGATAAATATTCATTCCTGGAAAGGCTATTTGGTGGTATTGACAGGATCCAGCAAAATCACCACTGTCTTCTGCCCAAATCTCCTTCTTTAGATGAAACTCAATCCCATTGAAGGTATGCCATTTTTTCTTACTCTATCCATAGTGCATATGATCATAATATGGAAGCTGCTAAATCTTGCGTGATCCTGACTGTGGTTGTATAATATCTGAATGATCTCTTTCTGGCTGCTTGAAGTGTTTTCTCTGACCTAATAGCTTTAGAATTTGGCTGTATTATTTGTGGGCATTTCCATTTTGGGATCTCTTTCAAGAGATGACCACTGAATTCTTTCCATTTCCACTTTACAATTATTTCTCTTCAATCTATTTTCCAAGTTGGTTGTCTTTGTGAAATATCTCTCTGGGAAGACAACCAACTTGGAAAATAGATTGAAGAAAAATAATTGTAAAATGGAAATGGAAAGAATTCAGTCACAAGGAGTGTTTAGCTTCCACTTGCTCAATTTTAAGGTTAAAGGAATTATTTTCTTCACTGAGATTTTGTACTTCTCTCTTTTTAGTTTTTTTCCTTGCTAGATTTTAAAAACAAAAATGAAAACATGATTAACTTTAACTGGCTATGTGATCTTGGTCAGGTCAAAAATGAGAGGGTTAGACTAGATGATCTCTAATAGCTTTTATTCTTTTAAATCTATGATTCTACAATGATAATTTCTCCCAACATCCAGGAGATTCCAAGATGTTATTGTTGTGTTTTCTAGGCTATTGCTGCTGTTTGTTACGAGAGACGACATTGAAAAATAGCATAGATGAAAAAGGTTAGGAGACATTGGAATCCTTTCCTTCTTCACATTCATTTCTTGGAAGCAATAGTTCTTTCAAGTCTTAGCTCAAATGCTCCATCCCATAAGAGCCCTTTTTTCATTCTCCTCTCCCATCTCTTTTACCTAGTAAAATTATTTTGTTCTTATTTTTCATTTGCTTTTCTATGTACATGCTATTCCCATCCTCTCTCTCTCTCTCTCTTTCTCTCTCTCTCTCTCTCTCTCTCTCTCTCTCTCTCTCTCTCTCTCTCTCTCTCTCACACACACACACACACACACACACACACACACACACACACACACCCCATAACCACAGTAAAACATAAAATCCCTGAGGACAGAGTCTTTCCTTTTTTGTCTTTGTATCACTTGGTATATCACCTGGTATATAATAATGTGTTAACTTGTTGAATTAAAGCTCTGACCCATGATATACAGAGGTACTGTAGTAGTCTAAAAAAACAAAATGAAACAAAAACTTTCATGCCAAATAATGACTTTTTGTTTGTTTGTTTTACAAAAGCCCAATAAAAAGAAAACATAATCTGAGATACTATCTTGCTAATATGTTGGATAAAACCATACATTGTCCTTTTAAATTTTTTAGATATTGTTCCTTGCACAATAAGGAAGCTTAACAAATTTCTTTTAATAATGAAATGACTAGAGTCCTAGAGTAGTCGTTTACATGGTATACAACATTCTCTGAGGCTAAACTTTATTTTCTTTTCTTATTAGAAACTTCACAAAGAAATGTCAGACTTCAAGCAATGGATGAACTTTCATAAAACGCCCCTTTGGGATTCTGTCAATAATTCTTTCTCCCATCTTCTGCTCTGTGTCTTTGATATTCTTCTACTGGTTCACCACACATGGACATTTTTTCCAGCTGAGAGTTTCAGGCACAGTCTTCATTGGAACCATAAAAAGTGAATGGCTCATTTTATGGAGTTGTTCTTTATCAAGAGCCTTCTGGATGAGAAGCAGCAAGCTCAAATGTTGGGGGTGGGGGGGAGAGAACAACAGTGTTTTCATCTGAAGATCTTCCCTTGTCTCTTTGGTTTATAATCTGCCAGTCACCGAAAGACTATCTTTGCATGGGAAACAAGTGAAAAATGACCGGCAACAAAGAAAATCTCAGGGTAGCTACTGTCATTCTCAATTAAGATGTTTGAGACTACCATTTTCAGATGATCTTTTAACTCCATCTGGTGTTTGTCTCTGCTGCTATACAAGGGTTCACCAGTCCTAAGGCTATACTGAAAGCCCAGTAATCATATTAAACAACACCTAGAGCTACTGATTCTCATCTCATATTGAAGAGGGAGGCAGCAAAGAGTCTTTCCTAACTTGAGAAGCTTGTAAACATCTTCCAAATATATCATTATACCATTATAACCTAACCCAACCCAATCTAGTTCAATAAGCACTTCATAATCAGCTACTACATGCAAGGCAGAGCTCTCACTGAAGTCATCAATCACTTTGTTATTAACCATTTCAATGGCCCTGAACCAGTCCTTATCCAACCTTTTCACCATGTAGACTACCACCTTCTCCTCCAAGATATTCTCTCCTCCATGTGTTTTTGGGAGATGGCTCTCTTCTGGCAGTCTCTCTACAAGCCCAAATGCTCCTTCTCATTCTTCTTTGCTGGTTCATTATCTCTACCCTATACCCAAACTGTAGATATATCCCAAGGCTGTAGCCTGGGGCCTGTTTTCCTCTATTTATTCTCCTTCAGTGATCTCATCAGTACCCATCAGTTCAATTACAATCTCTATACAAATGATTAGCCTTCTTCTTTCCTCAGCTCATCCCACATGGCCAACTGCCAGCTAGACAACTCCATCTGGAGGTCCCACAGGCCTCTTAAATTCAATATGTCTAAAACAGAACTAATTATCTTATCTCTAAAACCCACCCCTTGTTAAACTTGCTTATTTCTCTAGAGAATGTTATTATTCTTCTAGTTAATAGGTCACTCCAAGTCACCCTTAGCTATTCTTTATCACTTCACTCCTAATATCTAATTAGTTGACAAGTTGGATTTTTAAAATATCATATCTTTACAACAGTTCTCATATCTACCTCCTCTTTACTTACAAGATCACGCTCCCTTCCCTCATCAATCCCTCTTCCCCACTCCTACCCTTATCATCCCTCACTTGGACTATTGTCATAGCTTCCTAATTAGTTTCTCCGCCCTAATGTCTCTATTCTCAAATCCATACTCCACACAGCTGCTAAAAAAATTTAGAATTTTAGACAGCTTAAGCTTCTAAAACAAAAGACTGACCATTATCACTCCCTTGTTCAAAGAACTCTAGTGATCGTTTCAACCTCCAGGATAAAAACTCCTCTGGAGTTTAAAAAAAATAAATCATCTCTGAAGCTCCTTCAAACATTAATGAATCTTTTATGCAACAGGGAAATGTTATGTTGCTCAGTCATTTAGAAGGGAGAGAAGAAAAGGAGGAGAGAAAAGAGGAGATAAGAGGAGGGGGTAGTAAAGACCCAAGAAGCTTCTGCTTTCCTATCTACCAACTGAAGAAGAGAGAACATGAGTACTAAAGCAGAGAGAGAGAGAGAGAGAGAGAGAGAGAGAGAGAGAGAGAGAGAGAGAGAGAGAGAGAGAGAGAGAGAGAGAGAGAACAAGATCTTGAAACCCCATTTCTGACCTTGAGTAGAGAAGGCAATAAGTATTCCAAATTCTGAGGATTGGTCCTGAACATCGATGGGTTTCTCTTTTAAAGAAATGTCTGTTTTATATTAAGGAAGTCCTACACCATTAACAATTAGAAGGTTGACAATCATATGACGTGAGCTGGGGTTCACCTCTCTGTGATCTTTTTTTCTGACTGAAGCAGAGTGGTCAAGGAGTGAAGTATTTTATTACCATCTCCACCACCTTCCACTTAAGAAGAAATTGTGTGACTAGAGACAACTTATGACATTTCTCAAAATAGCTGGAGGTTATTAACATACATGAAAATGAAAAGATGAGAATTTCTTAAGATGAAGCTAGAGAATACATGGGGGAAAAGTTGAAAATAATGTTCAATTTCTATCCTTCAGCAAATGCAAATTAGCAACATTTAACAAGACCCCAGGGCGGCTATGGGGTGCTATGGATAGAGATCTGTGCTTGGAGTCAGGAAAACATGAGTCAAATCGAGATAGCCATTTACTAGCTGTGTGACCCTGAGCAAGTCACTCAACCTTGTTTGTCTCAGTTTCCTCATCTATAAAATGAACTGGAGAAGAAAATGATAAACCATTCCAGTATCTTTGCCCAGAAAACCCTAAATAGGACCACAAAAAGTTGGACAGGACTGAAATTATTAAGCAACACCACAATACCACAATAATACATACAATAATTGATATAGTTTTTTCTAGTTTTGACCTTTGTATCATCATGCTTAAAACATAATAGACTCTAATTAAATACTTTTTGGACTGAATGGAATAGGGGAAATAATCTTGTACAAATAATGGTGTTTTATTTCATATACAATGTAGCAGCAGATGTAAACATATTGACATAATCTCAAGTTTAGGATATATTCACTTTCCTAGAGGCACAAATTCCACCCAGACATTTAAGGTTTGGTGAAGAACTAAAGACAACCAGTTATTTTTCAATTAACAGAAAACAAAGCTCCTCTTTCATATGAATTGCTGCTACATAGAACACATAACTTACTTTTCACTTTCCAAATTCCCTTTCACTATTGAATAGCACCAACATTCTCCTTGGAAACAAGCTTAAAACATTGAAGTCATCTTTAACTTATTCTTCTCCTTCACATCTCAAACAGCTGCCAATTACCTGCTGTCTTTCTACAAAATGGCCTTCCCCATTCCCACTGCCACCATTCTTATCCAAGCCCACACCAATTCATGCCTTCATTACTCCAGAAAACCTTCTAATTTTATTTCCCTGATCAAGATTCTGCCCCTCTTCTCCCTTCATCTTGTAACTATTTTTAGATCCTCAGATACTTCATTCATTGCTTCATTCCCTGATTCAAATAACTCATAACCAGAAAGTATCTGACTGTATTTATTTTTTTTATTTAAATGTATCTATTTCTATTTTTTAAGACTCCATTTATACTCAAGTCCTTGGGAATTCTTCATCTTTCCTCCGATTGTTCCTCCCCTAGCCATTCCAGTCTGAAAAGTGGAGAGGAGGTAGAGAAGAGACACAAAAAGAGGAAGGGACATGTCCAGGACTTGGGGGATTTCCCTTAATCATAGAGATCTTCCTTTCACTGCCAAGATCCCCAGTGTTCACATGTGATGTTCCCTCCCATGTCCTATTTGTTGACCTTCAAGGTCGTTTGGGTGCAAGCTCTTTTCAGCCAATAGAAAGTCATAACATCATCTGTCAACTTTCAAGATAGCTCAGGTGCTCCCCCAGATATGTACAAGCCTTTTCAGGCTTGGGAATGTGAGGCAGGGAAAGCATAGCATTAGAATATATACTTCTAATATGGTAATATCTGCTAACTAGTAAAAAACTAGGATGTCAAAATACCATTTTGTCACTGCCAACCTCCATCAATAGTTATTGGAAGGGACTTTGAAGACTGTCTAGTCCAACCTAACAATTTTACTAATGAGAAAACTGAGATCAAAAGAGGTGTTATGACTTGTACTTAGTCACATAGGGCATACAGAGTGGACCACACATCTCCATATTCCCATCCCAAGACCTCAGAAGATGAAGCATCCCATCATCGATGGTAAACATCGACCTACTTTTTTTTTTTTAAACCCTTTCCTTCTGTCTTGGAGTCAATACTGTGTATTGGCTCCAAGGCAGAAGAGTGGTAAGGGCTAGGCAATGGGGGTCAAGTGACTTGTCCAGGGTCACACAGCTGGGAAATGTCTGAGGTCAGATTTGAACCTAGGACCTCCCACCTCTAGGCCTGGTTCTCAATCCACTGAGCTACCCAGCTGCCCCCTATTGACCTACTTTTTTGTTACTCTTCTTTTCAACTTATCATAAGTTTCCCCCACGAGAGAGATCAAGTAATTTTACCACAAGTAGCTGAAATGCAATGATTCCTTTAAGGATTTGCACCTTCATTATCCCATTTCATTTTTCAAATAACTCTGAGAGGTAGATTCTTTTACCATCCCCATTTTATAGATTAAGAATCTAAGGTTCAAAGATGCTAAGGTGATTTGTTTAAGGCAGCGGTTCTCAACCTTTCAATTTGTAGCAATGAGAATATATAATGCATATCAGGTATTTACATTCCGAATCATAACTGTAGCAAAATTACAGTTTTGAAGTAGCCACCAAAATAATTTTTTGGTTTGGGGTCACTGCAACATGAGGAACTATATTGTGGGGTCCCAGCATTAGAAAGGCTGAGAACCACTCGTTTAAGGCAAATCTGAAAAAGTTCCCTTCACTGTTGGGGAAAATAGACGATGCAATGAATAGAGCACTGGCCCTGGAATTAGGAAGACTTGAGTTTAAGTACAGTCAAGAAGGAAAGAAAAAGAAAGAAAGAAAGAAAGAAAGAAAGAAAGAAAGAAAGAAAGAAAGAAAGAAAGAAAGAAAGAAAGAAAGAAAGAAAGAAAGAAAGAAAGAAAGAAAGAAAGAAAGAAAGAAAGAAAGAAAGAAAGAAAGAAAGAAAGAAAGAAAGAAAGAAAGAAAGAAAGAAAGAAAGAAAGAGAGAGAGAGAGAGAGAGAGAGAGAGAGAGAGAGAGAGAGAGAGAGAGAGAGAAAGAAAGAAAGAAAGAGGAAGGAAGGAAGGAAGGAAGGAAGGAAGGAAGGAAGGAAGGAAGGAAGGAAGGAAGGAAGGAAGGGAGGGAGGAAGGAAGGAAGGAAGGAAGGAAGGAAGGAAGGAAGGAAGGAAGGAAGGAAGGAAGGAAGGAAGGAAGGAAGGAAGGAAGGAAGGAAGGAAGGAAGGAAGGAAGGAATAGATACATATAAAAATAAATTAAAAAAATAAATGCAGTCTTAGACACTTTCTAGTTATGTGACCCTGGAGAAATCATTTAACTACTGACTACCTCAGTTCTCTCATATGTAAAACAGAAATAGATAGATTTAAGGGATAACAGAAACAGACTGGATATAAGTATGATGCTGATATGTTGATGGAGGATTACATAAATGATAGTTAAAGATAGATAAGAAATTGGAAATGATATATTTTGAATAGTTAAGTGGTATATTAATTTACATATATAATCTATATGTGTTCATCATATAAAAATATATGTAATTTAAGTGAATTATAGACATAAATACTAGATGGATACATGATAGAAGTTCTTAGTTTTTGTACTATAGACCTGATTGATGCTCTGGTGAAGCCTATTTAATGTTTCTCAGGATGATGAATTTTTTTTTTTAATAATTGAATGAAATGTCTGTTAAAGGTTAGTGAAAATTAAGAAGTAATTTTTAATTTTTCTACTTAAATTAGTAGACTTCCTGAAATTTATCCCCAGACTTCTCTGGGGTCCAAAGATCCAATGTTAAGGAATTCTATATTGGATGACAGTTTTCTTCAGGGCTCTTCCAAGCATCACCTCTTACCTGCTTTTCCTATTTCTCCCCACCCCAGCTACTAGTGTCCCTCCCAATTGCTTTGCCTTTTTTTATCAGCTGTATATGTGTAATATATATATGTATATATATTTACTGTCTAGTCCAACTGTCTTCTGCCTCCCACAACAAAAGGTGACCTTTGATCAAATATAAGCTTCTTGAAGGAAGAGAATGTTTCATTTTCATCTTGGTTTCCCCAGTGCTGGCAGCAGTGCTTGGAGCATAGAAAGTATTTCATAAACAATGATTGATTAATAAAGGGATAGATTGTTAGATAATTAGATTGGTGAAAGATTAGTGAAATGATAAAAACATGAATAGATCAATGATATATTTTAGACAAATGATATAGATATGCTAGGTGACAGTTAAGTTGATAGAATGCTATATCAGTGATAGTTTAGATAGATAGTAAATCAATATATAGATAATAGAGGAGTGAAAAGAGAGATGAGTGAGTAGATAGTTAGATAATAGAAGATGACTGCTAGGAAGAAGAATAGACAGAAGAACAGGCAGGCAGATCCATGAGCAGTTGTTGCCCTTAGGGAACTTTCTATTTAATAGGTAAAACATGGAAAATAAAAGCAACCTAAATATCCAGATTAAAATCAAAAGAAGGGTCCTACCTTTATTGGTGAAGAGTACATCCACACCACACTGATGAACAATGTTCAAGAAATGCACTGGAAAACTTCTGTTCCATTCAAAAATTATTCACTGTCTCCTTCTAGGTACTGGGTATAGACATATAAAGATCTGAAATATCTTTTTCAAGGAGCTTACACTGGGGAAGAAAGGAAGGAAAAAATATGACATGCAAAGGTAAATATGATACAGGAGAGAGAATTCTGGGGCAGCAGGGAGGTCTTAACAAGAAATTCTTGGAAAGAAGGTGGGTGTGATTTGGGTTGGGAAAGGTCCATAAACGTTGAAAATAATTAAACCTTTATATAAATCCTTTATACAATTTCTTATCCTATAAATTCTAATAGCATAAATCTTTCAAAAATATCATAAATGTTATTTTCCTGGCATGGTCTAATTGAGATCCCCCTTGGATAGGGTGTAAGATCTAGGAAATTCTATGTTAACACATTGTTTTGTTATTAAAATAGCACTTGATTTTAAAATGTTATCCATACGAAAACAACTTTTCCATTGAAAATATAGAGTGATGGTAAAACAATGAAAAATGAGAAGTTTAGACAGTAGTCTCCGAACAAACTGAAAGTAGCTTTTCAAAGCCTCAAGTTACTTTTTACAACAGGGAACCCTCATGATGTGCAGCAAAGCTTCCTAGGACTCGATGTCTCTATCCCAAAGGGGAATAAGTTTCAGCAACAACCAGTTGGGAGTTCAGATTTGAATTCTCAGTGATTACTAGACCACTGAGTTAAACCCTTTGGCATTTTTTCCCTTTTTTTTTATATTGAAAGTTTCATAGAGGCAAAATGCTCCCCAACATAGCAAATTATACAAGTATATGAATTTTCTTTCAAATTTTTAAAAGGAAAAGAACCTCAATTTGGGATGGCAAAGATGAAAATGGGAATGCAGAGCTGTTTCAGTAAAAAATTCTTTGCATTTTACCACTTAAAATAGAAATGCTCTGTTAGATTTCAAGAGGGTCTAATATTGTTGATATTTTCATATGTGGACAAGAATGAAGACGTTATGATAAATAGAGATCTTAGTCATCCACGATGAATATTTAAAAGCAAAGTATTGAGTTTTTACTAGAGTCAGGACACTTTGTTGAAAAGCTCATTTACATAAATTAAGCATTCCCTTGCTATCTTTGTGACTTTTCTTTTCCCTGCTTCAGTGACTTGGTAGAAAAAAAAATAGTAGACTTCATGCGGACAATTTCTAATAGACCTTCGAGATATACAGCATCTTGTTAAAAATTCATGCAGGCCAGAATACTAGAAGGTCAGAAAATGCCTTTGAAATTCTGCCAGGGATCTTTTGGATAATTCATTCAGGTTTTAAAAGGGAAATTCCTCATTAAAAAGGACCTCATGCTTATTAATTTATACTCCTAAGGCCCATCTGAATATTAAGCGATGGACTCTGCTAATCCATTTATTAAATATCAAAGACCATATGTTTTCACCCTGTGTCCTTGCTTATTGATTAATTGCCTTAAGCCAATACAGATGAAAGCAGGAAAAAAAAGGCAGACTCCCAGGTAATGTTCTGATCTCATCCTTAACCTAATGAAAGATGACTCCCTTCTTCTTCTTAAATATATTCCTATATAAAGGTGTATATGATAAATTATAAAATGAGTTGTCTCATGGCTGTGTGGGTTTTCCACCACTTAAGGCAGGTGGTACAATCAATATCACTAGTCTGCAAAAGAATTCCTTTGCTTAGTGGTAATAGGGACCGACGTGGGAAAAGATGATAACAATGCAACAAAATTCTATCCTGAAAAACTTTTTTCCAGTTGAATCTCAGTCCTCATTTTAAAAATTGATATCTTCTGTATTTATGTCACCTATATTTTTCAAAGCATCCTTCCTCCTCACCATCCCAGAAAGCCATCTCAGGTAATAAAGAATATGATAAAGGAAAAATGGGGGAAATAAGCAAAATGCATCAGTATTTTAACAATTTCTGAAAATATATGCAGTATTCCACACCTGTGGACCTCCCTTCTCTTCAAAGGAGTGGTTTTAGAGTAGGGGGAAGGTGTCTTCTCATATCTCCCTTTTGAATCCTACTTCTTTGTAACTCAGCAACATTTACTTTTAATTATTTTATGTTTATTCTTTTCATTTATGTTATTGTAGTCAATTGTGCATATTCGTTTTTTTACTGTTTCCTCTGCATCAATTAATGTCTTTCCATTTTCTCTTTATTCATCATGTGTATCATTTTTTTACTGCAATAATATTGTATTACATTCCTGTGCCATAATTTATTTAGCCATTTTTTCCTAGTTCCTTGCTACTACTAAAATCGTTGTTATAAATATTTTGGTATTTATGAGGACATTCTTCTTGGTATACGCCTAGTGGTAGAATCTCCGAATCAAAGAGATGTACATTTTAATCATTTTATTTGCATAATTCCAAATTGCTTTCCAAAATGATTGTTTTGATTCACAGCTCCACCAAAAAATGCAGTACTTGGCTTATCTTTCCACAATCCTTCTAAAATTCAAACTCATTTTTCTTATTATTCATAGACATTGCCTTCTGAGTAATGATTATGTCATTTAATAATATGATCTTTTATTCCTTAGAGCCCTAAAGTACTTTTTGCTTGCATCTCTCCTATGAACCTAGGTTCTGTTTTGAGTATTTATTATTTACTGACAGTACAAAATATTTGACTCTGCACAGCAAACTGGAACATTTAGGTCTCTTGCAACAAAGTGTCTCCCATACATAGATTGAGATAATTTTTATGAGAGATATAATTACAGAGGTAATTCAGTTTAGCTATCCACTGGGTGTCAACATCAAGAGAAGAATAAAACAGGAAAAATATGCTCCATTGCTACCTATCATGTAAGATGTAACATATAAATCAACTTTCCTTTCTACCTTTTAGGAGGTCAAAACCTGAGATGCATGATTTTTTTTTTTACATTTTTATTGTCATATTTCAATATAATGTATTTCCTTTGTAATTCTATTTATTCTTCTAGTTTTAGGTATTTAAAAACATTGTTATGACTCCATAGGCTTCCCCAAACTGGTAAAGGGGTCCACGACACAAAAGGATGATTAATCCCTGCAAACAAAATACTCCAGACGATTTCAGATGACACCATGCTGCCCGCATTAAGTCCAAACTTTTCATTGGGTTTTATCAAGGAAGTCAATGGCCACACAAAAGATACTAGCCTAAAAGTCCATGCAAAGAAAATTAATATGAGTGATGAGAATAAATTGCCCAGATTATGACATACAATTGTTTGGGGGGTCTATTGAGTTAGTCCACTAGTTGAGTCAGTCCATAATTATATGTCTCAAATGTGCACCACAGAGAAAGAAAAAAATGGGTCCACAAAGGAATAAGAGAAGATTGATCTGGATTGCATTCAGGGCAATTATGTTGCAGTGATTCTTTTCCCCACAAAAGCCCAACTTTTCAATACCGACATTTTCTAAATGATGTTATATTCACAAATGTCTCCTTTGACATCTTTCATATATGAAGGTGACTCTATTTTCTCAAATACTCTGTCAGTAAAGTAAAAGATCTATTTGGCTTTACAAGGTTGAAAGTCCTTGTGGATGGCATGGATCTAGTGATAGAATAGCTCATACATATGAGATATTCCATCACTATATATATTTGGAATAGATATATATACCCACATATCTGTATATATATACACATATATATGTAGAAGGAAAGACACATGTATAAAAACATATACGTATATATGTTATATATATATATATATATATATATATATAGAGAGAGAGAGAGAGAGAGAGAGAGAGAGAGAGAGAGAGAGAGAAATATCAGATAGATATATCTGTCATCCAAGGATCAATATAAATTCAGAGAGACTTGTGAGAGGGTAATGATTTCTTTGGCCAAGGCAACTCTTTAAGACCATATACAGATTTATAAAGGAAGTTGCTCTCTGTAATGGGGAAGAAACAGTGACACTGACAAACTCCCAAATCTAGGAAATATTGAAATTTCAGAACAATGTGAATCTATGAATCCCAGAAATGAAATTTTAAAAAAAGACATCCTACTTATGAATACTCCAATTTGGTCTTTGTGAAAATGTTCAAGTACAGAGAACTTTTTCTTCCTTACTGAGATCCGTAGCCCAGGAGTGGCTCATTTGTTCCTGTTGGATAATCAGCAATTCAGCAAATTTTTATCAAGCTTCTGCTCTGAGCAGGAGGGCTGAGGGAAATAAAACTCATAACCTGGCAATACCACTTACTCCAATACCTCAGATGGTGTTTAAGACCTTTACAATGTGATTATACTTTGTAACCCTGAAGATCACAATCCATCAATGTTTTCTCATCTTGTGTGATTGATGTCAGTGTTTTTCCATAAACTTTTTTGAGTTTCAGAGATTGTACATGTTGCTGGAGGCCTTTGGTTGTTTTCCTAGGTCATGCTAAATGCTATAGTCATGAGGCAGCCTTGATATTTCCCTTATTCTAGCTACATGACTGGACCACATCCTTTTCTGGTCATACATGTTCCTGATAATGGTGTTTTTATTGTTGTCCAATTATTTCAATTGTGTACAACTCTTTGTGACCCCATTTGGTTTTTTTGGTCTTGTTTTTTTTTTTTTTTTGCAAAGATACTGGAGTGCTTTGCCATTTCATCTCTAGCTCATTTTATAGAAGAGAAAACTGAAGCAAACAGAGTTAAAGGACTTGCTCAGGGTCAAACAGCTAGTGTCTGAGGCTAGATATGAACTAAGGAAGAGCAGTCTTCCTAATTCCAAGCCAGAAGAATGGCTTAGACACTACTATAACCAAGCAATCATTTAGGAAACAGTGTCTTTTACTCATCACCATCAGCCCATTTTTTTAAAAAATGCCCTTTGGGTTAATTGAAGTTGATTTTTCTGAGATTCTGCTGGTTAGTAATTTTGTCAGAGGGACTGAACTCTCCCATACTTTGTGTTTCAGTGGGAGAGTTCAAACTGTTTGGACTCTGATGTTATTATTACTGTTATTTATTATTATATTATAAATAATATATATGATTACTATATTTTCTTTATATTAAGTAACTGATATTTTGATTCTTCTTCCTTTTGCCTCACTGTTAAGGAGATGTTTTTTATTTGGTAGTTAATTATATCATGATAACTGATTCTATGTAAATGGGAATTCAGGTAGTAGGGATTCAGGAGCTACTTCAGAGGAGTTGTAGGAATTTCTCCTTCTTGCACCTCCAATTGTGTTACCACTAGAATAATGAGAGTACTTGAATTGTGCCCATGTGATGGTGATAGCCCTTCTCTGACAAGTTCAGACCTGTCAATGAGGGCAAATTGGAGTAAGTTCACCCAGAGAATGGGTGGATGATTATATTTAGTGCCAGCCACTATGTTGCAAAGGTTCCCCTAAAAAAACTGGGGTACCCTTTTGTATTGGCAGGGATCCATTGGCAAGATTCTTCATTTAGATTTTATTGGATTTTCTAGTATCAAAGGGATTCACTGAAATTTCTTTAGACCTTCCCTAATTGATGGACGATGCCTATACCTTAGAGACTAGAGAATGAGAATTACTAATAGGGCTTTCCTTGCCAAATCTAATCCTACAGCCATTCTACCCTATTTATAACTAATGCATGGCATTAAAAGTTGGGGAATCATATTCACTACCTCTCTGAGCCTCAGTTTCCTTATTTTTAATATAAGGGAGTTAAGATAAAGGATCTCTAAGGTTCTTCTAGTTCTAGATACAAATCAAATTCTGAGTTTCCCAGGGGAAGCTGAGGGTGGAGGATTAAGCAAAGGAGAAACCAGCCCATATAGCACTTGGTCTTTACCATGCTGACTGTTGACCATGGGTTGTGTATAATGGATAATCCCCTCAATCCTGAAATTATTTTCAATACGGACACTCAGAGTCAGCTCAAACTCCTATTCACTTAACATTGTCTACCAACAACTTAAGAGAATACATTGTCCACTAGTCTTTCTTAAGTGCTTACTGTGTGCTAGGGGCTGGATGAGATAAATCATAAACCAGATAGCAAAACACTTAATTACAGTAGAATAGAAAATAAATAACAGGAAACCAAGGCAACAAATAATTCTCAGTACTGCCCACCCCACCCAGGCTATCACACCTCTCTCAGACACCTGAGCTGCCATTGGTGAAGGGAATAAGCCCCACAGAAATGGAGGTTATGAAATCATAAAGGGTTACACCAAGATACTCCTCTAGTTTTACACTCACATTTAGTCTGCTGCCTTTGCTGCACCATCTTTGCTCATCCCTTGCAGCAAAAATGAGAATTCCCTCATTGCTGTTGTTGCAGCATCATCACTTTGATTCCATTGTTATCACCTGCTGTTCTGCCCATTCTAGGATGTTCTTGTTTGCATCTCAGCTTCTCTATTGATGTTATTTCAGAATAAGGCTGCCCTGTACCAACATGCCTTCCAATCCAGTCAGTTGATTTTTTGTACATTTGTTAGTCAGGTTGACAGCACACCCATCCTACACACAAGAAGAGCAATTTTCTAATCATATAGTTTGTTTCACCATTATCCAACTAAGTTTTTTCCATCCTACTTAGTTCCTATGAATATATTCTGGAGCTGAATCAAACCAAAGTCCAAGGGAATCAAGAAAGTTAAGCCTCTGTCCAAGAGACAAAACCAATCTTTTTCATTTGAATTAATATGGAAGTTCCATGTATCATTAGTAATTCATTCACTCATATATTCATTCATTCAACAAATATTTACTGAGAACTCTCAGACACAATCAGTGTCAACACATAGAAAATTTAAATGACCACAATATTGTTGATGTTTACCTAAGAAGAGTCTTAATGGAGACTAGGAATAGGAACCAAATCTGTGATTTCATTGGCAGAAGGAATTTCCAGGTGAAGAAACTCTACCTACCAATGAAGGTTGGCACATTCTTTGAGATATAGTCTTATATTGACTATATATATAAAACACATATATATGTATATATATATATATATATATATAAATGACATTCTAGAATCACAGACAGTATATGTCATATTCAGGCTGGTAATAAGCATTTATTATACCTTTGCTAGTTGCCAGGCCCTATCCTAAGTAATGAGGATACTCTTATCTACTCATACACTTGATCAGAAATTTGTCAACAAGTCAACAAGCATTTATTAAGCACATCAAAAGCATTTATTAAGTGTAAGATGAATCCAAATCTTCTTGGCTTCAAAATCAGATCTCTACCTACTGTATTATACTGTTTCTCATAAGACAGTCTCATTGGTGAAAATTTAGGGGGGAATTAGTATTGCATAAAGGACTTTTTTAAAAGACATTACATTTAAGTGAGGGTTAATTTTTTTTTTATCTTGAAAATCTGTCTTGGGATATCATGGGTTTTTCCTTAGGCAGAGGCTAGATGAACTGTTGGTATGTATATCAAAGAATAAATCTTAGGTTGGGTATTCATTGGACTAGATGACCACTAAGGATTCTGATACTAGAATAAATATCAGATCTCTTAATGCGACCACCTTAAAATGTCTGGCAGAATTAAAAACATGAGCCTAGGTCTCTTAGCCCTCCATATATTATTGACATAATCTGGGTCAGAATGAACCTTACACCTCACTAAAAACTAGGGATTGCTTATTTCAGAGTCAGGCACAATCATTTTTGTAGGGTTGGATGACAAATTCTGATGTGCACCACAGATCACTCATTCACTCCATTCCTGGACAATGGGTTCAGCTATGGAACAGAGTGGCTTTTTTTTTTTTTGTAGAGTTCACATGTACAGTTATCTATGGCTTAAAGAATTCTTGAAGGGAAACACCTGAGACTTTTTTTTTCCTCTTGCATAGCAATGTTTACAGACTTCTAGAATCAATGGAAGTCATTAAGCAGTGATTCTCAACAATCTTCCATTTCATTCATTCAGAAAAGAACTTGCCCAAGGCTATAATTGCTAATGCTCATTGTGTGACAGAATAATATATTCTAATAGAATTTAAAATACTCCCACAAAGCTATCAAATAAAGGGTCTTCTAAAGAAGATTTTACTCTAAAAATATGGGTTTCCTTTTCTTTACTTCAGAGTCTCAGTCTCTGAGGTAGGCTCTTACTTCATCTTTAGCTAATAGACATTAATTCCTTATCACTGACCAGACAACAGCCCTCAATATTCAAGCTTCTCATTTACATAATGCTCCTCATCCCATTCCTAGTTAAAATATAATTTTTTTTTCTTTTTACATAATGCAGATAATTGAGATATTTAAATATTACTCTCTATCCAGTCAAAGAGATCATTCCTTTGAAATGAAGCCAACAATATCTTCCTAAAATGGTACTTTTGGAATATAGTGTGCTAAAGTAGCTAGTTAGCCTAGCTGATAGGGCACTGGGCTCTGGACCAGGAGATCTGAGTTCAAATCTTGCCTAAGATACTTACTATCTTTGTCCCTAGGCAAGTGATTTCATCTCTTTCAATCTTCTCTCATCAATAAAAGAAGGTATAAAACTAAAGGATCTCTCAGGTCCATTTGAGGAATTAGGAAGATCAAATTTAACTCTCCCTTGATTGTGAAAATTAAATCAACTCCCCTGCCCACTTTTTAGATTTAATCACCAAAAGTGTAAACACCCTACTTAAAGTTGTGGGGAGATCTGCCCATTTTTAGATTTAATCACCAAATGTGATAACACCCTATTCACACATGACTGGGGGAGGTCTATGACCCACATGTGCAATAGTGGGTGATGAATCAGAATTAAACTAACTTCCCCCTGCGCAGTCCTAAAGAAAAGCTTCAACTGTGATTGGTAGGTGTAAAATTAGGTGTAAAAAAAAAAGACGCAGGAAGTGACGCAAAAGAAAGTGTCTTTAAAAGAGAGTGACAACTTCCTAAGTGGAGTTCAACTTGGACTTCGGCTTCTTCTGGAGTTCTGAGTTGAAGACTAGAGAAGAATCTGCTGACTGTACCTGAGACCCTGTTCCTGGTGAGGCTCTTCTTAAATGTCTTCATTTTGGACTGGCATGTAGTGAGTGAAAAGGATGACTCCTTTCCTGGATATTTTCTGAAGAAACTAGCCTCAGGAGAGACCTACTTCTTGAGAGAATTTTCCTCAGGTCCACAGCTTTGCTGAGGTCAGCTGAAACTAACTCTCCCTGCCCAAGTTGAGCCAGAGGCTGGGAGTAAATTACTTAGTGCTTAGGCTAGATATCTTACCCTGTCCTCCCTCTGATTTCCTACTTCATTCTTTCCATATTTTGTAAATAAATTGTAAATAAATCTCTTTGGAATTAATATAAATTCTTAGAGACCTTATTCCTAAATAATACTGTCCAACCTTTCTATATAAATAACCCCTTTTCCTCTTACAGAATAAATCTATGACGCAGTCATCCTATGAAGGTAATGTTCAAATATGGTGTATCTCAAATGCTTAGTAAACAGCTCTATACAGAAAACATAGAATTGAGGAAGAGATTTGAAAAGCTACATCACTAGGTTTCCCACCCTTCTAATGTAAACTAAAACAAAGACAATAGACAGAACATACTTTTGTCCCAGGATGCTGAAAACCTATTCTTAGAATACACATGACTGAGTTCAACATCTAATTATCAAGAATAAGAAACTATAATAGGAAATTACTAGTTTGTATTTACTTTCTCCAATATCTTCACTTCAAAGGGAACACCTCCTTAGTAGTTGGTATTTATTCTCCCCAAGGGACTTCCTCCCTGTTGTCTGCCCCAACCCCTTTGCTGTGCCCTCCCAAAGCCATTTATTTTGGCATCCTTTTATAATAATGCTGCCTCAGACCCTTTTTAGCTATTTGACCATAGGCAAGTCACTTAAACATTTTCTGCCTCAATTTCCTCATCTACAAAATGGGGCTTATAATAGCATCTACATCATTAGATTCTTAAGAGACTCAAATTAAATACTATATGTTAAATGCTTTTCAAACCTTAAAGAATTATACAAGTTCTTGTAATCATGAGTTATTATTTAAAGATTAACATTAAATCTATCATTCTTTTTCTTCTCAAATAATATTAGAGACAATTTGCTGACTGTAGTTTTTCAAGAACAGGGAGAACAGAATTATCATATCCCTTGTTCTAGATGCTAAACTTCTATTCATGTAACATAAATCTCATTTTTTTTGGTCACCATGTTACATTGATTATTATTATCATCTTATTTAATGGGGGTGCTTTATGAGGAATGGACTGAAGCAATAATAATGAAAGGCTCTGATGACTTTATAATTGGTTGCAGGTGCAAATTTAAGAGCAGAGAAAAGGCATGGCAATGGATTCCATGAAGATGGTGGAAGAATTTCTATTCTAGACCACTCTTTTCCTTTCTAGAAAGGAATGTGCTTCACCTGGTTGACCAGAAACCTAATTGCTAAGCCTGGGAGACTTTTTTAAATGGTAATACTACAATTAAAAATAACTCCTTGGTTAAATTAAATCATCTCAATAAGTATTTATAAGCTCATATTTCATGTCAATCATTATGTTAGACTTGGGCTAGGAAAAAAATGAAATAATTCTTGTCCTCAAGAAGCTTATATTCCACTGGACATAGAATAGAGTTCCTTCCTTGAACCTAGAATAGCAGTTGGAAGGATGCTGGCTGTGTTGCTCATAAGTCTCACAATCAGACTTTCACCCTCAAAAGGTCTTTTCCTTGGAATACCTATGACTGTACAGAAGGCAGAAGACAAGAATAGTGGGAAAACATTATTCTGAACTTTTCTATTTGCAAATATTGGGTGATAACATCTGGCAAGGGTGAGCTAAGTATATATCTGTCAATTGGCTTTTCTGGAACTGGTCAGCAACCAGGAAGGTGCTTCCATATTCCAATCATGAAAGCTATACTTCCTGCAATTGCTGGAACTGCCCACTGGTGATCTCTTTCTACAGAAGACTGGTAAATACCATCTGTAATTTGCTTGGGAAGCACTCATACTAACCCAATATCAGACTGTCTTCCATGTTGGGTGAGGATGCCCCTGGACCTCCTGAATAAGTTGGTCAAGATGGAAACCTACATTCAGCTTATGTATTGGGAAGTCCTAGGTCTGAGGAATCATAGTTTGGTAAAAAAAAAATGAGGATCTATTTCCCTAATGTGTCATAGAGACTATGGATGACTGGCTTCTGGAGATCGGCATAAACTTGCCAGGCACCTGAGCCTAAATCTAGCTTAGTTTCCTTGGCAAAAAACTGCAGCGTCTACAACAGGGTTCTGCCCTCACATTGACTATCCAATCTTCCCTTGTAGGGGAATCTCTAAAGTCTTTAACAACAAACAATGAGGCTATCACTCTGCAAGTCTCATTATCCAAAGTAGGATTGCAAGGCAAACAAGATTAATAAAGACTGAGTGAGTACAGTTCACATGAGTGTTGGACCAGGATCCATCAAGTTACTTTTGTAAAAAAAAAAAATAGTTTTTTATGATGCCTCTTAATGCTCATGACTTTCCCCTGAGATTATCTCCAGTTATTCATTATATATCTTATTTATACACAGTTGTTTTCCCAGTATCTCCCACTCGCCTATTAGACTATGAGGTCCCTGATGGTAGGGAACATGCTTTTGCTTCTCTTGGTATTCACAGCTCTTGGCATAGTTCCTGGCACATAGTAAGCACTTAATTGCCTGGTGACCTGACTTGGTTTGGTCATGTGTAACAGAGTCTTGACTCAGGTCAGAAGAGTCACTTATATTTATGTGTGATACCAGGAATGAGAAAGGGTAAAACAAAGAAAAAGAGAGGCATAGAGAGACAGAGAAGCTAAATCAGAAGGAGAGACACAGAGAGCTAGAGAGCAGAATGAGTTAAGAGAATGAGAGTGACAGAAGAAGAGAAGAGATGCAAGGGGTTTTGTGGAGATAGAATTGAGAGGATTTGACAAGTAATTATCTTTCTGAGATAGATAGAAAGAGTAACAAGTTAATTACTAGCCAAGGGAAAAATCCAATGCAGCCAACAAAAGGAGTTAAGGGTTAAGGAAGGAGACCTTATACCAGCCTGAGGAAGCAAATACCATTTGCACAAGAGTACAAGATAGAGAAATCATGAGAAAGAAGGATGAGGCTCAGGGTGGGATGGAGATAGGGAAGGAAATATTATTAAGTGGGGTCAAATAACAAGAAATGGGGCATGCTATGGAGTGATGCTGTCTACTAGAGAGAACATGTTTTAGTTCACAAAAGTCATAGCTGCTCCTCTTGCTTAACTTCTTAAAGGGCAATTGTCCTACTGGCCCTAGAACTTGATACCCTCTAAAGTAGGAAATACTTTTCTCAATGTCCTTTTTGTGTGAATTCTCCTATCTGTGATACAAATTTCATTATACAAAGTTTCTTTTCTATTTCTTCCTTCAGTTCTTTCTTTCTTCCTTCCTTCCTTCCTTCCTTCCTCCCTTTCTTTCTTTCTTTCTTTCTTTCTTTCTTTCTTTCTTTCTTTCTTTCTTTCTTTCTTTCTTCATTCCTTCCTTTCTTTTTCTTTCTTTCTTCCTTCCTTCCTTCCTTCTTTTCTTTTTCTTTCTTCCCTCCCTCCTTCCTTCTTTCTTTCCTTCCTTCCTTTCCTCCTTCCTTCTTTCCTTCCTTTTTTTCTCTTCCTTCCTTCCTTCCTTCCTTCCTTCCTTCCTTCCTTCCTTCCTTCCTTCCTTCCTTCCTTCCTTCCTTCCTTCCTTCCTTCCTTTCCTCCTTCCTTCTTTCCTTCCTTTCTTTTTCTCTTTCTTTCTTGATTTCTTCCTTCCTTCCTTCCTTCTTTCTTGCTGGTCTCTTATTCTTCTCAACAATCATCTGAAATGGACTTTGTCTCCCTCTCCATTTCCTTAGAATATAGTAGAGTTGTAAATTAATATTATCCCTTTAAGCAGCTTTTAACGATGAAGAGTTTAGTTTAATTAAAATAGAGATAGTAAAAATATATAGTAAAATGGATTTAGTAAAGGAGAGAAATATAGGAAAGAGGCAGAGGAAGAAAATTTCCTAATGTCTATACTAGTTATCCTATAACTACCTATAATCAATATCTAAAACTGCCTATATCTACCTATTACTGCCTATAACTACTGCTAATAACAACCACCCCACAAAGTTCCAACCCAATCCAGCCCAATCAAAACCAAAAATCCAATCTTTACATCTATTTGCCCCATTTGTGTTTCATGCTATTCTCCTTTAGCAAATTCAAAACACAGTGACTTTTGTCAATTCCCCTTAGATCTCAGAGCCCGAGGATGAGTTTTGGAATGTTTTTTTGTGATATTATAAGTAAAAAAGTCTTGGGTCATCTTGTAGGGAAACACCACATATCATCCACTCCATTCCTTGTGTATTTATAAATGGTCTTTGTCTGCCAGCCTATTTTTTCAAGCAATCTTGCTCCCCATACATGAGAGGTAAAGGCCAGATGCCAAGCAATTTGAAATGCAGAAGCTCCCCACAGTGAAGCAATTATTGCCTTGGAGGGTCTTATTATCCTCATCCTGCTAAGATTTCCTTGCAGAGCAAACAGACTTTTTACTGTGATGTATTTACCAGACTCTAGCAGGTGAATTGTTAGAGATGCAGATACACCGGGCTGAGAAGGCAGACATGTCATAACAGTCTACATCAGAGAGGTTGTGATCAAAATTAAAGTCTCTGCCAGCCTCCCCCTTCCCATTCCACAAAGTCCTAGCATCTCCAGAATCCTGGTAAAGGGTGGTTATTTCTCTTCTCCTTTTCCTGGCTTCTCTCCTATGTAAATCAGGATGGAATTTCATAAGAACAGGTCTTGATCTGAGAGCTTATTAAACACTATCCATTTGGGGCAACATTGGAGGAGCTGTGAATTGGTCCAACTGTTGTGGAGAACAATTTGGAATTATGCAAGACAACTGATTAAACTAATCATACTCTTTAACCCAGTGATCCTTCTATTGGTTAGACATTCCTAGGAGAACAAAGGTAGAAAGAAATCCTACATGCAGAGATCAAAGGAGTAAAGCAGCACTTTTATAGTAGCCAAGAACCAGAAATTCAGAAGGTACGTGCCCATGGATTAGAGGAGAATTAATCAAAGAGATCAATGGCTATGTTGAAATATTGTTGTGAAATAGGAAATGACAAATTCAAAGAAACATCAGAATATTCACAGGCACTTATGAAATAAGTCAAAAGAGAATTAAAAGGGGAGGAGAAGAGAACAAGCACCTATAGGCATTATACTAAGCATGTTACAAATATCTCCTTTTATCCTCACTAGATCCCAGGAAAGTGTGTGTTATTATTATTCCTATTTTACAGTTGAAGATGAGATAAGCAGAGGTTAAATGACTTACCCAGAGTCACCTATCTATGATGTATCTGAGGTTGGATTTAAACTCAAATAGTCCTCATTTTAGACCCAGTGCTCTACCCTCTTTAAGTGACCCAATATACACATGACAACAATGATGTAAATGAATAAAACCACTAAACAGAAATCAAAATCTGAATAATTATATTATCCAATCTTGTCACTACAGAATAGATAATGAAAAACTATTCTTTCAGGAGAACCAGAGGACACGAGAGGAACAGAATGTCACATATATTATCCCTATTCAGTTGTTTTGCATTGTCACAAATTTCATTTCTGGGCCTAGAGGAAGGGATAATATAATCTAGAAATATCCATTATGTGAAAAACAAAGATGCAAATTAAAACTTTTTTTGGAAAAGTAGGAAGGAAAGACAGAGGGGAGAAGGAGGAAAAGAGAGAATGAAGGAAGAAAGAAAAGGGAGAGAGAATAGAGGAATAAAGGAAAGATGGGAAAGGGGAAGGAAGGAGGGAGGGAAGGAAGGAAGGAAAGAAGGAAGGAATGAAGAAACTAAGGAAGGAGAGAAGGAAGAAGGGAAGGAGAGAAGGGAAGAAGGAGGGAAGGAAGGGCCTTTGCTGTTCAAAGTAAGATGGGAAGGTTGAAGATAATTGGTTCAGAGGTGAGTGGAGTTCATAATATCAGAAAGTACATGTCAGAGGTAGCCTTTCAATATTCCTTTCTTCCATCAGATGGACATACACTCTCTAAGATGAGCTATTAAGCACTTGTCATGGCTACCTCTCTTGGGATAGTGAAGACAATTGTTCAGACATGCAAGAGTAGCTGCATCATCTAAGACAGTGGTTCTAAAGCCTTTCTAATGCCGTGACCCCGCAATACAGTTCCTCATGTTGCGGTGACCCCAAACCAAAAAATTATTTTGGTGGCTACTTCAAAACTGTAATTTTGCTACAGTTATGATTTGGAATGTAAATGACTGATATGCATTATGTATTCTCATTGCTACAAATTGAGAGGTTGAGAACCGCTGATCTAGAGAAGCTATAATTACACCCAAGTCACAAACAAGTATATTTTTAATAGAGAATTCTTGAAAGATCTTAGTTTTCATTTGGATTTTTGTTATACTAGTTAAACAAGAAAACAAAAATTGAAACATATTTCAAATGCAAAGATCAGTCTTTACTAAAGGCAAAATACTAAGTCATAAAGCAAGTAGGAGGGTACTTTAAAATCCTAGAACTAGATTGGGTAGCATAGAAGTCTATTTGTGAATATTTTATATATTTTTATTCCCTATCTATGGGTTTGATTCATGCTGGCTATGGTCGTGAGAACAGCTGCTAGGGAAAGAAAAGGGTTTCTTCTCTCAGATTTATTTTGAAGAGAAATAAAACCACACCATAAATTCCTATTCCTGAACCTTTCATTTTGATATAAACTGCAAATAACTCTCAGCATGAGCCATAAACTCAAACTAATAGAATTAGAAGGTTATCGTTGGGTGTAAAAAAATAAAATTGGTATCACGCGAAATGAAAACTAATATCAGGAGAGTCAAATTTCCTTAGAATCAGCAAGACAACTCAAGAATGTTTTTGTAATATGGTGGAGGATAACTGTTCACTATGGGTCTGGGGAAGAGAGGAAGATAAGAAAAGGAATATTAAAAATAATATGGTCTAAGTTTTCTCTTCATCAGTCCCAAAATGTCCTGACATTCAAACTATATATTATAATTAGCCAATAAGAAGAAAATGATTCCTCCTAAAAATAAGTCAAAGTCAAGGAAAGATGAACAAATGTAGAAATTAAGTTGACTTGACTACATATGATATATTATCCAGAAAAAAAGTCAGGAACTTATTACTGTTCCAAAGTCCTATCACTCCTTCCTGTGGTTGTTGTCCTTTATACTCAAAGAGGACCAAAATGACCTCACTACGTCTGGGTCAATGTATAATATGCCTGACAATGGCTGATCAGGTAAATACCAGCTTGGAAGGTGTTATCAAAGGTCGAGCACAGAAAGCCCAAATGAACATTTGGGACAGAGATACCTCTAAATTTAATTTTGGTCTAATCTCACAGTTCCTTCCTATGTGTTTTATGGGAAGAATTTTTTTTTAACGTGACGAGACTCCTACATGCATTCTCATTCCATTTAGTGAATGACAGATGATGATGGAAACCATTCATTGTCATGGTGAGCAATTTTGTGGCTGAGGCAAATAATTTTTAACTCCAATTCAACTATTTAAGACAAATTTAGTGGGGAAATTTAGCTGGGGAAAGACCCCAGCACAGCAGCATTTATGGGTAGAAATGCTGAGATAACACAATAATGCTGCTGGGGATGCTACAGGCATTGTAGCTAACAAGGTGTCAAGTATAATTTTTTCTATGATACTGAATAAATGTAAGGACTGTAAGTACACTAAACTTTGATATCGTAGGGCAAAAGCCCAGGTGCCTCACCCTACTTATAGCTCTGAAAATATCTAAAGCCCATGCCTATTGTTTTGTTTTGGTTCAAATTTAGGATGAAAAGTTTTCATCCAAGTCAGTTCCAAATAGAAAAAAATTCTCGTAGCATAACTTCACCAGTTGCCCCTTCCCAATCCCCTAACATACAATTTTTGGAGAAAAAATTAAAGTGAATCTGCTATTTTATATACTTCAAGTATCCAGTTTAAATGTAAGCTAAGAATCACTAAAAACCTAAGACTGTCCAGGTTTTCCATTAGTGATCTCTAGCCAAGTAGCAATTACTCACCCTGGAGTATTTCCTTTTGGGACTCTGAAAGGTGGCACTTCTGCAATCGACTAGTAGTATATAGCAATTTCGACCTGAAAGGAATTAAAATAATAAGTTATATGGATACACACACACACATATATATATATAATCCTATCTGGATATACTGTTCCATATAGCCGATCCCATGCATACTAGCCCCCCTCAGAAACTGAAACATAGGGGGCAGCTAGGTGGTTCGGTGGATTGATTATCAGGCTTAGAGACAGAAGATCCTAGGTTCAAATCTGGCCTCAGACACACAACTAGGAACAAGTCACTTAACCCCCATTGCCTAGCCCTTACCACTCTTCTTTCTTGGACACAGTGTGGGTTCTAAGGTAAAAGGTAAGGGTTAAAAAAAAGAAAATGAAAATGAATACACCTTATAAGCAGAGGCATACTGGTTAATGTTTAACATATCTCTCTAAAAAAGGTACCCATGATACACTTTTAAAATTTATTCTACAAAATAACATTTTCTCCATTTTTCTTTTGTATGTGTTACCATTTATTTTTATATATATAACATGATAGGATTATCATAAAAATAATATAATACATATGATTTGTTGTAAATATACATTAAATATAATAAATATGCTTATCTTAGAGAAACAAATTCTCACATTAGCTAAGTCCAAAAATCTATACCTCATTCTTTTTTTTCCCCTCATTTCTCCTTCTTCCCTCTCCCCAAGAAGGCAGATAATATGACATAAGTTGCACATATATTATCATATAATACATTTTCCCCTATTTGTCATATTGTGAAATAAGACACATATTGCTTACACTAGAGAAAAATTCATGAAGGGAATAAAGTAAAGAATAGTTTGTTTCAATCTGCATTTAGACTCTGTTCCTTCTATGGTGTTGGATATCCTTCTCTTTTCTGAGTACCTTGGATCTGTTCTTGATCCTTGCCTTATTGATAATAGTTAAGCCATTCATGGTTGATTATCATACATAATTGTTATTACTGTGTTCAACATTCTTCTGGTTCTCCTCATTTCACTTTGTATCACTTCATATAAATCTTTTGAGGGATTTTTTTGTTATTTCTTTTGTCCTTTCTTATGGCACAATATATTTCCATTGCAATTATATACCACAACTTGTTCAGCTGTTCCCCAATTAATGAACATCCCTTCAGTTTCTGGTTCTTTGCCACCACAAAAAGAGATGCTATATTTTAGAATATAGTTTCTTTTCCTTTTTCCTCAATCATTTTTTTTCTTAAGTAAAGAAGTAAATAATAAATCAAACTATGCTTTTTAGTATTTGCAAATTTCCAAGGCATAAATGCTCTCACAGAAAATGTAATTAACAGCTCTTGGTGACCCAACTTCAGATGGTCCCCGCACATCCTTACTTGTAACAAAGCAAAATAATTAAACAAATCAACCAATATGATATTAATGCCTGACAACATATACATTTATGTTCCTTTACCTCTTGACTAATGGGACAGAGATGTATATTTCATTATTTGTTCTCGGGGACCAAGATTGATTTTTCAAAGACTAAGTTTGGCTTTTTTTAAAAAAATTATCTTTTTATTTACACCACTTTTAGTTATTGTACTATTTTTATGATTCTGTTTATTTCATTTCATATCCATTCATACATATACTCTGTTGCTTGTAAATTCTTATATTCCTCATTTCTCATAAAACAATATTTTATTACATTCACTAACATTCTTCTCCAGCTATTTGGCAGTCAGTAGGTATTCCATTTGTTTCTAAAATTTAATACCAATCAAATCAATCCATAATCATTTATTAAACTTCTGATCTATGCCAGGTAATATGCTAGGCACTGGGTATACAAATAAAAAGCCCCTGTCCTCAAAGTAATTATGTTTTAAAAGGTGGAAGACTGTAGAAGCATATATTGAAATATTTGTTGTCCAGTCATTTCAGTGGTATCTGACTCCAAATGCTGTGGAGGGATGAGGTTTGGCAAAGATACATTTCCTTTTTCAGCTCTTTTCACAGATGAGGAAACTGAGGCAAACAGGGATAAGTGACTTGATCACAGCTAGTAAGTATCTGAAGCCAGATTTGAACTCAGAAACATAAGTCTTCTTGATTCCAGATTCAGTACTCCATCCACTGCAGCACCTAACTGTCTGAAACAGGAATGCACAAATATATTTATCTACCACAAAAGTGTCTCCATGAATATTTTGGTATATATGTCATCTTTCTGTTTATTTCTTTATTTGTTTTCATTTCCTTTATTAATAAATCTTGGTGTATGACCAGGAGTAGATTTGCTGGATCTAAGACTATAAAAAATATCATTTTCTGAACAAAGCCATAAGACAACCTGCAAAGTAGAGAAGCAGAAGCAACCAACAGTGATTGGACCTGATACTAGACAGTCTAGGAAAGTGTAGAAAAGAGCTATGGGTCATCTTTTGTCTCTCTCTCCATACTCAACCACACCCAGAGAAGCACCATGGACAGCAGTGCCTTCAAAAAGAGAATACTGTCTATAGAATGAGGAAGAATGCAGAAGAGAGGGCCATGGTAGCTAAAGTGAGGAATTAGCAGATCGTGAAGCTGCATTGTCTTTGTGTATGTCTTCTGGAGCATCATCATGTCCTCTTCTGTGTCGCACAGGCTGGTCTCTGTGCTTCCAATGAAACTGAAATATCTGCAAGAGTCAGACATACTCTGACATTTCAAAAGCAGTTTCATTGGCTTCTGGACACGAATGTCTCCTAAAAAAAAACAAAAACCATGAAGACATCCAACAAAACAGAAATACAATTGTGGTCCGAACTGGTAAATGTACTAAATGTTCTTCTTGTTGCCTAATACAGGGGCTCTTTGCAAGGTGAAATGTACATATGTGCATGTACACAGATATAGGACTACCTATATGTGATTTTATATGTCTATACAGAGCATGTGTATATGTATATGCACAATGTGTAAACACATAAACACAAATGTGTTTTTACATATCTATACATGTGATGTGTTACACACAAATATTGGTATATTAATATAGGTATATATGTGTTTATATGTATATACATATATATGTATATAACACATGTAAAAATGGAGATTTGAACCCCAGACTTCAATCCCCAGAAGTCCTTGGTACTTCCCAGAATTCCCTATAATCTCACCTGCGATTCCCACATGGGCAAGATCACAATTTGTATTTAAACTGGTTGTAACGCCTACTTCACTTTCTTCCTCTACTCAGAGATTGCAAGATGTAGTAAGTGGCTGTGAATGGGCTAATGTGCCCTAGGCACATGCTTTTCTTATCTTGTATTTTCTTATTTGCTTGATTTCTAATAATCTTAATAAACCTCATAAAATATAATACTTTTAGTAGAGAAACTAATTTAATTTTTACACACATATACAATTATTCCTTCCACATAGTTGGGATTAGAAGTGCTATCCACACCCCCATGATCTGGAAAATCCATAGAATTATTTGGCCTCCCTTCATACCAGAGTCTGGTATGAAGTCTGAATTTTGTCTTTTTCTTTTATGAAGTGTTTCCAGTACCTTATTGTACATTTCAGGTTCCGTATACATTTCTGAGTTAATAAACTTTTTCTATGTTATCTCCTGGTCTTCATGTGTTGGCTTCCGCAAAACTCCCAAGACATTCCCAGTTAGTTTCTTATGTTGACCCACAATATATAGAAACCTGGCCTCAACAAGGCTTTGACCTGAACTAAGAGAATATAATCAACCAATCAAAGGGTAAGAAGGTAGGTTATATACCATCCTCTGGACAAAGGCCAAATGTGGAAATTGCCTCCAGTGTTATACCCCTTCCTTCTACTACATAGGATTCTGAATTCCCCTTCTGAGCAAGAGATTAGACCTTCAGGGAAATTATAATCTAACTACTACTCAGGAGGAAAGTCAGAATGAGGAAGGAATAACTATATATATACATAAATCTCTCTCTATCATCTATCTATCTATCCATCTATCTATCTATCTATCTATCTATCTATCTATCTATCTATCTATCTATATCTATCTCTCCATCTATTTCTCTCAATCCATATATCTTTCTATCTATCCATCTATCTATCTCTTTCAATCTATCCATCCATCTATCTATCTCTATCCATCCATCTTCCTATCTATCCATCCATTTATCTCTTTCTATCTATCCATCCATCTGTCTTTCTATCTATCCACCCATCTATCCATCTATCTATCCATCCATCTATCTCTCTATACATCCATCTTTCTATCTTCCTATCTATCCATACATCTATCTCTGTCTATCTATCCATCCATCCATCTATCTTTCTATCTGTCTATCTATCTAATCTATGTATTATCCTACCTACCTATCTCTCTATCTTATCTATCCATCCATCCATCTATCTATATAATCCATTTTAGCAACCTCTCTCTCTCTCTGTGGGTCTGTCTGTCCATCTATCTATGTCTTTCTGTTTATATACATGTGTGTATGTGTATACATATGCACATACATATATGAAAGTTTTAAATTATAAATGTAAATTTAAAAATTTCTAAATATTTAAATTATAAAAATAAATTTAAATTAGTGTATATATACACATATATTTTAATATGTTTATTTAAATTATTATATATATACATATATATTTTTATGTATTTATATAAATCACATGTGGACTTCAAAATAGGCCTGTAAAGTAGGGACTGCTATTATCCCCATCTAACAGATTGGGAAACCAAAGCTCAGAGAAGTGAAAGTCTTTTCTAAGGTCAGATAGTAAGTGACTAAGCCAGGATTCAAACTTGGGCTTCCTAACCTCAAGTCTGATGCTTTCTTTGCTATGTCATCTACTTGTCTCAACTATATAATGCCACACAATGAAGAGGAAGACTTCTAACCCATTGATCAGACAAAGGTGTATGCTGGTAAATGTTTAACAATCAGCTCTTGGGGAAGAGGGGAGGTGCTCTCAAACATACTTTTGCATTTTGAAAGAAGTTTCATTGGCTTCTGGACACTAATATCTCCTAAAAGAAACATGAACAGGCCTGATAAAACAGAAGTATAATTAGGAACCTAATTGGTAAATTTGCTTAATGTTTTCTTGTTGCCTATCATAGGGGCACTTTTAAGTTTAATTTGTATTATAATTTTCTCCATCACTTCTTAAGCCCAATCAATAAAAAATACATTTTTAGAGTTTGCCAATTTCCAAGTTGTTAATGCTCACACTGAATATTTAACGATCATTAAGTCACTTTGATATGACTCCAGCATTCCCCTGTCCAAACCCTTGGGTAGGGTTTTGCAATATTATTTTGACAAGAGTCACAACAGATGAGAAATGGGTGGGTTGATGGAACTACATCCATTGACACTGACATCAATGGTATCTCTTTTGGTACCTGCTGTCACCTTCTTTAAAGTTTATGTTCCCTGAGGGCAGGATTGCTTTTGCCTTTTCCTTATATCCCCAGCACTCAGTCCAATAGTCCTATAGGTCTTATCCAGGTACACTGTCCTACATTAATGTTTCATTCCCCCCCATATTACTCATATTTTGAAATCATGCAGAGATCTATTGCTCATTATTCTACAGGAATAATAATTATAACTCACATTCAAATAGCCCTCTACATGCATGCATTAATTGGTTATCAAAAAAATCTTCTGAGGTAGGTAGTTATTATACTCATTTTGCAAATGAGGAACATTGGCCCTTAGAGAGGTGAAAATATTTGCCCACAGTCATGCAGCTAGCAAGATGCAGAGATGAGATTGCAATAATCAATTCAGGATCCTTTTCACTATTCTATACTATGTTTCCAGCCAGTATTCATGAGGCTTTCCCACCAGCATGGTGCAGTGGACCTAGATTCCAATTCAGCCTCTGTTACTTACCACTTGTGTGGCATTGGGCAATTCATTTAATCCTCCCAACTATAAAGAAGGGATTGGACTCAGTGGTCTCAGAGGTCCCTTCCAACTTTAAATTGTGATCCTTTTGAGTCTCACCCCTTGGAGCCCTTCCTATCAGTAAGAGAGTTCCAAAGAAACTGTTTCTTCTTCCTAGGCAGTGGCTTTAGGGATGCAGACATGTAGGTTTCTCTCCAAATTATTCATGAGCTTTTCCCTTTCAGTTTGGCACTGAGAGGTTTCCCCTCCTCTAAGAAAAAGTGAATGAGAAGACTATGGGGCAGAGGATAAGATGGGCTAAAGGACATACATCAATGAAAGGAAAAAGAAAGAAAGTAGGTTTTAGTTGCTCTTAGAAAATAAGACCTCATTATAGAGGGAAGATTTTAAAAACTTTATTCTGAAAGAAACAAAAAAGTGGACGTGTGCGAGCACATTTCAGCTTTGTGGCTTTAAGAGATGCCATTCGAAATCCGGACATCACAGGTTTTTAAAAGCACCAGTGCTACCCTTATCACTGGAGATAAAGCAATCACAGGTTTCCCTTTCAAATATTCTGCTGATTTGGCAATGTGCAGGCAGGCTGAAAGCTGTTTTCTGCCAATGTGATTGGGGGTAATCGAGTTATTATTTTTTCTTCACAAAAGAGTTTTATCAGAGGTAAGAAACATGAGTAAGAATTTATATTCTCCCTGGAACTTATTGGAAAACATTATTGAAAAGAACTAGTTTGCTTGAAACTGGGTGGTATAAGGGATAGGGATTTGGACTCAGAGACATGAGGACCATGGGCTAAACCTTGTCTCAGACACTTGCTCCCTATGTTACCCTGGGAAAATCCTTAAACCTTCCTTAAATATTCTTTTCCTCAACTGGAAAAAATGAAAGGGTTAGACCTGATGGCATCTAAGATCCTGGGCCTCTTTCTCTTGTTTTTTCTCTGGGAACCTTGATCCTAGATTTAGAAATGGAAGAAGCTCAGAGTCTAGACCCTTCATTTTACTTACAATGAAACAGAATTCTAGGACCTTAGCTTATGTTGCTGCTGTTGTTGTTCAGTTGTTTTCAGTGGTTTGTAAACCATCACTGCCCCTTTTGGGGTTTTCTTGGTAGAGATACTGGAATGGTTTGCTGTTTCCTTCTCCAGCTCATTTTAACGATGAGGAAACTGAGGCAAACAGCATTAAATGACTTGCCCAGGATCACACACAGCAAGTAAGTTTTTGAGGCCACATTTGAACTACCTAACTGCCCCATCATCTAGCAAAATGCCTTTATTTTACAGATGAGGAGTCCCAAGACTTTGAGAGACTAGCCTAGTGTCTAGTAAGTAATTGAGCTGGGATTCGAACCCAAGCCCTCTGATCCCATATCAACTCAAACTTCTTGGATCTTTCTTTTGTCAGCAGATAAATTACAATACTTCAGCACATTTACATTTATATGCACAGATATAGACACTCGTAATGCTCTAAGTTTTACACAGTACTTCAATACATTATGTAATTTGAGTCTCCCAATGAATATGATATGCAATAGAAAGAGTAGATACAATAATCTCCTTTTTCCAGAGGAGAAAAATGAGGTCCAGGACACTTAAGTGACTTGCTTATGGCCATAGAGCTGTCAATAGTTAAAGGTTGAATTAAAATCCAGGATTTCTTTTGAATGCAACTTCAGTGCCATATAAAAAATATATGTGTATATTATATAATGTACATATAATATTTAATATAATAAATATTATATGCATATAATATTTCAATAGTACAAAGAGGTCCATTTTATTTTACTGTCTCCATAAGGGTCCATCATTTCTGGATACTAACATATCCCACTTGTCTTGTGGGCCTGAAGATCTTTTTTTTTTTTTATGCTTCTAGTTTATATTAACTACTTGTCTCAGTAGGGACTAACTAATCACTAGTCTGCTTTAATCAGCATCTACCTGACTGACCACATTTGTCATGCTTGCAGGTTGGATCATTTGGTATCATGAAACTGAACATAACTGGAGACCCACAAAATAGGAAACATTTCTAAAATTAAAGGGGAAAATGTAGAGTGAATATTTTTATGGCTAGGTTGTGATAAAATAGTCTTGGTCCACAAACTTAGAATTAAATATTCTTAGCCTGAGATCTGTAAAATTTGTTATTTAATTTGATGATGTTTAATTTGATATATTTTTAAATTTAAAATTGTAATTTAATTAATTAATTAAGAATATTTTTCCATGGTTACAAGATTCGTGTTCTTTCCCTCCCCTCTTCTCTCCCCAATCCTGGAACCAATGAGCAATTCCCCTGGGTTTTACATGTATCATTGGTCAAAATCTATTTCCATATTATCACCATTTGCAATAAAGTGATCATTTAAAGTCAACATCCCCAGTCATATCCCCATTGAACCATGTGATCAATCATATGTTTTTCTTCTATGTTTCTGCTCCCACAGTTCTTCCTCTGAATGTGGATAGCATTCTTTCTCATTAGGTCCCTCAGAATTGTCCTGGATTATTGCATTGCTGCTATTACATTCGATTGTGCCACAGAGTATCCATCTTTGTGTACAATGTTCTCCTGAATTTGATATATTTTTGATAAATTTCAGTATAATATTTTCCCTTGAAATCCTACATATTTTACATTTTGAATTTAAAATAGTATTCTGAGATAACATCTGTAGGCTTCACTAGAAGAAAAAATAGGTTCATGAGAAAAAAGGATAATAGAACATCAAGTGATCTTAGTAGCTAACTAGTCCAACCCTTTGACTTCACAGATGATAAAATTGAGGTTCAGAGGAAGTTAAGTGACTTACAGAGAGAGTCATATGGGTAGTAAGCATCTTGGGCTGGATTTGAACCTAAGATTTCTAGCTTTAGAGTTATTGCTCTTTCTACCATACTAGGCTGCCTCTCTTGGTGTCATATATGTATAAACAATGGACTCTGTTGAAAGAAATTGTTTATAGCCTGAGGCAAAAAAGAAAACCATGTTCATTCCCTGGAAGACAGAGGGTGAAGCTTTCTACTTGGCTTAGGACTAGATCTGAATTTTGATTGTTGTTGAGAATTCAGATGAAGATATTCCCTATCACCTTCTCTATAGCTTATGGCCTTAAAGAGCTGCTTAAAGCCCCAAAAGCTTAAAAGACATGATCAGAGTCACATAGACAATATGTATCAGAAGTAGGGGCTGGAACCCAGGTCTTCCTGGTTCGAAGAATAGCTTTCTAGTCACTATACTATCCTTCCAGGTTCAATAAACTAGGGTACAAGAGAGGCATCTTTATTTCATAATTCACCTAAACAGATCATTGATCTAGCAATAAAAGACAAACTCATACCCAAAGTCATTGTTAAGGACTCATTCAGATTTCTCTAGAAATTAATATAGCTATATAAGTAAATATATATGTGTATATGCATAAATATACTTACACATACATCTAGTACCCTGTCTGCAATAAATTCATTTCATCACTATAATTATATTCGAAGCACTCAGATATCCAAGTTTCCACCACTCTACAGCTACCTTCTCTACTCCCACTTTCTAAAACCCCTTTATTATTTTATTTCCCCATTAGAAAAAAAAGAATAAGATTTAGATTTCTGGACACAGATAATATGAAAATTTGTTTTACTTGGATAAGAATATTTATTATAATTTATTACATATTTCTTTTTTAAAAATGTAAACTCCTTAAAGGCAGGAACTCTCTTGAATATTTATATATGCAGCCATAGAACTTAGCATAATACCTGTCCTGTACTATTATTATTAATAATATCTCATATTATTAATAATACATTATCATTATATTAATAATTGATATCAATAAAACTATGATTAATAAATTGCTTCATCTATCTCCCTATCTATCTAAAGTGTTCATGGTACACAGGCTTGACACTTCAATAGCACCCTGACCTCTTTTATTTCTTAATTTTGAGCCATATTTTTCAAAATATATTTCATCATCTTTGCTGTGTCCTTTGTACATTTGAACAGAGGCCAAAAATATTAAAGTATGTGATAATTTAATGTAGATCTTTATTGATTTAATCATAAAATTTCTCTACTTCCTCATCCTCTGCAACAGAGGTTGGCCATAGTTATCTACTTGGTGGTCATTTTCCTTTATGGCTATCATGAGCAATTTGAGGTAAGGTGACCGAGTGTCCAAAGATAAGATACTTCTTTTTGCCTTTGGATACATGTTAAAGACCAATTCTGCCAACTTCCATTTTTTAGGAGAACCCATGGACCATTCTCCCACTTAGTTGCAACTTCTTTGTCACTTGGTTTCACTTAGAGTGAAACTTCCAATAATGACATAGTTCAGGTTGTTCAGGACTATGTCATGCATTAGTTGCAAAAGGATCTTTCATTTAGAGTGCCATTAATTAAATTAATGTTCATAAATGATCTAAAAATTATGTGATTCTCAGCATTTTCTGTATCCTTTTCCACCACTCTGAAAATGCCAGCTCAGGAGAAGGGGGTCACACAGGACTGAGGGCTATTTAATAAAAATTTAAAATGAATGAGAATTCCCCATCAATTGTCCAACCTACTAGTAATAACCGTCTCTCTTCTTGGGTAGGTTTGTCTTTGGAAGACAGTTCAACATGACTGAGATTATGATGGTGTCTGAGATGGTGTTAGAAGCCTTTCCACCATGGTAAAAAAAAAAAAAACCCAAACTTTTGATCCACTGCCATAGCCTCTCTGATCCAGGTACCTCTCCGTCACAATGATGCATCTGAGTGGGATTTGGAGGGAGGAGGATCTTTATCAGATCTAAGCACAGAAATGGCTGATAGAATACAGACTACAGGAAATGTTTTAGCCCATTCTTGAATTTATCTAGCCACAAAATTTCCATCTTGGTGTAAAACTACAATTTGAAAGTACTAATTCTATAAGTTAATAATGTGCAATGAACCAAGAAGTTGTAAGATTTACAACTTTTATATCTGAAAAAAAAGAGATAGAAACAGGAAGAAGGAGTTAGGGAGTCAATCACAAATGTTTATTAACAGCTTACACTGCCAGGCACTGTGGTAAATATAGAATATACAAAGAAAGGACAAAGCATAGTCCCCGACCTCAAGCAACTCACATTCTAAAGTGGAGGGAATCAGAAATGCACAATGAAAATAGAAACTATTTTTAACCAGGTCAGAGGACCTGGATATAAATCTCATTTCTCATACTTTTGTTGTTGCATAGTCCTTTTCAGTTGTGTTGAACTCTTCATAAACTTATGTGTGGTTTTCTTGGCAAAGATACTAAAGTGATTTTCCATTTCTTTTCTCCAACTCATTTTATGATAAGGAAACTGAGGCAAACAAGTTTAAGTAACTTAATCAGAGTCATGAAGCTAGTAAGTGTCTGAGATTGGATTTGAACTCAAATCTATCCTGATTCCAGACCTGATGTTCTATATCCATTGTGCCATCTAGCCTCCTTGGGCAAGTCACTCAACTGATCTCAATTTTCTCCTCAGTAAAATAAGAGAGTTAGCTTAGATGGCCTCAAGAATCCTTTCCACTTCTAAATCCATGAACAAATAAATCTTCTTTGACTTGTTTTTCTCATCTGTAAAATGAGAATTCAAAGGAATAGCTTCTGAGGTCCCTTGTCAATTAGTCAAGCAATAGGTATCTCTTCTTGCTTATTATGTGCCAAACATTATGCTAAGTTATAAGAATGCAAAAAATGAAGGGGGCAGCTGGGTAGCACAGTGGATTGAGAACCAGTCCTAGAGACGGGAGGTCCTAGGTTCAAATCTGGCTTCAGCCACTTCCCAGCTGTGTGACCCTGGGCAAGTCACTTGACCCCCATTGCCTAGCCCTTACCACTCTTCTGCCTTGGAGCCAATACACAGTATTGATTCCAAGACAGAAGGTAAGGGTTTAAAAAAAAAAGAATGCAAAAAATGGGGGGGGGGGGAGACAGCATCTGCCCTCAACTTGATTACATCCTAATGGAGAAGACAATGTGTAAATAACTGTACCTGTAGGATATACGTGATGTGTATAGAAGTTCATCTCAGAGGTGTAAAAATGGAGATTTGAACCCCGGACTTCAATCCCTAGAAGTCCTTCCTCTAGTTCCCAAGATGCCCTCTAATCTCACTGAGATCCCTACCTGGGCGAGATCAAAATTTGTATTTAAACTGGCCGTAAAGCCTACTGAACTCTCTCTTCCTGCTTCTGCTTCCAAAGACACGCATCTCTCAAGATGTAGTTTAAGTGAATGGGCTATTTGGCCCTTCTAGGCACGTGCTTTCTTATTTTGTATTTTATTTATTTCTTAATCTTTAATAAACCTCATAAAGTATAATACTTCTAGCAGAGAAACTAAATTTTAACTGCTACAGAGGATAGACAGGAGTCTTGAGAGGTGGAATAGCAGGAAAGACCAACAGAAGTTAGAATTTGAGCTGAATCTGGAAGAAAACCAAGAGGGGAAGGCGAGGAGAGAGAAAATCCCAGGGCATGAGGGAGACAGCCAGGGAAAAGTTCCAACATGCAAGAAGGATGATGTTACTGTATTGTAGACCATCTAGAAAGTAGTAAAACACAAGAAAACTAGAAAGTGAAGAAAGGGTAAGGTGGTGAAGGGCCTAATTTTTTTTTTTAAGGATTTTATATTTGATCTTGGAGATAAAAGGGAATCTGTTGAGAAGAGGCCTGGCATTGTTATATCTGTGCTTTAGGAGGACTATGTATATGAGGGTGAGAGAGGATGAGGAGTCAAGCTTGACAACATGGTTATGAGCTTGGGTCATTGTCACAGACTTGGCTGATGGCTCCCAGCAGGTCATTGGGAAGATGGCGACACTTTTGGCACTAATAGGTAAGCTGAGAACTAAGGTGGGATTGTGGAGAAAGAGAATCGTATGAGATTGGTGCTGATACTATTTCTATTTTATATATGAGGAAACTGAGGCTAGGAAAGTGACTTGCCCAAGTCATAGAGTTAGTAAATGTCTGAGGTATACTTTGAACTCAAATTTTCTTGGCCCTACATCCAGAACTCTATCCATTATTTCACCAATTTACCACAATAAATCTTAAAATCTTATACAGACACAGGTTGTTGTTGTGATACCAAAAACAACTTAGCCTTTCCAGAGCTCACATTCAACTAGATTCAGTTCATAAAGTCAGTCTTCATAACCACAAATGCACCTCTTATGGTTGGGCATTTAATTACTTGATGGACACCAATAGCTTCCTTGCATCAATAATTGAGTAAATGATCTGAAACTTCTTTCACCTCCCAAGACAAGCATTTATAGAAGAGCCTGGAAGCAGGCAAAGGTTTTTCTGTTGCTTGGACCACTGAGCTGATTTTCACAAAGTCATTAAACAGGTATTTACATGATAGGCTGGGAGAGCCCAGTTACTAGCCAGTGGTCTGTCACTTCTTCCTAGTCCCTATTGACAGGACCTGCAGTGCTTTTAAAAGGCTTGGCTTTGTATTTACATGAGCAGAGAGATGCTATGGCCTCGTCTTTCAGCGAGGTGTGAAACCAAGATTGACACGATGAGTTGTAATGGGTCCAGTGGAGATATTATCATCTTAGCAGGATCATATTTCATCTTTCAAATAAACCCGATTGCAAATTTATTTCATCTAACAGA
This sequence comes from Monodelphis domestica, assembly GCF_027887165.1. Lineage (NCBI taxonomy): Eukaryota > Metazoa > Chordata > Mammalia > Didelphimorphia > Didelphidae > Monodelphis > Monodelphis domestica. The sequence goes on along the minus strand of NC_077234.1, from coordinate 38,275,320 downwards.
TCGTAAGGCTCTAATTTGGGTCAATTGGGATGTTTATGGTCCCCTTACATATGTTGGCATAGTGTACCTACCCATTCATAACCATTTTCACATGCTCCAGTATTTCACATATCCCAGAGTCCAGGGAAGTTCACATAAATTAAAAAGTTACAGTTTCCATGTAATGATTACCAGTGTCTTCACATATATTTTTTATTGCATTGTCCTCAAGAGAACCTTTTCAGGTAGGTGATGCCCATTTTACAGATGGGGAAATGGTTCCATAGATGTGAAGCTATAATCACCCTGTATATAAAAGGCAGAACCGTTCTTAAAACTAGGACATTCTGAATCCCCAAACCATTATCACTTCTGATATTTCATACTTCTGCTGCACATGTCTTCCTCTCACACCTTGGTAGGGGATGGAGGTGGCCCTGGATATTTAAAGGACATGTTAGTGGGTGGCAAACACAGCCACATTCTACTACATGGGAAAGACTCCAACTATAACTCAGCAATGACTTCTCTTCTGCTGCCTGAGGGCTAGTCTAGCTAAAGACACAATGAATCCAGAAGAGCAGCCAGGGCTGAGAAAATATTTTACATATTGGAGGTAACATAATCTTAAACATACTTGCCGATTCTTTTCAATCTAAATGAAAGCAAAAATCTAAATAAAAAGAAAATATGGGCAATGTTTTTTTTAAACAAAATATTGTTTTAAAATTAAAATTAAAAACAAAAACAAAAATGTCTGAGAAGACAATAGAAACTACCAAATTATATATCTACTTACTCACTTTATTAGATATTTATAAGAAGGGTCTAAATAAATATATGGAAAGTATCTGAGAAAATCATGAGACAAAATAATGAAATTTTTGCAGAAATCTTGTAGCGTATCAAGTATCAAGATGTTCCTTTAGGGCTACATGCCTCTTGTACATGTATTTTGGATAGGAATAGAGAATGAGCATATAATCTCATTAGTATAAGAAATTTATTAGTGAGGAAACCCCTTCTAACCAATACAGATTAGCATCTTCTCTGTGATTTAGAGTCTTAAAGGAGGGATTCTTCACCATTCTTTGTGGCATGAATATCACTGGCAGTTGATTGAAGTCTAAGTACCATGTTTCAGAATAATGTTTTTAAATAATTGAAGAAAATGTTGTTTCAGCCAGTAGTTAGTAAAAAAATTTAACTTTCCCCCCGGTTCATGAGACTTCTGAAATCTCTCTAAATACCCCTAAAATTAGAGAGTTGCCTAGATCATAAAGTGGTCAAAAGACTTGCCCAATGTCATACAACCAGTTATTTTAGAGATGGGACTTGAACCTTAGTCTTTCTAGATCTGAGTCCTTTTCTCTAACCATCAAACTACACTGCCTCATCTGGAAGATGGAATCATTGGAATCATTTTGTTTGATGATAGGGCAAGTGAGATATAAGACAGAGGTTTATATGCTCTGTAGAGTCTTTGCCAATGTAAAGGAAAGAACCAAGTTCAGCTATAACTTAGGGAAATTCATAAAATAGGAAATTCATATTGATGGAAATTCAAAAGATAGGAAATTCATATTGATAGAAATGTCCTATAGATTCTCTAGTTGTTCAATGATCTTATGAAGATTCCATAAAACCCTACAGTTAGATAGCTGGACCTTCCCAGTTGAGCAGTAGTCCTTCATAGAATTTGTCTTAAAAGAACTCAGTGACTATCTGGTGAAGTATCTTTATAACAACATCCCTAGGACAACATATTTCACATGGCAACAAGTGGTCATCAATAGTTACTAAACACTTTGAAGGAAGAGCTTCTGCTAGAGACAGCCCATTAACCTTTGTATAGCTCTTATTGTTTGGAATTTCTCCCTTTCCAATAAGTTTAAATTAGATCCACATCACTTACACCCATTTCTCTTACTTCTATCCTTTGGGAAGAAACAGAATCAATCTCATCCCATTTCTATACAACAGTCTTGAAAATATTTCAATACATAGCCTTCTCTTTTCCACACTAATATCCCCAGTTCTTTCAATGGACCCTCATGAATGGACTAAAATTTCTTTGTCAACCTGGCTGCCTTCCTCTTAACATTCTCCAGTTTATTAATGGTCTTAAACTGTTATTTCAAAATTGAATGCAGCATTCCAGTAGTAGTCTAGCAAATACAGAGTGCGATTGGGAGTCTCATCACTTTTTTTCCATAGAAGGTATGCTCCTCTTAAGAAATGTTCCTAGTCAGGCATTCCAGGGGGAAAAAAGCAGATGAAAAACACATTATATTGCTCAGACTGGATGGACACTCATTGGAAGTAATTCATTAGTATATGCACACTTGACATTTCAAATAGAGATTGAGGTGAGTCCAAAATTGAATAGGCGAAAGGAGTCAAACTGGATGACATTTGAGAAATTGTCCAATGACTTTTTTTAAACCCTTACCTTCTGTCTTAGAATCAATACTATGTATTGGTTCCAAGGCAGAAGAATAATAAAGGCTAGGCAATGGAGGTTAAGAGACTTGCTCAGGGTCACACAAGTAGGAAGTGTCTGAGCCTACATTTGAACTCAGGACCTCCCATCTCTAGATCTGGTTCTCACTCTAATGAGCCACCTAGCAGCCCTCTTGTTCAGTGATTTTTATGACTGCTAGGTTCCTCATTCCCACAGAAGAACACTTTTTCAATCTTTTTAGATTAATTTATGACTCACCATAATCACAGTGGGGTTTATGGGGTGTTCAGGGAGGGGTAGTATCTCTGGTATAGAGGGCTTGTCATGCCCTCTTAGGGCAGCTCTCCAGCCACTGACCCTCACCTGACACCCAGCTCTCACCTGTGGCTCCTAGTAGCTGCTAGCATGCAGCAGTGGCCACACCCAGGGCAACGGCTTCGACAAGCCGGCTAAACCTTGTGAGGGTAGCCATTGGGTCGACGTCGACCCCTGGTGAACCAGGGCTTTGCTCACCCAGCATGTGAAGACTGTTTTGGCAGAACAGGAAGAAGAAATCAACAAGAAGGTTCAACGGCTGAGAGGGCGATGCAGCAAAGCACTGTGGAGTGCTTAGGGTGTGTTGGAGCACAAAAGACAACAGGGCCATCCAATGCAGCTGAGGAAGTCTCCAGGTGTAACGACTTTTCATGCCACTGGACCTAGGCTTCCAATGCCGAGAGAGTGGGACTGTCCCTGTGCATCGACTTTTCCACTTAAATCTCCTTCACGCACAAGTGTCTTTGTGCACACTCATCTACATCACAGATGAAAGCGTACAAAGACAATCGTCATCCTCGGTTACTGAGAGATTACTACTATAATCATAGTAGAATCAAAATTTCAGATGATCTAAAGGATAATGGAAATACTGTAAAGCATGGAAGGTAGAAATAGACTGGAGAAGACAGTGTATAATGATGAGCACACTATAGAAAAAATGTCATGTATGACCAGCAAAGGAGGTAGGGTTGGGACTCTATATATTGTCTCATTTTATCCTCACAACAGCCCTGGAATAGAGATACCATTATTTTCCCTGTATTTCAGGTATGGAAATGGAGGCAATGTAAGTGAACTGAACTACAATTCAAACTCAAATCTTCTCTGTTTTCAAAATCAGCTCTCTATGGACTGTGTTATTCCCTCTAAGTCAATCAACCAGCATATTTCAGAATTTTAAGAAAGTCTGCCAATTATTTAAGCCCTGGAATTACAAAGTAAAAAATGCAGCAATTCCTATCCTCCAATGAATTTACATGTTACTGGAATAATAGGTATATACAGAACAAATTTTTTTAAAAATAAGGTAATCTGGGGAGGGATTGACAGCACTTGAAGCAGGGAGTGAAGAAAGACCTCTTTGGGCACCTTATTTATGTGATGAACATATACATATTTATTTGACGACTAGCAGTCAGAGGGTACCTTAAAATCATCCTTTAAAAAAATTGCAGATGATGGGGCAACTTGTAAATATAGAAAGGATGTAAGTGATAGGGCTCAATGTTTATTATTCTCAAGACATGTTTAGAATGTTTATTTTTAGAGTAAATTTCTGATGTAAATTTTTGGGGGTGCTGTTTTCTGATTTCTCCTTTAAAAATAATCACTCTGAAAATGATCCCAGTCATTTTGTTATAGGGAGTCGATGTATACCCCTGGGGTTTCCCTCTTTCTTCTGGAGGTCAAAATGTTATGGGCAGAAAGGATACCCTTGGGGTTCGGGAAGGATACCTTTTGCAAGCATGCAAGAGTCCAAAACTTAGCTTAAAAACAAAAAAGAGATTTATTAATTTAGAAAGTAATGTTGAGAGTGGCCAGTAGGATAACAAGGTGGAACAGCAAGATGGGGAGCAGTTCCTGGGAGGACATCATGAATGGAAAGGCTGTTCCTCCATGGGGACAGCATGGATGGAGAGGCTGTCCCCCAGACAACATCAGTTCTGGGGTTTATATACTCTTTAGATGCTAGGTCCTGGTGTGGACATGACCTAGATAATTAGTCCCTCAGGCATTTGGTGGGGTGGGGTGGTCATCTGACTGGGGCCTGCCTGGAGGCATAAAGATTCATTTCTTTGTCTATCTTAAATCTAGAGGACTATCAAAGAGGATGAACATCTCAGGACCCTGGGTGGGGTCATTGGGTGTTTCTAGGTTAAGAGTCACAAGGATGCAAAGGCAAGGGAGTTTCCCTGATAATAGTTAGCCTGGATTTCTGGGGTACAGTGCCCATGTCAATTTGACAGTTCCAGGGACTTGGACTCTCAGGGAGGTTTTAGCATATAAATTAGTTTGGGATCTAAAATAGAACCTTAAATATTGGAATAAAATCCTCGCCTTTCAAAGAAAGAACTATTGAAGCACTGATTCTGGCCTCAAGCTAAGCTCAAATTAAGATCTCTTACAATTGTGCATTTTTATCTTAAAGATATGTGTGGAAAGTCTTAAAGAGACAAACAGTTTGGGTCAGAGTTCTTTTGGGTTGTATGTGTGTGCCCCAAAGATCTCCTCTTTCCATTAACCTTCCCAGCAAATCTTTTCTTCTCTTTTGCTTACAAAATAGAATGGAGCCGAGGGCCATGCATGATGGTAGCTGAGAATTCTAGAGAACCTCCAAGACTTCCCAAACCATGTGGAGCTGTCCTATGCTGGAGACTTTATTTTTAAGTTTCTACCTGTCTTGAACACAAGGATTCATGAGGGAGAAAGCTGACCTATTTCTTTGGGGAGTGAAAATGGTGACAGAAATGCTAGATGTCAATAGGGGATTGCCATGTGCCTTGGTGACCTGCTGCTGGAGATTCTTCAGACCCTAGATTGCAGGATATTTGCATCTGCTTAGAATTAGGAAGGATCAGAAATCAAATGAGAGAGCAATTGCTTGTGATATTTTAAGCCTCATAAAAGCCATTCAGGAATGGATGAATAGATTTCATTAGGCCTCGGAATTTCAGGGGACACAACTGCTGAACCTGCATGCCTTTTGAACTCTCTGCTGATAACCATCTTGATGCCGGCCAAATTTTGTCCCATAATTATCTGGCAGTGTGCCAATTCATGCATTTTGGAAGAGGAGAATATTGACTTTCAGCTACCTCCCTCTACTGTAGGTAATAAAATGTGAAGCTTTTAGAAAACTGTACAGTTGTTCTCTCTGTCAGTATCTCGCCATCCCTCTTCCTCCTTTTTCTTTTTCCTACTGAGCTTCAACCAAGAAAGGTAAATATAGGCATTCTGGGTTAAATTGTAAAAAAAAAAAAAATCAAGAAAAATATTCCCATTGGGCAGCATTATGAAGCAATCTTCCCTCCACCCTTTTCTCCCTATCTAGATATATTTCCATTTTTCTATTGACTCCTTTCTATTTAGGGTGACACTTCCAGAAAACCAGCAAAAGCAGACTAAAGGAGGAAGAGGGGCTCAGTCTACTTTACAGGCAAACACACTCAACTCCAATTCCTCCCAATCCTCTTTAATGGTAAATTTTATGGAGAGGGGCTTACTCAGTAGCAGCTATACCCTCTGCTGGTATATGATATTCGGGGCTTGTCTCTCTCCGCTAAGCCGCTCACAAAGCCTTGAGTGGATTCAGCAGAAAAGTAGCATGTTACCACAAGCTAGAAAAGGATTTTTAAAGTGCTTTGCCATCTGCTGATAAAGGATTTCTAAGACTTTAAATCTTGCATTATTTATGTAATACATAGTCCATGAAGAAAATATCTGGAATGGTATTAAGGATAAGATAATAAATTCTTTGCTTTAAGGTAATTTTTTTTAAAGAGGTGGCTTTTTTACTAATACTCTTTTGCAGGAAAGGGCAATACCTGGCAGAAGAAAAAAAAAACAGAAAAAAAAACCCATGTGTTCCTTTTCTAAACTAAAACAAAAACTCTAACTGCTCAAAGAGTTTGTTTTACTTAGCCAGCAAGGAGAAAAAGAAGGCCACTCCGGAATGGCCAGGGAGGGATACATTTCAGTTAAGTAAAAAGCAAATTGGAAACTCTGATATATAGTTGACTTCGAATACTAAGGGATTCTGGTTTTTCCCAAATAATCCATTTCCATGTCAGTCAATCAACTCATTAGTTAGTAAATCAGGAAGCATGCATTAACTCTCTTCTAAGGGCCAAATATTGGGGACATTAAGATGAAAATAGAAAAACCCTTGCCATCAAGGAGCTTACTTCATGCATATTATATAAGCAATGATATTTTTTTTTTTGCTCAGTTATTTAAGTCATGTCTAACTCTTCACAACCCCATTTGAGGTTTTCTTGACTTAGACACTGGAGTGGTTTGCTATTTCCTTTCCAATGTATGAAGTCTATGCGGGGTGGGGTAAGTTTTAGTGGCTAGTAGATCAGAAAATTCTTTATAAAGAAGGCAGCTCTTGAGGTGTTTTTGGAGGAAAATAAGGATTCTGAAATGCTCAGATGAGGAGAGAGAACAATCTAGATATGGAGGAGAGAGTGCAGTGACACCGAGATCAGAGATGGAGTTTCCATTGTGAAGAATATTGAGGATGTCAGTTTTGCTGGAATATAAATGTGGAAAGGAGAGTAATGTATATATAGCTTGGTAGGAAAGATACATTGGTTCAAGTTGTGGATAACCTTAAAATCTTAACAGAAGAGTTTATGTTTGATCTCAAAGACAATAGGGAGCCATTGGAGTTCATGGAGTAGGGGAATGCTATATTCAGATCTGCATTTTAGAAAAAATCACATTAATAGCTATGCAGAGAACCTAATAGAAAAAAAAGAGAGATGTGAGAGAGGAAGGGAAATTAGAGGGTCTAGACAAGAAGAGATAAGGTCCTAAAATAGAATGTCAGAGGTTTGCGTGGAGACAAGAGGATGAAAGTAAGAGATGATGGCAAAGTAGAAATGGCAGGATTTGACAACTGGATATATGGGCTGAAAGATTAAGAAGTCAAGGATAACACCAAAGTTGCAAATCTGGGTAACTAGAGAGATGATAATGGCTCACAAAAATAGTGAAGTTAAAAATAGAGTGAGATTGGTGAAGGGGAGACATCTCAAGTTCTATTTTGAGTTTGGGGGGCCTATTGAGGTGCCAGTTGGAAATGTCTAAAAAGATAGTGCTTTAGGACTAGAGCTGGAGAGAAACTTGATCTTGGATTTATAGATACAGAAGCTGATGAGATCAACAAGTGAGAGAGTAAAGAAAGAAAAAAACAAGAGGGTCCAGAACATAATCTTAAGGCATACTTACAGTTACAAGTCATAGGAAAGATGAAGAAATGGCAAATGAAATTGAAACATTATGTCCAGATAGGTAAGGGAAAAATCAAAACAAAACAGTATCATAAACATAAGAGAGATTATTCAAGAGGATAAAGTCAATGAAAGTGTCTATCTTTCCAAGCAAACTTGATTTTAGTGTAATTCAATTCAATCCAACAAGCAGTTATGAAGCACCTACTCTGTGCCTGATGTGTATTAAGCATGCATGAAATGAAGACCAAAAAAAAAAATCTTTCCCTGCAAGGAAGCAAGCATTCTAATCTATGCTTTTTCTTCTTGCACATGTGAAGATCTTTGATTATTGACTTCCTCATGCCAATCAGCAAATATTTACCAAGTACCCACTATCTATCAGTGCTGAATTAGAAAATGGGGATACAAAGCCCAAAATGCAGTAGTCTCTGCTTTCAAAATGCTTATATTATTTCATTATGTAACAAGACAACTTTGTTCACTCGCAAGAACATTGTAAAATTGTTGCTTTAAAAACAACAGGAGGCTGATTTTTGGCATAAGACACTTCATCTCCTGGACTAAATTTTGTCATCCATAAAATGGGGTTGTTTGTGTAAGCTCTGCATTTTGAGCTAAATACTCTAGTACAACTCCTTAGCCCTGATATTTACTATTTATGTGAGTTCTATATTTGGACTGTAGCTGGATGATTCAGTGGCTAGAGTGCCTAAAGTCAGAAATATCTGAGTTCAAGTGTGACCCCAAACATATACTAGTTCTATAACCTTGGGGAAGGAGCTTAACCTCCATCTGCTTCAGTTTTCTTATTTATAAAATGAGGGAGATAATAGGATCTACCTCCTAGGGTTGTTATGAGAATTAAATGAGATGATAATGATGAAGTGCTTAGCACAGTGCCCAGTGCACTGTAATGTTGTTGTTGTTGTTATCTTGGGTAAACATCTTGAATACTGATTTCTAAAGGCCATAAACTATATGGACCTCAGTCTTCTTATCTATTAAATGAACAAGTTACACCATCTGACCTCAAAAGTTCCTTCTGGCTCTGAAATGTCATATTTAATGACCAGATGATCTCTCACTTCTCTTCCAGGGGGATTTCTAGGTATTTTATGATCACACAAAAAGACAAATAGATTTAGGATGATTTAGAGTTTTTGGAGTCAGAGAGACATTTTAAAAGACTTCAGAGAACTTCAGGTCATTTGGGAGGAAGTCTAGGATAGTAGGCAGTGTGCTGGTACTAGTATATGTAAGACTTATGATGTCAATGACTGACATTTAGCAGTTTCATGAACCTGGGTAAATCAATTTAACTATGGAAACTCCATTATCTCATCTGTCAAAAGGAGATAATATTTGTATTTGTCTGTTGTGGAAAGTTGGAAGTCTTCATGAGGATCAAATAAGATGATAGAAGTAAACAGCTTTTTAAATCCTAAAGTGCTAAATCATTCTAAATTATGTTATTATTTTCCCCCTTCTAATGGACTTTGAGTGGCAAACTCTTTCCAAATGTCCCAAATTTTTGGCACAATCCTCATCCTCACATCTATAAACAAAGCACATTAGAAGCTAGTTCTTTAGTTTCTAAGACAATGTCACTGACAAAAATCTTATTTTAAGTCTTTATGGAATACATGAGGGTAGAGTTATACTTCCTGTGGTCATCTCACTTCAGCAGGATCACTGGCAGCATCACTCTTAGAAATGGGAAGGGGGAAAGTTGCCCTTTAATTTGTTTGGTTATTGCTGAATATATTTATGGTGATAGCGAACATGGAAACAAATGAAAGAGAGAAGGAAAGAAAGGAAGGAGAAAAAGAAGGAAAAAGGGAGAAAGAGAAGGAATGAAGGAAGCAGAAGATAAAAGTAAAGAGGAGAAGAAGAGGGAGGGGAGAAAACAGGTGAAGAGAAAAGGAAGGAGGAAGGGGAAAAAGAAGGGAGGAAAGGAAGAAAGAAGTGAGGGAGGGAGGAAGGAAACAAATATTTATTAAGTGCTTATCATGTACCAAGATCTGTCTTAATGGCATTACAAATATTATCTCATTTGTTTCTCCCAGCAACTCTGGGAGAAAGGTGCTGTTGTTATCCCCTTTTTACAAGTGAGGAATCTGAGGCAGACAGAGTATAAGTGATTTGCAAATGGCTGAGATTGGTTTTAAACTCAGGATTTCCTGTCTCCAGCTCCTATTCTCTATCTATTATATTGCCTAAGACACAACAGAGCTTTGATATTGCAGCGGAAAGATTCTAATAACACATTTGTGATAGAGGCCTTAATACCTGATCAGGACTGACAATGTTCCAGATTATAGAATGTTAGAACCTCAAGGCACCTTATGGGTCATCTAGTTCAACTATTTGATTTTACACTTGACCAATGGTTAGTGCTGATCAGCAGTTCCCAAATTTTTGGTAACTCCATGATTACCTGGGGGTTATGTATTATGCCCAGCACCATGGACTGTGTCTATAGCTCTATGGTTCTCAAAGAATAGCTTTCTCTGTCTTCTAGGTCCATCCATCTTGTGGGTGGTAATTCCTCAACTTATTGGTCTGGATGTGATTTCTGTTGCTTTCTCCAGATACAATTGTGGCCCTGTCTGGGGGGGGGGGGGGGAATATTGCCTTCTTCCTTATTGTGTTATATTTCAATAAACCCTAATCATTTGAATACGACATACTAAAATTAAAAACACACAGGAGTAGAGTTTAACCATATTGTGTTCTTTACTCATGAGTAAAGTAAAATGGACTCATGACCAAGAAGTAAAATAAAGTAATTAACACAAAATAATGACCACATGTGCTATGTGCCTATGAATCTTTCCAGTCTTAGGCAATCCCAAACCCAGGATTTTCCAAACAAAGTTCTGATACAAAGACCCAGACCTTCAACAATATTGCCCCAGTACTTTTCTACATATAGCCTCTTGGGCTTTGGTATTTGGTGTCAGTGACCTATTGTGAATTTCAAAACTACTCCACCCTATTCAGACCATTCTTTAGAAGATCAGATTTAGCTATTTCCTGATCAATAACAATAGAGATACTTGGAATAACAGAATCAGGTCTTGGAAACTACATTCTCCACCCTACTCAGTGTAACAAGATTAGGAAGGGCTGTAGCAAACTCAAGATTTAATTATTTGAGAATATGGCCTTCAACAGACATGTGCAAAAAAAGGACAGACCTCTGGGCAGTCCTAGGTCAAGCTAGAGCCACCATTGGCACATGTGAGACGCAGGAAGTGAGGTAGAGAAGAGCTTCTGGAGGTCTTGGGACTTCCTGTGAAGAGGGCTAATGCTCAGTTCGAGGCTGATGCTTGGAGTTGGATGAGCCCTGTGGACTGCTTTCCTTCAGATTGGTCATGTCAGTGATAAGGACTGATCCCTTTCCCTGGCTTGGCTATCCAAGGCCTTAAAGCACACTTTGGCTCAGCCTGAGCCAGAGTGGGTCTGAGTTAAACTTCTTTCCTTCTCTCCCTTTTCCTTCAATCTCTCTCTCTCTCTCTTTCTCTCCCTCTAATACTTTCTTCCTCCTGTTGTAATTAAAACACCATAAAAAATTTGGCAGTTAACTTAAGTGTTTCATTTAGGAATTACATAAGTGAATTCCTTGGTGACCTTAAATTAATACATATCAAACTTTTAAAGTGATTTCAATATCACACTATCAGCTGAAGAAACTCAAATAATGTGAACCAATGTGGTTTATCTATAGTACTCCCTCAGGGATGACCAAGAGCAATAAGGATTCAGATACTTATACGTCCCCATCTTCTGTCCATCTCATCAGCTACTCTGCTCTGGTTATATCCCAGTCTCTCTTGACTCTACAATTATTCACATCCTGAGGGACATGGCTGCCTGAGGGATGTGGCTGCCTCATCTTGGAAAAATGGATATAGAGTCAAAGCAGGGTGGAGAGTTCATAGTTTCCATTCACAGGCTATCATTTTAACATGTGCAATGCTCTCTTGTCTGTACTATCTGTTGATACATACTCTCATGTGTGCTTTCCTTTGTTTTCCATTCACAGGCTTTCATTCACCAAGACTGATATTGATTTCTTCTAGGGCTATTCGTATTGCTTCTTATGACTAGGGCTTTTTTTTTTTCATCTGATGTCATTTGTTGCCTAGGTATTCCACCGAATCTACCATCATGGTGGTCATTTTACTATATAGGATGTTATATATCCAGTAAGCCAAAAAGGCTGCCAACACAACTACCATACAGAGCACTTGCTTAAACATCTTGCTGTTTGTTTTTAGGATTGTAAAGTCCAGTCAGCCTGAGGTGCCAAACTCTAATAGATGAAATTGGAGGGTATATTTGATGGTTAAATGATAACTAATGGATCAGATAGTTATCTTCTTTTGCCTACCTTCCTCCCTTTTATACCTCCCTTTCTCCCCTCTTCTTCCCTTCAGTTTCCCCTTCCCCTTTCTTCTTCAGCCTCTTTCTAAGTCACTCAGGGTGAGCTATGATGTTTCAGAGGAAACACTCTTTATCTTCTTTATCTCAAGTAAGGGTTTATTGGGGAAAACAGGAAAGATAGAGGATAAGGTAAGAGGGTAGGAGATTTCCCTATTATCTATAGAAAGCCTTAGGTTAGAGGATATTAAGAGAAATGGCAATTCAGTCACTACCATGAAACAGAGAAAGTCAGAGAGAGATATATGGACTATTGTCCTTGTTCTTCTTCCTTCAAATCAGCCAGGCCACCTCCAACTTGATTATCTCAAGTCCCAGAGATAAACCCAGCTTCTTCCTTCAAAGTCACCCCATCCAACAAAAAGCCCAGAAAAATCAGTCACCATTGGTTGGCTCCAAACTAATTTTCTCCGTAACATTCCAAATGGAATCTTCATTTGACTGACAGCTGACCCATCTCCAGCTTCTGTCCTTTGCATGCATGCCTCTTCCACAAGGGCTTCTCTCCAACCCAATGTCAGTTTGCATGTCTTTTTCCCAACCCAGTGCTCACCTATGTCATTTCCAAACATTTTTCAGTCTTTTTAGCTCCTCGGTTGCTATCTGGGTGTCAAATTCATGGGTAGAGTTAGCTTCAAGTGTAGCAATGATGTCTCATTGGATATTTTTTATATAAGCTTCATTATATTCCACTGAGGCCTCAAAGAAAAGAAGAGATTGGGCCAGAGTCACCCAAATAATAATAGAGTCAGGATTCAAAATTCAAATATTTACAGAAAATGGAAAATTCTTTAAATATTTTTCTGCATCCAAATCCAGTGGCCTTTCTACTTTCTACTCTGTGTATCAAAGAGATATGATAATTTAATTAGGAAATACTCACATTTATACATAAATTTAAGATTTGCAAATCACTTTTCTCACAATATCTCTGTACAAGTATAAATGAACCTATTGTAGAGATAAAAAATCAAAAATTCCAAAATATTCACGTGTCATTTGTGATCACCTAACTAATTAGAGGCAGAGCAGGAATTTGAACCCAGGTCTCCTAACTCCATGTCCATAGTTTTGTTTTGTTTTTTAATCTTTTTTCATCCTGTCTCTAACTTGATAAAGCAACAGTCTTGTTAAATAAATAAGTGACATGAATTTGATGAGGGCAAAGGAAAGAGATGCTTTGTGCCTGTTCCTCTGATCCAAAGTCTCCATCTTTGGGATTTTTAACACCAACAAACTTTGTGTGTAGCAGTTCCTTGTGCATTGATTTGAAAGATGTATTTGATTTTTCTCTGGTGGTGAATGAGAAGCTCGATCAGCCATTATGTGCTTTGCCCAAGACTTGCCTGTGCCCTTGATGAGCTATTACTTAGAATATGGATCTTCATGGGGAGCTGGCATATTTTGAAACTTGATTTATAGCTTAGAAAAGTGTAAATGCTGACGATGCCTTCAACCCTTGAAGTTGTGGATTTGCTTAGCTGTCAAAAAGTGCTCTTGAGTAGCTGAGGATTCAATTGGGCGTAAGGTTCCTTCTAGTCCTAACATCCAGCACTTTCTCTAATAGTCTGATAAATCAGAGGGAATGGCTGTGTCACCCTTTAGAGAAATTATCTCTCACTTAACCCTTTGGTACTTTTGTCCTAATAATAATAACTGCCACATAAACTGATATAAGGTTGGAAATGCATGCTCCATAAAGGATATTATCCTAATTTCACAGCAACCAGCCGCAGATAGGTATTTTAGGTCTTTTTTATTATTATTCCCATTTTTCTGATGAGAGAATTGATTATCTTACAGGTTAAATAAATTACTTATAGTTACATAGTAATGTGAGAGACAGGATTTGAAACTAGGTATTCTTGAGTCACAATTCTAGGACTGAATTACTTACAAAACAACTTGAAGAATTCAACACATATGTGTGCACATAGGCACGCACACACACACAATTCCTGTTTTTACAACAGCAAGATGCCCATCTTCACACTTCAAGTTATAATCTTTGTATTACAAAGCAGGAAAGAAGAATGCTTTGTAAGTTTAAAAGGTGCCCTTATAGGTCAAAGAAGTTGCAAAGATTAAACATAAGAGAGCTTAGAAGAAGGGAAGTAAAGATTCCCTTTAACTTAAAGGCTCACATGCAAACACTTAGGATGCTGAATTTAAAGTCACTAAAAACTGGATTTGAATCTCAGCTCAGGTACTTACTGTGTGATCCTGGGGGGGGGGGGGGGAGGGATCACAACCACTGTGCCTCAATGGTCTTATTTTTTTCAATATTTTTAATTTTTTTCAAATATTTAATTTAATACTTTGAAAGATTTTTAAGTAAACATGTAGTAAAGAACTGAGATGAATTGTCTTTCATCTTACACTCTGAAAAACTAAGGAAGAATGTCTATGGATAAACTTGGGAGTTGAGATAAGAGGACCCAATGAATTCTTCCACACCCTATGGGACTTTCAGCCTATATTGGGAAAGCCTTGCTATCCCCCAAGACAGCCTTGTCACCCACTGTTAGCTGCCACTCTCGGTTTTGTAGAATCTGCAAGTTTGATCAACATACATTGACATCCAGGTAGCTGATTCAAAATATTGAACGCAATATGGACTAGGGAAGATCCTGGAGCACTTTACTTTCCATGCCTCCTTGTTGGTGTCAGTCTATTGACATTTAGGTCCAGACTTTCAACCAGTTCTGAATCATTATTAGCATCATTGTATCATCCAATCTATATCCCATCCATCTGGTCTATAGGGATATCATGAGAGAGGGTGTAATTTGAAGTTTTAAATCTATGACTCTTTGATCTTCCATCTGTCAGTCTAATAAAGGAGATGAAGTTGTTCTGACCTGGCCTATTTCTCATGAAGCCAAGATTGATCTTAGTTATCACCCATTCCTTTTCTAACACTAACAAATCATTTCGCCAATTAAACATGATAATAATTTTGCTAGTAATCAAAATCAAATTTCAATTTTACTGTTGAGGAAATTAAACCAGAGCCTATTCTTGCCCAGGATCACACAGCTTATAAGTGTCTGAGGCCAGATTTGAACTTCAGTCTTCCTGACCCCAGGCCCAGTATTCTAGAGATGACATAGGTAACTTTCATTAATAATATCTTATTACTTGCATCAAGCTTCAAAAGAGCATGAAGGAAGTTTCAACAATCAAATGCACAGCAATCTGAATAGTGTTCAGTTTAATAATCCACACTATTATCAAAATGTGGGTTAAAAAATCATGGATTGCTCAGAGTAAAATATAGTGTAGTAGAAAGCATATTGAATATGCATTTAGAGTACCTGGGTATTAATCTTGGCTTTTTTGACTTATCTGAGAGGCAGCACAGTGTAAAAGCTAGAACACTGGACCCAGAACAAGGAAGACCTGAGTTCAAATCCCATCTCAGATACTTTATAGCTGTGTGATCTTAGAAATATCACTTAACATCTCTCAATCTCAGTTTCTATGTATACAAGATGAGAAATTTGGATTATATAATATACCTCCAAATACTTCTTCTAATTCTAGGAGCCCAGAATTCTATGAGTTGTAGCTAGAAAGGTAGATCATCAGATTAGTCCATCAATGGATAGACTATATGGACAATAAATTGGGCACCAAACTGAATGAAGGGAAGAAGATGTAACTGATTATATTTAACAAAACAAATGACACTTTAAAATGAATATAAACTCTATTTTCTCAATGATAGCCTGTGGGCAGAAATTATAGAATTCCATGACTGCAAATGAATTAAAATTATAAATGATTCAAAAGGTTATTTGGTAAAGGCATAGTGGGCAAAAGCACATTCTCAATGATGATTTGCACATGAGAAGAGATATTGGAAAAGAAAGTAGATTGATCATCTGAGTATGAGATGGAATGAGGAATCTGTTTATTATATGTCATGGGTATTCTTCACAGAATAGGAGGGAGCCTCGCAATGTTGTGGCTCCATCATTTGTGGAGTGTTTATGGGGAAATATGGGCAAGAATTATGATGGCCAGGATCACAGGAACATGGATTTTGAGCTAGAGGCCATTGTGATTCACCATTTAGTTCAACTCCTTTATTTTATAAATGAGGAAACTGAGACCAAGAGATCAACTCATCCCATGGACTAGTTTTAATCTCTGAGCACACTTTATTTTAAGGTCCCAAATCATATAATTCTGTCCTAAAGTAGCTCTTTACTACCCCTTGCTCACCCCTTCTCATTGCTAGGTCACTCCCTATTGATGCCACAGTTCTAAATGGGTACTAGCATATCATGGCACCAGAAGCCTCATTTCTTCTCAACTAGGAATCAAAGTTCTAGTAGAATCTAATAACAATAGAGCAGAATGACAATAGAACACAAACATAAAAAAAAAAAGAAGAAGAAGACAGTGGCTAGTGCACCAAAGTGACAATTGCATGGGTATTGATTCCTCACTTCATTTTTTTCTCTTGGGCATCCCTGAGTTGGATCAAAAATGTTCTCTCCTTTGCAGCAGTCATCATTTAAATAAACACCTAATCACCATAGGTCTCTTCACATTGCCCAGACTAGAAATGCAGAGTTTTCTTCTGAGTCCAGTGCCATTATTGTTTAGAATGGCAGTTTTGACTTTCTTTTCTGACTTGGTTCACTTTGTTCCTCCTTAGGCAATCTGGTAATCTCCAGATCCTAGGAGCTCACCATACTGAAGCCAAATTTAGTAGAGACACCCAATCTACATAGTCCACTGCAGCTAAGAACTCCCAAGTTCAAGAGATTCACCAGCTTCAGCCTGAGCCTCCCTGGTAGTCAAGATTACAGATATGAACATCACTACCAAGAGCCATTTAGCACACCAAGCTAGCCCATCTTTTTTCAATCATACTTTTAGATTATGAGCTCCTCGATGGCAAGAATTATCTTTAGCCATCTTTGTTTCCTCCATACCTAGTACTATGCCTAGCATGGTGATAACAAACTATATTATATAATAATCAATGCTTATTGATTGTTTTACTACATATCCTTTGATTCTAATTTTCTTCCAATTTTTTTGTTTGCCATGTGTTGCTGCCTGCTCACACCCACCATTTGCTATCATCCCATTGTCCTCTAAGTGATGCTAATTTTTAATTCTTCAGTGACTAGTCTTTTGCCAACATCAGTAGAATGAGCCAATGTATTGTAAGTAAATAAAAGTTGTGAATATCTGAAACAAGCATAAATTAAACCCTTTAAAGCTATACAGCTTTTCATAATATAGTATATTAATTAGTCTCTTAAGCCCCAGCATCAAATATCAAGTAAACTGGCACAGTTAATGAGACCATTTATTTTCATTGTGACTAACACAATGAATTAATATTTTAAGGCTTCTGAGGGATGTCCAAATCAATTTCAACACAAGTCATTGGATCATAATGAAGAATACCATTCTCTACTCATGTACTTTAGAATTGTCCCAAAGACCCAAGAAATGGAGCCAAGACTGACTGGACTATTTATTACCTTTTGAAATTGGTGAAGTGTGGCATCCTTAGGATATTCTCAGCAAAATAATGACAGTTTCCTGAGATTAAACTGGCCTCTAAAACTGGTGCTAGAATTTAGTATTTCTAGGGCCTTAGGCCAGTATTACAAAATGTGCCCAGAGAAAGCAGTGTGATGGAGTGGGATTTGAACAGGGAGAGAAATCAGATCTCAGGATAGGAGGACTCATGATGGGACAAATGCCAGGCTTCCACCTCATGTGGCTGTGGCTGAGTCAGGGACCATGGTACACCAGTATCAAAACCTGATGAAGTGAAATTGTGACCCTGAGACAGAATAGGGTAGAACTGGAAGAGGGAGGAGCAGTCTTAGATCTTGATGAAGCCTCCAAAGGAAAGAAGTACCATTTGGTAGCTTTCTATTTTACATAATTATTTTTTTTTTATTATATAGAGAACTCAGTTTTTTCTTCCTGCTCAATAAGTACATCTTGCCCTCTAAATTTTGGTGACCTAGGGCAAAGCTCCATTTACCTAACCCTAGTCACACCTCTATCAAAACACAAACATAAGTTCCCTAAATTCCTAAATTTCCCAGTTAAAATAATTTAGGACTTTTATTCCCTTTATATTGCTTTCATAGTTGTAACATATTCTAATACTACTTTTCAGTATATTCATAATTAGGTTTACATACACACACATATATATATATACACACATTGTTGTGAATGAATGAATGAAATGAAACAGTTCATTTTCCATTAATGAGATACTGTTATTGAAAGGAGAAGAGTCATAAATAATGAAGAGGAGATCATAGGATCATAGATTTAAAGCTAGAATGAATCTTAAAGGGAGGCTAGTTCAAATTTGTTCAGTTTACAGACGAGTGAACCAAAGTCCAAAGAGAAATGCTAGAATGAGTGTCAAGATGCAGCCATTGTACTCCTAATAAAACTAACAACTTTTGAAAGGAGCAGGTCAGAAATTTATAAGTGACTTATGCAGGGGCATTTAGCTACTAAAGGTCTAAGGTGAAATTGAGGGGGCTGGGTATTTTTTACTCTGATTCTTGTGTTCTAACCTCTATATCATGCTGCCTTTAAGATCTCCAGGCAGTAGGCTGAGGACAGCTACCTATATATATCCTATATTGATAACAGAACATTTTGTAGCTCAAAGTAAAAATATCAAGTTCACCAAAATGCAATAATAAAAACATCCTACATTGCCATCACACTTTAAATCCTACAAAGTGCTTTCCATGCATCAGTGCTGTAAAGCAGGTATAGCAAACACTATTACCCTTGTGTTACAGATGAGGAAGCCCAGAGAAGTGCTATGAGGTACCCATAGCTAATAAAAGCCCAAACCAGTTCTTTCCAGCTTAAAGTCTCAGTGGTCACTCCACTACACCAACCATGCTCTTCTTCCAGACACCAATATTGTATAGGAATCCTAAGATTAGTTCTAAGATGTGGCTATTCTATATCTATTAAAATTCTAACAGCTTCTCTGAAAGGAGCATTTCAGGAATTTAAACTCATGATCTTCCAGAAACTACAGGCAATAAACTTCAATGAAAAAATGTGCTGTGGTTTTTGAACACAGAATCAGGATTTTGGAAGTGGGAATGGGGTGGGGTGTAGGTGGGGCAACCTCAGAGATCTTGTCTATAACTAAATAAGAATATCCTTTAGTGTGAAGAAGTCCAATGAATAGAATCACTATCACCCAGGCTATTCAGGTCCACTTTGGACAGTTCTATATGTAAGAATATTTTTTGGCAAGATATCAAACGTAAATTGGACTCCGCAACTTCCACTCGATGCTTTCAATTCTGCTTTTTGGGGAAAGTCTAATTCTTTTATACTTGCCCTCCAAATAACTGGAAAAAGCTACCATGACTGTCCCAAGGCTTCCCCTCTCCACTATAAGTATCTCCAGTTCCTTCAACCTATGTTCATATGCCATGAATCTGAAACCATTCATCACTCTCATTGTCTTCCTCTAGAAACTCTACTTTTTAATATCATATCAAAATATCCTCCTAGATCAGAATGAAAAACTTGAGATGTGGTCTGGTGGGCAGAATGCAGTGAGGTCATCATTTCCCTATTTCTTAAGTATCTCTTTGGGCAATTTAAAAGGGCAATAACTTTCTTTTCAGTCATGTCACACCAATGATTCATATTGAACTGATAGCTCACTAAATCCTCCAGATCTTTTTCAGAAAACATTATCTAATGATGTTTTCCCCTATGATGTAGATTTGGGAAGTCATGATGCAGAGATTTGGGATTATGTGCTAGCATACCCTTTTATAAATGCATTTCTATTATGCCAATGGTACTGAATTCTGGCACATTTTTTCTCTTTAAAAGAAGCAAAAGTATGATACAGAGAAAGCATGACATAATGTAAAACCTTTAGATTTGGAATTCAAATGTCCCATTTGCCCAGTCTAATTTCTGGATGTCTCTATTGTCTGGGAAGATTTGTGACCTTAGGTACATTACTGAATCCTTTTAAGTCTGTTTGTCCTTTGTTAAGGTATAATCACATCTAATCTGGAATCTTTATGGATTCCAAGGTGCAGCCTCTGGTGTTTGCTCTCTTCTCTGGGGGTTCTGAGAACATTTTTCATAAAAAACAAAAACAAAAACAAAACAAACAAAAAAAACCTTCCCATACTCTCAGTTGCCAGTCTAGCCTCCTGAAGGCTACACCTTCACTTTCCACTGCCAGCTGTAAAACAGGCCTGGGTCTTATATTTAGGGCACAGCATTACCAGCTGCCTCAAGGATGATCCTTGGGGAAGAATCTTTAACCAACATTTATCTAACTCACTCAATAGATTTCTCTCCATTCACTGTCAGAATTATTGGCTCATTCCTCAGTAGGCAACATATTTCTTCCATTGCATACTCTTCCTATCCAGTAATTTTGAACCCGGGCTATCATTGTATGAACTCAATATTCTATTGTTCCTTAACTCCCATCCCCTTCACCCTATGCTGCTGGTACTCCTTCCACTGTGCTCTATAGAATGCCTGTTCCATAGTTAACAAACTTTTTTTTTTTTAATCTTAAGCCTTTTCTCTTTCTCACTCTCAGAGACCTGGATCTCTCCTGATAACAAGACAGTCTTGGTCACTACCTATTTATCACCATCATTGTTGCTTCTCCTTTGAGATTCATTTAATCCAAATGTATCATCTACTCAAGATTCTGATAGCTGATCTCCAGGGCATTTGCTCCCCTTTCTCAATGAATTCAATGCCTAGATCAAGTCTCTCCTACTTTAACTACTTTCATCATATTAGAGGAGTTCAATACACTTATCAATTCTCCCTCAAGGAGCCTAATTTACCAGTTCCTCAATATAAGCAGTTCCTACTTGATCTCACCTTGATCTATCCAATACCCATGAATATTCTGTTCAAGAACTCCATTATCTAACCATAATAATTGATCATTTCATTTTTATTTTTGCCATACAGCCTCTAACCATGTTATTAATCCTCATAATTACAACCAATCTCTCCATCCCCCAATTCTTTTGCCATCACCCCTTTACTGGATATGCTCTCTCTGCTTTTCAACTATTCAGAGAGCCAGTTGAACTCAAAACTATCCTCTACAGTCAAGTTCCTTGTTCCTTTAATCCATCATTGCTTGTTGCAGTCAGGGTCCAGCCTCACTCTGACTCCAGGGTTCCCGACAGGTGGCAAACGATCAGTCAAAATAAATAATATAAAATAAATAACAAACAGAAGACAGCTTAGTCATAACAGCCATGGGATTGCTTTGCATCTCAGCTGCTCCAACATTCCCAGGCCTGGAATTCATTTTTATACCCATTTTCTTGGCATGCAGATATAGAAAATCAGAGAGATAATTGGAAAAGTGATACATTAACTTTTAACAAATCACTTGATAAACCTTCTATATTTTTGTATTGTGATTACAGACAGAATACAAGATAAATGATTTCATCACAGGTGGCTTACTAGGGAGTTTGAGTTACTGATTTGTGTAATTGAGTCACTGAGGCATATTGAAGCTTAGTGTACCTGTACTGTACCTGTATGTATTGTGTGAGCCTCTATGATTGATTTGTGTGCTGGCTTCATGAGAAAGTTTTGAGCTTGGCCTGTAGCTGGGGTTTTGCTGGGAATTATGTATCTAAGTAAAAGTTAACTCATGATAGTCTTTTTTGAGATTGGGTTTAAACATCTGATCTTTTGGTGATGTTTTAGGGAATAAGGGTACATGTGTTTTGCTCTTGCATTATTTCTTTTGAGACTAGGGTGAATAATAATCATGTCAATTCCTAGATAAGGGGCATTGATGAAGGAGGTCATGATGAAAGAGGGGATAGAGTGAGCAGTCACATCTCACCAAGGACCACTGTGTGGTCTCCCCAGCTTGACTCTGTCAAGGTGTTGTGGATTGAGGGCCCCCAGCAATTGCTCATACCTAAGCAAGCTCTAACCTTGGATTACACTAAAGATCTTTTGACTCCTCTCCTATTCAGGTACAAGTAAACAGAAATATACAAAAATAATACTAACTGGATCCACAAATCAATGTTACAGAATCTTAATTGAGTCCTCACAGCAGAAAGGAACCACTCCTCCACAAGCCTAATGAATTTACTATCTCACCACTGGGACTATTCCCAACCTTTTCATCCCTCCTCAAACTTCTCATGGCACCTTTCCTCCAACCCTCTCAACTAAGAGCCTTGCCTCAAATTTCATTGGAAACTTGAAGCTATTCAAAGAGTTCTTCCTTTTTCCTTCTCTTTCTCTTCCATAACTTCATTGATATGTTTTCTCCCACTAGCTTTTCTTTCACATCTGCCCTGCCTAAGGGAATAGGTCTTCTCCTTTCCAAGGCAAACTCTATTCAATAAGCCATTGATCTCCTTACATTCTATCTTCAACCACAGATTGCCACTTCTATTATTATCCTCACTGTCACTTATCTATTTATCTCTACCTACTCTATATCTACCTCTCCATACATATTCCATTCTTTAAAAAAAAATAAAACCCTCATTTGATGCTACTAAACACATTAACGACTATCTTTCCTAGAGAATCTCCTTGAAAAAAGTCAATCCATGCTTCCACCTCCCCTCTTCTCTTCTAAATCCTCTACCAATTAGTTTCCAATCTCATCAATTAGCTGAACTGCTCTCTCTAAAAATCCCAGGGACTTCTTATTTGTCTGACTTAATCATCTTTTCTCAGTACTCTTCCTTCATAACCTCTCCACTGCCCATAACACCCTTCTACTTCTCTCTTGTAATATTACCCTTTCCTGGCTCTTTTGCTATTTCTCTGACTGATTGTTCTCAATTTAATTTTCTGGTTCTTCATACAAGTCATTTTCATTAATTTTGAGTGAGTATATCTAGAGATTTCTTCTCTAGATATACTCTTTTGCTTGTTAACCTTATCAGCTTCCATTGATTCAATGATAATCTATGAAGACGATTTCCAGATCTTTGTATGAAGTCCTCACCTTTGTCCTGACCACTAGTCTTACTTCACCAACTTCCTATTGGGCATCTCAAACTACATGTCTTATAGACATCTCATATTTAACATGTCTAAAACTGAAATCATTGTCTTTTCCAAGAAATATTTTCCTATTACTGTTGAGCATATTATATCCCTTCCAGACATATACTCACTGCCTTGGTGTCATCTCAGACTCCTCATTTGTACTCACTCCACATTCCAATCTGTTGTTAAATCTCATCATTTCTACCTTTGTAACTTGCATGTCAACATTGAATGCCAAACCTTTTCTCCAGTGACAAAGCAATATCTCTAAATTAGGTCCTCATAATTTCTTTCCTAGACTAATGTAATAGCCCTTTGGTTGATCTTCTTGTCAAAAGACTTTTCCTACTACAATCCATTCACCATTCAGCTGCAAAGTAGTTTTCCTAAATCATAGGTATGATCATTTTTCCTTTATTCAGTAAACTCCATTCGCTTCCCATTACCTCCAGGATCAAATTTAAAATTCTGTTTGACTTATGTATGGTCTGGTGACACAGTCCTTCTGGTTCTTCCTCACATAAAAGATTATCTCTTGCCTCTAAGTGTTTTCTATTGTCTGTTTGTTCCCTATTCCTGAAATGTTCTCCCTTCTCATGACTAGCTTCTGTAAACCTTAAACCTTAAAATTTCTTAGACTTATGAATGTTGGAAATTTCCCCATTTCATACTTGAAAAAATTTCCTACTGATAGTAAGAACTCTATTGGAATGTGAAACCCTAGGCATGGGAGGGTCCTTCTCCTCCCTACCTAAGACTACTTTAGGACAGAAACCTTTTGCTAAACAATGGAAAGGGCTTTGACCTATGCTTAAGCATAGAACAGGAAGTTCTTTGAGTCATGATTGATTTTAGAATTGATACAATAGAGATACTTGGAATGACAGAACCAGGTCTTGGAAACTACAATCTCCACCCTACTCAGAGTAAAAGGATTTAGGAAGGGCTGCAGCAAGGATCAAGATTTAATTATTTGAGAATATGACCTTCAACAGACAGACCTCTGGGCGGTCCTGGGTTAAACTAGAGCCACCATTGGCACAGGGGAGACATCGACAGTGATTGGTAGATGTGAGAACTGAGGGGAGGGAACTTAGATGGTTTCCTTAAAGATAGCAGGGTCTGACGACTAAGAGGGTTGGAGAGGTTTTGCTCTGAGAGGTTGTGCTCTGAGAAGTTTTGCTCTGAAGGAGTCTGAGAGGAGAGAGGTCCTGGAGGGAGAGCTCCTGGAGAGGTCTGAGAGGAGGGCTTGCTCTGAAGGAGGCTGGAGGTGGAGGCCCCTGAGACTGTTTCTCCATTTTGGTCACGTGAGTGATAGGGACTGATCTCTTTTCTTTGCCTCAGCTATTTAAGGGCTTGGGCTTTTTGGCCCAGCCTAAACAGAGGGGGTATTTAAGCCCTATTCCCTTCTCTCCCCTTTCTCTCTCTCTCTCTCTTTCTCTAATACCTTTCTTCCTCCTGTTTGTAATTAAAAACTCCATAAAAGGTTGACTGCTGACTTGAGTTTTCATTTAGGAATTACATAGCTGAATTCCTTGGCGACCTTAAATTAATATATATCAGTCTTTTTAAGTGATTTCCTTGTCACACTTCCCAGGATTCTTTCAAGATTCAACTCAAATCTTATGTTCTGCAAGAGACCTTTTAGGGTCTGTATTGGAGGCTCTTTTACTGGGTTGTTTAAGGTAATTGCAAGTGTTGGGCAAACACACTGAGAATTAAGGTAATGGGAAAGATAGAATTCTTTCCTCTCCTCTCCTCTCCCCACCCAATTCTGCTCTTCTTTTCAGTTGTATTCAAGGAGAGATTCAGATTTGGCAAATTGAATGAAGCTTTTAATAGACAAATCACTCTCTATAATACTGGAAACAGGGATTTATTTTAAAGAAAAGAAGGGTAAGAGAATTTAGATGGGAGAGAGGGGATTTAGGATTTCCCTAATCTATTATATATTCAATGCTAAGTAAGTATGATTGAATAGTCTTTAAGGGATTTTGATAGTATCTTGAAATCTTCAGAGTTGTATCCTAAATCTTCCAAGGAAAAGCCAATAACCAAACAGGTAGAGAAAATTCTCTCTGGTACCTTCTTCCTCACATCCAAGGAGAGAAGAAGTGACTCAAACAGTTTCTGAGCCAATTTATTCAAACTGCCTCTTCTGGGTCACATTCTTCTCTGGATTTTTCCTTGATGGACAGATCTTCATTGCATCTGCTTTGCAAGTTTTTCTGTAGCAATAATTCCATACAGGTCCTTCCTCACCCTTCCTGTCACACACACACACACACACACACACACACACACACACACACACACACACACAGTGCCTTCTCCCAGATATTAACTCCTATTTATACTGCATATAGCTCATATGCAAACAATACAATTGATATATTAGCTCCTTCATTAGAATGTAAGCTCCTAGAGGGCAAGGACTGTTTTTACTCTCTCATATCTCAGCACATAGAACAGTACTAGGTACATAATTGACATGGGCCCTGTACCCCCAGAAACCCAGGCCAACTATTTTCAGGGAAAACTCCTTTGCCCTTGCATCCTTGTGACTCTTAACCTAGAAACACCCAATGACCCCACCCAGGGTCCTGAGATGTTTACCCTCTTTTGTCCTCTAGATTTAAGGTGGACAAAGAAATGAATCCTTATGCCTCCAGGCAGATCCCAGTCAGATGACCACCCCACCCCACCAAATGCCCAAGGGACTAACACTCATTCTGGTCTTGTCCACCACAGGACCTAGCATCTAAAGAGTATATAAACCCCAGAACTGATGTTGTCTGGGGGACAGCTCTCCATCCATGCTGTCCCCATGGAGGAACAGCCTTTCCTTTCATGCTGTCCTCCCAAGGAACTGCTCCCCACCTTGCTGTTCTACCTTGCTATCCCCCTGGCCATTCTCAACATTACTTTCTAAATTAATAAATCTTTTTGTTTTTAAGCTACGTTTGGAGTCCTAGGTCCTTTAGATTATACAAAGATTCATAGAAAAATCAGTTTTAATTTCCAAGGTTCTCTCCAAATAGCAGAAATATTATTCTCTAGGGGGCAGCTGAGTAGCTCAGTGGATTGAGAGCCAGACCTAGAGACGGGAGGACCTAGGTTCAAATTTGGCATCAGACACTTCCCAGCTGTGTGACCCTGGGCAAGTCACTTACCCCCCATTGCCTAGCCCTTACCACTCTTTTGCCTTAAAGTCAATACATAGTATTGACATGGGCACTGTACCCCCAGAAACCCAGGTGAACTATTATTAGGGAAACTCCCTCGCTCCCTTGCATCCTCCTGACTCTGAACCTAGAAACACCCAATGACCCCCGCTAGGGTCCTGAGATGTTTGTCCTCTTTGATAGTCCTCTAGATTTTGAGAATTAAGGAGATGACAAATATAAAGGGATTTGCAGAATTTACATTATTATATAAAAGCTAGTTATAGTTCTCATTATTATTGTTACCCACCTCTGCAAAGAAAGAGAGAGACCCATTTCCTAGTTAGGGCCAAACTAGATCATAATAACTTAATAGAAATTAGATTTTTTCTTTTATTGTACTTATTCTTTTGATTTTACATTCATCATACATATGTAAAATATTTTATTTTGATTTTAAGTCTTTTATCAGTTACTTTCCAATGCGGACACTTTAACCAATGAAGATCTCCTTGCAACAAAAAGCAACAATCTAACTAAACCAGTTGGCCCAATAACCATGTCTGATGGTGTATGCAACATTTTATGCTTTCAACTGACCATCTCTTTGAATAAAAGAAGGAAGTAAATATTGCTTATCTATTCTCTGGGTTTCTTGGTTATTAAAAGCACAGTTCATTTTATTTGTTTTTATACATCTTTTTTAAAAATGATCTGATAATATTCCATCAGAGAATAATATTTCTTTTTTTAAAATTAAAAAAAAAATTTACTAAAACCCTTACCTTCCACCTTGGAGTCAATACTGTTATGGGGTTCAGATGTGCACCCCTGGGGTTCGGGAAGGATACCTTTTGCAAGAATGCAAGATTCCAAAACTTAGCTTAAAAACAAAAAGAGAAATTTATTAATTTAGAAAGTAATGTTGAGAATGGCCAGGAGAATAGCAAGGTGGAACAGCAAGATGGTGAGCAGTTCCTGGGAGGACATCATGAATGGAAAGGCTATTCCTCCATGGGGACAGCATGGATGGAAAAGCTGTCCCCCAGATGACATCAGTTCTGGGGATTTTATACTCTTTAAAACAGATGCTATGTCATGGTGTGGACATGACCTATAGAGTGTTAGTCCCTCAGGCATTTGGTGGGGTGAGTTGGTCATCTGACTGGGGCCTGCCTGGAGGTATAAAGATTCATCTCTTTGTCCATCTTAAATCTAGAGGACTATCAAAGAGGATAAACATCTCAAGACCCTAAGGAGGGTCATTGGGTGTTTCTAGGAGTCAGGAGGATGCAAAGGCAAGGGAGTTTCCCTGATAAAAGTTGGCCTGGGTTTCTGGGGGTACAGTGCCCATGTCAAGGGTCACATAGTGTCTGAAGCTGCATTTGAACTCAGGTCTTCCTAAATTTCAAGTTCAACATTCTCTTTACTGAACCAGCTATTTTCCCATGGGTGACAAACATTTCATAGACTGCCAGATTTGTTCCAACAGTTGGTTAATTTTGCCAAGTTTTTTTTTTCTTATTTCTTTTTTTTTGTTTGTTTCAAAGGGTATATGGCTCTCTATAGAAGAAGAGAGAGGGATACATGTGGAAACAAAGGTATATAAAAAACAAAAGCTATAAATAAAAATAATTTCAAAATGTGTTGTGGATTTGAAAATGAAAACCAAGACCAAAATGTATAAATTTCTAGCTGAATTATGTTTTTTTTTTTTTTAATTTCACACATATTCAAAACAAAGTTTACTTGGAAACCTTGAAAACCACATTTTTCTCACGTGTTTCAAACTGTAATTGCTCTGTAATAAAATTGGCTCACAGTAGAAAAAAAGGAAAGAGCCCAATTTCCTGCAAATAAGAGCTTAATTCCACATCTGCTGCTTCCCCACTGATGGTAAAGTTTGAAATTCCCTTTTTCAAATATTTGTAAGATCTCAGGATCTTTTCTCTTTAGGTCTGGCCTCCTGCACTTTTAACAGTCTCTTCCCCTAGTCTCTCTTTATGAATGTTTTTCATTTGAAGCCAAAAGGTGCCCTGTTTTCTCTAGGGATCACTCCTCACTTCTAGCCTGCATTAGAATGGCCATGAATCCTGAGCTATGCTATTTTCCCCAGGGAGAAAAAGGAATGCTTTTAGCCTGAAATAAAGATTTACATTTTTTCAATAGCATTGAAAAGCACTCAAGTAGCACCAGTAATGGCTTCAATTATTTTCTTAAATTCTTAAAGGATTGCTCAGAATACAGAAATGCACTTAGGCTAAAAAGATGTCTAAGTGTGGAGAAGAGTCCATGGAAAACTAGAAGTAAACTTCCATTTAGTCCTTGGGAATGAGTTGGTCCAAAATATATATTATTGCTGCAACACTTGTGGAAGCAAAGAAGATATGAAAGTCCTCATGGAGCTATGCATATGCACTCTTAATGAACTGACCAAGGGATAAAAATATAATTACCATCAAAATTAGAGAACAATAAGTCACACCTGAAATTAGATGTGAATACCCTATAGAGAAAGGCTAAGACTATGTGAATCTATGAAATATTTGAGATGTTAAGCTATGGTTCTCTAGAAATGTGAGGAGCCCAATGGTTGGAATACTTTTCTTATCTTAAGGGCAGTGCTGACAGACTGGCTCAGGAAGATTTAAATGAAGAACTCATATTTTGTTTTTTTTGAGACCCAAAGTTGGTACTGCCAAATATTAGTCATGAGTCAAAAGGGCAGATAACCATCTTTTTAATTTTTCAGGATTCCTACCAATTTCCATCATTCACTAACCTCTATAGAAGCAGAGTAGTGGAAAGAGTAATGATTTGGGAGTCAAAAGCTTTAAATTGACATCTTACCTAGGTATCTTTGGTGTAAGTGACTTAAATTCTCTGTTCCTCAGTTTCTTCCTTTGTAAAATGAGAGAATATAGACTAGAAAGACTCTAGTTCTAAAGCTATGAACCTATTGTTCTATAATTGTCCATAAAGCTCATTTTAATAGTTAAAAGTTTTCTAGTCTTGAGGATATAGGAATGTAATGGCAAACTTATATGCCAAAGAGGGCATACAGAAAGCTCTCTGTGAGTACATGTGCCATCATCCCCCACCAGAGTTCATTACTAGAAAGACAGAGGGACATGGGTGGAGCTTCTCCCTTCCTCTGCTCCACTGCACCTGATTTTTTCACATCACCCTCTCCTCTGCCCAGTAATCTAATCAGAGTGCATAGGAGGTAAGGTGGGTGGCTCATAGATGTCAGAGCTGGAGAGGAACAGAATACTTGGGCCACTCCTCTCCACCAGGGCTGAGGACATTCCTCACTTTACCTGCCCCTCTGTCCAGCAGCTCAATGGGAGAGCTTTCTCCCTCCCCTGTGTGGGGTAAGGGGGAGTATGTGAGTGGCCCTTGGTCTGGATGAGGGTGATATTCAGCACAACATGTAGTCTCTGGGAAAGGGGCAAGGCACAGCACAAGGTTTCTAAAAGGTTTGCCATCACTGACATAGGATATCATCAGTTAAGAATGATCATATAGAACAAAGAAAAACAGGTTAAAAAAAGCTCTGGTCATATACATCTCAGATTCATATTCTGCCTCAGACTAGCTCATTGAGACTTTAATCAAGTCACTTCATTTTTTGTTTTAGGTATTTGTTTCTCACCTGCAAAATGAGGGGATTTAGCTAACTGATAACTAAGTTTCCTTCTAGTTTCCCCCTCCAAAGTCTAGGTTCTAAGATCAAGCAATCAATCAACAACAACTTTTTAAGCATCTATATGTCAATTGCTGTGTTAGATGCCTACAAAGAGCAAAGTAATCTAATCTCTCCTTAGGACATCCAGCAAAGAACACCCTCTCATGGAGTCCAGCTCAATTGGGGTATCTCTGTTGGGACATTTTTTTTTTACATCAAGCCTAAATAATGACTCTGTAGCTTTTATCCATTGTTCCTGGATCTGCTTTTGGGGGACAAGCAAAGTAGGAATAATCTCTTCCAAATGAAAGACATTTGCAGACTTGGCAATAATTTTCCTTTATAGCTAAATCCTCTCTTCTGCATGCTAAACAGCATCAGTTCCTTCATTTAACCCATCTATAACATACTTTCCAATCTCCTCACCATCTTCAACGTTACTGTTCTTGTTCCAACTTGTGTACATCCATCCAGCATAAGATGTTTCTCCCAGGGGCCATGTTTCTTAGAGCCACCTCCATGGCTTCATGGACTTCCTGGTCCTAGTCTTTGTTGGGAACAATGTCTGTGATTAAATCAACTGGATTGTGGGGAAGGAAGGGGAAGACTGATTTTGATCAGGAAGGCTCCAACTTTCCCACTGTTAACTACTACACAAGGATAATGAGTTCATCAATTTGCCTTGATTCATAGGTTAATGTTGGAGAATAGTGGGTGATGAGATTGAAAAACAAGGTGGATAGAGATCAGAATGTGGATGTTCTTAAATAGCTAGGCTAAGAAATTTGGAATTTGACAAAAAGAAACTGGATACTGAGGAGGTGTTGGAAGTTTCTAAAAAATGCTAGTTGTAAAGTCAAAAGAGATTATAGTTTTTAGGATGAGATTATTTACATAGTAGCTGCCATAGATTAGGTGGATAAAGGAAATATAAAGTCTATTGTATGGGGGCAGCTGGGTGGCTCAGTGGATAGAGAGCCAGGCCCCAAAATGGGAAGTCCTGAGTTTAAATCTGGCCTCAGACACTTCCTAGCTGTGTGACCCTGGGAAAGTCACTTAATCCCCATTGTCTAGCCCTTGTCATTCTTCTGCCTTAGAACCAAGGGCATTTTAAAAAATAATTTAAAAATAAATTTTAAAAAACACTGAGGTATAATCGAATGTAATGGACTTCTCCATTAGTGGCGGTGTAATGTCCCTGAACAATCTGCAGGGATCTAGGAGAAAAAACACTATTCATAAGCAGAGGACAAACTGTGGGAGTAGAAATACCGGAAAAGCAACTGTCCAACTACAGCGGTTGAGGGGACATGACAGAGGAGAGACTGTAAACGAACACTCTAATGCAAATATTAACAACGTGGCAATGGGTTCGAATCAAGAACACATGTGATACCCAGTGGAATCACGCGTCGGCTACAGGGGTTGGGGGGAGGAAAAGAAAATGATCTTTGTCTTTAATGAATAATGCATGGAAATGATCAAATAAAATATTATAAAATTTAAAAAAATTTAAAAATTAAAAATTAAAGTCTATTGTATTGAATTTGGACTCAATTGTATGTGCCACTCTTTTGCTTAAATTTGGAAAAGCAGGAGAATTAGCTATATCTAGTTGGTCCTTCACAATATGAACTATTAAAATATTCTCTTAATTGCTCTCTCCCATTCATTCAAATTCTTTTACTCCAGATTGTATTGTCCCTGTTAAATCCACTCATTTATTACATTTATAAAAACAAAGAGTTTTGAACTTGTTCCAGGCCCCTATGTATATAGTATTCCTAAAAAAATGTTTTTCTTCCTTGAAATGGTCCATTGGTTACCTGGTACATACGGTTCACAAAGTTCAAATTCAATATCTTAGAACTCAAGGCCTACTAAAATATAGACTTTATTCATCTTTTCAACCTCATCGTCCATTGCTACTTGTAATAATGAAAATGATAATAATGATGATCAGAGCTATTACTGATACAGTGATCTAAATTGTTTAGAGTTCTTTATATTTATAATATCATTTCATCCTCTCAATAACCCTATAAAGTGGGGCCTTTTATTATTCCTATTTTACAGATGAGGAAACTGAGACAAAAAGGTTGAGTGATCTATAGAAGGTCATAGAGCTCATAAAGGTTCCAGTTTTTTTTGGGAAAGGGAGGAAAAGTGTTTTTTTTTTAAATAACTCCATGCTCAATCCTTAAACAGAGGACTATCTTTTACATGCTTGTCTTCTTTTCTCAAGATTAGAGGGCTGAGAGTCAGTTCTCTGAACAATTCAAATTGAAGGCCACCCAGAAGGCAATGGGGAGGCACATGTTGGGCATAAACAGGCTACGAAGGAATTAATTATAAAGGAGTGGTAAAAAAATTATCAAAATAATCAATGAGCAAAAAAGTGTTAGACTGCTCCTATGGGGAGAGAAAGGCGTGACCTTTGAAGAGTCTATGTGGTCCATTATTATCTTCATAGTGTCAAGAGAAATAAAGAAAGACCCCACCCCAACCTCAAGGAAACATGGTTGGACCCTTTTGGCAACGTGGAGGTTGTGAACAAGAGTCTCACTGGACAGACAGGTACAGGTGGACTGTGATCCATGTGACTGGAGGCAATGTCTGCAATGATAAGATCACAGCATTTGAAATGTCTTAGTATCATATCCACATACTGGTATCCCTTTGCCATTTTCATAATGTACCATATGGGAATGTCTCAGGGGAAGTAATCTTTAAGTAAGTCTGAAACTGCATCATATTCCTCAAGGAAAAGAGAAGTAGCCCATTTCCTCAAAGTAGAGCTGCCAACCACTTATTCAGTTATTCAACTGGCACCTGTCCAGGGAAAATTCTCAAGCTTTGAAGACTGCACACAGCCCAGCTCATAAGCTGCCCATCTAAAGCCTTTGGAAAGAACAAAGGACCCAGGTCATTTCATAAGACTTGGCATCCATCAGGCAGGGGAGAAGCATTTCCTGAGAGCCTCCCATGAGCCTGGCACATATGGTCATAGTAGCCACAAAGTCCTTGTATTGATTCATCTTGGTGTAGGTTCATAAAGGTAATTATCGGGGGAATTCATCCCTGGGAGATTCTCCCAAGTTGGGAAGAGGTCAAACATAGCCTCCACCATCAAGAAACTCTACTTTCTAAGACTGAGTTCAATTCAATTTGGAGACATATGGCCAGTGAATTGACCACTTGGTGGTAGAATCTTTAACCAGGGTTAAATTAGAGCATCTAAATTCTAAATGACAAATTCTGAACTTGAAATGAAATGAAATCTTTGGCACTTTGGAAAGTAGATTAAGTTCCCTCAAGGAAATCATCATCTAAATGTGTATAAAGCATATACAATGTGACATCGTGTACTATACTTTGTGGCAGATAGACAGAATATATGAAGGATGGGCAGACAAAGCAATATGATATTTGTGCAGAGAGAGGGGTCATTTCTGACCCAGGGTAATCAGCAAAGGTTCCCTAGAGGAGGTGGCATTTGGTCTGGCAGAAGAGGGCTCAGATCAGGGCAAGTTATCAAATGCTAGGCTAGACAGAACCAATTTTCTGACTATGATGGATAACTGAACTGCTTTTCTGTTTCCAATGATCAGATCAGAATAAATTACATTCTCATCTCTATCTCCTTCCCTACTGAGTAAAGTCTGATTTTTGTTTCTTTTCTCCATCTTTAAACACTATATACCAGATAATAGGGGCTTGAACACTTCTTAGTAGATTATAATTTGCTCATTCTTGGTCCAAAGAATAATGAACCTTAATATCACATTGGCTGCCATAAAACTGGTGTGTGTGTGTGTGTGTGTGTGTGTTGTGTTGTGTTGTATAGATAAAGAATCCTGGGTTATAAGTAAAAAGAACCTCGATGTCCTAGAGTTGAAAGAGGTCTCCATAGCCACTCAGCCCAAGTGGTACCTGCACCAGAATCTCTCTATATTATATCACTAACAAGTAATCATCCATGTTACTTCTTGGAGGCAGCCCATTCCATTTTCAGACACTTATATTTAGAAGTATTTCTTGACATCAAATCTCAGAGACAGAAACTGAGAAAGCAGAGATGTTCGAAAAGGGTCTGGGCTGGGCTGACAAGTCTCTCAGGAGAGGAAGGCTATCAGGGATATTTTGCTTGATGAATAGGTTAATGATCTACTCTGCTTCCAGGCAACAGGAGATGATTTTCAAATACAGACTGGACACAAAAGCAAGTGCTTTCTCCAGTGACAGTTTCCTGAAGAAAGTCAGATGTTCTGCCAGAGGAATGGAGGAAAAAGAGTCAGCTTTTCTCCATCAAGACCTTTGGAAAGAAAATTCTGCCTTACAAAGAAAACAAGAGAGCTTTATGATTTATGTCCCAGAGTTGCATCTCTTGAGCAGACGTTGCAGTTCTGAATTTAGTGATTTCTAATTCTATATCATAGAATTTTAAAATAGCAACCTATTTTGGAAAAAACAACAACTATAAGCTGAAAATAACCCTTCAAGTCTCTCTGCTAATGATTTATTTCTTTTTTTAAAAACCCTATACTTCCATCTTAGAATCAATACTAAGTATCTGTTTCAAGGCAGAAGAATGATAAATTCTAGGCAATTGGAGTTAACTGATTTGCACAAAGTGTCTGAGGCCACATTTGAACCCAGGATCTCCTGTCTTTAGCTTTGGCTCTCAATCCACTGAGCTCCCTAGCTGCCCCCCACCTTGCCTTCTTTCCCTAGAAGATGCACAATTCCTCCATATGCCCCGGTTGACCAGAAAGCCACACCAAGGCAAACATCTAACTGTAATTCAATGGCATCCTTGTATATCAGGAGGATGTTCATCTTGGAGCCTCCATCAGACCAGAACAATATCAGTGATTTACCGGTGACTCAAGGCTTTAGTCACCAGTCCTCTGGGATTATTGATATGAGTCTACTCAACACCAAGGATTTCTGAAACATTGCCTAAGGAAAAAAGCAGAACTTTACTCCATAGCAAGAAGAGTTTAATTCTATTCATTCTGGTGGGCTCTCACTCCCACTCTTAGTGGTAAAACCTTCCTCTCTTAACCAAGTCTCTTTATGAATTGTGGATCTCCTTACAGTGCATATGAGTTTTCCATTCCTTCAACATGATAAGGACCTTCCCAGGCTGTAAAAGTTATCATTACTCAGCAATTTAGAAATTAATTGAGAACCTTTTTTTAGTCCTACCTGAGCTCCTGGTGATGAAAAAGCAACTAGAGAAATTGAAGGTCAATGTAGAGAGTGCTGTGCCAACACAAAGTTGGTCCTAATTTGTTTGCTCACAATTATTTCAGAAAGTGAAATTGGATTCATCTTGAGATTTCAAATGTTTGGTAGTCCTTCAATTAACATGTGATGGAAAAAAAGACAGAAGACCAGTTTCAAGTGATGCTCTGTCATTTACCATGTGTAGGATTCTTGGTAATTCACTCAACCTGTGTGGGCCTCAGTTTCTTAAGGTCATGCACTGAGCATATACTAGGAGTTGGAAAGTACTTTTAAGGGTAGCTAGTCTAACATTTTCATTTTACAAATGAAGTCCAGAAAAGTCAGGCCCAGGTCACACAGGTATGTCAGCAGTAGAAAGAAGACTTCAAAGACCACCAAGTCCATGCCTCCTAGAAGAAGGAACTAGTGCCCAGAAGGCTTTCCTAGGGACACAAAAAATTTGAACTTCCTGTTTCTAAATTCAGCACTTTATCATTAGGCCATCTATAAAATGGAGAGGAGGAGAGGTTGAATTAAATGATCACCAATGTCTTTTCTAGCTCTTAAACTGTGATCCTAAAACTTTGAAAACTGGGAAAACAGAGACACTGGGAATTCATATTTTCTTTCCATTGACTCCTTGGATTATAAAGTTAAAGTGGGAAGAGATTTCAGATGCCATCATTCTAACTATTTCCATTAAAAAATGAGAAAACTGAGGTATACAGAAATTAAGCAAATTGTCCAATCTCATCTAGGTGGTAAATTTCAAGGAAAAATTTGAACTCAGTTTCTTTGACTCCAGAGCAAGTTAGCTTTTTTTTTTTCCCTACCCCACAATTTATAGACGATGAAATCAGAATCACCAATTGGGATGAAAAGGGCAAAAAAAAATGTATTCAACAAATTAGCTTAATTCAATAAGCATTTGGAACTTGTCTTTGTACTGAAGATACCAAAAAAAAAAACAGTGGCACCATTTAATATTCAAGGAACTTTTAATCTCCCAGGCAGAAGGATAGGGGAAACCTTTAAATGTGCAAAAAAAAAAAAGGAAAAAAAAAAGTTGAAATTTAATGAGGACCAAGACAGGTCTAAGTAAGGTGATATCAAAAAATAAAAAGCTAGAGAATAGGCACATTCAACTGTATAGTTTGAGGAGGCATCCTGGGGAAAGGGAAACCTATATCATGTGTTGAAGCTAATTGTTTGTAAGTAGTTTGAAGATGATAACTTGAGTGAGTAGGAAGGCCAGGAGGAAGCTTCTTGTTAGGATGGGGGGAATATCTGAATCTGCTTACAAATAGAAAAGAGGAACTCATCAGAGAAGAAGGTATTAGAGATAATTGAGGTGGGAAAGAGAAGTCAATTAG
The DNA here is from genome assembly GCF_027887165.1 of Monodelphis domestica. Lineage (NCBI taxonomy): Eukaryota > Metazoa > Chordata > Mammalia > Didelphimorphia > Didelphidae > Monodelphis > Monodelphis domestica. The sequence continues at coordinate 38,238,622 of NC_077234.1, read as the reverse complement.
TGTGATCCTGAATATGTTCATTTAACCAAACTGGGTGTCAGATTATCTAAAAAAATATGAAGTTGAAATATATGACATCTAAAGTCTTTTCTGGCTCTTCCTATACTCCTATGATCCTATGGTGGTTGATCAAAGACATAGAATGGACAATAGGATCAAGATCATAAACAGACAGGTTTCCTTTGTTAAAGAACAAGACTTCATTCCAAGATCAGAGATTAAGACAAATAGAGGAATCAAATTGGGGAGAGTAGTAAAAAAACAAAAACTGGAGATAAGCATCTGGGTTTAAATCTTGCCTGTTTCTGTTTCTGAGTGACCTTGGATTAATCACTCAACTTGTCTGCCTGGGCTTGTTTCCTTTTCTGTAAAATGAGGGGATTGGGAGAGAGACCTCTAAATAATTTTCCAGTTCTGGCTTGGTAATTCCATATGATGCAAAGGAATGTAGGTGAGGTAACTCAGGAAGAACGAATGTGATCTTCCCCATCACTTGAGAGGCAAAATAATCTGCTGAGAGAGGGGCTGAGATTTTCATAATAAAAAGACCTATTCTGTCAGAAACAAGTTAATAAAGGAAGAAAATCTATTGGAATGATAAAGAGACTTGGTAGAATTGTAGAGGGAAAAAAAAATTTTAAATGTACTAAGTACATGAAAACCAGGATGTAAAAACAAGAAGATGATGTGGGGAAATGGAAAAGTTATAAAAAATTATTTAGAAACTGAAATTGATATTGAAAGTTGATGGTCAATCATGTAGAGAGCCTTTGGATGCATAAAAGGAAATTCGATTGACAAGGAATATTGATGGGCCACTAAAAGAGATGGAAGAAAATTGATATCAAAGAATGAGGCAACACTTCCGTGTTTAAGGCTAAAGCAGGTTAGCATAAATAGGCTGGGATGACATATTCAGAGGCAGAAACTTTCCTGAAGAAAGTCTGCAGATTAAGACAAACGTAGCCTCAAGCACTGACTAGCTGTGTGACCTTGGATAAGTCACTAAGCCGCTGTCTGCTTTAGTTTCCTCATTTATAAAATGAGAACAATAATAGCACCTTCTTGCCCTGGTTGTTTTGAGACTCAAATAAGACATTTGTCAAGTGCTTTGCAATTCTTAAAGTGAAATATCAATACTGTTGTTGTTGAGTTGACTGCTTGTAACCGACTCTTCATGACCCCATTCTGGCACTCTCTCAGCAAAGATGCTGGACTGGCTTGCCATTTCCTTCTCCAGTAGATTAAGGCCCAGGGTCACAGCTGGTAAATGTCTGAGGCTGGATTTGAACTTTGGTCTTCCTGACTCAAGGCTCTTTCCACTGAACCATCTAGCTGCCCCTGTACCAATACTAGCTGCTCTTATTAGTATTTTTTTAGTGTCTGACTTGGGATTCAAACCCCAGTCTCATTTGTTTGATTTTTGAAAAGCAGCCTGGTACAAAGAGGAACATGCTAGCTTCAGAATCAGGAAGTCATGGGTTCAAATGCAGAGGAAGACGCTTGCCAGCTAGTTGACCTAGACCAGTCATTGCCTCTGTAAATCCTGGTTTCTCTAGCTATTAAGAGGGAACAAGAGTAGCCTTCACCTACCAGACCTAAACGAGATTTTGCCCGGGAAGCATTCTGCCAACCTTAAAGTCCTGGAGAAATGTCATCATTTTACAACAGCGCACTCTCCACAAAATGAACATTTCCATCCCATCGGCCAAGGCAGTTGTCAGCTTGCAGCAGCTTAGGCACCATATTTGTTCCACTGTATTATATAAAGGAACTACCTTATCTTTTAGGTATCATAAAATATTCCAACCTTAGCATATTCCATTTTGAATAGAACAGTTTTCTTCACTTTGTGTATGTGTGTGTGCAAGTGTGTGCCCAAGAGCTCCTGTGTTGGAGGAATCCCGGGCACTGACAGATTGTCATGCAAAATCAGCAGTTTGCCAGGTAGCCTAACTAGAGTCCAAGGAAAGGTCTTTCCTTCCTCACCCTCCCAGGATTCTCAGAAATGGGCATGAACTCATCTTTCTGCCCCATAGTCCAAGCAGCTGCTTTCACTAGCAGGGAGAAGGGTGGAGTTGCTCTCCCCATCCAATTGCTCAATTAGGATGCATCATTAATGACTGGGTCTAACTGATAAGCTCAGTGGTCAAGAGTATGCAGAGCTTCAGGAATGGAATCTTCTCCTAGACTTTGAAACATGGGCCAAGTTTATATCATTAACTGGTGCTACCCTAGTGATAAAATGGTGAAGAAGAAGGTTTTTATTTGTCTGCCTAACCAGAACTGAGGTGCTTTGATAACGGCATTAGTCAACCAAGCTTGGGCAGCAGGGTGGCTCAGTGGATGGAGAGTCATCATACCCAGAGACAGGAGGTCCTGGGTTCAAATTTGACCTCAGATCCTTCCTAGCTGTGTGACCTTAGGCAAGTCACTTATCCTACATTGCCTAGTCCTTACCACTCATATATTAGAATCAATTTTTAAAGTCTTACATTTGGATTATTAAAAACCAGTATCATAAATACAAAATGGTAGAAGTCTAACTAGAAAGTATTTTATTTTAAAAAGATCCAGAGGTTTTAGGTCACAAGTATGAATCAAAAATATAATAAGGTAGTCAAGAAAACTAATGAAACCTTAAACCATACTAAGATATGTCTACTGGTAAGGGTTTTAAAAAAAGTCAACCAAGCTCACTGTCTTGGCTTTAGTTCTTTCTGACCTAACTAGAGACAGAATGAGGCTGAGCTGTCACTAATTTTTTAGTGTAAGCATTTATATCTCAGAAATATAAATCTCGGAAATCTCAAGCTCTATAAATCAAAGCTTGGTGTATGTAATTTTATTGTTTAGAATTAGTAAAGTGATGGAGAAAATGTTAATAATGCAAATGAAAATTCAAAATGTGAGATATCAGAGCTGGTTGTTAAACATTCACCAGCAAAGCCCTGGCTCTCTCATCCAGAATGGGCATGAAACTAACCAGCACATAGCTATTTGGTTCTATGTTATGTCCATTTTTCCATGATTCTAAGTGACCTAGATTAGAGATGGCTCTGACTTTCTTCTAAAATTCCAGAAGGAAAAGTCATCTAGTGTCCACAAGAAGAATCCATGGCAGGTTTAACAGCTAGACAATCTAGTATGAAGATTCAGCACAGGAGAATGGAGGCTCTATCCATCCACCCATCCATTGACTATGGGCCATTTGGAAGTGAACTTAGTGGGGCAAATGTCATGAGGAACTGTATTAAGGCTGAGCTGAGCCCCAATATGGCACAGATTGACCATGGGAAATGACAATAAAATGGTAAAACCAGGTGGCTTCTTAGCAAAGGGAACTGACTACTTGCCTTAATTATCTTATTAAGCAATTAGCATTACCTGCCTGTGCTTCAGTATTGTTATCTATAAAATGAGAGCAAAGTCGAATTGAGCAGGGTGGAATAGATGGCCACTGAAATCCTGCTCAGGTTCAAATATGATTCCATGGTCCAATTTGAATTGTTGAAGTGTAAAGATGAGATTGTCAGTCTCTGAATAGACAAGTTTCCATAGGACGGCTAAAATATCTCAATACTTTAAGTATCCATGATGTTATTGCTGGGAGATATTTCCTTTTGCATTAAAAACCATTTTGACATCCATTTAACTTAGCTTACGGTCTTCAAGAGATGCTATGGCCATTTGAACTCAAGCTATATTATCAAACAATGAGCATAAAATAATTGGAGATTTAAAAAAAATTTTTTTAAATAGATAAATGCAACATATTAGGCAATAAAGAATCAGAAATCATAGAACTTAGTAACTAGGAATTCAACAAGCCCTAAGATATAAAATTATGTAGGAAGTAAACTTTCCAGCAGAAATTAGACTTAGATCAATATCTTCAAAACAAACAAAATAGATATGTGAGGGGGCAGCTGGGTGGCTTGGTGGATTGAGAGTTAGGTCTAGCGACAGGAGGTCCTGGGTTCAAATCTGACCACAGATACTTCCTAGCTATGTGATCCTGGATAAGTCATTGTGTAGTCATTAATGTTCTTTTGCCTTGGAATCAATATTCAGAATTGGTTATAAGGTGGAAGATAAGAGTTTAAAATAATAACAATGATAACAGATATACAATCTCAGCATCAAAGATTATAACATAAAAAATAATACAAAAAAGCAGTCATATACTTCTCAAAGCTATGAGTGGGAGGTGAATTCCTGACCAGCAAGAAAACAATTATAAAAGAAGAATGATTATTTTGATTACACAAAATTGAAAAGGTTTTTCATATATATATACACACACCAAAAAAATTAGTTAAGACATAAAGTGAAGTAGTTGACTAGGAAAACTGTGTAGGAAATATATTTAACAACTGTTCAATATTTATTTCAGATATATAAATAATTATTGGAAATACATAATAAGAAAAGTCATTTCCTAGTAGAGAAGGGATCAATGGACATGAACAAATAGCTCTAAAAAGAGGAATTGCAAATTATTAATAACAATATGAAAGGATTCTCAAAATCTGGAGGAAAAACATTAATTCAAAACAATATTGAGGCTTAACCTCATGCCCACCAAATTAGCATAAATGGGAAAAGAGAGGAATAGTCAGTACTGGAAGGATTTAGGAAAGGCATGGACACTGATGAAGTTTTGGTGGTGCTATAATTGGTATAACATTGTGGAAAACAATTTGGAATTTTGCACATAAAATGATGAAAATTGCCATGTCCCTTGACCCACAGATCCCAGGGTTTGGCACATCTTCCAAGGGGGCCATTAATAGGAAAAAAATTTCCATAGCCATTTTCCATTTAACAAACGGTCAAAAGATATGAAAAGTCAGGTATTAAGTTAAGATAGCAGTTATCAACAATCCCCACATTAAAAAAATCCAAATCACTAATAATTAGAGAAGATAAAATTTAAAACCATTTCTCATTCTCATCAGAATTGCAAACATGACAAAAAAATACAAGCATATTAAATGTACTTTTGATGGGTTCAGTAAGTTTAGTAATGTAAACCTCAAAATTTCTCAGACTTATGAATGTTAGGGGTTTCCCCCATTGGGGAATCTTCTCCTTAAAAAATTTCCCTAGCAGATGGTGAGAACTCTACTTGAGTGTGGGGGCTCCTAACTATGGGAGTGTCCCTGCTCCACCCTACTTAAGACTGCTTTAGGACAGAAAACTGCTTGATAAACAATGAAAGTACTTTGATCCATGCTTATGGAAGGGACAGGAAGTTCTTTGAGTCATGACTGTTTTAGAATTGATACAATGGGATACTAAGTACCTATAAAGGTGGGGCAACTTGTAAACTACTTAAACCTAAAAGGGTGATAACTTATTCAGAGGTTTTTTCTTAATGAAATTTGTCGACACAGCAGCATTTTTTCTGACTTACTAAAGAGATTAAAACTACTCAGCTGTGAATTCAAAATGGGTGGTCCTTTAGAAACATCTACAGTGATTGGTAGATGTAAGGACTTAGGGGAAGTGACAGAGGAAATTTTTGCCCTTAAAAATAAGAGCTTGGATCTCATTCGAGGATCTCGATTTCTGACTCTCATTCTGAAGGAGAGCTCCTTGAGGAGCTCCTCTGAGGGGCTCTGTCCCTCTGGGGTAGGAGCTCTGGAGGCTCTTGAGAGAGGCCCTTTGAAACAATCTCTGGCTGGAAGACTCTTTGAGGAAGGACGCTGGCCTGGTGTCACTAGTATCCTTGTTTAGTCAGACTTGTGGTGAGTGTTAAAAAACTGACTGATTTCTCTTTTAAGACTCAGGTCTAGGCCATATTGGCTTGAGGCCCTTCATACTTATTCCTTTCTTATTCTCTCTCTCTTTCTTTGATTATTCATTGTATTATTAATTTAAAATCTCTATAAAACCCAATTGACTTGGGTATTTGAATAATTGGGAATATTTCTCTGGCGACCACCTTATATTTGATTTTAAAACCCAAGACACTGTAGTGAAACATATTTCTGTGGTCAAATTTACTCACCCTCTCTTATATCTATCACAATTTATATCTTCCACTATTTTAATCACTACAGTTTAAGACCTCAACCATTTTAAATATCACAGTAAGCAATTTAGAATTATATCCTATAAAGGTTGAAAGGATTTATTTTTAAAAGGGTTGGACTTATAATTTATGAGTGTGGTCACCAAGAATTCTAATTAATTCCAAAGAGATTTTATTTACAATTTATTTTTTTAAATGTAGAAAGAGTAAAGCAAGAAATCAGAGAGAGAATAAGTGAAGATATCTAGCCTAAACACTAATTAACTTGCTCCTGGCCCCTGGGCAGGGAGAGTTAGTTCTTAGCTGGAGGGACCTTGGCATTGTAGCCAAGGCCCTGGGGATACAGAGAGCCTCTCTCAAGAGAATAGATCTTTCTTTCCTGAGGCCAGTCTCTTCAGAGAAAAAAATCAACAGTTAAGAGTCAGCTTTTCACTCTTCATGTGTCTGTCCAGTCAGGAACAGGGTCTCAGGTCCAGTCAAAAAATCAAAGAATGAAGAATTGTATTCTCACAGGAAGTAACAGCTCCTTATAAAGACACTTCTTTTGTGTCACTTCCTGTGCTTTCTCCTAATTTTACATCTACCAATCATAGTTGAAGTCCTGCTCTAGGACTGCACAGGAGGCAGTCAGTGATTCTTATTTGTCACCCACTATTGCACACATGGGTTATAGATCTCCCACTTCATGATTAATTGGGATGTTTGCACTTTTGGTGATTAGATCTAAAAAAGGACAGATCTCCATACTCAACTTTAAGTACTGTATTTACTCTTACGGAGATTAAATCTAAAAATAGACAGGGGTTACAATTTAATTCTTCATAATCAGGGGAGAGTTAAGTATTTTCATTTGCACAATCAGGGGAGACTCAAATTTAATCTTCACAACCCCCAAAATCATTAAATGGACATACTCTTTGGCCATCTAGCAATATCTTTACTAGTCATATGCTTCTAAAGATATCAAAGAAATATGAAAAGGACATGTTTGGAAATATTTCTATCAACTCTTCTTTTTGTAATTGGTGTCCATTAATTGGTGAATTATGACATAAGAATGCAATGAAATATTGTGCTGTGAAAAATGATGGAAGGCTTACAAAAGCCTGGTAAGATTCATATGAACTGATGATGACCAAGTTAAGAACAAAGAATAATTTGTACAATAACAACACCATTGTAAAGACACAACAATAAAAGACCTAAAAATCTCTGAGCAATTCAATGCCCAAGGACAATTCCAGAGGTGAAATGATGAAGAATGTTATCAACTCTATGGCAGAAAGGAAAGAAAGTCAATATACAACAAATAGATCATTTTTCTTATAAAGAGAAAATAATGAGACATTTTTTGATTTATTTGGCTTTACTATATACACATAGGTTGCAAGGTGAGGCTAATTGTTTTAGTTTTCTTTTCTGTTAAATTAGGGTTTGGAGAGAAAGGGAGAGGAAAGAAGTCAACCAAAAAGCACTGATTCAGCACTTACTGTGAGAAACAAAGATAAAAACAAGACCCTCAAGGGTTCTTGTGCTAGTGGGCAAAATAATATATAAACATCTATGTAAATGACATATACAGAAGAAGAGGAGGTCATCTCAGAAAGTGTGATGTTGGAAAGTGTAAATCTTGAAATTTCACAGACTTATCAATGTTAAAAATTTTACTCCACATTGAGGAATCCTCAAATTCCCTACTGAGAAACATTCCCCATTTTGATGTGAGAACTTGCCAGGATCAGAAATGGGAGGACCTCTATTCCACCCGTACTTAAGAATGCTTTAGGGCAGAAAACTCCTTGCTAAACAAAGAAAGTACTTGGACCTATGCTTATAATAAGGCAAGGAGTTCTTTGAGTCAGGCCTGTTTTTAGAATTGATACAATGGAATGCTAGGTACCTAAAAGGGTCGGGCAAGTTTTCTCTTGATGAGATTAGTTGACTCAGCTGTGTTTTCTCTCGTTTAGACTTACTGAGGAGATTGGTCGACACAGCAGCATTTTTTCTGATTCAGACTTACTGAGGAGATTGGTCGACTTAGCAGGAATTTAGATGGGCAGTCCTTTGGAAAGCATCTACAGTGATTGGTAGATGTAGGAACTTAGGGGAGGTGACATGGGAGAAAAACCCCTATATAAGAAAAAGCAGAATCTCTCGAGGAGATATCCTTTTGGAGAAATCCTTTTGGAGGATCTCTGATGAGGATCTCTTGGGAAGAATCTCTTGAGAGAGGCTCTGGAGAAGGGAAGCGCTTGGAGGACAATCTCTAAGGAGGTCTCGCTGGAGCTCCTCTAAGGGGACTCTGTCCCTCTGGAGGCTCTGGAGAGAGGCCCTTTGGAACAGTCTCTGGCTGGAAGGCTCTCTGGTGAAGTCAGCTGAGATGGAGCTGGCCTGGTGTCACTAGAATCCTTGTTTAGGCAGACCTTGTGGTGAGTGTTAAAAGATTGACTGACTGATTCTCTCTCTTAAGACTCAGGTCTAGGCCATATTGGCTTGAGGCCCTTTATAATTATTCCTTTCCTACTCTTTCTCTCTTTCTCTAATTCCTCATTATATTATTAATTAAAAATTTCTATAAAACCCAGTTGACTTTGGTATTTGAATAATTGAGAATATTTCCCTGGCGACCACCTTATATTTGATTTAAAAACCAAGACACTGTAGTGAAACATATTTTCTGTGGTCAAATTTACTCACCCTCCCTTATATCTATCACAATTTATATCTTCCACTATTTTAATCACTACAGTTTAAAACCTCAACTATTTTAACTCTAACAAAAGGCTTCTTGAAGAAGGTGGGATTTGAACTGGGATTGAAAGGAATCTAGGGAAATCAGGAGACAAAGAGGAAGAAAGAGAATATTCCTGTATGGAATATGGAGAATATTCCAATGGCTTAGGATGAAAGGGTAATGCAGGCATAAAGATTTGAAAGGCAGGAAGGGGTGCTATTGTTAATAGATTTAAAAGGCAAATTAATTATTTTATAGTTGATCCTTGAGATAATTGGGAGCCACTGGAATTTAATGAGTAGGAGAGATGATGTCCTTTAGGAAGAACAGGTTGGCAACTGAATACAGTAAAAATTGGAGTAGGAAAGGGATTTTCTTTAAGAAAACCAACTAGCAGAGGATGAAATAGTCCAGCACAAGGTGATGAGTATCTGCACCAAAATGATGGTTGTATGAGTGGAGAGAGGACATGTGTATAGAAAATGACATAAATGTAGAAACAATAGGTCCTGGCAACAAATTGGATAGATGGGATCAGGGGAAGTAAGGAGTCCAAGATGACACTGAATTTGCAAGTTTGGGTGGTTGGGAGGTGTAATAGTTAAAGGAATTATAGAGGATTGAAAGGGTACAGGGGATAAGGAAGGTTTTGTAACATGAAATGGAGGAGTTGAAGGGATAGAGGGAATATGGATGTTGGGGTGAGGTAAAAGGAGCGAGATACCCCCTGCTAAGAAGCTGTCTTTGAAAAATGGGGTTCCCAAGAAATGAGCCAACTATGATAGGCTGAGGGGATGTCTTCTCTATTTATTGATGTTAAAGATACTCCAGAGCAGGTAAGCACAAACCCCTCTGAGGGATAAGCCTCCCCCCAGACTAAGGTTGTCCAGCATGGGTCTAATAAGGGCCATTTATGGCTGAATAGCTATCCTTAGGTTCTGCTCCCTCTATGTCCCCCTGAATAATCCTCCCCTTATAAGACTGCAGGTTATTTAACTCAAGATGAATTTAATAACAAGTTCAAACTGGGAAGGTGTCAGGGTAGAGGGAAGAGGGATTTCCCTATACTTTGCCCCAGATTGGGTTTGAGTTTCTCTCAGCTTTAGAGCTGAGGCCAGGCCTCGCTGGCTTGTGGGGGGTTTCTTTTATTCCTGTGTATGCTAATCTATGCTAGCTTTCTTAAATTTAAAGTCTTTATAGTAAGAGGAAGAAAAGGTTCTGACTTTCAGAGCTGGTTGGATCTGTCTCTTCAGGCTAACTCCCTAAAGACCGGCCTTATAGTTCAAATTGCTCCCCTTAAATCCTTTTGTTCGATGATACAATCACAAGAATCCAGGTAGAGCACACAGTTGGGAAAAATGTACTTCTATCCAGAGACAAGGAGAGAACACTCCTTCCAGTCTGAGGGCCAAGAAAGAGAGGCCCCACTCAAGAGCAACTATCACTCTCCAAGTCTCCCCTTCTCCCAACAACTGTCATCGCTGTCCATCAATCGTCACTCTAACATTCCAACTGCTGTCTGTTCCACCTCAGTGGCTGAAAGGCCAAAGCTTGATTCAGTTTTCCTTTCCACAATTGTTCCCTTTTTTTGTTGGACCTTCCCAAGGTCACTTATTTTTATTATACTTACCAAGCTACTAAATCTAATTTCTAACTATTCCCCCCAAAATAATAAACTTCCTGCAATTACTCTATCACTATTCTATGCTAAATTTATCTACTCTAAGGAATTCTATGCAGGAAAGTTTGGGTAAGGGTAGTTTTAGGGTTTTACAATAAATTCAGTACAATAAATATCTGAAAAAAAACTATTACAAAGAAATTTGAATCTTAGTGCTAATACTACTTACTCTTGCTAAGTTAAACTAATACAGACATTTTTCCTATTTTATATAATTATTTGCAAACTATTATATATATATACATATATATATATCTCCATTAAACACAACTTCAGCATCAGCTTTATGATAAACAATTAAAAGTTTACTATTTGTAAATGCACTTAAATCTATTCCTAAGTGTAACTAACTGTCAATGTTATGTTTAATTTAACTTCCTCCTAATCTATTCCCTACTTACTATAACTATTCTCTAAATCATAGTCTAATCTATAACCTAATCTTATGTACCACATATATACTTGCTATGTTACATATTTATAGACCCTATCACTATGTTACTTACCTAATTATAGTATATACATTATTTACAGAGATTATTTACATATTATACAATATTATACATTTTTCCCACATCCTGATATTAGTCAAATAGAAATATCTATTAATCTATTTACCTAAAACCTTATGGAACTAACTATATACATATTTACATTTTATATAAGTGCAACTTCAGACACTTGTTTATTTACATGAGGTCTCCTAATATATGTCAGTTTCTGATTTTGTGTTTGGTGTCTAACAGTGTTGTGTTGAATGGATACTTATCAAGTTTCTTCAGATTTCCACTTCTCATGTTGACTAATGGCTCTCTTCTTTCTTCAAAGTTATGTAGTATTGTATGCTATTTCCTTAATATATGAAATTAATTTTGTTTTATGCTTTCATTGCACGCAGTCTTACATATAAGTTCTGTCTTCTGTCTGTCCTCTTCTTGTATAAATAAATGTACAAATTTCAAAGTCTTAGCTGTCCATTTCAGCTTTTTCCCTTTGTTCATTCTTTCTGTCAGCTTTTCTTGATGTTTTTTCTTCTGGGATGCTTTAAAATCTTTTCCTCTGGGCTAGAAAATTGTCTTCTTCTCACTGTAGCATGCTTGACTGCTAAGATCTCATTGTCTCGAACATTATATGGCACTATTCTTTCTTTGTGGTGTACTTTTTGATGTTAATCAGTTTTTGTTTTCATTTCTCAGCACTATTTTTTTGTGTAACTCTCTTCTTCTATGTCTGTTACAGTGATGTTGGATTTTTCTGGTTTTATGTGAGAACAGTGGAACCATAAGTCTTTCTCTGCAATTTTTATAGCTGTCAGCGTAGTAAGCAATACTTCATGTGGTCCAGTCCATTTTATGTCCATAGCCAATTTTCTATTGAATTTTTTTAATGTATACTTTGCCTCCTGGTTTGATGTTCTGCAAATTGTAATACAGGGGTACTGTTTGTTGTAACAAGCCCATTTCATGTAACTCCGCTATTCTTGTTTGTAAAGCTTGTATATATTTTGTTAATTGACAATCTCCTCCTATCATTGCAATATAAACTGGTTTACAAGAACTTCCTTGCCAAATCGAGTGTCCATATAGCATCTCAAATGGAGAGATATGCAGATTTTCACTGGGTCTTGTTCTAAGATGGAACAGAACTAATGGTAGAATGTCTGTGCATTTTAGGTATGTTTCTGCACAAAACTTTCCTATTAATGTTTTGATGTCTTTATTTAATTTCTTCACTTGCCCTTAACTTTGGGGATGATACAGTCTGTGGTATGTTGCTTGTATTTCTAGATTTTTAAAAATTTCAGTTAATATTGATTGAGTGAAGTGACTCCCATGGTCTGAGTCCAATTTTATGGGAATCCCAAATGTAGGTATGATTTCTTTTAATAGAATTTTGACCACAAATGCTGTGTTGTTCTTTCTGGCAGTGATGTATTTAACGGTAAAAGGGAAATTTATACGAGAGGAGAGATAGGTAGGGGGTAGAAATAATGAGTTATGTTTTGAACATTTTGAGTTTTGGACAGCTCTGGGAAATATACTTCAAAATGTGCATGAAGCAAGTAGTTATGCAAAACTGTAGATCAGAGGAGAAGTTAGGATTTTTTTTAAACTGATAATTATCTACAGAAATAATAACAGAATCCACAAAAGGTAATAAATCACCAAGTAAGGAAGTATAAAGGGAAAAGATAAGAATTAGTATTTGTTAAATACTTAAGTTTACAAAATAAAGGCTTAATACTCACACACATAAGTATACACACACACACACACACACACACACACACACACACACACACACACACATACATATATATATATATATTAGCATTTGGGGGTAGCAAAAAAATGAAAACAAGGTGAATACTCATTAATTTGGCAAAGAGTGAATCTGAATGTAATAAAATATTACTCCTGTGAAAACAAACAAAACTACATGGTGAATACTAAAAAGATTTACATGGACTGGTAGAAAATAAAGCTAGGAGAACCAGCAAAACAGTAAACACAATTAGCCATAAAAATATTATTGAAAAGAACAATGACAAATCAAATGAAATTCAATATTATGAAATTTTAAAGATTAAATGACTCCAAAAAAGATAGGAGAAGATAACTCACTGGCTTCTTTGCAGAAAGGAAGTTATGTGGACATAGACCTGTCATTCAACTATCTTCCTAAATGCTGATCAGTTTTTCCATATTCTAATCTCTTTTTTTCTTTCTTAAAAATAATCTCTTATACTGGGAGAACATTGTACACAATAACAGCAATATTGTACAATAATTATCTCTGCAAAATTGGCTATTCTCAGCAATGTAATGATCTGCGACAATCCTGAAAGACTTATGATGGGGAATGCTCTTCACCTTCAGAGAAATAATTGTTGGAGCCGTCTTTCACATCAGTGTATGTATAGTTTTATTTGGGGATTTTGGCTATGTATGAGTGTACTCTTATAATAATGGCCAATATGGAAGTGTATTTTGCATGACAATAAAAATAAAATTAAAAAAAAATATCTTATATGGAATGCCTCTCTGGGAGTGGGAAAAGGGAGAGTTTTAGGTGAAATCCAGGCAATGTAAAAGCAAAATATATCAATAAAAATATAAGTTTTAATAAAGCTATTTCCAAAAAAAATGTATTAGCCTATAACTTTTGATGTTAAGGAAATCCTTTTGATAATCAGAGTCACCCACAAATGGAATAGTTTACTTAATTGACAGTGATTTTCAGTTAATAAGTATTCATTAAACATCTATTGTATATTGGCCACTCTGATAAAAACTGGATTCCAGATAAAATGATAGAGTTCAAATGAAATGCAAGGAAATATCAGTAAAAAAAAAAATGAACAGATAAAAAGAGGACCAGGTGTTGGAAGACTGAAAATGGAATACACATGATGGGCCAACTGGCCTTTTTCTGCTCTGAGGATTTACTAAAAATAAACCTATTAAATGAATAACTTTGCTACAAATCTTTCCCTACAGCTTCTGTGGTTATAATGAAACCTATTGAAATGAATATTTGATCAATGCATAAATGAATAAAGATGAAGTGAATAAATGAATGAAATAGGAATATAAATACTAAATGGTGAAAATTAAATGAATAACTTTCTCAAATAAATCGACTTCACTTGAGTTTGTTAGTGTTCTGAACTGAGGATGGCCTATCTCCTATGATAGCTTTGAGAAGAATAACTCAAAGAATTTACTCTACGCAAGTGGGATATAATATTATGGAGTAATCAGAGTAATGTAAATACATATCATTTCATGCTCAATCTTTTAGGATGACTTAATATTATATTCAAGTGATACTTTTCCCTTTTAACATAAACCATCCACTAACTTTGGAGATGTCTTTACACATTGAGATTAACTCCTTTTTTTCTAGAGGGAAAGAGGAACTTTTTCCCTCCTATTTTCTTCTTAAGACATTAAACACATTAGCCTAATTACCTAAATCTTATCTTGTGCATTTCTCCATGCCATTTCCGATTGTCCTTCAACTGGCTATATTGGGATTGGTTCAGCACAAGCCATATTTTATCCTAGGAAGATTAGGTTGAAGTAAAGAATGTTAGCATAAGGAAATAAAGAAATTTTTATGTTTGTCCTTCAAATATCCACTAAAGAGTTTTGATTTCTTGGTATTCTTTAACTTGATTATTTTTAAGAAGTTAAGTTTAAATAACTTCCTATAAAATTGCCCTTTCCTTTTTTTGGGAGGAGGTAAGGTGTATCTGGACTTGTCATCTCATCAGTATAAATTCTATAACATAAAATTTTCTTTCTAATAAGGATTAACAGAAAGTACTACATTTGATTTTGTAAAAAAATATTATGCTCACAAATATAAGATGGGAGAAGAATCTTTAGTATGCTGTTCATCTCAAAAGAAAAAAAAATCCCAACTAATGGTCTATAAACCCAACATCAACATACATGAGTAAAAATTGTGACAAGGTACCCAAGAAAGCTAATGAAATCTTTGATTTCATTGAAAGGCAAAAGACTAGTGTGAAGATTGGCTTTGGCTCTCCCCAGATTTTAACAATGAAGCAATTTAGGTCTTCCTTTATTGGGAAGATTAAATTGTAATCCCCTGTCTATTTTTAGATTTTAATCCCCAAAGTGTAAATCCAGTAGTTAAAGTAGATCTACCCATTTTAACCACAAAAAGGTATGAACCAACCACAAAAAGGTGTGAACTAACCAAAAAAAGGTATGAACACCCATTTCATACATTGAGTGGGAGGTCTGTGACCCATGTGTGAAAGAGTGGGCAGTCCTGGAATGGAACATCTACTGTGATTGGTAGACATAAAATTTAGGGGAGGTGACACAAGAGAAAAAGGTCTTTTTAAATAGTGGAAACAAAGACACAGTGAAGATTCATTCAGTCACTCAGAGTTGGACTAGAAGAGACTCACTCAGGCTTGGAGTAAAGAGAGTCACTCAGAGCTGGAGGGAAGACAGACACTTGAGGAGAGACTGGGAGACAGACCTAGAGTGAAGACACTTGGTTGTGGAACTGGACCTAGAGCTCGGGCAGGAGACTTCAAACTGCTTTCCTTTTAGACGGTCACTGTGGTAAGTGTAAAGGCAGACTTCTTTCCTTGCCATTTCTGGAGGTGTGTACCTCTGAGAAAGGCCCATTGTCTTGAGACTCCTTTACCCTAACTGGTGCCTTAGAATTTCTAACTGGTTCGGAAGAAGCTGGAGCTTTCTCTCTCTCTCTCTCTCTCCCCTTTTCTCTCTTCCTTAGTATCTTCCCTCTATTGCAAAATAAACTTCCATAAATTTAATTTACTTGAATAATTCATTTGGGGATTTAGAAATTAAATCCTTGGTGACCACCAATTTAATATTCAGTCCAACCACAAATTTAACACTAGGAAAATTATAATCCCACTGTACTCTGCTCTAGTAAGTCCATTGCTTAGATATTGTTCAATCTGGGCACCATATTTCAGAAAGGATTTTGACAAAGTAGAGAACAGGCAAAGGAGAATTTTGTTATCATTCAGTCATTTTTCAACAATGTCTGACTCTCCATGACCCCATTTGGGGTTTGCCATTTTCTACTCCAGCTCATTTTATAGAGGAGGAAACTCAGGCAGAGTAAAAATGACTGAGTTTCCTCCTCTATAAAAGAGATAAGAATTGTCATTCTATCCATTGTTTCCTCTAACTGTCCTGCAAAGGAGAATAATCCGAATTAATCAATCAGTATTTCAAGAAACTTTTTAAAAAATGCTTATTATGTATCAGACTTGGTGATATGCCCTAATATTTAGGGGGAAAAAAGAATATTTCCTGCCCTCAAGGAACTTACATTCTATTGTAGAAGTGTATATATGTATGTGTGTGTATCTATATGTGGAGAGAGGGAGAGAGAGACAGAGACAAAGACAGAGACAGAGACAGAGAGACAGAGACAGAGAGAGAGACAGAGACAGAGTCAGAGACAGAGAGATTAGTTTATACAGAGTATCTACAAAGTAATTTTCAGAAAAGAGCCAGGAAGTAGAGGGGAGGATATCAGCAAAGACTTCATGTAAGAGAGAATATTTATGCTGAATTTTGAAAAAAAGTAGGGATTCTAAAAGATAGAGTTGAGTAAGGAGTCCATTCTAGGCATGGGAAGAATCCTATGCAAAGACAAAGAGATGGAAAATGTGGCTTTAAGAATAGCAAGAAGACAACTTTGACTACACCATGAAGTGTATAGTAAAGGACCTGGTATCTTGAGTTCTTGAAGCATGTGAAGATCAGGTAAAACTCTAAGACCTCAGTAGCCTTCTACTCTGTTCAAGGAAGAATTAGGGAAACTAAACAACCCTGACAAATTTAATCAAAATTATCAAATATGGTAATGGCTAAAAGTCTCCTTTTCCATCAAAGGGAAATATGATTATCAACTAACTGCCAAGATCCTAGGCATATCCCCAAGTATGAATCAGCACCAAATAGGAACTAGGTAAATGTGTATTGGCTACTGATTGGCATCAGATATCTTTTCAAACCTTCAGGGACTCCAAGTTTGTTGTAGGATAAATTATCCACTCATCAGTGTCACCTTTAAGGTCTTCTAAAATCTGGATTTAACCCAAGTCTCCATTCTTATTTGAAAGGAATCTCCCTTCTTCATGTTAAATGCTATTCAAATTGGATGAGTAGCTTTTCCCTCAATTCAAGGAATTATCTCCTTCTTCTTGTCTTTGGAGGTGGCTGCACCCTCCTCAGAATGCCTCTCCACATGTAGGGACAGAGTGAGAATTTATTTTTTCTATATTGTATAATTTTTTAGGGGTGTATGGGGTGCTCAGGGAGAGGTAGTATCTCTGGTATGGAGGGCTTGTTGTGCCCTCCTAGGGCAGCTCTCCAGCCTCTGACCCCCACCTGACACCCAGCTCTCACTTGTAGCTCCCAGTAGCTGCTAGCATGCGGCAGCGGCCACACCCCAGGCAACGGCTTCGACAGGCCAGCCAAACCTTGTGAGGGTAGCCATCAGGTCATCAACTCCTGGTGAACCAGGGCTTTGCTCACCCAGCATGTGAAGGCTGCTTCAGCAGAACAGATGGAAGAAACCAATAAGAAGGTTCAGCGGCTGAGAGGGCGACGCAGCAAAGCACTGTGGAGTGCTCAGGGCATGTTGGAGCACAAAAGACAACACGGCCATCCAATGCAGCTGAGGAAGTCTCCAGGTGTAACGACTTTTCGTGCCACTGGACCCAGGCTTCCAACGCCAAGAGAGTGGGACTGTCTCTGTGCATCGACTTTTCCACTTAAATCTCCTTCACACACAAGTGTCTTTGTGCACACTCATCTATACACATAGATGAAAACACACAAAGACAATTGTCATCCTCGGTTACCAAGAGACTACTACTATATTGTATTAATACCTATGTAGAGGGAAAATGACTGTGTAATCCTCTGTCTGGGATCTGGGTCAGAGATCAGCTTGTCTGCTATATATATTTTTTTTTAATTTTCTTTGTCCTTAGGAATCCCCCCAAAATCTCTTTCTTTCTTTTTTTAAACCCTTACCTTCCCTCTTGAAATCACTACTGTGTATTGTTTCTGTGAAGATTGGATTTGGCTCTCCCCTGATTATAACAATGAAGGTACTTAGCTCTTTCCTGATTGTGAAGATTAAATTGTTATCCCCTGTCTATTTTTTAGATTTAATCCCCAGAAGTGTAAACAGGTACTTAAACGTTGAGTATAGAGATCTGTCCATTTTGGATTTAATCACAAAGGGTGTGGACTTCTAGGCAGTCCTAGAGCAGAGCATCAACCATGATTGATAGATGTAAAATTAGGGGAAGTGACACAAGAGAAAAATGTCTTTAAAAAGAAAGTAACAACTGCCTGAAGGGAATTTGACTTAAAACTCTCACTTAGAGTAGAACCTCCTGTGTGAGAGAGTTCTGCTGGAGTTCGACTGGAGTGGAGAATTTTCTTCATTCAGAAGAGTGCTGAATGGACCTGTTTCCTGGTGACCCCTTTTCCTTGGCTTTCTGGTGAGTGCAAGTCTGACTCCCTTTCCCTTGGCCTTTCTGGAGGCACTAGCCATCATCTTGAGACTCCTTTCCCTTGGCAGAGACCTCTGAACTCCTGCCTGACTCAAGAGGAGGCCAGAGCAGCTATCTTTCTCTTTTTCTTCTCTTTCTCTCTTCCTTACTATCTTCCGTCCTTATTGTAAAATAAACTACCATAAAATCCATTCTGACTTTATTAATTCATTTGGTATTTAATAAATAAATCCCTGGAGACCAACTAAAATATTTTTTAATCCAACCATAAATTTAACAGTTCCAAGGCAGAAGAGTGGTAAGGGCAATGGGGGTTAAGTGACTTGCCCAGGGTCACACAGTTGGGAAGTATCTGAGGCCACATTTGAACCTAGGACCTCCCATCTCTAGGTCTGTCTTTCAATCTGCTAAGCTACCCAGCTACCCCCAATCTTTATT
Source organism: Monodelphis domestica (assembly GCF_027887165.1). Taxonomy (NCBI): domain Eukaryota; kingdom Metazoa; phylum Chordata; class Mammalia; order Didelphimorphia; family Didelphidae; genus Monodelphis; species Monodelphis domestica. Next base: position 38,219,670 of record NC_077234.1, on the reverse strand, counting down.
TTTAAAAGAATTTGGCTAATGGAAAGAGACTAGAGATCTTTGGGAGGGATGGATAGATCAATGAACAACCTCTTAATTAACCATCACCAATTCAAGATGTCTTGGGATGCTCTATGGAGGGGATGAATGATAAGCTCTGCGAAGATTGGATTTGGCTCTCCATAGATTTTAACAATGAAGGTACTTAGCTATTCCTTGATTGTGAAGATTAAATTGTAATCCCCTATCTATTTTTAGATTTTAATCACCAAAGTGTAAACACAGTATTTAAAGTTGAGTATGGAAATCTACCCACTTTGGATTTTAACCACAAAAAGGTGTGAACACCCATTTCATACATTGAGTGGGAGGTCTGTGACCCATGTGTGAAAGAGTGGGAAGTCCTGGAATGGAGCATCTACTGTGATTGGTAGATATAAAAATTTAGGGGAGGTGACACAAGAGAAAAAGGTCTTTAAAAGTGGAAACAGAGACACACAAAGACACTTGAAGGGAGTCACTTGGAGTGAAGAGAGTCGCTTGGAGTGAAGAGAGAGTTGGAGTGAGGAGGGACACTTGGAGTTTGAAGGAGACACACTTGGAGTGGAGCCTGTTGGAGTTGAGGCTGATAAAAGAATCTGCTGATTGAACTGACAACGTGGTGAGTGTAAAGACTGACTTTCTTCCTTGCCCTTTCTGGAGGTGTGAGCCTCTGGGAAAGGTCCATTGTCTTGAGACTCCTTTCCCCTGACTGGGGCCTTAGAATTGCTACCTGGCTTAGAGGAAGCTGGAGCTCTCTCTCTTTCTCTCCCCTTTTCTCTATTCCTTAATATCTTCCCTCTATTGTAAAAATAAGCTACTATAAATTCCATTTTATTTTAGTAATTCATTTTTGGGACTTAGAAATTAAATCCTTGGTGACCAATTAAATATTCAGTACAATCATAAACCTTTAAAAGATCCTAAAAATCTATTTAAAGGGCTGCTTGACCCAGCTCAGGTCATTCCTGCTAAGAGAGAGTCATGGGTCTCTCTGTATCAGTTTATTGATTATGATGCTGGTCTAACAGCTAAACCTGAAATAATGAATAAACTTATATTCTTACCCAAAAATCAGTGTCTCGCAAAAATTTTAATCATAATAGCACTCCCTCTTTGCCTCAGTGTGATGGATCCTTTAGCTTCCTTTAAAGTACACCGTCATGTTTGTGCTTGTATCCCCAGTTCTTAGCACAGTGACTGGCACATAGTAAGCATATATGTTTATTGATTGGCTGATAGGCTGATGAGGTCTTTCTTGATTCCTTAGTGTTTAGAATTTCCTTAGTTACTTTCTATGTTTTGATGTGCTTATCTTCTTACTTGTTTCTTCCCAAGTCAAATTAAATTCCTTGGGGACAAAAGTGATTTAATTTCATCTGCAGAATGCCTCCCACACAGTAAGTTCTCAATAAATGCACAATGTGTTGAATAGTAAAATCAAAATTACCATCACAAAATTATATTTCCTCAGATTAGTCAAACTTCTAAAACTTGAATTTTGGCCACCAAAGAATATGTCTCACAGTTATAATGAAGTACCCCATAAATGTTGTTTCCCCTAATGTTGTCTTTTTATGGGAATAACATTATTACCTGTGGTATACTACTACATCCATGCACATTTGGGCAAGGGAATTAATTATATTCCTCTCCTCCTATGAAATTTAAAGAAATAGAAATCCAATTTAGATGGAATTGCAATTATTAGCCTCCAAAGTTCTCTTTATTCAACGAGGTTTTTTTCCTTCTTTATATATCAACTTTTGTTTTCACTGGCGACTTAATCTTTAAAATTGTTCTTTCATGGATTTTAAAGGTAGTGTTTTGGTTTACTTACACAGTGAACTAGGTCGTTCTCATTTATATGATATGCCATGTAAGAAATCTTGATGAAAATCACAACCCTCATAGGTGCATAATCTCTTGAAAATTAGAAAGCCCCATAGGTCTTAAAGCCACCCCACTCTCTCACTTCAGAACAAGTAGTCTTCAAAAAGCAAATAAACTGCAGGGTTTGTTTATTAGAATTCGGATGTGATAACCAACTCTACCTGTGATTTATTTAAATAACATAATTGAGTTTGATTATATGAGTGCAAAGCAGATGCATGCTAGATGAAAAAAAAACAAACTCTTTTTTTAGGAAAATACTCTCTAAGGCCTAGGGAACCCTCTATCCTGTCATGAGTTTATATGGAACAAGAGTACTTTAATAATTTTTCAAATATATAATTTGTTGGGCATAGAATGTATGTTAATGGATTTGATGTCTCACCTCACATAATTTAATTGGAGAATGAGAAATGTCATTAAATTTCAGGATGGTTAAAAAGACAATGGAGTTAAGAAGGTATAAGAACCCGGGCACTAGTAAAATGATGAAACAGATTATATTGAACCAAATCACTACTTGATTTGGGGAACAAGCAAATACAACACACAAGGAATGTTCTACTTTCCTTGGTTTCTTCACACCACTTTCAAGGAGCATTTTGAGTGTTTAATGGTCATATCTCCTTTACCTACCATATCAAGGGAACTGGATTGATAACTTTTAAAGTTACGACCCTGAAATGTTTTGTAGAGGATGTGGCTTAGTGCTGTGATTTTATCAATGTAGGGAATATCCTTCACCAGCATAGTTGAATGATTTGTTTGCTGCCTGGGATGCTGAGAAGTGAAGTGAATTTTCCATAGACATATAGCCAGTATTTCAAAGTTAGCACGTGATTCCAGGTCTTCCTGGTTCCAAAGTCAGTCTACTGCTCATTATAGTATGGTGAGTTTCTAGGAGCATCACAGGATCATGGATTTACAACTGGATGAGACCTAATGCAATCCAACCTTTTCATTTTGTACATGAAGAAACGACCATAGGTAATAAATGGCTGAACCTGTTTCCCAATTCGATGTCCTTTCTGCAACCCAACAACACAGAGTCAAAATGTTAAATGGGGTTTTTTTGTTTTTGTTTTTGTTTTTAGGGAGAACTAATATCTAAATAAAAACTGCAATAAAAAGTGGATGTTTTGCAGAAATAGGAGTATCACAATTCAGGGTACCTTCTGTTATCGAAACTCAGTTAACTTCAGGTAATTTTGCCTGAAATCCAGTAGCATATGAAATAATGTGGTTAGGAACATAGCTCAGACAGGAAGGTCCATGATTGACAAGTTTCGTAAACAAAAATGACTTTCCTCTAGCTCTTACTTTTTTGGTGATAGGAATTTAGCATTATATGTGCATTTCATACATCTCCATAAGCCTCAAGGGACCCTGGACAGGATCCAAAGCCACTGCCCTCTACCCTTTCTACATAAAAATAAAGCTGTGTAGGCTCCTTTGTATTTAGGTTTCTTGTATGAAAGAAAGGAGAATTGGAAAATGTGTAAAACATTAACCCTTTGATCACAAATGCCTTCAGATAAAAAAGAAAAGAAAACTTGATTCATAGTTACTATTCTTAAATGTAAAAATAGTTTTAAAAATATACATAATTACCAAGCAAATTAATTTTAGAGATTGCCTGAAGCACTAACAAACTCCCAAGTGGATACATTAGCCTACAATGAGAACAGAGATGTCTTTGTAAAACTGAATGATAGGGGTAGCTATAGTATCAAAAGACTTGCTTAAATTTTTAAGTATGGGATTAAAATTAGATGTTAGGATTAAAAGACTTCATTCATTTTAATCTTTTTTATGTTGTGAATATTAAAGTCACAATATTTGTCTCAAAGGAGATATATTTTGTGAGGAGCTTTGCAAATTTTAACAGTATAGGAATGCCAGTTATTTGTATTAATAATGATGATTATGAAGACAATGGTGACAATATTTATGTCAGCTGCTATGTCTGGCAGTGGAGGGAAGGGAGCCAATTGGTTTACCTCACCATTTAGCAGTAAATGCTTTCTAAATGGCTGATTTTTATGGAAAGTCATCCACACCACCAGAAAAATACAAGGTAGCAGAAGCACAAAACTTAAGCATCTGATATCAAATTTATGAGCATAAAACTTTGAGGTGCTTTGAGTTATCGTAGTATCATGGTCATGTATAGGAACACTTCTAAGTGGAGGCTTGTTCTATAGATCCTGGGGAGGTCTCTGGTTTTTATCTGCTGTGGATCCTGCTTTGTGGTACCAAAAAACAGCCAAGATTTTTTTATTTCTAAAGAGAGCCACAATTTAAGATTGTGCCTTCTGGCATTGCCTTGTATAGAGGAGAAATGCAGCTTTTCAATAATCTTAAGTTTTCCCCATTTGGGGATCTTATGTTGAGCTTTCTAGGATTTATTTGGTAGTAAGAAAAGGTATTGACTGTTACCTCCTTCTCTCCCTAATAGTACTTCTATTACTGCTACTACTACTACCACCACCACCACTACTACTACAATAACTGCTACTATTAATACTACTACTACCACCATAATCACTGCTAATACTACTGTCACCACCACCACAGTCATCATCACTATCACCACCATCACTACTACTACTACTACTACTACTACTACTACTACTACTACTACTACTACTACTACTACTTGTGAATTTTAAAACTACTCCACCCTAATCAGATGGTACTTTAGAAGATCTGATTTAGCTATTTCCTGATTAGTAACAATGGAGATACTTGGTTTAACAGAATCAAGTCTTGGGAACTCTACATTTCTCCATCCTACTTAGTAGGTCAGGAATGTCTGCTCCATATTCAAAGATTTAATTATCTGAGAAAATGGCCTTCAAAAGACATGTGCAGAAAACAGCAGACAGACTCCTGGGCTGTCCTAAATCCAGCTAAGCTATCATTGGTACAGATGAGACACAGGGAAGTGATGTAAAACCGTCTATATAAGGCACGCCACTGTCTCTCTTCACCCTCTTTCCCTGGAGAGGTGACTGTGGCTGGCAGCGTGCTAGGTGTTCCGACATCTTGGAGTGGTAGCAGTTATTTGTCTGGGTTTGGTGTTAAGTTTGCCCTTGAGGTGATTCAGGTTCAGGCATCTTGGCTGAGCCCTTTTGGAGTTCAAGTTGATTCCTTCCTCCTTCACACTCCACAACCTTACTTTCTAGATCTCCTAATCTTCCCGCCCAGTACTAGCCAGGCAGGAGAAATCCTACTCTTTTTCCTTCTTCCTTCTTCTTAATCTCCTCCACTATGTCAATTAAATCACCATAGATTTCCAGCTGATTTGGGTATTTTATTATTTGGGATTTTCCCTGGCGACCAATTAAATTTTAGATTTTAAGTCACAAAGCTAAAATTATCCTTTACATACTACTATTACTACTACTACTACTGCTGCTGCTGCTGCTGCTGCTGCTGCTGCTATTACTACTACTTCTAGGGGACTTTAAGATATGTTATTCCATTTAATCTTCACAACTCTGAAAGGTAGAGGCCATTATTTTCCTCATTTTTTGGATGAGACAACTAAGCTGATGGAGGTTGTGTGTTGCTCAGGGTCATTCAGCTAATAAATGTCTAAGTTTGGGTTTGAGTTTGGGTCTTCCTGAGCCCAAGTTCAGCATTCTCTTTCCTGTCTGTATCACCTTATTGCTTCTAAATACAAATTGAAATTCTCTAAACTTATACTGGTACAAGCCATCCTTTTAGCTTAAAACATTGATTAAATAGAATTTAAGTGTATGTAGCACTTTGTTGGCTCATGGGTTTCTGGATTGATCAGCATTACTTTGAAGTAAATCCAACATTTTCACTCTCCCGAGTAAAGTGCAAAACAGTCATGATCATTTAACTGTGGTCCCTTCCCAGAAGGAACACTGGATACTATCTATATCCCTCCCGGTGTGTTTGTTTTTTACTGATACTCTGAGACAGTGGAAAGCTCCTTCCATCCTGTATTCCCTGTGAGTCTTCAATTAAATAATTTAAGGCCTCTGGGATTTGGTTGATTGATCTAAAGAGGGAGGGGGGTTAGATTATATGACATCTGAGTTTCTCTCTAGATATATATCTATGTTCCATCCTAGGAAAAAGGCCCACTATTTCTTCTACACAATCATCTAGCTCCCATCTGCACTTTTGAATAGATTGTTCCCTAAATTAGAATTGCTCTCCTTCCTCAAGTTCACTTCTTAGAATCTTAAGCTTATTTATCACGGATCAGATATTCACACACAACCCCAAGACAAGACTCTCCTTAATTCTCTTCAAATTTTGCTGTTCTCTCCCTCTTGAAATTAATTTGTATTATTCTACCTATGTCTTATAATTACATCTATATGCACAGATACATATACATATCCTCCCTTGTAATTATAAATTATAAATAGATAGAGCACTGGACTTGGAATCAGGACTCTAGGTTCTAATCCCACTTCAGACACTAGCAGTAAGACTAATCAAAAATCATTGAGACTCTCTCTAACTGGTCCCTCAGCTGATAACTCAAAGGTTTTTGGGTTCTAAATCTATCAGCATGTTATATTTTTTTGAGTAAAATATAAAGTCCTTGAAGGTGGAGTCTATTTTAGATTCTTTCTTCAAATTCCCAGACTTTATCAGTTTCTTGGGAAAAAAGATATAATGAAGTGCTTGCTGAATTGGATTGAATTCAGAGGTGACTTTAAAGATTATCTAGTCCAATCCACTCATTTTATAGGTATAGAAATAAGTTCAAATAAAGTTAAATGACTTGATCAAGGTCATCTAGGTAGTAGTAGATGACAGTTGAGATTTGTACCTGGCTTCTGCCAGATACCCCTACTCCCCTCTCCTAAAAAAGTAACTGCCATTGATAAAGTACATTAAGATTTATTTTTGTTCAGTCGTTTTTTTCAGTAGTATCCAACCCTTCATGATCCCATTCTGAGCTCTCTTGGCAAAGATGCTAGAGTGAGTAGCCATTTCCTTCTCCAGCTTATTTTACAGATGAGGAAACTGAGGCACAAAGGGTTAAGTGACTTGCGCAGGATCACAGAGCTAGTCTGTGTCTGAGACAGGATTTGAACTCAGGATTTCCTGATTGCATGCCAGGTGCTCTATCCACTGTACCGCCTAGCTGTATTAAGGTTTGCAAATATATATATGTATATATACATATATATATATATACATGTATATATATATGATCTCTTGAGCCATCAAACAACTATGTGAAGTATGCATTACATACTTTATGAAAGTTACATTACATACAGTATGAAAGTCACTATAACCAGTTATTTAGGGTGTACAGGGAAGACCTTTGGTGTGAGGTCTTTCTTGGACTGTTTTCCTCCTTTGGTATCCATCTTCCATGCAGCTCTCACCAGTGACTCTAAGCTTTAGCCTGCACAGTGGCCCTATCCCAGTAAACCATCTCTGTTGGCAAACTAAATTGAGAGTAACCAACAGATCTCAAACTGGTGTCTACCCCAAGTATGTAAAGTCTTCCCCCCATGGAATGAGCAGATGAGAACAATTTGTTCCCACAGACATGAAGGCAGCAGAAGCAGGCACTGTGGAATGCTTTGAGCTTGGTCAGACATGGAAGATGTCAAGCTTATCCACTGCATCCCAAGCCATCACCAGTCATCTTGACTTTTGTCTTGCCACTAGACTTTGATGACTCTCAAAGGGAGAGTGAGGTTGATGACTTTGTGCAACTCTGCCTCAGTTAAATGCAATTTATGCTAGAGTCAGAAGACGTCACCAGGGATATCATTGGTCTTCTTCAAGTATGAAGGAAAACAACCAACTATTTAAAGATGGGGAAACTGAGATTTATCAGGGTTAAGTGATTTTTCCATGGTCACATGGCTAGTATGGAGGTGAGATTCAAAACCCAAGTCTCCCTGGTTCCTTTGACTCTTTGCCATACTGCCTCTCCCATTAGAACAAAAAAAGAACACAAAAGATTGTATATAGAGAGTTCTATGTCTGTGTGAAGTTATCAGCTTTCCTTAAAATAAAATCCACGTATTCATACAATTTCAGCCCACACCATTCATGAAGAAGACATTTTATTTCAAATAGGTTATCAGCTAAAAAAATGTCATTATTTTAATGTAATTTCTATTGTAATGTATCAGTTTGGAAGGGTCCAACTTATTACACACAAAGAAAGGCAGAGAAATATGAGAAGACAGCTTTCCTCTGGCCTTCTACCCACCAAAAGTTCGTCTAAATGAATGTGGTTATAAAAACAAATGGTATTAATATATTTGCACATGCATAAAGGCTGGGCTCAGTGGCCAGTCCCTCATTACATTAAGTAATCATTGGCATATAATTTTATGGGCTCTGCAAAAGTCATGATACTCGATATTAATATACCATGGTCTGCCCCTGGGTATAATAGAAAGAGCAGCAGGTTTCAACTCAAGAAACTTGGTTCCAATTCTGATTCTTTCATTAAATAGCTAGGTAATGCTGGGCAAGCTACTTTATCTCTGGGAATCTCACTTTCTCCCAGAGGAGTCTGTTGTTCTGGAATAGACTTGGAATTAGGTGACAAGTCACTAAATGATTCCTACCTTTTTACCTAGCAATTCATTACTGTTAGGATCAGGCACTATGCTAATCACTGAGATTCAAATAAAGGGGCAAAGATACTTCCTGTCCTCAAAGAAATGGAATTCTAATGGAGGAAGGTGAGGAAGATGAAAATAACCAGGTGCTTATGAGGTATTTATTTTGAAAATTTTTATTTAATTAATTAATTTAGAATAGTTTTCTATGGTCACATGACTCATGTTCTTTCCCTCCTCTCCTCTCACCCCTCTCCCGTAGCCAACGCTCAATTCCACTGGGTTTCATATGTGTCATTAATCAAGATCTATTTCCATATTATTAATATTTGCACTAGGGTGATGGCTTAGAGTCTACATCCCCAGTCATATCCTCGTCAACTCATGTGATTAAGCAGCTATTTTTCTTCTGTATTTCTGCTCCCACAGTTCTTTCTCTGATTGGAATAGCATTCTTTCTTCATATGAGGTATTTCTAATGCCATAATGATGACTATTTAACAGATGACTCTGAAAATGCACTCTACACTTTTCAAGCTCAATTTCCATTATTAACATTTTCTTCATCAGTTTAGACTTCCTTAAGTCTAGACAACCAACAAAACAACAAATCAAGGCTTGATTTATAGTATTTGCCAATTTCTGAGGTATGAATGCTCACATTGATCATTTAACAATCTGCTCTCACAAATTAGCATGAGCTAACTCTAGGACTCTGCTGGATATTTCCCAAAAGATCAGCAAAGAGTTAGAGAAACAAATGGAAACAAAATGGAGAATGGAGGTCCATTGATTGTGGAATTGAAAGTAAACTATAGCTTAACCTAGACTTTGGTCACACCCACAAAAGGTAAAGAGACTTGGAAAGAGTTTTCCCCAAGTCTAAATGTATTGTATTAGTATGATAAAGTAGCAAAAAGCCTCTGAGGTCATTAGACCTGGTGCTTACTACCTGTGTGACCTTGGGTAAGTCTCTTAACTTCTTCAGAAAAATAAGGGGGTTGAATTAGATGGACTCTGAATATCCCTCCATCTCTCATCTATTTTTTTTCCAGACTCCAAGATTGTTAATGGATCATTATGGTGATAAAAGAAGTTATGAGAAATTCAAAGAAACATGAGAAGACAAAAACTGATGCAGAATGAAGAAAGAAGAACCAGATAAACAATGTTACTAAATTGTATATACCCTTTGATATGCCACTATAGATCTATACCCTAAGGAAGTCAGAAAAAGATGAAAAAAATCCACATATACAAACAGGTTTATAGCAGCTCTTGTTGTGTTAGCTACAAGTTAAAAACTCAGGGGGAGGTTGCCCTCTTAAAATCGAATGGATAAATAAATTACAATATACAAATGAGATATACATGGTCAAAATAAAAGAATATGTTATTGTATCATAAAAAAAATAATTTCTAAGGAAACTGGGAAGACCTTTATGAACTCAAGCATGGCAAAGGAGGTAGAATTAAGAGAACAATTTATACAATCAATTATGGAGAAAACTGAAAACTTCAGATTACTGATCTGAATGACAGACCATAGGTGCAAAAGAATGAAAATAAAATATGCCATTTGCCTTCTGTCAGAAATGATGCACTTGAAATGTAGAAAAGGAAGTCCTGGTTCAAATCTGGCCTCAGACACTTCCTACCTACTTAACCCTGGGCAAGTCACTTAAACCACATTGCCTAGCCCTTGTGGTTCTTCTGCCTTGGAGCCAATATACAGTCTTAATTATACGATGGAAGGCAAAGTTTAAAAACCTGTAGAAAGGGGCATGGATGTTAGGGATTTGTTTTTTAGGGTTTTTTTATTTGATCAATTTAAATGAGGGAGGTAGAGACATTAATTTTTTTAAAAAAAACCTTGTCATATGAAAAAATAAAAATAAGAAATGTTGACTTAAAATAATGAAAATAAAACAAAGCTTAAAGAAAATCAAATTCATATTTATTGTTATGACCAATAGACTATGGAAAACAGATTCAAAAATCTCCTTCCATTGAGAGTCTTTCATGTGTAGATTGTTACATTCTCTGCCAGACTTAGAGGTTTTATTAGTCATTTTACTTAACTGTTTTTCTCTCTTATAAGGGAAGATTGAGAATTAGTGGGGAAGTTTATAAGGGTAACTGACTACAATGTGAAAAATCATGAAAATGATGAGGAAAAGATTTAGCTAGAGCATTTCTAATTTGGGGGAGGTCAATTATCATTAATTTGAATAACCCTAAACCCTATTTCCTATCTTGACAGGATATTCTCTATAGTCACAATCCATAATGCTTGGCTTCTTAGAGACTTCATGGGCCTCCATTGACTTTCCTTTAAGGTCTGTAGACACTGAGCCAGAAGAGTTCTTCCATCCAACAATAGGCCAGGAGGGGATGGATGATGAGATGAGATTGTCAATATGCTATTCAATCTTTATAATCTTTTTAGAATGGAAGCTCCTTGAAGACAGAGAATATTGAATTCTATGATTTCATTAGTTTGGGAAAACCTAAGGCCCAAAGGCCTCTACCAATGGTGGTCCCCACCAGATTTCCAATTTATAATCTTAGCTAAGAGCTGCTTAGGGCACTGTGGGGTTAAAATGTCTTGCCCAGGGTTACACAACTAGTATGTGTCAGGGGCAGGGTTGAACCAAAGTCTTGGCTATAAAGCTAGCTCTTGACAACTGTGTTTTGTGGAATCCCCAAGTTTGTCTTTGTCCCTTGGGAACTTGCCTTCAGGGAAATCAGAGACTGATCTTGTCTTTAACTAAAATAAACCTTAAAGTATTCAATGATCTCAGTTTAGATAGAATGAGTAGATATCATCAAATCTTAAGTACCCCTTTGTCTTAAGAATTTTTTCCCATGGTATCAGAGACCTCTCCCAGTCCCTGGCTGGAATCCGCCTTCTCTAGTCTCCATTATAAAGCCAAACAACTGAACCTTCCTGTCCTATAATACCCTAAAAAGGATATAAGGCCCCAAATTCTTTGGCTCCTCTAAATAATTCCCTTTTGAGGAGCTTTTCCCCCAGAGTCCCAGAGTTTTGTCTATGTGGTATCTTGTGCATGATTCTGTATAGGGCCTAGTAGAGCATTATCTTCCTTGTCCTGATGAAAGATTTGTTCTAACTACTTTGGTAGTTCTGTTTTTCAAGGTTGACACGACCTTGTGTCAAGGTCATTCTGCTTTTCACTTTCCTTTAATAAAGACTGCCGTAGCACTGTTAAGTTCATAAGTTCTTAATAAATGTCTTTTGGATTGAACTGACCAAATATGGCTTACTTTGAACAGTACATTGGGGGAATATGGCAAACCTGATTCCGCATTTCGATTCCCATGCAGGCTGGCCAGGCATCACAGCCCTCCTGTAAAGTGTGATTAACAAGGCAAAAAAGTAAGGCATGGGAAAGAGAAAAGTCATAGAGTGCCTCTTGCTAATGAAGATCAACCTTCTCTTCTCCTGGTGATTCATTCAATCTGACAGCTCACACCAAGATTACAGCCCAGCAATGTTTTAAGATCAAAATCTCTCCAGTCATTTTTAATGGATCCCAATGTCCAAAGATAATCAGCCACACTGTCTGTCTGAGTAGAGCTATAGAAGGCTCACCCTCCACAACTTCCAATCATAGCTCCTCTGGAAGGGTTCCTTGGACATGTGTGGAGATAGAACTTCAGGGAGGTCCAGAATTTGAAATTCATTTTGGATGGATTCCCAGAGGAGGTCCAAACCTGAAGTCTCCATCCTAGGAGACCCATTAGACTGATGACTCTTTGGTCTCTTCCCCTACTTTCAGGAAATCCTTGCTCTAACCCTTATAGGGAACTAAGGAGAAGCTTAGGAAAAGCAGACTAGAAAGGAATCTTCTACTGGAAAAAACAGCTGGCTTTGGTTTATCATTTCAGAGTTTGCTAAGTGAACCTCACACACTATGGTGGAGTTGTTTGTTGATAGAGGGCTGGATGTGAAGCTAGGAAATTCTTGCTTCCCCTGACAGTGTGACCATAAACAAAACACCTCGACTAAGAAACCAAAATCCCTAAACCTCATTTTTTTCTTATCAGTAAAATGGGATAATCCTATCTGGGGTGCCTGCTTCTTGGAATCACAGGGAAAATCAAATGAGATCATTTACACACAAATTACTTTGCCCACCCTGAAGTACAATTTGTACACATCAGATGTTATTTTAATTAACTCCTGTTTACAAAAAATGAAAACCAACTTCATTAGGCCTTGGAGACAAGAACCTATTGACAAGTATTTATTAATTCCTCATTTCTTCTAGCATTATTGATAGAATCATAGAACGGTGACTCTAGAGCTGGAAAGAAGGCCCTTGTGTCCAGCAGCCTCATTTTACAGATGAGGTAACTAAGGTCCAGAGAGGTAAAGAAATTTGTTCATTGTTCCATGGAGAACTGAGGGGGGGAGGGGAAATGGGAGGGGAAGAGGGAGAGAGTAAGAGAGAGGAGGGAGGGGGAGGGAAAGGAGGGAGAGGAGGAGAGGAGGAAGGGAAAGGGGTAGAGGGAGGAGAGGGCGGGCGGGAGGGAAGAAGGAAGGAAGGAAGGAAAGGAGGAAGGAAGGGAGGGAGGAAAGGAGGGAGGAAGGAAGGAAGAAAGAAGAGGAAAATGTCAAGAGAAAAAGGTACTTAATAATAAAAAATATATATACCTTCTCTCCGGCAAGCCCCTGCTTTCCCCACAAAGCCCTGGATCAAAGCCCAATCAAAAGCCGCAACAAAAGTCAAAAGTCCCTCCCATCACTGGATTGGTCCATTTATAGACCAATCCCATGCCATGATGTCAAAAGAATGGAACCTTGGGGAGAGCATGGAATGCTGGGGGTTGTAGTCTTTCTTTTCCAAAACACAAGTGCCTCAGTTACTCCGAGACTATTGATAATAAAGCAGGTGCCTTTGGGAGAGGGAGACTCCTTATTCTAATTCCAATAAAATCAAAGATCTGATTAAAAACAAAACAAAACAAAAAAATAAGCCTCACAGCATCCATATAAGATGGATACATGGCATTAATTTCATTTTACAAATCGTAGATCTTAGGAGCATGGACAGACATTAGAACTCATGGAGTCCACTTTCCTGTATTTTACAGATGGGGCAGTTTAGGCCCTGAGGGGTAAGCCAAGTTGAAAATGGTAGATCAAGTCCTAATTACCAAAGGTGGGATTTGGTCCGAAGTCTTCTTGATGTTAAACTTATGATATTTCTTGGCCTCAGTATACTTATTCTATAAAATGACAGTAATGAAACCGAGTCCAAAGCTCACAATTTCGTAAAGATCAAATGAGATGTTTCTAACATGTTTTATCAGTCTCAGAAGGCTATAGAAATGTCAGACATTTCAATTAGATCTCTCTGTGAATATCTACTCTGTCTCAATGAATGCCAATCACCCTGAACCCCGGAATTTCCTATCAAACATTTTATTCTATAAAAATAAACAGAAGTGGTAGTGCTGACCAAAGAGGGACGCACAGTTCACTACAATTCTCGATTTTAATTCAGCCCAGAAAAGTAGGATAATTAATTCCAGGTTAATAACTCTTCATCACATGATCATTTCCAAAGACCTGATGTTTTCTACCCTAAAACAGAGAATTAGGTAAACTCTTAAGGCAAATGCACCTTTTGGCTTAAATGTTTAACAAAGGGATTGATTTCGTTTTCATTTTTCAGTTGCTTATCAGATAATGGCAGAAATCTCCCATTTTCACTTCCTGTACATACATGCAGTCAAAGATGACTATTTCTTTCTTTCTCTGGGAGCTGGGGTTTTGGCAGCTTCTGAGCTCCACTGGATGCATTTGGAAAGCAGCTCAACTGATTCAGCATTTTTGCCCAATTACAGGTCTGGTGAATGTTACAGACCTTCTGTAATAACCTGGAAAAATCATTAGGAAAAACCAAGTAGGTTACAGCTGTTACACAGCCATTGGGAACAGACCCCATAGTGACTTAAGCTAATTTTCTTAATTGTAATTTCTTCCTTTTTCATTACGCCTGAATCTTAAATCATCACTGAGGGCCTAATCTGAGTTCTTCATCACAGGCCTAATGTAGACATTTAAACTTGTAACCAAAAGGAAAAAAAAAAGAATGAATAAACCAGATGTTCACCACCCCCTTTCTCAAAAACAGAAATAAGAAAAACCTTTGGATGATCTCTAGATGGTGAATGTTACTGTGTTCCTTAAAGTCCTTACATTTTTTTCTCTTGATTTTTTTTTTTACAATTTTGATTTTATAGGAATAAAAAAAAATTTACTTGAGGGGGCAGCTGGGTAGCTCAGTGGATTGAGAGCCAGACCTACAGATGGGAGGTCCTAGGTTCAAATCTGGCCTCAGACACTTCCCAGCTGTGTGACCCTGGGCAAGTCACTTAACCCCCATTGCCTAGCCCTTACCACTCTTCTGCCTTGGAACTAGTACACAGTATTGATTCCAAGATGAAAGGTATGGGTTTAAAAATTAAAATAAACATTTACTTGATTCACCAATTTAACAAATATTCAAAAATTCTAGACCCTGGGGATTCAAAGACAAAGATGAAAAAAGCTTTGTCTTCAAAGAAAGCTTATCTTCCACACCCAAATAATAACAATATTAATGATAGCTAGTATTTACATGGCACCTTTAATGTTTGCAAAGTGCTTGTCCAATATCATTTTATATAATCCTTATAATAACTCTGGGAAGTAGATGCAATTATTATTGCCATTTTTACAGATGAGAAATCTGATAAAAGTTAAGTGGCTTGCCCAGGGTCATAGAGCTAATGTCTCTGCCCAGATTTGACCTCAAGTCTTTCTGACTCCAGAATCAGTGCCCTATCCATTGAACCATTTAGTTGTCTTAGATAAGTAAACACAAAGCAATTTTAAGAGGAAAAGACCACTAACCATGGGAGATCAGGTAGAAGTAGGTAGAAGAGGGCAGCTGAATTTTTCTTTGAATGAAATTAAGAATTCTTGGAAGCAGCAGTGAAGGAGAGGACCCCAAGTATTACAGATCACTTAGTCAATGGCACAAAGTTTTGAGATGAAAAACCATATATGAGGACTAGTTAGCAGGTGAGATTGACTTCTGTAATGTACTAAAAAAAAATTAAAATTAAAAAAAATTTTTAAATAAAATATTTAAAGGGATTTATTAATGATCATGAGAAATAAAGGAATAAAGAAGATACAAAATAAAGATCATGTGCCATGGCTGATTAGACATTTCAAAATCCCCACTCTTCACCACCATGCTCACCAACAAGGCCAAAAAGAAGGAGGGACCCTTCACATCCTTGCCTAATATCCCCTGTGTACAGGAAGTACCTAACAACAGGAAGTCAGTGGACTCCTGGGAAATGTAGTTCTTTTTTTAGGATAACAGATTTTTCAATTATACAGTACTATACCTTAAGTTTGGTTTAATACTGAAGTTACAATGACATGGAAGAAAAATGGGAAGGAAAATGAGAGCAAGAGTATGGAAAAATATGAAGGACAGGCTGAGGGTTCTGTATTTTTTTCTAGGGACAATAGGAAGCCACAGAAGTTATTGATCACAGAGAAGCCAAGGCCATCTGGACATTGTTGAAATAGGAGTCTACATCTACCACATCCCTTCAGTAAATCCTTTATAGAAAGCACTAGACTCAGATAAATACACATATTGATAACAACTAGAAAAGAATAATCTTCTTTGTCCAGATTGTGACAAGGAAATCACTTTAAAAGACTGATATATATTAATTTAAGGTCGCCAAGGAATTCAGCTATGTAATTCCTAAATGAAAACTTAAGTCAGCAGTCAATCTTTTATGGAGTTTAATTACAATAGGAGGAAGTAATTAGAGATAGAGAGAGAGAAAAAAGGGAGAGAAGGGAATAGGGCTTAAATACCCCTTCTGTTTAGGCTGGGCCAAAAGGCCCAAGCCCTTAGATAGCTGGGGCAAAGAAAAGAGATCAGTCCCTATTACTCACGTGACCAAAATGGAAAAACAGTCTCAGAGGCCCCCACTTTCAGCTTCCTTCAGAGCAAGCTTCTCAGAGCACACACCAACCACACCGACCAACTTCTCAAAACCCCCTCCAGTCTTCCGCCCCCCTATCCTTAAGGAAACCATCCAAGTTCCCTCCCCTCAGTCCTCACATCTACCAATCACCTGTCCATCAATTTCTCTGTGCCAATGGAGGCTCTAGCTTAACCCAGGACCGCCCAGAGGTCTCTGGTTTTGCACATGTCTGTTGAAGGTCATATTTTAAAATAATTAAATCTTTGATCCTTTGCTACAGCCCTTTCTAAATCCTGTTAACCTGAGTAGGGTAGAGATTGGAATAATTAAATTTTGATCTAGGCTGCAGCCCTTACTCAATCCTGTTAGGACTGAATAGGGTGGAGATTGATTCCAAGTATCTCCATTGTATCAATTCTAAAATCAATCATGACTCAAAGAAATTCCTGTTCTATGCTTAAGCATAGGTCAAAGTCCTTTCCATTGTTCAGCAAAAGGTTTCTGTCCTAAAGTAATCTTAAGAAGGGAAGAGGAGGAAACTCCCATGCCAATGGGATTCACATTCCAATAGCCAAGACCCACTATCAATAGGGAATTTTTCAAGTATGAAATTTCCCAATGGTGAAATTTCCAACATTTATAAGTCTAAGAAATTTTGAGGTTTACAAGATAGGATATCAATTCTTGGAACTGGAGCTCACATTTTATCAGGACCTCTCTCTTCCTTGCTCCATTCACAGTTCCTCTGTATCTCAGAGTCATCAGAGACAAGAAGAAGATGGGCATCATATCTGAAAGCAGATATTTAGGTAAAGATAACGTTTTTGTCTTCTTGGCAGTAAAAATAATAGTGTATAGCACAGAACTTGGGCATCCTATGAAGAGAGAACTAGTCTCCATGTATGCTTATTCTGAATTCATGCTCCTTTTTTCAAATAGCATATGTTCATGTCTCAAAGTATGGTACTTTGGAACACATTCTGAGGTTTGGGAATTCTCAGCTTTAGGTAAATTAGACACACTATCAACAGATTTTTCAACAAGACTAGAACATGCATCAAAGAATTAAAAAAAAAACATTAGCAACTGGTTCATTTAACAAGCTCTTTTGAATGTCTGACAATTTATTACTACATTCAGTATTTGAGATCAGCTAGACAGGTTCAAATTCAAGTTGTTAATGAATTCCATAATCGCACCAATTCCACTTCCAATTTCAATGTTGAAACAAAACACAAACAAGTTTCTGTCTTCAAAAATCTCTTCTATTGATGAGGCTTTTATATGCATCTACTGCTTCTCTTAGACTATAATTTATTTTAACTTTTTAATTTTTTTCCCCTGCCAAGAATTTATGGATTTTCTTTTGGCAGCAGAATGCCATTAGGTACTTACCCTTTTCAATTCCCCATCATTGTTATTGTTATCTCCATCAGTAATTCAGTCATTATCATTCTCATCGCTATGATTCAGGTCATTATATGATAAAGCCATTATCTTCCTTACATATATTTCGAAGTATTTGATATACCTTATTTATATTCTCAAGATGCATAACTTTTTCAATTGCTTGAAATGAAAATTCATCTTCTGTAAGTAAATTATCCTGTTACTCATTTATTTACATTGATTATGCTTTCCCCCTCATCATGGCAACCTGAGATCCATATTTGTTTGTTGTATGTCTTACCTTAATTGGTTTACATGAATCCATAAGTGTTTGTATAATCTACAAGTCCAAAACATAGAAATATACTCTTGGAACAAAAGATGACCTCCACTGCTATCAAATGTGGTACCAGAGGAATGCATTGAAAAACTTCAGTCTCATTGTTCATCATGGCTTATCCAAATGAATAGTAGTGGACAGGATCCTTCAATACTTTAATTACCTATGAAGTCTTTTGTATGAAGTATCTCTCCACCAACATGGCTTAATGATAACTGATGATAACAGATGCTGGATGGGCAAGACCTCTGAGAGAAGAAAAAGTTGCATTTTTTTTGTTTATTTGTTTTTTTCATTTATTTAATTAATTAATTAATTTAGACCATTTTTCTATGGTTACATGATTCATGTTCTTTCTCTCCCCTCCTCCAACCCCCTCCCATAGCCAATGCACAATTCCAAAGGGTTTTACATGTATCATTGATCAATACTTATTTCCATATTTTTAATATTTGCAATTGAGTGAATATAACATCCCCAATCATATCTCCATAGAACCATGTGATTGAGCAGTTGTTTTTCTTCTGTGTTTCTGCTCCCACAGTTTTTCCTCTGGATGTAGATAATGTTCTTTCTTGTAGGTCCCTCCAAGTTGTTCAGGATCACTGTACTGAAACTAATGGAGAAGGCCATGACATTCGATTGTACCACAGTGTATCAGTCTCTGTGTACAATGTTTTCCTGGTTCTGCTCCTCTCAGTCTGCATCACTTCCTGGAGGTTGTTCCAGTCCCCATGGAATTCCTCCACTTTGTTATTCCTTTGAGCACAATAGTATTCCATCACCAACAGATACCACAATTTGTTCAGCCATTCCCCAATTGAAGGGCATCCCCTCATTTTCCAAGTTTTTGTCACCACAAAGAGTGCAGCTATGAATATTCTTGTACACATATTTTTCCTTATTATCTCTTTGAGGTATAAACCCAGCAGTGTTATGGCTGGATCAAAGGGTAGCCATTCTTTTATCGCCCTTTGGGCATAGTTCCAAATTGCCCTCCAGAATGGTTGGATCAATTCACAACTCCACCAGGAATTAATTAATGTCCCAACTTTGCCACATCCCCTCCAGCACTCATTACTTTCCTTTGCTATCATGTTAGCCAATCTGCTAGGTGTGAGGTGGTACCTCAGAGTTGTTTTGATTTGCATCTCTCTGATTATCAGAGATTTAGAACATTTTTTCATGTGCTTATTAATAGTTTTGATTTCTTTAACTGAAAGCTGCCTGCCTATTCATGTCCCTTGTCCATTTATCAATTGGGGAATGGCTTGATTTTTTGTACAATTGATTTAGCTCCCTATAAATTTGAGAAATTAGACCTTTGTCACAGATTTCTGTTATGGAGATTTTTTTCCCAATTTGTTGATTCCCTTCTAATTTTGGTTGCATTGGTTTTGTTTATAGAAAACCATTTTAATTTAATGTAATCAAAATGATTTATTTTACATTTTGTAATTTTTTCTAACTCTTGCTTGGTCTTGAAATCTTTCCTTTCCCAAAAATCTGACATGTATACTATTCTGTGTTCACCTAATTTGCTTATAGTTTTCTTCTTTATATTCAATTCATTCACCCATTCTGAGTTTATCTTGGTGTAGGGTGTGAAATGTTGATCTAAACTTAATCTCTCCCATACTGTTTTCCAATTTTCCCAGCAGTTTTTGTCAAATAGTGGGTTTTTGTCCCCAAAGATGGGATCTTTGGGTTTATTGTACACTATGAGGACATTTACCCCAAGTCTATTCCATTGATCCTCCCTTCTGTCTCTTAGTCAGTACCATATTGTTTTGATGACCACTGCTTTATAGTACAGTTTAGGATCTGCTACTGCTAGGCCCCCATCCTTCACATTTTTTTTCATTATTTCCCTTTATATTCTTGATCTTTTATTCCTCCATATGAACTTTGTTATTGTTTTTTTTTTTCTAATTCAGTAAAAAAGTGTATTGGTAGTTTGATAGGTATAGTACTAAATAAGCAAATTAATTTGGGTAGGATTGTCTGCATTATTTTTAAAGGAGGGGATGATAAAGACAAATCATCACTATAATCAGCCGGATGATAGACTTCTCTTAGATACTTTGGTTGGTCCTTGACCAACTGACATATTTTATGGAGGAAGAAAACAGAAAGTCCAAATATGTAAAAGTAGAAGATTTGGGTAGACTTTGTTCAACAGTTATACATGGTAAAGCTTCCACCCTCTTTCCCCACAGACTCCTTCATTCAAGAACGATTCTGAAAAAGGTTACAGTTCATTGAAGTTGTATTTACATAGTAATAAATGCAAAGGGTTCATCTCTCATCATCTGAAATGGGGAAATGGTGATTTGGTGGCTATTTAGACACCCTACAATATTTTCAGAGAACATGATGAGAAGGAAGTTTCAGTATCACTAAAATATCTGAACTAGTTCTACCTAAGAAACAAGAGGATCAAAGACTGGATTTAGAATCAATAAGTCTTAGACTGAAATCTCACTTCTGTTCCTATTTACAGGCTCATGGACATGTTCTTTAATTCAGTTTCTTCATTTGTAAAATAGGCATAAGAATCCCTGTAATATCTGCTCCACTGGTTTATTGTAAGATAATGAAACTTAAAAATAAAGGTATTTTTCAGAGTTAAAGCATTTCATAAGTATTAGATATTGGGAGTAGGCACTACACTTGTAATTTCATAGGTGTTAGGACCTCCCAGCAAGAAACTTCCTTTGCTAATGCAGGTCAGCACCATCTTTGCAACTCATCATCTTAGAAAATTACCTGACTCACTGAGAGGTTAAGTAACTCGTTGACCACACAGCCCGTCTATGTCAGAAGCAGGACTTGAAGCCACGAGCTCCCAGACCTGCTCTTTATCGGTTATATTTAGGTTATTTTCAGTGCTTTTCTTGACACCCTTTCTCTATCTTCTTATGCTTGGCTGATGACTGAGACTAGATAAAAAGAGTAACAAAGTCCACCTGGGAGACTCTTTGTAAACAGAACGGATGAATGGAGTGGAATAAAATGCTGACTCTTTCAAGGCTCAGGTTACTACCTTGAGCTGGACAGTTAAGAAGGGCTTTGAGATCTCAGACTACATATTCAATATATAAATTGATCTACCAAACAATTTTCTTTCCTTTAATCACAAAGGATTTATTTATTTTCTCCCCCAAAACACTCACCTTCTGCCTTAGAATCAGAACTATATATTGGGTCCAAGGTAGAAGAGTGGTAAGGGATAGCAATGGGGGTTGAGTGACTTGGGAAATATCTGAAGTCACATTTGAACCCAGGACCTCCCATCTCCAATCCTGGTTCTCAATCCACTGAGATACCCAGCTGCCCCCATTACCTAACATTTATCAAACACCTACTATGTGCCAGGCACTATGCTGGGTGCCAGGAGTATAAATACAAAGCTAAGATAGTTGCTGCCCTCAGGGAGTTTGATTTCCACTAGAAAGGAATGAATTTACAAGCATTTTTAAGTACCTACTAGAAGCCAGGTACTATACTAAAAGCAAGGGATTTAAAAAACACAAATAAAAGTCACTATCATGAAGGATTGTATTTTCTATTGTATAATTGTCATAAAATAAAAGTAGGGGTGCTTTTAAGTTTTGGGGAGCTACCTTACTTAGTGTTAAGTAGGGGTGTTTTTAAGTTTTGGGTTTATTAACTCAACATAGATAAGGAGAATAAAGAATTCCTTTTCACACGATCATGAATGCTATTATCGTTGTTTTAGAGATCAGTACAGGGAAAAAGAAGTTATCCCAAATATTTGAATGAACTCTACTACAAAGGTACCAGCTGAGAATATTCAGCATTCAAATCTGAAATTTTAATGTCAGACAGGCTGTTTAGTGAGTTCATTTAAAAAATTTACCACAGGGCATGAAAGAAAGAAAATCCTCTCTTCCCTACCTATTCAATGTTTTTGAGCTTACATCCTTTTTTTTTTTGTGGGAAATAATAAAATGTGACATGATGGAAAGAATCCTGAATTTGGAATAAGGAGACCTGAGTTTTATCCTTACCTCTCTTACTTACTGTGTACCTGAGGGTGGATAGGTCATTTACCATCCGTCTATTTCATCCCCAGCAAAATGAGAGGTTGGACTATATGAGGTCCCTTCTAGTCCTACACTGGGACTCTATAACATTATAAAGAGACAGGAGGTTCTAGATTCAATTCTGACCTCAGACACTTTCTAGCTGCGTGACTCTGGGCAAGTCACTTCACCCTGGATTGCCCTTACCACTTCTGCCTTAGAACCAATACACAGTGTTAATCCTAAAATGGAAGGTAAGGGTTAAAAAAAAAAGAAAAGAAACAATAAGACAATACTTTCCCTTAAGGTGCTCATAATCTAATGAGACATAGAAATAAGTGTGGAATAAGACACTTATTTTTGCTCATTGCCAGTGTGGGAATTTGTTTTCCCTTAACTATGTCTTTGGGATGGAAAGGCTTGATATAAATATGACCTCCTGTCTTAGTATTGATCTCCCACACAGTGCCTGTGTCACAGTAGGCATGATGTCTGTTGTTTGATTAATTACAATAAATGTTAAGAATAATGAGAAATAGGATTAACTTTTTGTTACTGTTAAAGATAGAAGATCGGGGAAATTTTCAACCTCATTAATCCTTTAGAGAGGGAAGTGACATTTCCCTCCTACTTACTATAGAGAACTGATGACTTAGGGTCAGGAAGTCATGAGTTCTAATGCAGTCTGAGAAATTTACTAACCCTTGTACAAGTCACTTAACCTCTTTTTGCCTCCGTTTCTTCAGCTGTTAAATAAGGATAATGATAGCATTTTCCTTGAAGGACTATTGTGACGATCAAATGAGATTATATTCATAAACGTGTTTGGTACAGTGCCTGGCTCAAAGTAGATGCCATATAAATGCTTTTTTTCTTCTCACCTTCATTTTGACAACATTTATACAAGTTATTCTTATATTTTAAGGTCCTTTTTCCCTAAAACAAAATGGGAACTTAAATATGAGAATCAAAAGAGCATTGTGGATAGAGAGTTGGACTTGGAGTTAGGAGAGTCCCAAGTTTGAATTTCTCCTTTATTGACTACTAGCTATGTGACCCTGGACAATCCTTTTCATTCTCTAAGCCACGTGCTTATCATCTGTAATATGGGAATGAACAGAAAAATTCTGAAAACTGCCTCTTCATATCCTTTGGCCATTTACCACTAGTTCTTCTCCTTTTTAATTTTGTGAAGACTTGTATGAACTGATACAGAGTGAAGTGAAAAATCAGAACCAGAAGAACCATTTATATAGTAACAGGAACATTGTAAAAGCAAACAACTCTGAAAGACTTAAAGCCAATACAAGTAATAGCCATGGTGCTAAAGATACCAAGGATGAAGCATGATACCAGTCTTCTGACAGTCACAGTCAACAAACATTTATTAAATGTCTACACTGTCCTAGGCTCTGGGCAAAGGATTGTGGTTACAAATAAGAAACAATAAGACAGGGAGAAGGTGGATGGCTCAGTGGATTGAGAGTCAGGCCCAGAGATGGGAGATCCTGGGTTCAAATTTGGCCTCAGACGCTTCCTAGCTGCATGACTCTGGGCAAGTCACTTGACCCCCATTCCCTAGCCCTTACCACTCTTCTGCCTTAGAACCAATACACAGCATTAATCCTAAAATGGAAGGTAAGGGTTTAAAAAAAAAGAAAAGAAAAGGAACTATAAGACAATACTTTCCCTTGAGGTGCTCATAATCTAATGAGACATAGAAATAAGTGTGGAATAAGACACTTATTTTTGCTCATTGCCAGGGTGCGAATTTGTTTTCCCTTACTATGTGTATTGATTCAAAGGTTTTATTTCCTTTTTTGTTTTTGGGGGGTGGGGAGTGTACCTGGCAGAGAGAAGGAGAAAAAAGTACAATTACATTAATTCATCATTAATTTTGTTCATTTAAAAATCTTTAAATGTATTTATTTATTTGTTACATTAAAGTGGGAACACTAAAGTGGTATCACTGTCCCACCATCCCCTCTCCACGCTACAGAAGGCATCACTGGACAAAAAAATGTCCATGTATATAAACTATGTTGTACTTGCTTCTTTTTATCTGTTCTTTCTTTGGAGGTGGACATACACAAGTTATTCTATGAACAATATTTCTTTTGCTGTATATGATATTCTCTTAGTTTTTCTCATTTTGCTCTTCATAATTTCCATGTTTTTTTTTTCAAAATTAACCTGCTCATCATTTCCTGTGGTACAATAGTATTCTATCACAATCATATATCACAACTTGTTTAGCCATTCCTCAATTAATGGGTATCCCTTCAATTTCCAGTTCTTTGACATCACAAAGAGAGAGGCTCTAAAGATTTTAGAATATGTAGATTCTTTTCCTTTCTCCTTTATTATCTTAGGAAGCAAAGCTAATATATAACAATTAAATTAAAATCAGAAAAAGAAGATGCAATCTTGGGTACCTTTCTTATAGGATTATTATATACTGCTTCTACATACTCATGTAATGGTTCACCATTTTTTGGCAAATCTGGAAGAAGTATAGCTGGATTTAATACACTACACCTCCTCAAATGAATTCCTCACTTCCTAGGAGAATAATTTCATACTTATAAATTCTTTTATTTGAATAAGCTTGAGTACAAAAATCTTCTCATTTGTGCTTCTATATGATCTGAACAATATACAGTCAATGGACATCCCAAAACTAAGTCTGCTGACTTCTGGACTAAGACAGCTACAGCTGCTACACTCCTTAGACAAGGAACTGTACCAGCAGCTATTGGATCAAGCTGACAACCATAATATCCAATTGGATGATAACTTTGTCCTAAAATCTGTGCCAGTACACCAGAATCTGTAGCAAGGAAAGGTGCAAAGTAGAGTGCAAGGATTGATTGACAGCCCTCAAGCCTGGATTCTGTAAGAGAGCTGGCTGGGTCAAGATTTTAAGCTGTTGGAGGAACAGCTTTCAATTGTCTATCTGAAACTAGATTTCAACACTGAAGCTTTGAATCTGGGACTCTCCCTGGAAAACCCATCTTTCTGCCTGCCTTAGATTATCATCAGAAGAAGCTGAGAGGAAATCTTCATTCATTCTGGTAGACAGAGTGATTTTGTTTATTTATTTTATATTTTTTTAAATTTAAGTTAATTTAGTCAATTTAGAACATTATTCCTTGGTTACAAGAATTATATTATTTCCCTCACTCCCCTTCCCCCACCTTTCCCACAGCCAACTCACAATTTCATTGGGTTTTACATGTGTCCTTCATCAAAACCTATTTCCATGTTGTTGGTCTTTGCATTAGGATGTTCATTTATAATCTGCATCCCCAACCATATCCCCTCAACCCATGTACTGAAGCAATTGCTTTTTTCTTCTGTGTTTTTACTCCCACAGTGTTTCCTCTGAATGTGGATAGTGTTTTTTTCTTGTAGATCCCTCCAAGTATTCAGATCACTGCATTGCCACAAATGGAGAAGTCCATTACATTCAATTGTACCACAGTGTATTGGTCTCTGGACAGAGTGATTTTGGAAGAGAATTTCTCCCTTTCCTGGATCTTCTAAGGACTTTACAACTGGATTTCTGCAGTCTGACCCACAAAGGACTCTGGAAAGAGTGATAATCTGGGTTTCCTCTTCAGATTTTACCTATTAGTTAACTTTTAGTTTAGTTTAGACAGGTTAAGCATAATATAGAAACTATACTGGGTTAAGTATCTGGGGTTTTAATAGTCAGATGGTCCATTAACCCCTTTCCTTCCCCATCATTCCCTTCCTTTATAATAAACTTATTTATATAATTGTGTGTTTTTCCTTTTTTACACCCTTCCCCTTTCCTAAATTCTACTATAAGAGGTTCAAATGAAGGAATGAGACAGGGAAGGAAGGAAAGAGAATAAGCATTTATTATGTAAGTTCTAAGTGCTTAGGGGCTTAATAAATCTTAAATTTTACTTTAAATATATAAATATAAATGTCATAAAACATAAATACAAATGGGAAACATTTAAAATATACCCACAAATATCACGTGTACAGATAAAACATATAAATATAAATGTCATATATAAACATTCAGAAGGGATCTCAGTGGTCGTCTCAATCAGTCATTGTAGATGAGAAATCTGAGGCTTAGTGAAGAACTTTGCCCATGGTCACATGTGAAATACACACATGTATAAGTTCACGTTAAGGTGTAAGCATTGGGGGGAGGATTTGGCAACCAAGCCAAAGCCAATATTCACTCTACTACTCTGCTATGCTGTCCTTTTTTATCCCTAACCAGTAGAAGTCTCATTGTGTGGAAAGATGAAACATTCATTTGAATTTTTCAACTTAGCTAAGTGATATTGGAAAAGTCATTATACTTTTTCTGAACTTCATCATCTTCATCTGCAAAATGGGAATAACTGTATTCTCCATTCTACCTCCCAAAGCTGTGGTAATGCTTACATAAAATCATGACTTTGGAGCAGCATGGGTCACCCTCCCCACCAGGGCTAAGCCTCAGCAGTTATCAAAGGCAGACTTCTCTAGGTGGGGTTCTCTGATCTATGTCTCCTCTTGATTCCAATCCTGCCCCCAGCCAGCTCTCTGATTGTGATATGGAAACTACCTGATCTGTGAAATGTAAGTGGCCTTTTAAAATTCAATTAGCTTTATTTAATGGATTTCATGGATTTGTAACATCAAAGAGGCACATTACTGAAAATTAGTTTTGGTGCTGTTCAGCTTTATCATAGAACCACTCTCCAGGAAAGAATGGAGAGCGTGTTTCTACCTGGTGTGGCATTCGTGTTTTTAAGAACCCGTGTCTTTGTGTTTTTCTTATATTGCAGAAATAACAGAGAATTCGGTGGTTAAGTACTTGGAGAAGCAGGCTGGGTAGCGTTCGCCAGATCTTGGAGTTTGTTTTCTTCCCTTGGAATGGAAGAGAACAAGTCATTTTTGACTCTGTTGGCAAACATCGTTTTATGCCATGTTAACATTCAGGACTGGGAAAGGTCCGGGTCATGGGCTCTCAAGAGGTCCTCTCCTCCAGCAAGAATAGGGAGGAGGCCACACTTCCTCCACCACAAAATGCTGTCATCCTCATAACCAAGGATGAGTCAGACAAAGGATGCTTTCAGTGATGGGCCGCCATTATTATCGCCACCACCCCATCTCCAGTGTAAATTACATTGTAGACTGGTGAGCTAAGCAGAGAAGGAATTGGATTGGGAGTCAGAGGACCTGGCTCTTACTACTTTGTGTGCCTCTCAGCAAGTCCCCTCAGGTTCCACATTTATAAAAATCAGGACATTGGCTGAAATCAGGGAGATTCCATGAATTTGGATAGGAAAAATTCCAGCTTTATTTTAATTAATCTGTTACTGAAATACACCATTTCCACTAGTTACTGAAAAACACTATTCCTGGAAAGGGTCCATAGCCTTCACCGAACTCTCGAGGGATCCATAACATGAAAAATTTAAACCCTTCTAATTGATCTCTAAAGTCCTTTACAGGCCTAAATCTATCGTCCTAACATCTTTGCTACTAACTCATCCACCGTCTCAGTTTGGTAGCTGCGGAATGTGAGAGGGACCAGTCACAGGGCAAAAACAGATGTAATTTTTCATCTGTTTCAAGGGCCTCCTGATTGGTCTCCCTGCATTCAGTCTTTCCCTTTCCAATCTATTCTCCAAATAGATGCCAAATTGGTATTCCAAAAGCTCAGGGCTGCTCAGATCATTCTCCTTGCTCAAGAAGCTCCAGTGGTTTGCTATGATTCCTAGGAAAAAATACAAATGACCCCATTTCCCACTGAAAGTCCTTCATAATCTGGCTCCAGCCAATGTTTCCTGGTTGATTGCACATCACTACTCATCTCATGCCCGTTGCTCCAGATGAAATGACTTCCTTGATATTTGGTATCTAAAGGATTCCATCTCTTATTTCCATTCCTCTTTTTGGAATCCTGGATCCCTTCAAGGCTCAGGAAAGGTCAGCCCTCCAATGAAAAGCCTTCTCTGATTTCTCCAGTTGTTAGTGACTTTCCCCAAATGGGACGGTGTGTGTGTGTGTGTGTGTGTGTAACAGATTTTTAATTTATTTTTAAAAAGAAAGGCTATGTAGCAGAGTGAATGTTCTCAAATCCTACCATTGACACCAGAAGCAATTCATTTAACTGGCAGTGGAAAGAGTTTTCTCACCAAGGAGTTTCCTACCTCAATGAAATGAAAACATATAAACTAAAGCCAAAAATAAAATGCAAATAATATATTTATATTACCTGAATATCTGTTGTATCCCTGAGAGGGGGCAGCTATGTGGCACAGTGGATAGAGTCCTGGGCTTGGGATCAGGAAGACTCATCTTCATGAGACACTGACTAGTTATGTGACCCTGGACAAGTGACTTAACCTCACTTGCCTCAGTTTCCTCATCTGTAAAGTGAGCTGAAAAAGAAAATGACAAAGAACTCCAATATCTCTGCCAAGAAAATCCCAAATGGGTTCACAAAGAGTTTGGGGTGATTGGACAAGAAAAAAAAATCCTTTGAGTAGAATATAAGCTTCCTTAATGTAGGAACTGAATTGTTTTGGACTTTGTATTCAGAGTATCTAGAACAGTGTGCCCAACACACTGAGGTTTTTTATATGTGATCACTGAATTGAATGGGTGTAAAAATTTTGTGCAGGAACAATTTTCCAGACTAACATAAATTTGCCACGGAATAGTTTAGAGGCAGCTGGTTGTGAGACTGTGGCCTAGACTCTGCTTTGGCATTATCTCTAATCATTTTTCTGCCCACTTAATGAGCCTGGTTTCATCTCGGAGACCATGCCCTTCAGGCCAATTTATTTTGTGTTAATTGCCTCGGGAATAACCTGGGACTGTGTCCCAGATTCCCAGCTTGCCTCTGACCCTTTTAGGAACAGTAGGCAGAATCCAGCTAACTATCCAGTCTAGAAAATATTCCCTTCCCTAGTTTCCTGAACCAAATAGAAAGAAACATTAGAGATCTCAAATCTCTCAAAGTTTTAAATGAGGAAAATATGACCCAATAAAGCAAACTATTTTGTACAAATTGCCAGCCAACATAGAGAAGCTGTACAGTTAGAATCTAGTTGTCTCAACTTGCAAGACTCATTCTGCTTGTCAGTACCAGAATATCTTCACAAATCCTAAAATTTAGAGTTGGAAGGGATCTTAGAGATCATCTAATCTCCCTCCCTAATTTTCCTGATGATATAGACCATAAAAATAAAATAGACTTATTACCTAGAAGGGACAAGGTTCAACCCACATCCACTCTGAATCTTAGTCTACTTATTACCATTTGCTTTTCCTCAGACAATGTTTGTGCACATCCTATCTTTCTGTAGCTGTTTTTCTTTCACTTTAATTTATTTCCAGACTTCTCAATATCCTTCAATATACTTATAGGGGTTGATTTTGTTATAAAATCATGTTATCTTAATGCCTTAAATTTATTGAAGACTCACCCTATTTTGACATTTAGGTTTTCTATTTTGTTTGTTTCTCTCTATCATCAACATTTACTGATGAAGTTTACTCAATACTTTGGTCTACAAAGAAAGGTGAAAACAGTCCTTTGCTTTTCAATGATACAGATTGGTGATGGATGTGTTACAAACTTTGAAAGTCCAGGAAAGGAATACAGTCCTTATCTTCAAAGAACTTACATACCATAAAAATTAAAATTAACACACAATAACTAAGTATTATATTTATAAGATTTATTAAAAAAAAACTAGAGTTAAAAGGGAGCTAACTCACTTAAGTTGGGAGAAAGAAAAAAGGAAGGAGGAGGAGTTATAGCAAACTTATAACCAATCACGTAACTATGCAAACTGAGGATGCAGGGAAAGGGATGCTGAGAGATGCAAAAGGAATTCTGGGGAACATAGTTCAAAGGTTCAAGATTTTCCAACTATACAATACTCATGGGATATAACACATGAATTATTGAATTTCTGAGTATCTAATAATAATAGGAAAGACTGCTTGAAACCTGTAATAATATGAAAAATACAAATCAAACAATCATGAAACTTCACCCCCAACAAACTGATAAATCAAGATGAGAAAATATGAGGGAAGTCCATTTTAGATGGGGTTCTGCAAAGACAAGTATATTGATGTGTAGGGGGTCATTATAACTTTACAGGGTTGGGTTGGGATTTGGCTTTTTTAATGTACATTGTTGTTTACATTGTTTTATTTTTCCCCAATGTGGTATCACTGATGGAGGAGTCTGCATCTCAGATCCTACTGGGTTGGACCCAATAGGTTGTTCCTTGGGATCCTTGATATTAGACTGGCCTCAAAAACCTGCCACATACTTTATTCTCAAACCTCCTCGTGGCATGCACTCCTGACTTTTCGAAGTTTATGACATCCTCTCTATCACTAAACTACATCATCTAGAAGCAAGAAAAATAAATGAAAGGAAATGGAGGGCAGAAGCCCATATTCCCAGGAACAATATTGGCCTAGGATAGTGGAGGACCCAGCATCTTTCCCTTTGCAATATTGTCTTTCTTCTGTCATCACTTCAAACGTGCCAAATATTTCTGGAAAAATATCTAGCATTTACCGGGTGCTTTAAGTTTTGCAAAATGCTAAAATTATTATTTCATTAAACACATCATCTCTAGGAGTCTCAGTTTCCTCATTTGAAAATAGAAATAACTTTGCTTGGGTTGTCATAGATTTGAGATGAGAAAAGGCAAACAAAAAGTATTTGATAAATTATTATATTCTATATTAATAGGTCATCTTATTATTATAGTTGATTTTTTAATTAGAGGTCATTTGTCATACTTCTCTCTATCAGTATGAACTAGAGTTTGCTGTGTAATTCAATATCTGTGTTGGATTGGATTGTTACAAGAAGAAATTCCCAGTTATTTTAAATTCTATTCTATTGATATCACCTAAATTTCCTCCATATCTTTTTTACAGTTTCCCTCCCAGAGAGCCATAACTTCTAAGAAATAACTTTGGAACACTTTTTAACGATACAAGAATCTGATAAATTGGTAGAATTCAATTTGGGACACTAATAAAGTCTTATCAGGTATGTGTTGATATTCCCATTTCCCAGTTGAAGAAGCTAAGGTTTAGGCAGATTAAGTGACTCCTCTATTGTCACAAAATGTTTGATGTGAGATTCAAACCCACTTTCCCCCACTCTGAATCTAAGTCTCAGACTCTACCTGCAATGGATCACTATTTTAGCCAGGCTGAGTGTGCTTTCATACAAATGGGTTGTTTGTCATACTCTAGAACCTTCCTAACAGCATGTCAGAATGACCAATGTGAGAACCTATCACATAAGAAGTCACTAACGGGGGGAGAGAGGTCTTGGTTTTCTACTGTGGCACTATATAGACATGGCGGCTATGAGAAACACGACCTTGGTTAACAACTCTTCACTTCTATTGCCCCTTGAAATTATAATTTGAGTAAAGAAAAATTTGATATATAGATATATATTTTTATGGTTAAAAGAAATCCCTTTCTTTGTTGCTCATCTGTGTCAAAAAAAAATCTTTTTTGAAACAGTTTTTCATTCTGCTCTGCTCTTTTTCTTCCTTAGACCTTAAGCCTACTTGGTCTCTTATCTGGTATGACAAGTAGAGTATTAAATGGCCCTGCTTTCCCCAAAGGTCTCCCTCAAAGCCTGAAATCCCTACATTAATTCCTTCATTGCATAAAAGCTTTGAAAGCTCTTATAGGATGTAAATATATGTTTCAGGGAGGCATTGATCAATCAACTAGCTCACATGGGCATCCAATATACTATTCAAGCACAGTGCTAGTGTGGTAGCAAAGATCTGATAACAAAGTAGATCCTCATCAAACCAGGAATGACTAAAAAGCTATTTGAATGTAAGAGGTTATTACTGTGCTCCAAGAAATGATGGATATAATGAATACCCAGGAACATGGAAAAATGTCTGTGATATGACACAGAGCCAAGAAAAGACATACACAATGGCTACAATCAATTAAGATTTATTGATTACACTGTTACAATTATTGATTCATTGATACAGCTATGTAAACAGAAAGAGCAATCACCAAACAATCAAAAGTGAATTCGCAAAATTGTCTAGAAGGTGTAAAAATGGAGATTTGAACCCCGGACTTCAATTCCCAGGAGTCCTTGGTAGCTCCCAGAGTTCCCCATAATCTCAGGTGAGGTCATCACCTGGGCCGGGAGGAGAGAGAGGTTTTTAAAACGGACTCCGCCTTCTTCTCGCTCTCTCTTCCTGCTTGAACTTCCAGGGACACAATTCTCTCATGATGTTAGTGTAAGTGAATGGGCCATTTGGCCCTCCTAGGCATGTGCTTTCTTATTTTGTATTTTCTTTAATTTTAACCTTAATAAACCTCATACAAATATAATACTTCTAGCAGAGAAACTAATTTTAACTGCTACAAAGGCACATGGTTCCAAAGAGAAGATGAGATCCCCCACACCACTTCTAAGCAGAATTAGGAACTATGGATGTAGAACAAGGCATATATTTTCAGATTGATCAGTTTTGCTTCCTCCCCCCCTTCTTTTTATTTGTCTACCAAAAGATTCTTTGCTCTATAGGCTTTCTCTCTGGGTAGAGGTGGAAGTATCTTAGGAAGAATTTTGGCAATAAGAAAACTTGAGATATCAATAACTCCCCCCCCCCCTTTTTTTGGCTAGGCTAGTAGAAATCTCTACTCTTGAGGAGATAAAATGGTGTCATTATTCTCCTAAGCATCTTAAAGCAGTGTTGAAGCATTTAGACCACCCAATCATTTGATAAGCCTACATTCCTTCTATCCATCTAGTAGAGACTAGATGACCACTTTCTGTGGGAATTGTAGAAGGGATTCTTGGCCAAGGCATATACTAGACTAGTTGTCACCTAAGGTACTTTTGATGCCTACATTATGATGAGTAAGTTCTAATTTGGTAGGCATGGAGGAGAGAAGGGAGCAAAACATCCTGAACCAAGGATTTCCCTTAGAGAGGGTTTAGCAGAGTAAAAATCCCACTGGGGAATCACTGGAAGTCAGGACACACTCGAAGAGAAGAGGAAGGCCCTAAAAAGGGGGGAATAAGAGACACTTTGGTTACTTCCCTTTCGAAACCGAGTATTCTCTTTTTACTTCTTGAAAGAATTTCACTGAGAGAAAATAGAATGAACCTGGGAGCTGAGTACTTAAAGAGAAACTTTCCATTCAGGAAACCATCTGAGCAGAATTCCTTTCAGACTATGATGTCTCATGATCTATAGCCATGTAGAATCCCTAAGGTGATAAAAGAAGGGCCTTCGAGTTAGGGAGCATTTGGAGATCATTGGCAGCAATGTGGTGCTGTGGGAGGAACTCGCAACTTTCCATTACAATTTATACATTCTCGCTTAGTTTGAGCCCATTTATTAACTGTGTGACCTTACAGAAGTCATTTAATCTCCATGGCTTTAAATTTCCTTTTCTATGAAATTGTGAGGATGAACTAGATGGCATCTAAGGTCCCTTTCCAGCTCCAAGATCCATCCCACAATCAGGGTCCCATATGCAATACTCTAGCTCTTATTATATAGGATGCTATGCAGGGTGCGGCTCCTTATCTATTTGCAGAAACTACCTAAAATACATGTACTGATGGGCCAGATCAGTTGGCTGCTACATATCTGAGAAGTGTGTAACACTATGATCTTGAAAAGAAAAATTTCAAATAGCCAAAGAGGAGAAAGAAAATCCATGTCATCCATCAGTAGGCTTGAGCATATTAACAATGTCAACTGGTGATGTGAAAAGCATTACTGAAAATAAGTATGCTAGAAAGGAAGGTAGGTTAATCAAGAATCAAGAAAGAAAACCTATAGATGGTTCCCAAGGGCTGTATTGGTCCCCTTGAGACATCAAGAAAAAGAGAGGAAGGTCTCCAAACTCTTTAATGGATTTTCCACATAGAATTTGTGAAAAGGCATTGGCCAACGAAGGTCTACTGTGGATAAAACTCTAGCTCCATCCAGTTATCAAAGCATAAGCCTAGATATGAAACTCATGAGCCACTGGGTGATTGTTAGGTGAGCAGAAGCAATTCTCCAGGCCTCTGCAAAAATTTGTGGCTCCTCAGGGAGATGGATGTTTCAATTTCCCTTTCTCTCATTCTATTATAAATCTGACATTTCTTTCCTCCTGGATGACTCTTTTGATGAGTTCAGCAAATTCTTTAATGCAACGATGCAGCATAGCCCCTATTGCCCCTGCTTTATGGAGTGGGCCCTGGAGTTATTTACGACAATGAAATTAAGTGCATCAAGGAGCCAGCAGATACCATCAGAGGGTCTGTGTTTTAAGTTTTCTGAAGAATGATTTGTGAGGTTCTTGTGCAATTAATTTCCTTCTGACTTAAAGCTTAGTAACGAAAAGTACATCACCATGTGGGGACCACGTTCCTGCGGGTATCTCCATTCACACAATGGAGATGGCTGATGACAGGTTAAGGAATAGGAAGGATGAAATATATTCTCTTCCCTGTTAGAGTGAATTAGCTCCAGACAAAACTACATTTTAGAAAGTGTAGCACTGAGAGATACATCACATGATAATCATCGAATTTCATCGAGAAGAAAAGATATGAGAACGTGTCTCCCTCCCATCATAAGAAAGAGTGGGCAACTATGTGTGTGGAACACGGCATACATTGTGGATTCGGTTCATTGTTGGCAAATTTGAGGAACTGCTTTTAAAAAATATATATTTCTTGTAATAAAGAATGGCTCTCTGGGCAAGGGAAGGAAAGGGACATATTTAGAAATTAAAGGGATTCAACAACAAAAGATAGCAATAAAAAAAATTAAAGAAATGCTTTGAATGTGGGTTTTTTTGCCCAATAGAAGTAGCAACCCTTACTTATATACTCATTCCCCAAGGTTTGGATCCAATTGAAAATATTTACAGGGATGTGTGCCATCTGATTGTTATTCTTCCTCCTGACTTCCCATGCAGGGTTTGTGGGGGAGGTGTGTAGGCAGGGGAAAATCTTGTTGTTAGCAGATGGTTGCTTTGTTAACTTTATTGACCGTACCATGGGGAATACTAACAGTGAGCATAAAAATACAGAATTGCAAATGAGACAGGGAAGACTTTCTTCCACCCCTATTCAGGTCAGAATGTAGAATAGCAAAGGTTGTACTGGGGAAAGCCAAGATGTTACTGAGCCCTAATGAAGACAAACGGCAAAAGAAACATAAAATGAAACGTCAGTGATGTCCATTTGGAGTGCCTGAAAATCTCTTTTTTCAGGCTCATTAAAAATGGCCAAAATAAACAGCCCTGAAAATAAAGGTATGGAAAGGAACAACATATGTAAAATGGATCCTGGCATCACTTTGCAGAGGGAGGGCAGAGAGAGCATTTGGTTTAATCCCAGTTCTGCCACTTAGTCTCTATGTGACTTTGGATAAAACTCCCTGGACCTCAGTTTCTTCATCTGTAAAACAAAACAGCTGGACTTAATGATCTGTAAGGTTCAAGAGATAGTGTATACAGTCATCCAATAAACACTTATTAAGCACTTACTATATGCTAGGCATTGTGCTAACCACTGGATAGAGCATTAATTCAAGACTCAGAGGCACTGGGTTCAAATCTTGCTTCTGATGCATACTGTGTGAAGTTGGCCAAGCTATTTAATGTCCTTCAGTTTCCTCCTCTATAAAATCCACGGTCTTTGAGGTCTCTTCTGTCTCTACATGTAGGATCTGCTAAACCCCCCACTACCTCTAGCACTCTCTGAATCCAGTTCACGAGTCTACAGACAGTAGATAACAAATCTTTTCAGCCTGACAACATATCAGTCATTTAAGTTGGGAAGTGGCCATGCTTCTAGAGCATGTCTTGCCAAAGTCATTCATTTGGTCCTTATCATACATGATAAGTAGACTAATTTTATTAGCTATTACATGAAAAAGACTATTCAACAAGGATATAGCTCTTGGCTTAGATAAACTTGGCCCCCCAAAATGTCCAAATAGAAATTCACCCAACCAGCAGTACAAAGTCTGAGTACTCATTGGGTCAAAAAGACATCTCCCAACTTTGAACAACTCAGCTTTGCACAAGCAGATCTCCTTTATTCTCTTAGTTGTCTCACTGACCCACGTGTAAATCCCCTGAATTAATTGAACCTCTAAGTTAAGAGTTAGCTCAGACAGTATGGCAGGGGATGCCGATAGAGATTTCTTCAATGAAAATGACATAAAAGTCCATCTCTGACACATTGATTGTGTGAACTTGGCCAAGTCCCTTAACATCATAGAATTCTAGGCAAATCTCTAAAACTTTTATGCTATAAAAGAAGTTCTAATATATATCAATATCAATAGAGAAAGTTTCCTTGACCACTTCAGTGAAATCCCAGGCTCAGTCCTTATTCCTTACTCATAGAATTGGAAGTTTATTTAGTCCGACCCCCCCTTTCAGTGAAAGGTTCCCCCTTGCCCCATTGCTAACTAATCATATTGACCTGCTATTAGAACAAAAAATTCCAATGATAGGAAGCTCACTTACTTCCTAAAATTATTTTTAAAAATTAAGCCAGGTGAATAGTGGTCATCAGTTAAATAAACAAAGCTTTTGGTCAAAAACAAAAACATCATTACATTTTCAACATATTAATATGAAGACTGACAATGAACATGAGGTCCTTAATATTCACATTAACTTCAATATACCAGTTTCTACATCTGAATCATCCAATATCTTATAATAAGTGATAACCTCTAGCTAGACTGACAACAAAGAATTCTTACTATTCCATGAGAAAGACCAAGTGAACTCTCATTCTCTCCTTTCATAACTTGGTGAACAACTGTGTTTTCTAATTTCTCTAGATGAATTTTGACTTTATCCTAGAATATACGTTCATTTGATAATCTGTGAATGAACTGATTCAGATAAAAAACAGGGAACTTTACCAAAAGAAGAATGCTGTACTTTTCCTTTACAAATCTCTCTCTCTCTCTCTCTCTCTCTCTCTCTCTCTCTCTCTCTCTCTCTCTCTCTCTCTCTCTCTCTCTCTCTCTCTCTCTCTCTCTCTCTTTCTCTCTCTCTCTCTCTCTCTCTCTCTCTCTCTCTCACACACACACACACACACACACACACACTTACAAATTTTCCTTCAGGGAAAAAAGATTCTAGAAAGCAAGCCCAAGAGCTTTCAAGTTTAAGACTTAGCCAAACAGAGCCTCCAGGCCTTTCAAAACCTTCTCTGAAAAAAATAAAATTGTCTGATCTGCCCCTTGAATCAGTGAGATGTCTTCCTGACCTATATTATATATTCTGTCCATGGTTCCGTACTGGATGTCAGAAGAAGTTTTATATGTGGTACAGGTTTAGAATATACAAGGGACATCAGCACAGCAGAAAAGTAAACTGTCCTAGGGTTTGAAAAAAAAAGATAAGATTATCCTCCATTTTTAGGATCCCAAGGAAAAGTAGGTAGGCATTGCTGAGTGAGTATGAAGCAAGAAAAATTCATATGAAATTATTTCTGAAGTCCAGCTTCTGTTATATGTTAAAATTGGACAGGAAACGAGAGGTGTCTATGTTAAAATTAGGCACAGCATCCTGCTTTCCTTAAGCCATTGGCTGTAGAATGGCTTTGTGACAGGTTTGTTCCACTTTTCTGGTTTTTTTCCCCTCTTTTTCCCAGTGTCTCTCTGAGAAATCCCTTTGGTTTATTTTCCTACTTTAACTTACACATATCATGTTGCATGAGGGTTCTTACTTTTCCTTCTGAGACTTATTGTTTTGATGCCACAGTGTAAACAACTTTCGTTAGTAGCTGGCAGAGGAAGTCATGTGAAAATCGACAAATCCACATTCCCTTGTGGCATCTTGGTCTTCTCTGCCACAGGTAAAATCCTGGCTAGAATCTTTCTGAATTCTCTTTTTTTAAAACTAGTCCACTGAGTCCTTCTAGAATCATAATGTAATCTACTATTATAAGCCACTGTAGGAATCATCATTCAATATCCCAGTAAATAAAGAACAATTTATTATGACTATACTATGTGTCAGGCACTATGCAAAACAATGGTGATACAAAAGGAGACAAAAACAGTGAATGCTCTCAAGCAACTTTCATTCCAAGACTGGTGGGGGGTGCGGGTGGCAACATGCCAGTAAGTAAATATTTACAAAATATAGATATAGATAGGCTTATACTCATAATAGAGTTAAAGACAGAGAAAAAGAACCCAAGAACAATTTCTTCTTGCTGAAATTTTCTTTCATAATTAATGTTATCTCACATTTTATAGTGAACAAAATTAAAAGAAAATCTCACAGGGATAAAACAAAGATATAAAGTTTAATTTGGAGATTTTAAAATTTATTTAATAGTAATGTAGAAATTGAATGTCATCAGCACATTCTTAGGGAAGTAGTTGTCGTTTGGGAAAACTAAAGCCAATTTCAGAGTTTAAAAAAGGCTATTTACCTTTGATTTAGTCCATGATAAAACTAATGGAGAGCATTCACTCTGAGGATTCCCCCTTTCCTTCTGGTCAAAGAACCTAAGAGATATTGTTCTCAAATTTGATTACACAAAGACATTTTCAAGTCTCATTTGGTCACCACAAACAAGAAAATATCTCTTAGTTTCAGGAATATTTAATTGTATTCTTTTGGAATAACATCTATACTATAGTCTCCTGCCTGGTAAAATATGCTTTGAGATCCCAGGTTTCTTGAATAACCAGTGAAACAACTTACATGATAATCTCACACAATGATATTGCCCTGACAGTCTGCATAACAAAGATGGCTGATCTGTCATGCCCCCTAGTGATCTCAGTCAATTTTACAATAATTAATTTGGAAAGGAACATTATTTAGGGGTTCCTCAGTGTGGAAAAACCATGGATAACTCATTCATTGGGTTCCTGCTACAAGAATAGTGGTTTATTCTAATTGCACCAACTTCTGAACTCTTTTTTTTTTTTTAAACCCTTACCTTTTGTCTTGGAGTCAATACTGTGTATTGGTTCCAAGGCAGAAGAGTGGTAAGGGCTAGGCAATGGGGGTCAAGTGACTTGCCCAGGTCACACCGCTGGGAAGTGTCTGAGGCCAGATTTGAACCCAGGACCTCCTGTCTCTAGGCCTGGCTCTCAATCCACTGAGCTACCTAGCTGTCCCCTTCTGAACTCTTTCTTAAGCCATTATATATATACTTGGCATGGACCATAGTGTTGGTTTTATGCCTACAAAGTATCCAGTTATATTTTACTTATCTTTCTCTGGAGATACAAAGGAAAGCAAAAGCAATCCTTGACTTCAAGGAATTTCTCTTCTAATGAAGAAAGCAATATGCAAAGACATACCTACAAAACAGATAGGGGGCAGACAGCTGACCCAGTAAGTAGATAGAGCTCTAGGTCTGAAGTTAGGGAGATCTCCGTTCATTTGTAGATCCCGGCATTTGCCAGTTATTTGATTCTTGGCAGGTCACTTAATCTTCAGTTTCATTATCTAAAAAAAAAAAAAAGATTATAATAGTACCCCCCCCCCCAAGCTTGTTGTGAGGAGGCAATGAGATAATATATGGAAAGCACTTAAGTGCTAGCTACTGATGTTGTTTTTATTATTATTAGCCTGGTAGCCACTGGCAGGTAAGGGTAGCAGAAAGTCACTCATGAAGTCAGTAGCATTTAATCTAGATTAAAGGAAATCAGGGATTCTCAGAGGCAGAGAAGAGGAACAAGGATATTCCAGTCATTGAGAATAATGTACAAAAACACAGAGATAGGAGATAGAGCTTCATAATGATATACGATGTAGGGCAGCTGGGTGGTACAGTGGATAAAATTCCAATTCGAGTCAGGAAGAATTGACTTCAGATCTGGCCTCAGATACTTTCTAGCTGTGTGACTTTTGCACTTAATACTGTTTGCTTCCATTTCCTCGTCTGTAAAATGGGTTGGAGAAAAGGCAAACGACTCCAGTATCTTTGCCAACAACACCCAAAATGAAGTCATAACTACAATGACTGAACAACAATTTCCTGATTCCAGACCCTGCACTCTGACTTTGGAGTGAGATTGCAAAAAGGCCAAATTGTCTAGATAGTTAAGGGAAGAAATGGGAATTAAGTGTGAGAAGGCTGGAAGGGCAGATTGGGGACAGATTTCTGGCTGAAACTCTCTCTGAGGAAGTCAGCTGAGATGGAGCTGGCCTGGTGTCACTAGAATCCTTGCTTAGACAGACCTTGTGGTGAGTGATAAAAGACTGACTGACTGATCTCTCTCTCTTAAGACTCAGGTCTAGGCCATGTTGGCTTAAGGCCCTTCATACTTATTCCTTTCTTACCCTTTCTCTCTTTCTTTAATTCCTCATTGTATTATTAATTAAATTCTCTATAAAACCCAGTTGACTTGGGTATATTCATAATTGGGAATATTTCCTTGGCGACCACCTTATATTTGATTTAAAACTTAGACACTGTAGTGAAACCATATTTTCCGCAGTCACAATTTACTCACCCACTCTTATATCTACTATAATTTATATCTTCCACTATTTTACTCACTACAGTTTACAACCTCAACCATTTTAACTATTACAGTTTATGGCAAACAACAATTTTAAATCTTACAGTTTATGGCTGATCACGTTGGTGAGAAAACCCTCAAAAGACTTCTGCGAAATCTCTTTCTTTTATCTCTTTGCTTTATTATTTGCCTATCAGTCAGTTTTGTTTTCTGTTTTAACTTGGCTTCAAAATTACAGCTGCAAGAACAGGTGAGTAAAAAACCTTTTTGATTCTCCTTAAATTTAAGCTGTTTTAGATCTTAGCAACAGGGCCCTAAAGTCCTGGCTAGGAGAACTTTTTCTAAATCCTTTCCTTTAGGGAACAACTGCCTAAATTAAGATTAAGACAAACCTGGGGAAAGTTCTGGCCTTGTCCTTCTCCCCACGTGTTTACTTTAGAAATATGGAGTCACAGACAGTTCAGAACTTAGTTAACAACTGGCGTTTCAGTAAATACTTTCTTCTTTTCTTAGTACAAGCATAGGTCTGCAGCTTACTTAACAGCTGGCTTATCAGCCTCATTACTAATCTTATAAATACAGAATTCCTTGTCTCTCTGAAAGGGCTCATCCTATGGAACTTATGGCAAAATTTAATTGACATACTACTTTCCCTTGAGTTTTTGATTATTGTAATTTTAATATTGTATTTCCTTGAAGAACTCACTTCTCAGTCAAACCAACCAATTGCTCCCTCTAATATTCAACAAATTGAAGAACTAAATACTCGACAGGAGCTTATAGAGGAAAGTCAGGGAGAGATTGTAGCTTTTATAAGAAGCATTAACAGAGAGTTAAGAACATTATCAGAATCTCTGTCCCACCCTGCTCTGGACAATAACCCTCTTAAGGAATCCACCCCTCCCCCTGCCCCCTCGGCCTCAGAAAATCCACCCACTCCTCCTACTGCTCATGCTTCCAACCCCACACAATCAACTCTAAGTTCACACCCTACCCATACTTCTGATCTTAATCCCTCTATTTCACACCTTACTGATTCCTCCAATCCAAACACCTCTGTATCCTTTCACACTTCTTCCTTGGCTGCTCCTCATCCTACACAATCCACTTTAAGTTCACATTCCAACCTAAATTCACACCCTACCTCTGAATTTTCTGGCATCATAGGACAACAACAAACCCTTCCTTTTAATGTGCCCAACTCTTCTATTTCTCAGACTTACCCAATTGAAAATGGAGCAAGAAGCCTAGAAACAGGAGTACCAAATAATTCAGATAGCTTATTTCCTTTAAGGGAA
The DNA here is from genome assembly GCF_027887165.1 of Monodelphis domestica. Classification (NCBI taxonomy): domain Eukaryota; kingdom Metazoa; phylum Chordata; class Mammalia; order Didelphimorphia; family Didelphidae; genus Monodelphis; species Monodelphis domestica. The sequence goes on along the minus strand of NC_077234.1, from coordinate 38,177,514 downwards.
GTACCCACTTTTAATAAGAATGGAAACTTGGTATCTGTAAGACATCATACACCTTTTACCCCTGAGGATTTAAAAAAATTGAAGGAAGATATGCCATCATTTGAGGATGAACCAATATTAATTATAAAAAAATTAGAGAACATATTCAGAACTTTTGACCCCACTTGGTTGGATGTTGAGAATATATTAGAAGCATTATTAACAAAGAGAGAGAAAAATAATATCAACTCTCTGGCTAATCAAAAACGAGGAAAAAAAGGAAGTTATTGACCAACTGAAGATCCACATTGGAACCCCAATGTTGAACTACATTACACAAAACTAAACCAGGCCAGAGAAGCATTATTGACAGCCATGAGAGCTTTCTCTGATAGACCTGAAAAATGGTCAAAATTTGAAAAAACCCAACAACATATTGATGAAACACCTTACCAGTTTATGGACAGACTTATTGACGTAGGGAATACATATATGGACCTTGATTTATCCAGAGAAAGAGACATTAGACAAATACATAGGCAATTTGCTAGGAATTGTTGTTCAGTGGTAAAAAACTACTTTAGAACTAGCTGTCCTAATTGGGACTCTATGGACCTTGAAGAATTGAGGAGAGTAGCAACCTATGTTTATAAAGGTCGTGTAAAAAGACTTGAGGAAGACGATACATCATTGGAAGATTTAAAGAAAGAAATTGAAATGTTAAAGAGACAATTGAAAAATAAGGGAGAAACTATAGCCCCTTTGCGGGAATTCACAAATAAATAAAACTTGCCACTTCTGTGAGAAGAAGGGCCACAAAATGATGGAATGTAGAACCTTTCTTAAGATGATTGGAAGAAATACACAGTTTTATAACAATTTTAGAAATAATAACTATAGAAATGATGAGAGAAACCAGAACAACTATAGAAATGATGATAATGGTCATAGAAACCAGAATTTTAGAAACTCTAGAAATTACAATAATGACTATGGAAATAACTATAATGAATATAGAAATAAGAACTTTAGAGACCACAATTATAGAAATAGGAATTGGGAAAATAATGACAATGCCCCAAATGAAGAAAATTATAATGATAATACCCAACAACAAAATATAAGAAATGGAGCTCATCCAAAACATACTCGAGGTGCTAATGAACCTCAGAGAGGTGCCCTTCAGGAGGGTGCCCAAGGAACTTCCCAATATAATGAAGATGATTCTTCTTAGATTATATTGATTTTATTGATGTTAATTAACCTTTTTCAGTTTTGTCTCCACTCCAAATAGTAGAAGAGGATGAACAAAGAACTTAAAACTATGATTGGAAAACTATGCACTGAGACACATTTAAAATAGCCTGAAATTCTCCCTCTGGCCCTATTTTATCTTAGAAGCAGGCCTAGAGGAGAACTTACATATTTCACCATTTGAGATGCTTTTTGGACATCCGCCTATACAGGCTAAACCTTTTCCCCCTGCATATACATCACTATTAGGGGGAGATACTACTATTGCTTTCTATATACAGGAGTTACAGCACAAACTACGTGAACTTCATGAATCCGGAGCTGCAGTACAAGCTGGACCATTAGACTTTTCTCTGCATGACCTGAACCCAGGAGACAAAATTTATATTAAGAATTTCAAGCGTACTGGAGCAACTCAACCTTCGTGGGAAGGACCATTCCAAATATTGTTAACTACTCCAATATCCATAAAGATTGGAGAAAAAGACTCTTGGATTCATTGCTCACATGTGAAGAAAGCATCTTCTGCTGAGACTGATTGACTGTAACCTATCATATGAATTGGAGATAATAATCCATAGACAAGTGGATGCTGGTTTTTTTTGAGAACACATTGAATTACTGATTTTTTCCCTTATTTTTTCCTTATTGCTTTTCTTTTGATTAGAATATTTGACTTTTTTCTCATTTCTTGTACTAAAGGTACATACAATTAATATTAATATTTTTTCTGCAGTAATACAAATTAACATATATATTCTTGCTATAATATCAATGCATACCCAAAAAGCTTTAAACTATGGGAACCTGCCATTTATTGATAAAATATTATAAGACTGTGATCTGATTCCAGAAAATGGGATAAAAACAAGGAACACAGACTTAACCTGAAAAGTGCCAAAAAGAGCACACAAGAAATACTAATGTAAGACTCAAGGTTGTGACGCTTGACATATGTTAAGTCGTAGGACTTCCTTGTATCTACACTCTTTGTGAAGTACTCATACCAGTACAAAATTTGACTATCATGCTGGCTCCCTATATCCCTGAGAATGACCAAAAAAAAAATCAGACGAGGGAATGACGCTTCCCTATCAAAATAGAATTCTAATTCTTCTCTTCTTATATTATAGCAACTTCCTATAGTCTTGGCTACAAACGGCTAAGTGAAATATTACTGCATTCTGTCCTACATACTTGTGGGATAGAAATTACTTTAAATTGGACCTATACAAGGACCTATTTTGAATTTTTTCTTATGTTTTTGACTATTTTTCTCTTCTTTTGATAATTGACTCATACACCCCCATAACTGAACATTGAATTCTGAGCTAAACTTGATGTTTTTTAACACCTACTTCGGGGGGGGGTTGTATTTTAATTTAAAATCTACAAATTTTTGAATTTTTTTTGTTTGAGATTGTATTTTTATAAAAATTCAAGAATTTTGATTTTTTGTTTAAGATTGTACTTTTATAAAAATTCAAGATTTTGATTTTTGTTCGAGAAAAGATCTTCAAGAAAGAAGCTTGAAATTTTTATATCCAGAGAATGAACTGTTGCAGAAAGATGCAGGAAAACCTACACTTCATCAAGAAGATCAAGAACGAACTTTGGATATGATTGATTGAACTGAACTTTGATTGAACATTTATTGTAAATGTACACATTTATGCCAAAAGGGACTGCCCCTAATTTGGCTTTCTGTCAATGAGCCTAGCAAAACATTGGTTTTGCTTTCTTTTCTTTTCTATTTCCTCCCTCACTATTCTAATTCCTCTACGAAATTTGAATATCGTGTATATCTATAGTTAGAAGTGCATTTAGGATTACAAATTGATTATATTAAATGATCAATGGGGAGACTAGTCTCCCAATGATCATCAGGGGGGATTATAAATCTTGAAATTTCTCAGACTTGTGAATGTTAAAAATTTTCCCCAATGGGGAATTCTCAATTGGAACAATTCCCTACTGGGAACATTCCCTATTTTGACTGTGAGAACTCACCAGCAGCAGAAATGGGAGGACCTCTTCTCCACCCATACTTAAGACTCCTTTAGGGGAGAAAACTCCTTGCTAAACAATGAAAATACTTGGACCCATGCTTATGATGAGGCAGGGAGTTCTTTGAGCCATGCCTGTTTTTAGAATTGATACAATGGGATGCTAGGTACCTATAAAGGTTGGGCAACTTGTAAACTTGCCAGGAGCAAAGAGGTGAAAACTTACTTAGAGGTTTTCTCTTGAGGGGATTATTAGATTCAGCTGTGTTTTCTCTGCTTCAGACTTACTGAGGGGATTAGTCGACCCAGCAGTGTTTTTAGAAAGGGTTGTCCTTTGGAAAACGTCTACTGTGATTGGTAGATGTAAGGACTTAGGGGAGGTGACATCGGAGAAAACCCCCTATATAAGAAAAAGCAGAATCTCTTGAAAGACAATCCTTTTGGAGAGAGCCCTTGGATGAGGATTTCTTGGGAAGAATCTCTTGAGAGAGGCTCTGGAGAAGGGAAGCTCTTGGAGGACAATCTCTAAGGAGGTCTCCCTGGAGCTCCTCTGAGGGGACTCTGTCCCTCTGGAGGCTCTGGAGAGAGGCCCTTTGAAACAGTCTCTGGCTGGAAGGCTCTTTGAGGAGGACTCTGGCTGAAACTCTCTCTGATGAAGTCAGCTGAGATGGAGCTGGCCTGGTGTCACTAGAATCCTTGCTTAGACAGACCTTGTGGTGAGTGATAAAAGACTGACTGACTGATCTCTCTCTCTTAAGACTCAGGTCTAGACCATGTTGGCTTAAGGCCCTTCATACTTATTCCTTTCTTACTCTTTCTCTCTTTCTTTAATTCCTCATTGTATTATTAATTAAATTCTCTATAAAACCCAGTTGACTTGGGTATATTCATAATTGGGAATATTCCCTGGCGACCACCCTATATTTGATTTAAAACCAAGACACTCTAGTGAAAACATATTTTCCGCAGTCACAATTTACTCACCCACTCTTATATCTACTATAATTTATATCTTCCACTATTTTACTCACTACAGTTTACAATCTCAACCATTTTAACTATTACAGTTTATGGCAAACAACAATTTTAAATCTTACAGATTCTAAGTTTCTTTAAATACCAAATAGAGGACTTTAATTTTGATCTCAGGAATTATGGGAAAATGACCTAGTCAGAAAGACCTATGCATTAGGAAAGCCTTCTTGGCATTTGGGTGGAGAATGAAGTATGGCAGGGAATGACCTGAGGCTCTAGACAGCCTTCCCAAATGCCATTATGTCTCTGTCTCCAACCTCTTCACTCACACAGACACCACCTTCATTCAGGCTTTGTAACATCATGCAGAGATGATCATTCAACAGTTTCCTGATGGTTTTCTCTGCCCTGAGTCTCTCTGTTCCAATTCTGAATTTTTCTGAAATAAAAATCTAACCAGATCATCTAATAAACACAATCATATAATTTTTTTCTCATCATATCCCAGTGGTTCCCTATTATCTTTAGCACTGAATGTGAATTGCTCTGTTTGGCAAGTAGAGCTCTTCACAGGCTGGCCCTTTTCTATCTTTCCACTCTTCTTATACATTCTTTCCATCAACACAGTTTTTAGTGTAGCAACACTCTCCGAATCTATGACTTTTCAATGCTTATACCCTATTCATGGAATTCTTTCCCTCCTCCTTACCTCCTTTTAGAAATCTTGGCTTCTATTAGATTTAGAACAAGTACTGTCTTTGCAGGAGATCATTCTCGATTTTTCCAAATGGTCATTCCTTCTCCTTTCATCTCCTTTTTAGGCATCTTGAACATGTGGACAAGTTATCTCCCATATTAGAATAAAAGCTTCTTGTAGGAAGAGACCCTTGAAAAAATATCTCCAGCATTCAGCTCAGTTTTGGTACATAGTAAGCAATTAATAAATGCTTATTGATTGGTTGATTTCTTGAGACTGGAAGACCAATTAGGAGTCTATTATAATAATCCAGATGAGAGCTAATGAGGATCCAAACTAGTATAGTGGCTATTTGAGAGTGTAGGTTCAATAGAAATAGACATGGCAGGCTCTGGCAACTCATTGGACATGTGGAGTGAGTGGAGGAGGTATCAAACATAGAGAAACAGAAAAAAATGGTAAAAAATGGGGGTAAATGACCCAAAGAAATAAAAAATAGCAACTTATATAACTTAAGATTCAAGTAACCTGGGATAATGCAGGTATGGGATCATAAGAATAAGCATGATGCATTAGGGAAGGAGTGACTAGAGTCTGAGAGAAGAGTATAGGAATTCAAGTAAAACTAATTGCAGGGACAAAATGCTCACTTAAAAAAGAGAGACAAGACAAATATCAAATAAAATAAATGGAGGAAAACACAAGTCTGACAATCATAACTATAAATAAGATGGGATTAAACAGTCCAATAAAATGTAAGACTTGAAGACTGGATGAGAAAATAAAGCCCAATAATTTGCCAACTACAAGGAATATATCTAAAATAAAGACACATAGAGAATGAAAATGAGAGGCTGGAACAAATTATCTTCTTTGACTAGTGATTCCCTTCAAAAGCAAGAATCGTGATAATGCTATTGGACAAAGCAAAAATAAAAATCCATAATGTCAGGAGACACACACACAGGGAAATTAATTATGGCTCATAGACAATGAAATAATATCAACATTAAATTTAGATGCAGCAAATGGCATTGCATCTAAATTAATTTTTAAAACTGAATTACAATAAAGCATAGTTAGTAATACAATATTTGTGAATTTTCATATTTATCTCTAATAGCTGAATATATCTAAAATAAAAATTAACAAAATGGAAAAGAACAAAAGGAATTATTAGAGAAATTAGCTCTGAGAGACAGGTACCTTCTCTCTAAAGAGTACATATTTCTGAGTATTACATGTGTCTTTCATAATAGACAATTCACTGGAAGAGAGAAACTACAAACAAATGTAAAAAACAAATTAATAGTTCATAAATTATAATATACAAAATTAAATCATTAAAATAGTATTTAATAAAGGGAACACAAACAACATTCATGCCTAAATTAATGCTTTATAATTTCATTTTAAATAAGAAGTGGCTCAACTAACAGACCACAAAATAAATTAACAACTCTAAAAAATAGACTAGAAATAATAAAATGACGGATCATTTCCCCCCCTGGAATTTAGCTAAGGCATTTCTCAGAGGAAAATGTATTTCTCTGAAAACATCTATTAATAAAATAAATAAAAAGATTAATGAACTAATCTGTCAGTTTTTTAAAAGTCCACAAAATCAATAAATTATATAAAGTACAAATAAGCATAAAATTATAATTAAAAAAAGAAGAAATAACTTATAAGGAAAACAAAAAGACTATAGAAATAATTTTTTAAAACTTCAAGTTGATCCTTGTAAAAGATAAGCAAGATCAGCAAACCTTTAGCTAATTGAATAAAAATTTTAAGGTAGAAACAAATGATCAAATACAAAATGAACAAGATAAAATCATTTCAAATACAATAAAATAATCATCTCAAAATATTATGAGCAATTATATGCTAACAAAATCAAGAATTTAAAATAAATGTTTTACCTCCAGAATTTTTAAAATATGTACTAAAAATGAATTGGCCAAAAAGAAAGAAATCTCAATCAATATAGCTACAGAAATGGAATTGTAAAAACTGTAAACGAATTATTTTTCTAATATTAAAGGATTTATAGGTGAATTCAATGAAATACTTAAATAGCTATTAATATTTGTATTATATGCTACTCCTCTTTCTTCTTTTTTCTTCTTTTCCTCTTAATCCTCCACCTCCATTGACTTTAGCTTACTACTTAGAACTCCTCAGTCCAAAGCAATCCACAGCTTTCAGCCTCTTCATTATCAGAAAGTACAGCCATGCACCACCATGTCCAATTTATATTAATTTTTCTTCAAAACTGAGAAAGGAACAACTTTGCCAAATATTTTTAGTGAAACAAATATAATTCTGACAACTACATAAGAAATAAAGCAACTTTCTAGTATTTTCACTAATTAATATTGATGCAAACATTTAAACACAGTCTTAGTAAAAAAAATCCTACAGCAATATCTCAAACATTTTGTTTATAATGCTGTTACGTTTATACTAGCATGTAATGTACATTTTTCACTATTAGAAAAATAATGAACAGAATTATTAATATTAAAAATAAAAGCCCTACTAATCACATGCCTATATCAACAAATGCAGACATAAATCACTTTGGTAAGGTAAAAAACTTATTTATGATAAGAAGAAAAAAAACAGGCACAGAAGAGCTTTTTCTTAATATGATCTTAATACGATAATATGATATGACATCTAAAACCCAAATTGCCATCATATGATATAGGATACAACTAGAAGCTTTACTAGTAAATACCAGTCTAAAGCAAGAATACTTTCCTCATTCACTATTATTTCTCCAAATTTCTAGTAATTCTAGTGACTTCAGGAAGACAATCAACAGTAAATAATAGAATAACAATTGGGACATAAGAAACAAAAATTATCCCTATTTGAAGATGATTTCCTTAGAAAATTGTTGAGAATCAGCAAAAATGGGGAAAAGCATATTTAATTTTATTAAAGTAGCAGGATACCTGAAAATCGTTAGCATGTCTATATAGCAATAATAAAATCCAGGAGGAAATAATAGAAAGAGAAGTCTCAAAAAGTGATTTTATGAAGCCATACTCAAGACCTATTATCTATAGTGTAATTACACAAAAACTCTTTAAAGATATATAAAGTACCATAATATCGATAGAATACTTTTTTTCCTCTTGGTTGGGTCACATCCATTAATAAATATGTAGATACAATGTAAATGATTTTATACATTTGATGTTTTATCAAACTCTCATGAGGATCCTTTATAGAGCTAGACAAAATAACAACAAATTTTATTTCAAGGATAACAATATCTCATATGTTAAAAGAAATAAGGAACAAAGGGGGGAAATCATGGGGAATTGCACTTCTAGAGTACAAATTGTCCTCTGGAGTTATAAGTATCAAAACTTTTTGATTCTGATTAAAAGGAGAAAAGTAAATAAGTTGAATAGACTAAACACAATGTTAAAACTACTAAACCTCTTAATCTAGGGTTCCATAAACCTGAAATCAAAAGCTACTAGGGGGAGTACTCCCTAATTGACAAGTATTACCAGGAAATCAAGAAACTGATTTAGCAAAAGCTAGGTTAAGACAACTAACATACAATATACCACAACAAATACACAATATTTACTTTACTTAAATTTTAAAAGTGACACCATTTTAAAAAAGGATGATGGAGGGTAACATCTTTCATACCCTGGGGGAGCATTTATAATTAAAAAGGGGTAGAAGGGATCACAAAATGATCAAATACATCATTTTCATTACATTAAATAGGAAAGCTATTGCACACACAACAAACATATGTAAAACAATACAACCCATACATACACAAAAATAAATTCAACCAGTATAAGAAGGGAAGCCAATTGAGAAAGAAAAAATATCTTTGTATAAATATCTCTAATAAAAATATAATTATCAAAAAGCTATAGAGAATTTATGCTAATACATACAACTAAAAGACATCCCTCAATGTCAAAATTGTCAAACTAACAGCTATCAAATGGCTTGCAAACTATTAGCAACTATATAGAAACTTGCTCCAAATACTTAATGGTAAGAGAAATGCAAACTCAAATGACTCAAATTATATCTCAGATGTAATAAATTAGCAAATATGACATAAAAATAGAAATATTCACTGTTTGAAGGACTATGAAACAACAAATGTACTATGGCACTGTTAGTGGAGATATAAATGGATTCAACTATTCTCAAAAGAAATTTAGAATTATGCTAAAAGTGTGTATAAAATATCCATATCAAGGAATTTAATACCTAAAGAAATTCAAAGATAGAAAGAATGATCTCATATATAATAATATCTTATTAGAAGTTCTTTTGTGGTGGCAGACAACTAGAAAGAAAGTAGATGATCATTAGTCAGGATATGATCAAGGAATATATTTATATTATATATTAATGTAAAAGAATATTTCTACAGAGTAAGAATTAAGAGAAGCATAGGAAGATTCTATGAAATGATACAGAATCAAGAAAACAATGTGTACAATGATTACAAAATAGAATGAATGTCTTCTTTTGATTATAATGATCAATCTTAGCTGTGTAACCCTGGGTAAGTGACTTAACTCCAATTGCCTAGTCCTTATTGCTCTTCTGCCTTAGAATCAATATTGATTCTAAGTATAAAAGTTAAAATTGAATCTCAATAATAAAAATATTATATTTTAAGAGAGTTATTAATGATTAATCATTAGAAATCAAGGAATAAAGAAGATACAAAATAAAGACCACGTGCCCATGGCTTATCAGCCAGTTCAAACACCTTACCACCACCAAGCTCAGGGCCTGAACAAAAAAGGTGGGACCCTTCACATCCTTGCCTAATATCCCCTGTCTACAGGAAGTACATAAGGATAGGGAAGTCAATGGGCTCCTGGGAAATGTAGTTCTTTTTTCTTTTTCCCTTAGGGTAACAGATTTTCAATTATACATAAGAATGATATATATGCAATATGTATATAATATATAATGGAATGGAATATATATGTATACATAGATATAATATTGCTATCATTGTAGGTGCTCTATAATGTCATTAAATGAAGAGCAAATGTATGGGCTCATAGGTGAGGAAGAACCTTGGTAAAACAGTATACTATAGTGCTTATAATGATGGACTTAAAGTCAGGAAGATCTGGGTCAGATCTTACCTCCTACACTCATAATTTATTCAATGATACTTGGCAAGTTGTTTAACCCCTCTGAGTTTCCTGCTTCCTTACCTGTAAAATGAGCAGGTTGGAATAAATGACCTCCAAAGTGTCTTCTACCTCTAGAGCTCTGGGACAGAATCAGAAGCTGACTACATGATAAAATCAAGATACATGAATTATATATTACATGTTTATATAATTTACATTATTTATTTTCAGAGATGATATCTTTAAACATAATAATGTAATCTTTTTGAGAGAGACAGAGGGAGAGAAAGATAAGAAGGCAATCTTTAAAGTAAAATCACTATTAGCTGAGAATAGCAACTATAGTATCCACATACCTCTCATCAAAGTTCTCTAAGGTGTAATGTGTACCTATGATATGTTCCCATTTTCACAACAAAATTTATTTCTTTTTTCTTTTTTTTTAAACCCTTACCTTCCATCTTGGAATCAATACTGTGTATTGGCTCCAAGGCAGAAGAGTGATAAGGGCTAGGAAATGGGGGTTAAGTGACTTGCCCAGGGTCACACAGCTGGGAAGTGTCTGAGGTCAGATTTGAACCTAGGACCTCCTGTCTCTAGGCCTGGCTCTCAATCCACTGAGATACCCAGCTGCCCCTTATTTCATTTTTAAGACACAGAAATACTTCTACCTATAACCTTTTTTTAAAAAGTGTTCACTTATATGCAAATAGTATAAAAATCCCTGATAGTATTCCATTTATCTCTTTTCTATAAATTTCTCCTGTTCACTCAAATAACACTACAGAGCAGGGGATATACACTATGTATGTGCTCAACAATATCAATTGATAATGATGATGACAAGTATTTGTAACACAATCACGCCTTCCTTTGATTTTATTTACACGCAAACTGTCAGATGTAAAGAACATAATTAGTCATTTAGTTTTTTTTAAACTGGCAGATGGACATAATGTTAATAAATGGTAAAATGCTATTGGTGACATAATTCCACAGGGAGGCTAGAAATATGTGATTTTTATTTTATTGATAAGATGGATTCCAACAGCAATTAGGCATAAACCCAAGCACAGGAGCAGAGAAATAAAAAATTCTTTTGCCCAGTGTATTTGGTCCAATTCAGTGCATGCACAAATTCTATCATCTTGAAGGACAGCCAAAGGCATGCTGAGGTCATCAGATCAACGTTTCCATTCTCACTCATCTCACGCAATGCTTCCATCATTAATCACTGTCTTCCTCGATGCCTCTATAAAATGGGAAGACACCTAATGCTTCCAAACATGGATTTAGACCCTCTTCTTTAGGGAACTGAAAGGGTTAGAAATCACATTTATCATACAATTGACAAACAGTGATTGAATGGATTTGAAGTTAGGGTTTTAATAACCCTTATTGAGCATGAAAATGAGTGAGACCCTCATGATAAGTTATTATTGAAGAAAAACCTTGTGTAATGGTATCCATAAGTAACTGTGAGAAATAAGTCCTGCCAGGCATAGTATACTGTAAAGAGGACTAGACATGGATACAAGAAGGTCTAGTTTCAAATTCTACTTTGGGGTATTTGTTTGTGAGACCATGGGCATTAACCATTCTCAGACTCAGTTTCCTCACTTGAAAAAGGATTATAAAATTTTTAGCATTTAGCTCACAGAGCTATTATGAAGCAATGCTTTGTCCTCGATGGATAGATTGCTAGACTTAGAATCAGGAAAACCTGAGTTCAATTTTGGTCTTAGACTCTTACTGTATATGTTAAAGGACCTTGTGTGGTAGAAACCCTTGTACATACATGTTACTGATATTTATTTAACATATTTCCTGAGCTGAAATGCTCACAACAGTATGATAAGGTAGCTTATTATCGTACTAGATTCTATATTGGTTCTGTCTCGTTGAGAGAGGTTTTTGTGTGACTTCATTGGTTTATTTTCCTTCCCTCGACTACCAATAAGGGCTCAGTTAGCTCCAATGGACCTACCTATGTGTATACATTAAGTGACTCCTTTCTGGCCATGTTGGTTAGCTCAGCATCAGCTTGGCAGAAGGTTGACAATGAAGTCCTGTCAGGAAGCTATGCTTGGCCTTAGGTTGCTTAATATTGTTTTAATCAATGAATTGGATAAAGGTCTATGTAGCATCCTTATTGGATTTGTAACACAAAGCTGGGTGTGACAGCTAACACAGTAGTTAGGCTCTAAAACATGTAGATAAGTTGGGATACTGGGCTGAAATGAAGATGAAATTCAATAGGGATAATGTCAAGTCTTTTTTTTAATTTTTAATTTTAAACCCTTACCTTCCATCTTGGAGTCAATATTGTGTATTGGCTCCAAGGCAGAAGAGTGGTAAGGGCTAGGCAATGGGGGTCAAGTGACTTGCCCAGGGTCACACAGCTAGGAAGTGTCTGAGGCCAGATTTGAACCTAGGACCTCCTGTATCTAGGCCTGGCTCTCAATCCACTGAGCTACCCAGCTGCCCCCTAATGTCAAGTCTTATACTTGGATTCAAAATATCATCTGCCCAAGTACAGGATCTGAGAGGCTGTCACAGTTTGACAAAATTTTTCTAATAAAGGATCAGAGGGGTTTAGAGGATAAGTTCAATATATTAAAAGCTTGACTGTCTGATACCCTCATCAGGGCAAATATGGATTCCTTTTGGGGTACCATAGGACACTGATAACTGGAACACATCCAGAGGAGAACAATTAGGGTGATTCAGGACCTTAAGTACATGTTATCTGAGAATATGTTAAAAAGAAACAAAAACCAAGAGATATTTAGCCCACAGAAATGTAAACTCGGGGGAAGGGTTGGGGTGGGGTGGGATAGATAATTGTGTTCTCAACCATTTGAAAGGTTACCATGTTGAATTTAGGAAGACCTGTCTTCCTGAATTTAAATATGGCCTCAAATACTAGCTAGGTGACCCTGAAAATGTCATTTAACCCTGATTGCCTTGGTTTCCTCATCTATAAAATGATCTGGAGAAAGAAATACAAAACTATTCCAGTACCTTTGCCAAGAAACCCCAAATTGGGTCATGAAGAGTTGGATATGATTGAAAACTGATTGAACTATAAAAAAAAAATTGGGTGCTAAAGGGTATAACCAAGAGCAATAGGTAGAAGTTAAAATGAAGGAAATCTAGGTTAATCAGGATAAAGTTTCTAACAAAAAGTCTAAAGTCTAATGAGCTTTCTTGGGAGATAGATGGTGGGTTCTCACCTCCACCCCCCATACACACACTTATATTAGAAGTCTTCAAGAAGTGCCTCTATGACAACTGATCAAGTATAGAGTAGCAGCATTGTTTTGTAAGTATGGATTGGAATGTAAAGCCTCTACGGATGTTTACAGCACAAAAATTCTGCAATTTTACAGATGAGGAAGCTCGGGTCCATTTAAGTGAAAGTGCCTTTCCAATGCTTACAGACTGATTATTATCAGAGGCAGTTTGCAAATGGAGGTGCCTTCTTACTCCAAGATAGCACTTTCTCTACTACACCCAACTGCATTTGAGTTATTTCCCTGAGTTAGGCTTCTGCTGTAATGCAGATGTCATTGCAGAAGGATTACATTTTAAGCTAGTATATCCACTAACATGACAATTCTAAATGAATGGCATTTAGTTACACAGTGATCTGTGAGAGAAGAGAACACAAGGAGTAAATTCTAAGGGGCTGGAGAGATAGAAAACAATCTCAACTGAAAATAGGATTTATGAGTAACCTGGTGACTTGGCTAACAAGAGGACTCAACTCAACTCAAATGTACAATATCTATGGGTTTGGGAGCATTGAGAAAGGATGATGGAAAACGGGAAAAGTCATGTTGATAAGGGACATGGACAATTATGGAAAATAAAGTTCCTCCATTTCCAGCTCTATTTGTGGTTCTATGATGAAGAACTTAATGTTCTAGTCTTAAAGTTGGGAAGACCTGAGTTCAAATACCACTGGGGACTATTCATGAGTTGTGACCAGAGGTAAGGCATGGTAGGTTTTATGTGACCTCTATATTTCAAGACTCTTCACATAAGCTGCAAAGCACACATAATAGCAAACTCCATTATTTTATACCAATTCTTATATAAATGTACCTAGTACTTTGTAACTTTTTTAGGCTTATCAGAATTATCAACATCACTCCTCATGTTTTGGGGTCACTATTAATAACTAAATAGCATTAATGCAACAAAGAGAAGCACTACTCTGACACAGATATGACTCATTACATGTGAGAACTCTGGACAAAGACATGTAGGAGTTAATGTTTGACACAAAACAATGTAGTGACTTATATTGACATTTCTGAGAATGAGAATGAGCATGATTGTGAAAACTGCTATGAGGCTTTATGTGTAAAAATTAAAATTTAATCTCTAATAATAAAAACATTATATTTTATGAGGTTTATTAAAGATCATTAGAAATCAAGGAATAAAGAGTATACAAAATAAAACTAAAAACCACGTGCCAATGGCTGGTTATCCATTTTCAAATTTCCCCACCTTACCACCATCACTACTGATTGCTACATCATGCCAAAAAGGAGGAGCAGGACTTCCCCCTGGATATTTATTCCCAGTCTACAGGAAGTATGTAATGACAGGAAGTCAGTGGGCTCTCGGGAAATGTAGTTCTTTTTTAGGGTAACAGATTTTCAATTATACATATGAAACCTGGGGAAATGATATGGCTACTGTGCATAATTAAATTTTTTTGTTTTACATATTTTTCTGCCTTTATTGTTATTTTTTTTTGATTGCCAACCACTTATACCAGAAATTTGAATGTATTGAATCCGCATAAAACAAGTTTCTATTATATTTAGCCTTCTGGGTCTCAAGTAGCTGTTTACAGTTAAAATTTATAGAGAAGGATGGTTCTGGGGTCTTTATAAATTAATAGGCCTAAAGTTGTCCCAACTCTTAGGTAGAGAAGAATAGTGTGATGTGAAACCTAGAAAGGTAGGAATGCTTAATAGAGGGCTATGATTCGACCCACACTGTTCTTACATATCTTATTTTAGTGACTGATATTATTGAATTTTGCCTTAATAGCATTAAGTCTTGAATGGCTCATTTGGTAGATTGGGTTGTATTATATGAATGTGTGGAATCTTATTGGGCACTAGAAAACATGATGATTAAGAAGAAATAAGAGAAACTTAGGAAGACTTGGTACTGGATTGGAGGAAAGAGAACACTAGAGGTTCTTAACATGTGGATCACCATCTCCAAGGGGACCAAAGATTGATTTCAGGGTGTCTATGAACTTGGAAGAAAAATGTACCTCTTTTGTTTTCACTAGCCTCTAACTGGAATTTAGCTGTCCCTTCAATTATTTATAAACATGATTCTGAGAAGGAGGTAACAGACTTTACCAGACTGTCAAAGGATCTAAAGACAGGTGAAGGACATGGTATAGGGGGCAGCCGGGTGTCTTGATATACTGAGAACCAGCTTTAGAGTTGGAATGTCCTGGGTTCAAATCTGATCTCAGATATTTCCTAGTTGTGTGATCCTGGGCAAATCACTTAATCCTCATTGTCTAGCCCTTACCACTCTTCTGTCTTAGAACTAATACACAGCATTCGATTTAAGATACAAGGTAAGAGTTTAAAAAAGAATAACTTGTGATATATACTATATCCATAGATACTTATCTATAGTATATATCCATATGTATAGAATATATATTTCTATCTATATCTATTGCATAAATTGACATAGATCTAGAGTATATAGATATATCTATATCTACAGTAATATAACAGGAAACAACTGAAAACTGAAAGACTCTAGCAATCTGATCAATGCAGTGACCAACTATGGCTTTAGAAGACTGATAATGAAACATGTCTTTTGCCACTGTGAATTATAATTGTGGGATGACTCATATTTGTTAAACATCAACAATGTATGAGTTTATTTATTACCAGGGGAGGCTTGTATAGGAGTGAGGGGCACTCATTGGAAAGGGACGCTGATGTAAAAATCATCAATGACATATTTTTATATAATTAACATCACATTTAATTATATACTTAGCAAGGCATTTAAGTGAGAGTTCACTTGGTGTGCTGAAAGAGTTAATGCAGTTCCATGTTTCACAGAGTGAAATAATTACATCCTTCTTATTGGTAGGATCAAGCCTACCGTTATTGTTAACGTGAAAATTACAAAATCAATACTATCAAATTGAAGCAAAGCAGAAAATCATGCAAAGCAAGGAGTGAGGGATGAATCCAATTGAAATGAGCTTTAGCCCTCTACCACCCTGAATAATTATGTAGGGCATATGCATATTCAGAAATCCAGCTAAATATAGCTCTCACTTCAAATCAGTCCTCAACTAGGGTAATTTTGAAAGGAGAATGATTAGAGTTCTGCTGCCTATTGACACCTTAGCTCTTTTCTTAAGGGAAGGGGAAAGAAGCAGCTTTATAAGGGGTGTTTATACACATATACATGTATAATATAATATTTACCTAGAGAGAGACGAAGAATGAAAAATAAGAGTTAGAAGGAAATTGAGGCAAATCTATAACTATCATGACACATTGGGATGAGTAAAGTTGTGCCAATATCCAAGTGGAAAGTGGAAAGCTCAACTTATGGCCTATTTGCTTGGTACCCATCAAACATCTGGACCTTTGGAGACACCTGGATGATGGACAGTTTTACTCTAGCAATATAATATTTTGTAATCTGGCCTCAGACACTTCCTAGCTGTGTGACCATGGGCAAGTCACTTAAGCCCCATTGCCAGCCCTTACCGCTCTTCTGCCTTGGAGCCAATGCACAGTATTGACTCTAAGACAGAAGGTAAGGGTTTAAATAAATATATATATATATATATATAAAATATGTAATATTTTGTAGCCAATCAAGATGATTAGCACTGTAAGAGAGAAATCATCACCCACTTCCAAAGGGTTGTTTGTCATAACGAATGGGTCAAAAAAAGAACAAGTTTGGTAAAAGAACAAATTTAAAGCAAAAGTAGAAATAACCTCCTCAGATGGCAGGCTGGTATCTTTATGGAATATTTTGAGATCTATAGGGACGTCAAGAAATAATAGCTGACACATCTGGTATTCCTGGCTGTTCAGAAACAGCAAGGAAGAAACACATTTGTTGTAATTAGCAATCTGGCCTAAAAGACAATGTTTTAGACAAAGTCTGAGCAAATCTCAGAAGCCTCTCATGCAAAGTAAGGCATATTTCTTTGATAAACCTGGATTTCATGTAACTTCTCTGTGCTGTCACTCATTTGGAAAAGTGCTGGTAATTAAAAGGTTGTATCAATATAGATCTGTATCTGTATACAATATATCTGTATACAATATAGATTGTATCGATAGAATCTGGGTTAGAGGGTTCAAGCATTTTCTAAATAGGAGCTAAATGAAGTGTCTTGTCCAGGGTCACTCACACAGCTAGTAAGTGTCAGAGCTGGGATTAGAACTTGTCATGTTCTGACTATAAGTCCAGACGTGTAATCACTATATAATATGCTGTTTCTGTTCTAGGATGCATCTAGTTAACTGTGTGGCTTCTTTGGGTCCCAATTTCCTCATCTGTTAAAGAAAGACAGACAGACACAGACATACACACAGATACAGACACAGACAGATACAAACATACACAGAATTTGTACCAGATCATCTTAGACCCCCAACAACTTAAAAATTGTGTGATTCTCTCTTTTAGGGCCACCATGTAGAATGCTGACATGTGAAGGGGTCTTACATCTTATTGAGTCCATTTTTTTTTTCAGAGGAAAAAACTAAGGACCAGGGAGGTTGATTGACTCCCCTAATCACAGTTGGTATGTGTCAGAGACAGTAATCAAATTTAGATTATCAATTTGACACTTCATTGGTCTTTTTACCAAACTCAAGTATTTGTTCCTCTATGAAGCATTCCCTTATTTCACCCCTACCTCAGATGAAATAATCTCTTACTTCTCAGATTTCTCATACCACTTTGGTCAACTTATATTTACCCCTCAGCTCTAGGAAATACTTTCTCCCTTTTAGCAGTTACTTGTGTATATATCTTTTCTTCCAGGAAATCTCTTGCTCTTGGAGGCCAGAGTCTTTTGCATTTCTCTATCCATTAAAAAGAATTTAAGGGGAGCAATTAGGTGGCAGACTGGC
Organism: Monodelphis domestica; assembly: GCF_027887165.1. Classification (NCBI taxonomy): domain Eukaryota; kingdom Metazoa; phylum Chordata; class Mammalia; order Didelphimorphia; family Didelphidae; genus Monodelphis; species Monodelphis domestica. The sequence goes on along the minus strand of NC_077234.1, from coordinate 38,159,270 downwards.
TAGAGGACCAGACCTAGAGGTGAGAGGTCTTGGGTTCAAATATGCCCTCAGGCACTTCCTAGCTGTGTGACCCTGGGAAAGTCACTTAAGCCCCATTGCGTATATCTTACTGTTCTGCCTTGGAACCAATACACAGTACTGAATCTAAGATAGAAGGTAAGGGTTTTAAAAAAATAGAATGTAAGGTTCTTGATGGCAGAGACTGTTTTGTCTTTCATTTTGAACCCTATTTCCTCCCCTTTCCCAAATCTTTCACATAGCAGGGCACTGAGTTTATAATAAGTTTCAATAAATCCTTGTAGAATCTGAGTCACTTCTTCACCCAGGATCAGGCCTGGAGCCTTTTGTTTAATAAATGTATTGTGAGTAAACTCTGGTTTGCTCTCTCAGACTCAGGCTGCTATATCTCACCCCAAGGAATTTAAAATCTAATCTACAGCCATCAGCTTGAGCCCTCACCAGTTGAATGCCAAAGACTAGTGTCCCTTTGTTTTTACCACTTAGCATCTATTAACTTTAACAATTGGATATTTACTTCAATGATATTCAATTGTACAAATGTACAAACATTCTTCCTAGTGCCTCAGGAGTGTACTCTTAGCTCATTTACTATATAACACTGGTTCTACATCCAGATGTGAAATGCTAGTTGCATCCTATATCCTGGATAGATAGTTGTATCTCAGTTCGCATCGAGCTGCAGTTTTAGAGGTGATTCTCAAAGGACCTGCTGTAATCTTCTGGATATCTATCCTGAAGTGACCACAAACTAGGACTCTGCCAAAATTCCAAGATGCCCTTTTAATCTTTCAAAAATACAAAGCAGTAGTAGAGAGGGAAGTATTCCAAGATGGGGATAAACAAAACAAAAGCAATTAGGTGGGATACGTGATGGTCAAAATCTGAAATCACCAAGGAAACAAAGTTTGAACTTCTGAGTATATCAATTTATTAAACCAGGTATGCCAATTGCATATGTGAACCTTAAAATTTCACAGACTTATGAATGTTAAAAATTTTACACCACATTGAGGAATCCTCAAATTCCCTACTGAGAAACATTCCCCATTTTGATGTGAGAACTCACCAGGATCAGAAATGGGAGGACCTCTATTCCACCCGTACTTAAGAATGCTTTAGGGCAGAAAACTCCTTGCTAAACAAAGAAAGTAATTGGACCCATGCTTATGGTGGGGCAAGGAGTTCTTTGAGCCAGGCCTGTTTTTAGAATTGATACAATGAGATGCTAGGTGCCTAAAAGGGTCGGGCAAGTTTTCTCTTGATGAGATTAGTTGACTCAGCTGTGTTTTCTCTCGTTCAGACTTACTGAGGAGATTGGTTGACTTAGTAGGAATTTAGATGGGCAGTCTTTTGGAAAGCATCTACAGTGATTGGTAGATGTAGGGACTTAGGGGAGGTGACATGGGAGAAAAACCCCTATATAAGAAAAAGCAGAATCTCTCGAGGAGATATCCTTTTGGAGAAATCCTTTTGGAGGATCTCTGATGAGGATCACTTGGGAAGAATCTCTTGAGAGAGGCTCTGGAGAAGGGAAGTGCTTGGAGGACAATCTCTAAGGAGGTCTCGCTGGAGCTCCTCTAAGGGGACTCTGTCCCTCTGGAGGCTCTGGAGAGAGGCCCTTTGGAACAGTATCTGGCTGGAAGGCTCTCTGGTGAAGTCAGCTGAGATGGAGCTGGCCTGGTGTCACTAGAATCCTTGTTTAGGCAGACCTTGTGGTGAGTGTAAAATAAACTGACTGATTTCTCTCTTAAGACTCAGGTCTAGGCCATATTGGCTTGAGGCCCTTCATACATATTCCTTTCTTACTCTCTCTCTCTCTTTCTTTGATTCCTCAATATATTATTAATTAAAAATCTCTATAAAACCCAATTGACTTGGGTATTTGAATAATTGGGAATATTTCCCTGGCAACCACCTTATATTTGATTTAAAACCCAAGACACTGTAGTGAAACATATTTTCTGCAGTCAAATTTACTCACCCTCTCTTATATCTATCACAATTTATATCTTCCACTATTTTAATCACTACAGTTTATGGGCTTCACTATCTTAAATCTCACACATAACAAATTAAAACCAGACCTCTTTGAAATTAGGGGGAGACAGATTTTACACATTAAAAGAAAACAATAGGATATAAAATAGGATTTAAGATCAGGCAGTCTGATTTCTAATTGGAGGGAAGATTAGGGGATTTCTGATTTGTGTGAATCTTAAAAACTACTCAGACTGTACTTTAGAAGATTTTAGCTATTCCCTTATTGCAACAATGGAAATACTTGGTCTAACAAGAATCAGGAATGTATTGGGAACTTTTAAAATTACTCCACCCTACTTAGACAGTGTCTTAGGGGAAGATAAAGTTGTAAACTCCTTATTGAACAACAAAAGTCCCTAACTCATATCTTATAGTGAAACTAGAACCTTAAGATAGGTCTATTTTTAAATGTAATACAAAAAGGTGTTAAGTACCTGTAAAGGTTAAATTAATCACAAAAAGGTCAAGTAAACTTACAAAAGGCAAGCTTAACAAAGAGGTGTGAAATACTCAGAAGATATAATCTAACCAGAGAAGGTGAGAACCAAAGAAGGTGAGAACTAAGAATCAGCAGTCCTGGAAAAAAATCATCTACTGTGATTGGTAGATGTGAAAATTTAGGGAAGGTGACAGAAGAGAAAATTCACTTTAAAAGGAGGCTTAGGAACAGTTCAGGGGCAGTTGAATTGAGTTAGATTCTGAACTCAGTTCAGGAAATAGTTTTCAGTGGAGGACTGGAACCCAGCTTGGAGACAGTCTTGTGGTGAGTGATAAGACTGACACCCTATCCCTTGGGCTCAGGAAGAACACTTTGGCCAAGGCCTTTAACTACTGCTTGGCTCAGCCTGAGCCAGAGTAGTTTTAATTCATTCTCTCTCTCTCTTACTCTCTCTTCCACAGTGTATATACTGCTGCTTAGAGATTTGTTCATAGTTTTTTTTAAATAGTCTGGCCCTCCAAAAGCCTGAGGGACAGTGTACTGGCCCCCTATATAAAAAGTTTGGGGACCCCTAAATTAGAGGGATCGCAAAAGACTAATTTTGTGAGGGGAGATTTACATATCACAAAAGTAGCCAAGAAAACTACCATGTATAACTACCATGAAGCAAAAGGTCAAAGAAATAAAATGAATAGTATTAATTTTAAATATCATCATTTCCTTGTAACCTAGTAAATAATTCCTAATGTCCATTTAATCATATTTTGTTTTGAATCCCAGATGTCCCATGTTGTCATTTGATCCCATCTGGGTGATCTGAATTGAGAGAATCATGGGAACTTGGGAAACCAAACTAACTCCATTTTGTAAAATGGACTCCATTTTGAGATTGAAGTTTTACTTTCCTATAAATTCTATCTGCTCGCTAACCATAGACATTAAGTGACATTGTTTCACATCTAGGAAAATTCACCTTCTTACTCTCCTCCTCCCCACTCTGGAATTTCACTCATCCCTCTTCCAACTCAGAGAGTCCCAGATCTTTCCTCTATTTAGAAATCAGATAACCTAATCTGTTATCCCAGTATGCATCCTGTTAATTGTTTTCTTTTAATGCATAACAATCTGTCTCTTCCTGAATTCAGGATCCCAGGGGGCTAAACCAAGAAAGCCTGATCCCAATTTGTTATGCATTGGGGATACATTGCTTAGTAAATCTATATGCTTGGAAGCTCAAACATTTGTTTCCTCAGTTGTTTTAGATTTCAGCTGTCACAGATATGGAATAATGTGTGTGAGGAATAGAGAGGACAATATGAATGGATCTGTGAGACTATAAGGAAGGAAGTAATTATAAAATAAGTCTGGATAAAGATATTGGTTCTGTGTTGTGAAGGATTTTAAAATCTAAAATGGGAAGTTTCATTTTATCTTACAGGTAGTAGCTATTAAAGTTTTTAAAGGAGGGAATTACATGCTTATTTTTCTGTTTAAAGAAAGTCATTTTAGCAGCTGAAAAATGGAAGGACTAGAAAGAAAAGATACTTGAGGCAGTGAGATCAACTAGGAAATCGTTAAAGTAGCCTACGTCAGAGGCAATGAAGGTCTGAATTCAGGTGGTAGTAGAGAAGTGGTTGGAGGTGAGAGATAATGTGGAGTTAGAGATGGCAAAATTTGTCAACTGCTTAGATTTGTGGGATGACGAAGAAATGAGGAGTGGAGAGTGACAGAGGTTAAGAACCTGGATGGATGGAAGAATGATGGTGCCTTTTGGAAGAAACAGAGAAGCCTGGAAGAAGGTCAATTTTGGGGGAAACTAATGAATTCTGTTTTGGACATGTTTTATTTTAGATGTCGACAGATCATCCAGTTTGAAATGCACATTAGCTGATTGGTGATGCAGAGCTCTTAGAGGAGAAACTAGAGTTGGAAATCTAGATCTGGAGACATCTGTATGGTTCTCAGCTAATTAAACCCTTGGGAGCTGATGATGTCACTGAGAGAGAATATAGAAAGAGAAGAAAGTCAGGATATAACTTTGAGGAATGCTCATAGTTAGAAGGAATGAAATGGATGTTGATCCAATAAAGGGAATTGAGAAATCACATAGTAAGTGCTTAATAAATGTGTTGATTCATTGAGAGCATTAAGTGTAAGTGACTATCACTGATTATTGGATTACCCTGGAGCTACTGAAAAGGTAAAATTTTATATGATCAGAGAATATTTTCCCATCATTTGCTTAAGTAAGCTACTGACCATCCTAAAACATAAAGGCAAATGTTACACAGCATCCTACTATGGCCTGTACTTCATTTATATGCTTTCCAGGAGACGTGCAGCTTTAGCATCTCTCCACTTTGGCCATAGTGTATGCTGGCAGATTTTGCCCAACAATTCATGCTCAGGATCCTTGATTTAGAGTTAAAAGAGACCTTGGGGATCTTCTTGGCCCGAAGCCCTCATTCTATAGATTTTTTTTCTTATTGAGTCATTGAATATACAATGTAACGGTGATCATGCTTGAATCATTGATTCATCATCTCCAAACAAGACAAGGTCAGAACAGGAGGAAAAATGATTAAGACCAAGAGGTAGATTCTTTCCCACCGAGACAGGAAATCAGCTAACAGCTTTGCTTTGGAAAGTGCTTTCATAATTTCTGACCATACCTTACATACCAAAAGCTTGCAAAAGAAAGATTCTTATGTGCACAGCAGGAAGACTGAAAAGTCGAAGATTAATGAGATGAAGGAGATGTGTGCATGTATAATTATATCTAATAAATATCACGTTAAATAGATATATCTTATATATATTTTGGGGGAGAGTGGGCAAGATCCTGACCATGATTTCCTCATTGTAGGGGACTTTCAGTGTGGAATGACTCTTCACGACAGAAGAAAAACTCTTCTATAATTTGGAGTCTTTAAGAGTTGTCTGAAGAACATCTAGGTCATGTGATTTTCCTAGCATCACAGCGCCAAGATATGTCCCAACTCCAAGGCTAGTCTAACACATACCATGCCATGATGAATATCATAGCCAAAGATAGATGCTTAGCATCATACACGATGGCCCCTTTGGAGTCCCCTCAGACCCTGTCTGAGTCTGCTCCTCAGGGCTCCATTATCTTCTGACTTTTAACACATAGACAGGAGATATCTTTATTTATCTGCTTTCCATGGTGCTAAGCATTCCTTGCTTTAATATTATTCTGCTCCTGGCCTTGTAAACATTCCCATATCTCCTTTAATTAAAAACTCCCATGTTCACAATTCTCTTCAATTGGCTGTTTGATAAATTGCAGGCTTGCTTAGTCTGTCCCCCCCTCTCCCCTGCCCTCCCCAAATCTATAGAGGTAGATTATTGAACAGGCAAGGACCTTGCTGGAGAAAGGAAGGATGAAGCAAGTGTCTACATTGCCCTCCTCCAGACTCCAATCTATTAAGGGCATCATCTGCTGAGCTTGGTCCCTCTAACCTGTCTTTGGGATCTACCCCCAGAGTGACCCAGCTCATGAGGTCACAGACTTCCTTACCTACATGGCAGGTGGATGTAGTAAAGGGTACCACACTTTCCTAATCTGCAGAATGAGTGATTAGACCAGATGGCTTATTCCTAGGACTAGGATGCCATATTTCTCTGCTTTTCCAATGCTAATCCTGGGGCTTTAAAGTTGGCCTTGTGGTGAGCCAACTGGAGCTGCCCCCTTTAAAGCAAGTCTTTCAAGGCTTTCCACTACTCCTAAAAACTCAAAAATTCTTTAGTGAGATGAGTTCAGAAGATCACAGACGCAGACCTCAAGAGTGCATTGAGCTCAAAGCTGTCCTGTTGCAGATAGGAAATGAATGTCTAAGGACATGACATGTCCACGGTCACATGGCTAGTCAGAATCATAGGGAGCACTTCAAACCCAGGTTTCCACTGGGGCCTGGTTTTTATTATGATTTTGATAGGATACTCTTTAGGCAGGTTGGTAGTGTAGTGGATGGAGGGCTGGGCTAGAGTCAGGAAGACCTGAGTTCAAAATTGGCCTCAGACCCTTACCAGTTCTGTGATCCCAGATAAGTCAGTCAACCCTGTTTGCCTTAGTTTCCTCATTTATAAAATCAGCTGCAGAAGGAAATGGTGCTACAGAAACCCCAAATGTGGTCACGGAGAGTAAGAGCTGACTAAACAAGACCATGATATTCTATGACTCCTCCAAGAAGCAGCTTGAGAACTTCAAACCCCCTCTTCCTTTCTCTGAGCCAACCCGTTACATCTGCTGTCTCCCCTGAACCTCACTTTGCAGGAGGTGGGTTCTCCTCCCTTTCCCTCTCTCCATACCAAAAGCCTACCTTTCTCTTTTCATTTTTTTAAAAACAGTATCAGGGGGTGGCAGAAGAGTCCAGAAGTCCATGAATAAAGATGAGAATGAATTTGAAAAGACATCCTGAGATTTACAGGAGATTTCTTATCCAAGGAATCAAATGGTCCTTTTTTTCAAGCTATCCATCACATGAAAGCATGGAATCCTTCATTCTCTATTCACACACTTATGGAGACGTTGCCATTTGAAGGACCTTCAGTAAGGGCTATTTCAATTCCTGCAATACTTCTAGTGTCAAGTTTCATGAGGTCAGATGTGAAGATGAATTTGTTGGTTGAGCTGCTCTCTCCTAAGGGCAAGAAGCTTAATCATTTCCCCCCCTCTGTTCTGACCTTGTCTTGTCTGGAGATGAATCAATGAATCAAGTTAGGAATGGTAAATCATGAATAAATGATTTATGCCTGTCCTGATCAAATATGATAGATTACTTGGTTTCCAGACTATTACTGTATATAAAGATTTATATAATACACAAGGAAATGCCAGTGGTTTGCAGAGAGGACTTGGAGTTTTCTCCAAAGAGAATGTTTCTCTCTCACACTGAACATAATAGTCTAGTAAATTATTGAGATAGAGGCTGATCATAGATTTTCAAGTTGAAGTGACCTAGGGCTTATTTAATCTAAATTTCTGATTTTACAGATGAGGAAACTTTCTGAGAGAAGTGACGTGACTTGTCTAAGGTCACCTAGGTAAAGTTACAGAATGAGGATTCCTATTCAAGTCCTCAGACTCTAAATACAATAATATTCCCATTATCCCTGCCTGCCTCTCCTCACTACATGTGTTTCACTCAATGTGATAAAAGTAATAAATGTTAATTCATTTCCCTTTTTTTCTTACACAACCACACCAGAATCCTTCCATCTCTAGGCAATCACCACTGTTGCATATCTACTACAGGCTTTTCTCACTAATCTCTCCTGCCTATGCTTCTTTCCATTTCTAGAAAACTCTCTCTCCCATTAGTCCTTGACCATAAGTGAACTGGTAGGAAATCCACAGCCATCAGAGATGCCAGAGGAGATTAAATAAGATCATAGGATTGCACTGCTACTAGTTAGGTTCCTTCATGCTCCATGCTTCAGGGATGGAAGAATCACCTAAGGAAAAGGGAGCACCAGTCAGCTCTGACTTTACAAAGCAAAGCTAATTCAGAATTACAGACTAATTCCTTCTTCAGTGGTCCCAGGAGAACTTCATACTCTGTTCTGCAGAGTTTTCAGTATAAGATTTTAAAAAGGATAAATGGTGAGAAGAGGATTACAGAAATGATAATTACATTAGAGAGCTGGGGATGTGTTATGGAAACTGTATTTTTGAGAAGGGGAGGTGAAGGAGGAGAAATGCTTGGCTTTCCATGGCAAATAAAATAGCTGTGATGAACTTTGGAAGAATCCTGATTCAAAATGGCCTATAGGAGGCAGGAAATAACAAAGTATAATCAACCGACTCTCTAGACAGAGGGCCCATGTTCAAAAGCTGCCTCTGATACTCCCTATATGAATGATCTAGCACAAATCATCTCGGTTTTCTTCTCTGTAAAATCAAGGGTCAGACTAGATAACCTCTGAGGTCGCTTGCAGTTTTTGATCTATGGTCCTATAGGAGATTGGGACTGGACCAGTGAGGTCACTCATATAAGGAACTCCAAGAAGAGGAAACTCCATTTACAAAAGTAGGCTGGCAGTTTGAGTCTCCAAGAGGTATAGATAGAATAAAGATTTTGCTTAGTGATATAGACAGTATGTATTGAGGACGGTGCTCAAACAGTTCTTTTTAGCTCTGAGGTCAGTGTCCCATACACCTTGTGACCCTCCCTGTCATGGTTCTAAGAACATTTTCATACCACATCAATATTTCCATGATATCTATGATCTGATCAATGTGGCTGTTCGCACTGTTGATGTAGATTCCCAGCCCATCTAGAGCTGCTCGTCTTGGGTAGCTCTTGTCCATATCCTTCCATTAATTGGCCTCATGGAATCCACCAGTGTGCTTGGTGGCTTCATTTATTTCTTGACTTTATGTGGATGTTTGCTAGTCTTCCTTAACATTAGCTTTACACTCAAACGATTTTCTTTCCTGAGATCCCCATCATGGTTTGCCAGTCAAGCATCAGACAGTACCTAAGTTCCTCATGGCTATTTTATACTGAGGCAACCAACAACTGAAGTCAACAGTCTTCAACATTAATCCCCTCTGCCAGCCAGTCAATGAACATTTATTAAGCACCGACTATGTACTAGGCACAGTGCTAAACACCAGGGATTCAGAGAAAGAAAAAGACAGTTCCTGCTAATGAGCTCATAGTCTAATGGTGGAGACAAGTGATATACAGTGAGCCTATAAAGTCTTGAGGATGGCTTCAACATTTTTTAAAGGGAAAAACTGGCCTAACTTGAATGGAGGAGGCAGGGATTAGTATATTTTTCTCATTATACTCCTGGTGCCAACACCATCTTTGGTGGGAAACTTGTGATAGGGAGAATGCATTTAAAGTATTTCAATCCTCATCTCTACATTCTCAGCAGTTGGTAAACATACATACGATAGTTTGTCCTCAAAAATGATTGTGAGAATTTCAAATTGGTTTTCTTTTTCATTATAAAGTATAATAACTTGAACAAATATAAACAAGGGTATTTGAAGAGAGGGCACCATGGTCAATTCTTTAAGTTTTAAGAAGGAATGAATTCATCTGAATATGTGTGTACAAACCTAATCATCTACTTAGCAAATATTTACTGAGATTCTATTTTGTTCGTAACACAGAATCATAGAATCACACAGCATTGGCATTATATGGGAATATAGAGTTCCATATCTAAAAACTTGAAAAAAGATTCTTCTCTACAATAATTCCATTAAGTTCCAGATAGTCTTTGCGTGATGACTACAATTGAAGGGGTAGTCAGTATTACCTGAGTTAGGCAATATTTTTTTCAATAGTATGAATGCCCCCCCCCAATTTTTTTCCCTTCCTTATATCCATAGTGAATATGCTTTGATCTCTGAGGGTTTGGGGTGTCTTTCTCTAGTATGATTTAACTCCAGTCAACTCACTAATTTGTCCTTCCTCACCATATTCTATTGTGCCAGTGACTAACACCCCAGTTTCATTTATACTCAATATCAATTAGCTTTTATAAAGGGATATTTATTTATTTATAAAAACCCTCACCTTCCATCTTGGAGTCAATACTGTGTATTGGCTCCAAGGCAGAAGAGTGGTAAAGGCTAGGCAATGGGGGTCAAGTGACTTGCCCAGAGTCACACAGCTGGGAAGTGTCTGAGGCCAGATTTGAACCTAGGACCTCCCGTCTCTAGGCCTGGCTCTCAATCCACTGAGCTACCCAGCTGCCCCCCAAGGGATAGTTATTTTAAAGATCAAAGAAATGTAAAAACATTCCTCCCAAACTCATTCTTTTTATTTACTTCTCTCATGATTATCAAAAAAGGTTCATTTGGCATGACCTCTTCTTTTAAAAATAAAGTATTAATGCATTTGGAAATAATGAAAACTTTGCAACAGATAATCTAAAATCCCTTATAAAGACATTTCCTAAAAACCTTTGAGTCATTGATAAATGGAAAGGGTGAATGACTTCACTTTGATAATATAACCTTATCCTATAAAACCACTACATTTCACTAAAATTCTCTTGTCCTGTCAATTTTATTTACATTATTACCCACTATTTAATCTTTTTTAAAGTTCTGCTTTCTTCACTTTGTATCAGATTATCTCTATGCTTCTCTAAATTTTTTATTCTTTAAAATATTTCCTTAGAACTTAGCATAGTGTTTGGCATATAAGAAGTACTTAATATTTTAAAAAATATATTCATAATTAATTATACTCACTACATTGATATATTATAATCTGCTCAGCTATTTCTGAAACATGTCTATGTGCATGAGTGTCTAAATATATACACACAATTATACATATGTATCTTTCAGTTTTTATCACAATCTTCCTAGGAATGTTTTTTATTTTATTAATTTATTAATTTAGAATATTTTCCCATAGTTACATGATTCATTTTATTTCCTTCCCTTTTTTCCTCCCCCCTCCTTGAGATGACAAGCAATTCTACTGGGTTATACATGTATGTCATTGTTCAAAACCTATTTCTGTATTAGTAATATTTGCAATAGAATGGTCATTTAAAGTCAAAATTCCCGATCATGTACCCATTGAACCATATGATTGATCATATGTTTTTCTTCTGTGTTTCTACTACTCCCACAGTTCTTCCTCATAAGTGAATAATTTTTAAAAGAATTTTTTTTATCAAATATGGTAATCCCAACTACCAGAAAAGTTAAGGCTTGTGAGTCTCTTGAATTTAAATATTCTGAACTGAACTGTGCTTTATTGTTATCTATATTGTTTGACCTTAAAATGGTGACTCCAAAAGAGTGAGGACCTACCAGATGGACAAAGGATGAGTGATACAGCCCAGGTAAGAAACATATCAAGAAAAAGCTCCCATGCTAATCAATTCTGAGTAATCTCAGAATTTCCCATGTGAACAAGATAAGAATATTTAGTCTCAATATCTACATAATAGAATCTCTGGTTCAAAGGCTAAGAAAAAATTAATAAGTTTTCTTGTATAAATGCAAATTGTTTTCCAAAAAAATTGGACCATTTTGCAGTGAATTTGTGTGTCTGTCTTCCCACAATCTCTCCATCAATATCTTTCCCCAAATTTAATCATCTTTACTCACTTGATGGTTGATTTTATGCCTCAATGTATCAATAACCTATATTTATCTTATTATTAGCTCTTTTGAACATTTGCAGTGGTTGATGGTTTATATTTCTGTTCATGAAAACTGCCCATATTTCACCCATTAAAAAAAAAACACCTTCCTATCTTGAATGTCATACTTTTCATCATATATTTAAATAAATAATTTCATGCTTATATATTTTCTTATTTTAGCCACTTTGATTTTACTGGCAGGAAAATGTAATTTTTTGTAATTGATAGTCATTTTGTCTTTTATGGTCCTTTCTTATATCTAATTATTAATTTCCCTCTTTTTCATTGTCATTAAAGCAATAACCTTTCATTCTGATCTACTTTCATTTAAAAGTATCATATTCAGTACCAGGTAATTTTGATTATGCAATACATGTATTATATGACATTATTATATACATTTAATATAATATGTAATATTATTTATTATCATCCTTTGTAATATAATTTGAGGTCAGGTAGCAAGAGTCATTCTTTTCTACCTCTTACTCCCCTTCATTGACCTCTTATTTCTTCCATTTGAAATTATATGTGTTGTTTTATTTACATTTTTTATTTACAATTTATATCTTGCCTTATTCTAGAAAGAATCAAGTTTGTGATGTGATAAGTGATGCATTAAATTTGCACTGTAATTTGGTTAGTCGTTTTTCTATTTGGAGCAACTGAGATAAGAACATTGAAAAATCTCTCCAGTTACTTAAGCCTTCTTTGATTTCTGCAAGAATTACAGATGAATTTATTTAAGTCCTATGTGCCTTAGTAAGTTAAATCCCTGATGTTTAATGCATTTGTGTCAAATGGAATTTCCCTTATCTCTTCCTCATGTTTTATAAGTAATATACATAAAAGATTATGTTACTAGATTTATTTTTTATCCTAGCACTTCACTGAAGCTACCAAGACATTATTTTTATTGATTCCCTAGCATCCTGTAACTAAATCCTCACATCAACTGGAAATTGATAAAATTTTATTTTTGGTTTTGCTAGTGTTTATTTCCTTAAATGTGGAGACAGTGAGTATCTTGCTTTTTTTTTTTATCTTGATCTCATGCAGAAATTGCCCAACATTTATATATTATAATTTTTTTTTGCTAATAATGTATTGATTTTATAACAAGAGACATTAATGATTATTTCCTGTATCATTTTCTTTCTTTCTCTGCCTAATCCCTCCCTGGCTTGGAGATTAAGGTAATATCATTTTCACTGAAGATACCTTTTTTTTTTCCAGAAACACTTTCTGGAAAATAGGTATTACTTTTTCCTCAATTTTATAATAAAATTCATTTGTAAAGCAATCTGGACCAGTTCCTCCTACCACACACACACATGATTAACAAATATTGACTGACTGTTATTGTGCTTCACACATTTTTTGTGGCAGTACTATGTAAACCTTTTTAAAAATATATTTTTAATGATCACTTTAAAATGTTTTTTTGTACAATCTTCTCTCTAACAAATCTATCAAATGACTATTCCACATTTCTTTAAGACTTTCAGTGAGAGTCCATTATCTATTAGATATAATTCCATTTTAAATTATATGTAAGAAAGTTTTCCTGACATGAAATCTCAATCTTCTCTTTAACTTTCACTTGCTATTCCTAGTTTTGCCTCCTGGGACAAGTGAAAAAAAATCTAATTTTTCTTTCATACAATTTGAATTCTTTAAATACTTGGAAGTAGCTACTTGGGCCCCTCTACCACTTCACTTTCCAGGAATCAGGCTGTCATGCCACTCCCTAACCATTTATTCATGTTCTATCTACTTTTAAACCATCATCCTAATTTCTAGCACCTGAGCAAGTTGAGACATCAAGCCTGGATCTATTAACCTTGATAGGTGAACATTTCTTATCTTTCCCAGAATTAGATGCCCATACCACTTTCCCCTTCTATCATTATACCATGTCTTCTCTTTCTTCCCATTTGTGTTTAGTCTTCATTTATTAGAATTTAAACACCTTGAGATTGAGATTGTATTGTATGTATTCATTTTATAAATAAATTTTATTTCAATCTTTCTTTTTTCACATCCCCAGAATTATTCCATGTATCTTTCCTTCTAAGTCATACATATGATGAATAATATCTTTAAAGGAAAACAGGAAGAAGAGGAAAAATAGAAAAACTGATCAATACATCAGAAAAAGAAAAAATATATAATGTATCACAAACCTTTGTAAACCTTAAAATTTCTTAGACTTGGGGGCAGCTGGGTAGCTCAGTGGATTGAGAGCCAGTCCTAGAGACGGGAGGTCCTAGGTTCAAATCTGGCCTCAGCCACTTCCTAGCTGTGTGACCCTGGGCAAGTCACTTGACCCCCATTGCCTAGCCCTTACCACTCTTCTGCCTTGGAGCCAATACACAGTATTGACTCCAAGACGGAAGGTAAGGGTTTAAAAAAAAAAATTTCTTAGACTTATGAATGTTGGAAATTTCCCCAATTGTAAACCTTAAAATTTCTTAGACTTATGAATGTTGGAAATTTCCCCATTGGGAAATTTCATACTTGAAAAAATTTCCTACTGATAGTAAGAACTCTATTGGAATGTGAAACTCCTTGGCATGGGAGGATCCTTCTCCTCCCTACCTAAGACTACTTTAGGACAGAAACCTTTTGCTAAACAATGGAAAGGGCTTTGACCTATGCTTAAGCATAGAACAGGAAGTTCTTTGAGTCATGATTGATTTTAGAATTGATACAATAGAGATACTTGGAATGACAGAACCAGGTCTTGGAAACTACAATCTCCACCCTACTCAGAGTAAAAGGATTTAGGAAGGGCTGCAGCAAAGATCAAGATTTAATTATTTGAGAATATGACCTTCAACAGACATGTGCAAAAGGGACAGACCTCTGGGCGGTCCTGGGTTAAGCTAGAGCCACCATTGGCACAGGGGAGACATCGACAGTGATTGGTAGATGTGAGAACTGAGGGGAGGGAACTTAGAATTTTGGCTTAAAGATAGCGGGGTCTGAGGACTGGGAGGTTGATGCTCTGAAGGAGGTCTGAGAGGAGAGAGGTCCTGAAGGGAGAGCTCCTGGGGAGGTCTTAAAGGAGGCTGTGGAAGGAGAACTCAGGAGGAGTCAGGAGGAGGATTCTCTGGAAACATTTCTTGAAAGGAAGCTCTCTCAAAGGTGGAGCCTGAGGTTGGCATGAGAAGCCTTACCTAGAGAGATCTTGGGTGAGTGATAAAACCAACTGACTGATTTATCTCTTAGGACTGAGGTCTAGGCCTTATTGTCTTGAGGCCCTTCATTCTTATTCCTTTCTTACTTTCTCTCTTTTTCTGTTGATTAATCAGTGTATTATAAATTAAATTTCTCTATAAAACCCAGTTGGCTTGGGCATATTCATAAATTGGGAATATATTCCCTGGCGACCATCTTATATTTATATAAAACCAAGACACAGTAGAAAACATATTTCAGTGGTCATAATTGTTATATATTTCCTTTGCTCCCAAACATTTTAATTATCACATTTTATGGCTCCCACTCTCTTATCTACAACTATTTAAAGCTCAAAACTATTTTAAATCTAACACCTTCCAGATCTTCAAAGGAATTGAATGAAGACATCTTCCCATTTCTCTTCTTCTTAGCCATGTTTCTTTCTTTGTTACTTTGCAATAGTCACTTTTGATTTTTTTATGGTTGTTCTTTCTGTTTACATTGCTGTAGTCATTGTGTATATTGCTTTCTTGGCTCTGCTTACTTCATTCTGCATCAGCTCTTGTAAATCTTTCCCTGTTTCTCTTTATTCAAGTCATCACTTCTGACAGCATAGTAATATTCCATTGCATTCATACACCACAATTTATAGACCATTTTCCAATTGATGGACATCTACTTTATTTCTGATTCTTGCTTTTTTTTTTTTATTAACTCCCAATACTCAGCAGGTAGATGCAGAGTGTTTAATGTATGTCTGTCATCCATTCATCTCTCTCTCTCCCCACCAAATAGGCTAGCTAAGCTTTTCCTTTTTTCCAAGTTAAATATCCCTAGTTCTTTCAAATGATCTTAACATGATGAACCAGAGACTATTTAAGTCTTTGTTTGCCATCGTCTGGATATTTCGTTATCATTATCTTTCTTAAAATACTGCCTAGAACCAAACACAGTACTCTAGCTAAGATCAGACCAATGTAACATGAAGCAGGTTTATGATTCTCTCTTACCACCCAAATATGAATTCACCATTTTGGCTACCATATGGTAATTGACTCTGACTTTGTAGCCCTCTAAAACCTATAGATATTTTGTCAGATAAACTAGTGTTACTCTGTTTTAAGGTATTCTATAGCTCTAAAAATAGATTAAAAATCAGGAGTATGATTTATTTTGATTGTATAACATTTTGTTAGAATTGATCTAACACTGTATCTTCTTGAGGTATGCTCAGTTACTCTATTCCCCAACATACTGTTCTTATTTAATTTGTATCACCCCCAAATTTGATAATCATTCCATTGTGCATTATTTTCATGAAGTTAGGCATAGGTAGAGATGGGAAGAGCAAGAAATTATTTGTTTCCCCACTTCAGAGCAATTGGATATTGAAAGAACCAATAAAAATGTGGCAACTGATTTCACTGATTTTGAATAACTATTAGAAGCTATTACAAAACTAAGTGCCAATCTCACTTATACAAAACTAAAAAATAACCCCAAAAGTGACATTGTTAGCAAGAGAATGGCTCCTTTATTCACAATGAACTATCTTTTCTTTTTTTCACCCTCCAAGGATCTGTGATTTCATCCAAGTAGTTATATCCTTTATCTAAATAGATAGCAACTCCTTTGTGGCTTAGTAGATTATCTTTGAGAATTATCATTATTAAAAAAAATCCTTCCTCTATTATGACTACCTGTGGTATAAACTGAACCTAGTCAGACCTTAGAAAACCTACTGTGTCATAGATTTGGTATTCAAAGTCCAGGTGAGTAGGACCGTCTAGAACTTGTGCCTTATGAACTTAGCCTTCTCTTACCCAACATCGCCTATAGATCCCAGTGAGGCAATAAAGGAAGTTTTTACTGGAGAAGTAAATTCATTCCTGCTATATCTTTCCTGCTCCATTTTAATCTCATTATAATGGAACTACACAAGGGCATAATGGATGGAATGCTAGACTCAGATTCTGGAAGACTTGGGTTTGAATTTTTCTAATACTTATAAATGATGGCCAAGTCACTTGAACTGCCCAAGCCTCGGTATCCTCATCTGTAAGATGTATATCATAATACCTGCATCACCTACCTTCCAAGCTTATGCTTAAATGAGAAAATGTATGTAAAGGGTTTTGCAAACTCTAAAACACCATTGAAGAGATATCTCTTCTTATTAATATGTCCTCCTTTCCTCAGTAAGAACAATCTATTCATCTTAAACACTAATTGCTATTATAGCATATGAAACAGCAGGGTGACATGTCATGTCAGAGAAAAAACAAACACACCAGTAATATTTTTGTCTGTTTATTGTATATATATTTAAAATACTTACTTTAAACACACTCATTCCATTGTATGTATACGTTATTCATTTCTGAATCAATATCCCACTGAAAGGAATATGCCTTCATTTATTTGTCATTTAAAAATTGTATTCCTATCATCTACTTGGATGGCACATCCTGCTCCCATATTCTTTACTATTCCACACTACAAAGTACTTTTCCAGGTATGCTAAAGGTTGTTGTGGGAGCTGGATGTAAAAAGTAGAATTTGTACTGCTTGATCTCACCTTTGCTTGGAGTGGAAAGCATTAAATCCCCTTGGTGCTCCATCCATCATTTTTTTTTAAAGTTTGTAGCAGTGAATAGTAACAGATTATGGAAGGGTAGAAATAAACTCCTGAATTTTAATAAGACATTCACAGGCACCTAGTTAGCTATCAGTTTATAGAGTCCATTCCCACTTTAGATACAACCAATAATGACTGCAATGAAAAACTATTAACTTTAAAATAATGCCCAGTTCCAGCTGTTAGTCCACTTATTTTGAGCAGGTTTCAACATTAGAAATTCATGCTAAAAGAAAGGATTTAGATACCTCTTTGAAGCCTTTGAAGAAACTAAATTTAACTTAAACAAGAAGTCATTGGGTTTGATTTTTACTTGGCTAATATAAAGATTTCCCCCTAATTTTGGAACACTGCCACTACTTTGTGTATTATCATACTCCTAGCTATATTTTTTCATGCTCTGGAGTTGAAATCATAGCTTGAAGTGTTGGTTTGCATATACAATTTAAATAATGAACAAAAGGTTTAAATCATCATTGCATTCAAACATCACACAAAGTAACTGTCCATTTTACTAGTTAGTTTTCCTGGAGTTTGTCAGGCTGCCTTTAAAAACAAGCACAGTTAAATAGCATGGAGGATTTTGCCATTGTCATTAAAATAAGTCCACACATATTCTCAGTGAGAGTCCACTGGGGAAGACTGGAGCTTTGGGCACAACTGTTATTAAACCTTTGCCTGTCATACATGAATATTCAATGACTGCAGAGAAATCTACTGGGACTTCTAAGGAGAAATGATTTGTGACCTCTTTGGGGGCGAATAGGTAACTTTTAATTACAATACTGTAGAGCTTCCCCAGAAAAGAGAAGATCATTGGACCATGGATTTAAAGCCGAAGGGATCACAAAGTCCATCAAAATCAGTATCTTCATTTTATTAATGAATAAACTGAGTCCCTGAGAGGCTAAGTAATGTCTTGCTCAAGGACCCAGAGAAAAGAAGTGCCAGTCAGGATTTGAATCCAAGACAGCTCTGATTCCATAATTAATGCTTTCCCCTCCATACCATACCACTTTCCCCAACACCTTGGAGATATCTTGCAATAAAATCATTCCAAAGCTTTGAAACAGAAAGCCGACCTTCTAATGAGAATGCTTCGGAAAACTAGCTCTTTATTCTGATTTGTTCATCTAGAAGATACATGGAAAAGAACCAAAATAGCAATAGCACAGGAGAGCAAGATTTAAATTAGAATAAAGACACCCAATACTATTTCTTTGCATAAAGATGGATTGAAAGGGGCTTCTTGAAGTTGCTGGGCAGTCTTATTTACTAAGTCTGCTAGATAATTAACTAATTAGGCATTTTAATTGAAAAAAATATGTAGTTCATTAACATAGGACTTTAACTGTACTGGCTAAGCTTCTATTCAGATGCCAAGTTGGTACTTTAATTAGAACAAAAGAGCCACATTAACTCAATGCAACAGAATAATTCATAATAATGGCTGGATATTAATCTCTTGAGCTTGCTGGAATATTGTCCATGACATATGGCTTACTATGGGCACCGTGAGGTCCTTAGGGGATTGAGAGGGCGTATCTTAATTAGTCCCAGCTAAACAGATTTCTGCTGCCCTAAAAGAAAGACTCTTGTAAGTGTTTGTTAGGTTAAGTCTTCACTTGGCTTCAGCGGAACACTGTTAGACTTGGGAATGTTTCTTGGCTAGAGCGTTTTCCAGAAGAATCTTAACTAGACGTGAAAGGAATCTTGGAGGTCATTTGGTCTACGTTGACCGATAGGAGAGCTAATGTGTAGACAAGGGAAATGACTTCATCAAATCCACCCCAGGAGCGAGTTGTCCAGTCAAATCTTCTGTTTACCAAACCAACTTTTCTATTACTTCTCTGAAAAGCTGCTTCTCTTAGTCGTTCATGGAGCTCAGCTTTCTCCATCTTTAATTCAGTAGCCAGCATCAAGCTCCTGGAGGGCAGGGCTGTTTATTTTGTCTTCATATGCTCATATTAATAAATGGCAGTTGATGGGATGGTCCTTCTTCCTCATAGCAAATGTATTTATTTGGATAATTGAGTCAGAAAATAAGCAAATAAAAAGCCAATTGCATTTGGGATCAAGTCTTGCCTGAGGTTTCCTCTCTTGAATTATCCTGGGTTTTGCTTCCATTACCCACTAAGGGAGGGACCTTCAGCTAGACTCTGGGATCCAAATCACAAAAGGAAAGCTCCTTTTTTTGAGAAGTGTAAGTGAGGCGCAGGCTTTGAATTCAATGAAGCTGAGACTGATAGAACAAGCACTTCTTTAGTATGGAATAGAACAATTTTTGTTGACTTGATGTATATGAGTGAGAGCAGGGGCAATAAATTTTAGCTGGGTACTAGATCAATTAATTACTGATATGGATAAAACCTAGCATTGCCTCCCGGAATAGAAATGTACATACACATGTATGCATGTATGTATAACACACATATACATAGCTACATATATGTATATACACATGTTATCTATGTATATATAAAATTGCAAGTCTTATTGTCAGCATGATAGAAACCATAGAGAAGGCAAAAGCCATTGAAAACCCAAAGGAGGGAAGAGCAAGCTTGAAGTTGACCAAGGATGGCTGAAAAGCCTTGATTTTTTTTTACTGTCCTTTTGTTGATATTCTTCATTCAAATTCATGCCAATTGAAATTCTCAATTACATACACACAAGATACTTAACTGAAATGCATTTATACTTAATGGGGTGCTTAGAACTCTGTGAAGGTTTTCCATAGCCTTCAGAATAGCAAATTCTGATGAACCTTTTATAAAGCTTGCAATTTAGATTGCTGCAATAAACACAGATTCACTTTTACAGCTGGCTTGATGTTTGTTCTCCCCATTAGTTGCTTCAGTTTTCCTTTTCCATGTGCCTACAGTGTGATGAAACTAAGTTCATAGGATCTTAGGATTATAGATTTAGAATTGGATGGAACTTATGAGAACTCCTGTCCAACTCTTCCATTTTACAGAAAAGGAAACTGAGGGGCACATGAATTAACTGAGTTGCACAAAGTCACACACATTTTAAGCAGCAGAGGTAAAATTTGAATCCAGGTCTTCTGGCTAAAAATCTAGTCCCTCCCAAGCCAGTTGCACAATTCTGTCTCCTTTTATTTTGTTCCAATGTCACTCACACAGTAACTATTTAAAATATGCTGGACTCATTGCTTGAACTGCCTAAAAATAATTAAGATTCGTCTGAATATGTAATGGAATACTTGTTAAGAAGTGAATTCTCCAGCATTTGAGACATTCTACTTAAAGATGAATAAATACTTGTCAGGGAGGTTATAGAAGAAATTTTAGGTTATAGGTTTGATTAGACTAGATGACCTTTGCTATCCCTTCCAACTCTGATATTCTCTGACTTTATCTTATAAGCAAAATTAAAGTTTTGCTCCCTTTTACCATATTTCATGTGATGGTCATTTAAAATCTATTTCTTCTTGTTAGTTGAAAATGTGACTGAAGCATTTTTAAATAGACCATAGTATTACATTGGCATACACTGTAAAACCCTGATCCAGTGCTTAATGGTGGCATGGGGGTAGCACTTTAAAAGCTCTGGCTGGTGTCACCATGCTGGAAGAGCTTTCAAGGTTGACCTATTTGTCATCTAAAGCCCAGCCTAGCTAACTAAGAGCAGTATCTCCATCTTTCCAGAGGGCTGGACACTAGATGCTAATCTTGTTTTTAATCACAACTACTGAGGACTGATTATTGAGACAAGAACTCTGGCATGCATCAGTGGATCAGAGGTGGGTTATCTCACCACTCTGATGATATTGTATTTCACAAGTTCAGAAGTAAAAAACTGTGCTGTGGCATGACAGATTATAATACTGTACATATTAACCTCTGAAATTCAAGGCAAAATGGAATTTTAGGCAAAAAAATTTTCAGATTAGATCTAAAGGATCTTATCTGAAGGCACCATTTTGTTGAAAGAGTTTATTCACTGGTTTTTAGTAAAGATAATAAATTGAATAGAGTGACTATTGATCTGATTACAATATATCTTGGATGGTGATTGTGATTAGGCTAATTCCATTCTTTGACCTTCCATACTTATCATTCTCCAATTAAATGGTCAGTGTAAACGACTCCCTTTTTAAACAACAATGACATGGACATATAATTTTTTTGAACAATAAGGGGGATCAAAATGTTTGTGCTTCTCTAGGGTTTTGAAAAACCAAAATTGTGTTTCGTAGTTCAAAGAGTCCTGGAAAAATACTGACTGGAGAAATGAAAATGATTATCATTCAAGGGGCACATGTGAGTGTGAGTAGGTTTTCACATAACACAAAAAGAGAACTATAGAGAATTGGAATAAGATGTCTTCAAAGAAATGAATGAGCAAAAAAAAAAAGAAGATGGATTGGTAACACAATGTAGGCAGGAGATAATTGATGGACTGCTCTTGAACAACCACTGGTATCTTTGCAACGGTACAAATGCCTCTGACACATTGAATGGTCAGCTGGTAGTGAACTAGAGGGAAGCCATGTACCAGCACTGCAGAGGATGGATAGGTATGGGTGTGTTGCATTCTGTATCATTAAACAAAGTCCCAC
The DNA here is from genome assembly GCF_027887165.1 of Monodelphis domestica. Classification (NCBI taxonomy): domain Eukaryota; kingdom Metazoa; phylum Chordata; class Mammalia; order Didelphimorphia; family Didelphidae; genus Monodelphis; species Monodelphis domestica. The sequence continues at coordinate 38,137,208 of NC_077234.1, read as the reverse complement.
ATTGAGGAGCACATAGATGCATAGGAGCATGTCAGCTTTTGGGTTACAAAATTAGGGTTGGGGGTAACTTTTCTGAGAGACTTAAGTCAGCCTACTTATGTGTTTGAGGATCAGGCAACATTGTGTGGGTAATGTTTTGTGATTGCTCATTTAATCTTACTTTTTTTTGTAAATTTGTGGCACTGAACAGTACATACAAACATCTTTTTGCCTATATCTACACCTGTAAACCTCTCTCTGTCTCTGTCTCTGTCTGTCTCTAACTCTGTCTCTCTCTCTCTCAATCTCTGTCTCTGTCTCTAACTCTGTCTCTGTCTGTCTGTCTGTCTGTCTGTCTGTCTGTCTCTCTCTCTCTCTCTTTGTCTCTCTCTCTTGTGTAAAATAGACTTGAGAAGTCATCACCTATCTGTTAGTGATCAACTACCAAGAACATGAGACTTGCCTCTTTGCTTTTTGATCATTTTTGGTAGAGACGGTGTTGGAAAGATTGAATTAAATGTAGTCATTGCCTGACTAAGCACATTTTTCTTTTTAGTAAAATGTGTTGGCATCGAGAATATGCTAGCCCCAAAGCCTTGAGACCTGTTTGATATTCTAGTAGTATAACTCCATTACCTATGTCACTAAATAATACATACATAAGGATGTGAACCAAAAGTAATTTAGATGGTCATGATAATATTGAGCCAACTTGCTCTAACATGAAAGCCTTCACTCCATTCTCCCCTTCCCAGTTGGTAGGGCAGTAGTAACGTGTCCTCTTTAGCACCCATCTTTCACATGCCCCTCATCTGAATTCTCTGGGGGCAGCTGTGTTAGTGCATGGCTCCAGACAGACAAGGGGCCTGTCGTCATATGAAACGGCATTCAGCTGTGCTCAGTGGCTATGGAATGGCTGGATAAACCAAGGTAAAGGACTCAATGGGAATGATATCCATTGCTTCTTTGGGAGATAGAGGAGCATGAGAAGTGGGATATCTGAGTTCTAGATTGCCTTTCAACACTGACTAAGTATATGACTGAGCAAGTAAATCTCTCTGGCCTCAGCTGCCCTTTCCTAAAAACAGAATTACCTCTGATTTACTTCAAGAAAGGGAATTGGAGCAAAGACTGTGTTGTAATTCATTCTAGTTCTAGAATTGATGACTCGATGCACATGTATAGATAGCTGGAAAGTCTGCCTTATGGGTAAAATCACCTCCCAGGTCTGTTACACTGTAATGACTTTTGTGTGACTGAATTGGTGGAGATGCATTTGGAAGCCATCATATATCAGAGCTGAGAGGAAGAAAACTTTACATGTTTCAGAGGTCAATAGATGCTATTCACACTTGATGGAGAAAACTCAGTTCCTGTTATTTTCCTAATGTGTCCAAGCTATCAGTCCTCTCATTTCTGTAGAACACACTCATTCTCTCTCTCTCTCTCTCTCTCTCTCTCTCTCTCTCTCTCTCTCTCTCTCTCTCTCTCTCTCCTTTCTATCTCTCTTGTCTCTCTCTCTCAAATAAAATCAAATTGGTAGGATTCTGAGAAAGGTTTGTTATACTTAAAAGCATATCTATTATAGATTTCATATAACAGTTTGGCATCTGGTTTAATCACAGTTAAAGTTTCTTTATGAATTCTCTTAAATGGACCAATAAAAATCATGCTTGTCATTCATAATTAACAGCCTACATTCAAATACTGAACATCATAAAAATTTGAAGGATAATATAGGTTATCTCCGGATTATTCTGTCTCTGTCTCATTTGACTTAAGAGTGGTAGGTGATTCTTATCTTTTTCAAAAGCAGATGATTTTATATTGGCAATGCTTTAAAGGAATAACACATTTATTTAGAGATGAGTCCAGAGTGGGAGATACTTTCAACCTGAAATACAAAATGAAAACAATACAAACAAAAAAAACTGCTTCCCTATAGAAAGACTAGGAAGGTTGCCCTGGAACTTGATTAAATATTTAAGAAATACCTGCACAAAGAGAGTGTTTCTAAAATGTTCTTTGCTGTTTGGCCCCAGGTGTCCTGAGCTTGTGTCTCCCCCTGTGCTGTAATGTTTATCTTGGAAGAACAAGAAAAGGAAGTGAAGATAATGTAAGGAGGGAACCTGACTTGGCAAGCCTCCAGGTCTTCCCTATGGAAAATGCCTCCAATATGGCAGAAACAAACATTTCCAAAGGAATACTTTTAGAAAACTGTTTGCAGGGAGGAAGTGATTCTTAGAATAAAGTGGATCCATTGGGCTAATTCACTTTGCAATTGCCTTTGCAGGACTGAACTATTTGGCTAACCACCTCAAATTCTGTATTTCCTCAATGGATTCTAAGCTCCTCAAAGGTAGTGATTATTCCACTTTTGCCTTTACATCTCAAGTGTCTTTATAGTAGGCTTTTAATAAATGTTTGTTGAAATTTGTTTTTCCTGTGATATAAAGGGCCTTTATGGAAGTGACATCTTGACCTACACCACTTCCTTCCATTTATTATTTTACTATGATTGAGACTAAGCTTTAGTTCCTTCTCATGATTCTGTTTTGTTTTGTTTTTAAACCTAAAAATAATGGAAAAATAAAAACTAAAGGCTAGGAAATCAAAATATAGGCTTCCAAGATCATGAATCCAACAAAATGCTAGAATGGGAAATTTGAGGGTTAGATATCTGATATAAAGTGACTTGTGAAACAAGGGTGTTTCATTAGGCATAAGAAATTGACATGAAATAGTCTGAAAATAGGTTTTACAAATGGAATCAGTTTATCTTATATGAGAATTACAATTTTCAAACAGACTAGAAAATACTGTAGAGGTTTAAAGTGTTACCTGATAGGAGATTATGGAGGATACTAGATTCAGGAGATGTTAAACTCATCTTTAGCCAGATATGTCTATAAAATTGCATTTCCTATAATGGGGCAAAGTGGAAGGTGCTCTTAAAGAGTGGGAGGAAGTGGGAAAGGAAAGATAAGCCTTATCTATAAAACTTATCCATTTCCCACACTGAGCTACTACCAGAACCTCAGCACCCTAAATTACATTCTCCTGTCCAGAGTCATGTTTGGAGTCATCAGCACCGAATACTATCATTATTGAGGTCAGATGAGGTTGGGAGAGCCACTACCAAGATTTCCTTCATTAAAATTAATATAATTTCCACTGGGTCAGAACAAACATGCTCATTCCCAAGGACTTGTTTTTTCTTTAGTGATGGAGAGAACAACTTTCTTCTTTCTAAAATATTTATGTTATCCAAGAGAAACTTGGTCTTCATGTCTATAGAAATGCTTCTGACTTGTTCTTGGGGAAAATGCCTCACAACAGTGTTGCTCAAGTTAAAATAAGAAGAACACTGAATAATGAATTCTTTTAAAGGGAGACACCAGGTCACATTGGTTTCATTCAAGACTCCCAGTTCTCCTTTCTCAAAAGATCCATACCTTTTCTCACATTCTTACAAACTTAACTGAGGCCAATAAGAAAGTTCAAAGCCAGTTACTAAATACCTTATTAAGGAAAATTTGCATCTAAATTGCTCCATTCAGATATACCTCAAGCGTTTCCCTGGACTATTTATGGCTCTTTAATTGGTAACACTTGAAAACTATAGTTTGGAACCAGTGTATTACTACATCTAGTTGTTTTAAGATCAGGCACTTCATTTCACAAACAGAAACATTCAAAGGAGTTTTTGGTCAACTGGTCAAAACAGCTGAATTCTTCATAAAAACACTTACCATTGAAATTAAACTGCAACTTTATCAATTCTCCATTTCTATTTTAGAAATTGGGTCATTAATAGTGCTTACATGAAGGAGATAAATAACATTCCTATGTGTTTCATCCACAGGAGCAAAGATTGTCCAGAACTTTTGGGGCTTTGGACCCCAAAATGTAGTATTTTTTTCAACGCATATATAAAAATACAGTAGATTTCTTTCTAAAAGATAAATCTTAGGTGTTAATTCTATAACTTGGTCTTACACATTTCAAAATGTAGACATATGAAAAATATTAAATGTGCAAAAGGCTCTTTTTTATGTACATTTTTAAACACAATCGTACTTTTAGACAAGTTGAAAACCTATTTTAAAAAAGCCTTTAACCTCACAGAAATCCTGGTCAGACTAGAGCTTTTGCTTGTTGAATTGTAAACATTTAAAATGCTAAGAGTTTTCTCAGTTCTTTCCCAGCAACTCACTCTCAAACACATCAAGTCCTGCTTTGAGGTAAACCTGAGCTGAATTGATGCTGTTCAGCACCTTGGATAGGGCTGCTTGAAGGGTCTCATTTGACAGATGTAATTTGTCATGCTCCCAAACTTCATGGAGTATGGAAAACTGGTGGGTCTTCTCATCCAGTCTGTATAGAATATTTCTGAAGAGAAACAAAGAACATTTTACTGTTTTATGAAGAAAAAATAGTTCAGTAAAATCATATTCTTTCAAATAACTAATGTTTTTATTTCAAAAGGCACAAATAACAACTAAGAGAGAAATAGGCTTGAACCCTTTAAATTAGGTGATTGGTAGGACATAAGAAGATCAACTCCAACACCATTTCTATCCCTTTTCTATTTTGTACTCACTTTCTTTCTCAAATTCCAATTAAATGTTAAGAGTATGTACTATTACAGTCAATAGATATCTACCTTTGGAAAAAGAAAGTTCTCCTTCCTACCTATTATATGACCAATAAAAAAATTACTTATTCTCTCAATGTCTCTAAGCATCTCTTTTGAGCCTTTAAATGGCAGCTTGGCACCTGACAAAATAAATGATATCAAGGAGTTTCCTCATGGGGAATATCCCACACCAATGGTTTCAAAAGTCTGACTTTTTTAAAGGAAGAAGTATGTCAGGTATACTGTTGGTTAAGTGTAGGACATCTTCCTACTGATACTTAGGTAGAATCCTTTGGCAGAAAAGTATTTCTTTAATTATTACATTTTTTTCCAAACCTCTTTCTTAGTCCAAATCAGTTTAAGCACCAATAAAACTAAAGTAAAAATTAAAAAAGACATATGGGCAAAATTTACTCCCTTCTTTTTATATTTTTATATTTATATATCTATTTTATATAACCTCTGAAAGATGTAAGATTCTAATACCCGGGAATGGGGGAAGTACAGAGAAGAGGAATCAATGGAATCTAAACTGATTTCTTGGTAAATTTTTAGTCCTATCCTGCTCTAACTTGGTTAGCTCTCATAATTCTATATGCCTGTATCCTTGGCACCCAAGGGAAGAGGACAACTTGGACATTTTGTACTATAAACACTTGGTATATATTTATTTGTCATTCATCATATGACCCACTACTGATAAAAATTGTGGCATGCCCATAATTCAATTTAAAAGCATTTGCTGAAAGCCTACTATGTGCTAGGCATTGTGTAAAGATCAGAGGAAATAAAGGCAGAAATGAAAAAAATTCTTTCCCCCAAAGAATATATAATCTGATTTAACCATATTCATTTATACAGACTAATATAACAAGGAATATTATCTCCAAGAACATGAAGGTAAGCCCTTATCCTCTCTCCCCTTAGGCCCTTCTGTCTTAGACATAATCTTAAAGGTGATGTTCACTTGTAATGATAAATGTATTCTAAAAATTATTCTTCCCAATAAATAGACATGGAAGGCAAGGAGAAACCATTAATTGTAATATAATGGATAATCTGTCTGGCATGACATTGGGAAGATATAGGCTTCAATTCTTCCTTGGACATCAAAAAGGGACAAGATCAAGGTGGAGGCTTTTATTAGCTCTGATTCTTGGTTTTCTCTTCCATAAAATAGGCACAGTGGTACTCATAATCCTTATTTCATAAAGTTATTTTGCATTTCTCATGAGATACTATGTGTAAAGTGCAAATTGTTAACATGCCAGATCATATATTTGGTGCTTTTAAAGTTTGCAAGCTGACCATACATGATAACAGTTGAATTTTATAATAACCTTGGGAGCATAGGCACTATGGGTTTTATCATCTAATTTTTTTAATTGTTTATTTAATTAATTAATTTAGAATATTTTCCCATGGTTACATGATACACACATTTCCCTTTCCTTCTTCCTTACCCCCTCCCAGAGCCAATGAGCAATTCCACTGGGTTTTACATGTATCATTGATTAAGACCTCTTTCTGTATTATTACTATTTGCAATAGTGATCATTTAAAGTCAACATCCTCAATCATATGCCCCCATCGAGCCATGTGATTAATCAGATGTTTTTCTTCTGCATTTCTATTCCCACAATTCTTTCTTTGGATGTGGAGAGCATTCTTTCTCATAAGTCCCTCAAAATTGTCCTGGATCATTGCATTGCTGCTAATAGAGAAGTCTATTATGTTCGATTGTGTGTATATCAGTCTTTGTGTACAATATTCTCCTGGTTCTGCTCCTTGCGCTCCACATCAGTTCCTGGAGGTCCTTCCAGTTCACATGGAATCCCTCCAGTTCATTATTCCTTTGAACACAATAGTATTCCATCACCAACATATATCACAATTTGTTCAGTCATTCCCCAATCGGGGGGCATCCCCTCATTTTTCAATTTTTTTTGCCACCACAAAGAGTGCAGCTATAAATATTTTTATACAAGTCTTTTTCCTTTTATCTCTTCGGGGTACAGACCCAGCAGCTATACCAAAAGGGAGGCAGTCTTTTAAAGTCCTTTGTGTATACTTTCAAATTGCCTTCCAGAATGGTTGGACCAATTTACAACTCCACCAGCAATGCATTAGTGTCCCAATTTTGCCACATCCCCTCCAGCATTTATCACTTTCCTTTCCTGTCATATTGGTCATTCTGCTGGTGTGAGGTGGTACCTCAGAGTTGTCTTGATTTGTATTTCTCTAATTGTCATCTAATTTTAAAGGTAGGAAATTGATGCTCAGAGTAGACAATGCAGGGGAAGAGGACTTGGATTCAAAAGGATTCTGATGTCAAATGCTGTCACTATGTGTAAATCACTTATTTTCCCTGTGTTTTAGTTTCTTCATCTTATCAATAAAATGATAAGGCAGTAAACTAAGCATCAGGTATAGTCAGTAATACTTGAATTCACATTCTGCCTCAGACACCTGAAAAAATTACTTAATAGTTCTTAGCCATAGTTTAATCATCTGTAAAACTGGGTTAATAATAACATTTAAGGTTGTGATGAAGTGAGATAACATACAGGAAAACCTTGAAGTATGAGGGCAGGTAGGTGGATTGAGGGTCAGGTCTATAAACTGGAGGTTCTGGGTTCAAGTATGGCCTCAAACACTTCCTAACTATGTGACCCTGAGTCACTTAATCCCTACTGCCTACTCTTTACCACTCTTCTGCTTTGATTCCAATACTTATTATTGATTTCAAGACAGAAGGTATAGTTAAAAAAAAAAAAAGGACAACTTTGAAGCACAACATGTGTTACTAACTAAACTGCTATTATTATTCTTGTTATTTAAAACAATAACAACAATAAAATGACTGGGTCAGGCATATGGCCTCTTAATTCCTTCTTGGTCTAAATCTATGATCCTATCACTTAATTAAGGTCACAAATCCATTAATATTATAAATATTGATCCTTTCCCTGATTTCCTCATCTCCTTTCAAAACAGTAGTATCTTTTCCCTCCCACAAGTTATTTTTCTTTTTTTTTTGTATTTACATCTATCTATGTTTGGGGATTGTCCCGCCAACAGAACATAAGCTTCTTGAACACAATGTGTGTGTTTCTGTGTGTGTGTTGTCTTGGTATCTAGCATGTATGGTATCTTGTAAATGTTTTGTAGATCCTTGTCGAATGCTTTTTCCAGTTCTAAATGTATCTGAATAATCATTATTAGTCATATTTCCCATGATAAAAATGATCAATGAAAATATTTTCCCAGAATTTTCATAAAGATAACAGAACATTCTTTAGAAGAGGCCCTATACAAATAATAGAAATCAAATGAGTTTATTAGACTAATTCAAGGGGTCTATAAGTACCTTAAATCTTTACCAAGAGGCTTTTTGATGACAAATCAGAGTACTAAAGTTGGAAAGAAAAAAGGATGAAGTGATTTTTTGAGAGCTCCCTTAAATGTCTGAGGTGAACACATTTGATAGAAGGAAACATCAAAGAAAGAAAAGTATGCTAGCCATTCCATTAGTAACCTAATTTTCTGACCTCCCAAGCAGTACTTCCAGATTTGTAATACAAATTCCAGGAGTATCCTCAGAAAAGAGAGATGATGGCAAGAGATACTCTGCTTTGGATAATAACAGAATTTTCTGATAGATGATGGAATGACGCCCAGAGAAATGGTGATTTAGAATAAGCTATAGAAGTCTACATCTTACAAAGTTATATATTCAGAGAAATACAGGTGTAGTATATGGGAGTAAAGACAGGATTTAAAGGTTTAATATAAGGAATATAAAGTATTAAAATGTATTTTAATTTTTATTCATTGAATATTATGTGTTAACATCTCCTCATTTCCCTTGTGTTTTTAGTTCAATAAATAAACCAGAAATATAAAGCTATTTCACATTTGGAAATATCACATAATTTGATCCCTTCTGTTTTTTTTTTTCATTTTACTATCAATTATTTTCATGTAAAATTGAAAGCACCTCTTTAGTAACAGGGCACTGCTTAAGAAACTGTCCAACTCAGTATGATTACCTTAAGGAAGAACAATAGTAGAGTCTTCCCAAGTAGGGCTACCATTCAGATGGCCGAGGCACTGCAATAAGAACAGTCTCAGTGGAAGGTCTAATGAACATGGAACTGATTGAAAGACTATTTCCATCTGTCTAACTTCTACTGGATTTAATAGCAGCCATGAAACACAGAACCACATACATATTATGTGATTATTAAATGTTAAATATCGTTAATGTTCAATTTAATGAAAAGGCAGCATTAATAATCTATGTTCATAGGGGTTATAAGATTAGTCCCTTAATGTGAATTCACTTAATCATGAGCTCAGACTCAGTATATTTACATACAGTTTCTAGCTCTCATTGCAAGAAATCATTTAGAGGAAAAATGATGAAGAAGAAGAAAAACACAGGAATTTTCAGACCTCAAAACAAAACAGAACAAAAACTGCAACAATAGTTTTGATCAAGTAGGAAAACACACACATATATTTTTTCAATGGCAACAATAGACCTGGTTTAGGCAATAACTAGAATGTGCTTTCTCTAACTAGTAAACAACCCAATAACATACTTTCTAAATGCCTCTAAACAAGCCATGTGAATAGAAATGGATCATTTGCTTGGGTTGTGAAACTCTACAAGGAGATAAACACATTTTCCATATGGTCTGTGATTCAAGGGGTAGGCTGGTGGCAAACTCTTATAAAAGATAAATAATCATTTCCATTGTTACCCAACCAGAGTACAAATCAGCATAAAACTAAGGAACTTGGTGGCTACAAATGACACAGGTTCTTCCATCATCAGTGAAGAGAGAACCTTTATTTGGGCAGTTGATATCATTTAAGTCTCACTGATACATTGAGATGATGAAATAGGTCACCTCGTCTCAATGAATTGTAATTCCTTGAAGGCAAAAGGAATTGTATAAATATCTTTCTCTAAATTTTTGTGACAAGTATAATTTTGTCTCCTGATTTTCCCAAGACTCTTATCTTTCTCAATTACTTATCCCTATGCTTCAAACTATTTTGTCTCTTTAGTTATATAGAATGAATTTCTGTACTTGAAGTCCTTATGAAAGAGCTCATTATATCATTTTATTTCTTATTCTTATTCAACTTTTCCACTAGAAGGATTATAAAAATCTTTTGGATGTAAAATGTATCGTTGTTCCATATTTCCTTCTGTTTCAGAGTTTCAGAACAGCCTTAATGGAAAGAATTAAGGCACTATACAAGTACTAATGTCCAATATACTTCCCAAGAAAGGCGAATAAGAAAATACAACTAGAGAAAGAAAAGATAAGAAACCATCAAAAACCATTTCCTTTCTGAAGGGGCTATACCTCAAGGAAGCTCCTTCTCTGACTAGTTATACCACCTCTTGACCTAGTCAATAAATTGAAAGGCATGGATGCCTGGGCATGTTTTTTAAGCACCTTGCCCAGGCACAAAAATTATTTGTTAGAACTTTGTATACAACTTTGTATTTGAGGGAAGATGGCAGTGACCTAATTCCTACCCACTGCAACAAGCTTTTATTAAATAAATGCAGGACATCTATAGGTTGACATCTTTAAACTGTCTCTAGAAGAGCTCTCCAAATCTTTTGAAAGGGGGAAAAGAGGTTGCAGTTGTAGCTTCATGGGTTAAAACAACAAAAAACTTTCATTGAATATGGAGAGGTCAGCTATGTTATAGCAACTAAATCAGTTTGAATTTCTCCTTTGGGTTTTCACACGTTTCTCCTTTCCTAGTCTCCTATATCCTCATTTGTAGGCTTCTTTCTTGTTCCTGTTTCATTTGTAGACTTTAGCTCTCATTGGATGGTGTCTGGAACAGTTTAGCTAGTTCAGCAAATCTGACTGGGGTAGCTCTTTGTAAAGAGAATTGATAGCTATGTAATGTGGCTAAAATTTAAACAGCGAGCATTAACTATAGCCACCTCTGTTTGCTCCATCTGAAACATAAATATATATTTTACCCTTGAACATGTCTCTTTTGTTCATGTGTAGATCAGCATTTTTGACCAAAACATTTGAGTCAGTGGCCTTGTATCCATATCGCTGATGGCACAGAACCTGAACTTTAAATGTGTTTTGATTTTGGTGTGTATGGGGCTGTTATACACAAGTGTCTTTTCTTTCCTTTATGATTTGTCCACCTCTGGAGTGATAAATCAGGGCCAGAACCAAATCTATAAAAGCCAGCCATTGTGCATCTATCTAGAATTACACAAGGCCATACAAGCTCAACAGCTCAATTCAGATTAACAACAAGCATTTATTAAGTATCTACTATGTAGCAGGTATTATGCTAGGCATACAAGGACAAAAAAAAAAGACAGTAATAATTGCCCTTGAGAAGCTTTAAAAGTGAGGATACAACATGTAGGCAGATAAATATTGGATAAAGATAACTGAGGAGCTAAAGAGAATTACCAATTGATAGGAAATCAGGAAGATTTCAAAAAAGAAAAAGCACCTGAACTGAGTCTTGAAGAAAAAAAAAAGGTTTTGAGACAAAGGACTGGCATATAGAATGGCAAAATAGACTGTCTAATTCAAGGAACTCAAGGAATTCCAGTTATACTGGAATATTGAATAAGTGAAAGGAAAGAATAAAAAGTATTATCCAAGATTAGGAGTTTGACATTTATCTTATAGACAATGGGATCACCAAGGGAATAGTATAATAATTTGTATGACAAGCTATTAAAATAAGGTGGAGGTGGGTTTTGAAGGTCTTTAAATGAAAAGCATGGGATATGTATATAGTGATGTAATTTAATGACTGAGAAGCCAACAAAACATTGGGAAGTTTGGCAAAGGGGCACATTTGGGAAGTAGAGATAGAGAAGATGATGCAAAGTCAGTGGTGGAAACAAAAGTGAGAAGGGAATTCAGACTGGGTTCCATGTTGAGCACAGTCTCCAATAACTGGGTGATAGATTCCTTGCCAAAACATGTTTTCTCTCTCATATATGCAGCCTTAATCCAAATCAGGATCATTTCTCTGTGAGAAAAATGAACTAGTGGGACCTTGGCAGTCCATCCACATTTCAATAAATCATCATGGTATTTGCATACATATAACACAGGTTTCATAGGTCCTTGGATAGACACAGACATAATTAAAATATTATTTAATTGAAATCACTTTAGTAAGCTAACATGTTTAAAACAGTATTAATTCTCTCCCCCCACCCCAACCCCCATACCTATCTGGTAAAATCTCTCCCATCATCTGTAAGTATTTGGAGCTTATGAACGTAATTCATTCAATTCGCCTGACCCACACACAACAGAAAGAGACTACTAAGAGGAAAGTGTAATACATTATTGATGACACTAATGAAATTACAACACCCATCACTCATTTTAATGGGTCTATTTCAATGACACTCCACTGTGACCTGAAAAGAGCAGCCCCAAACTAGGAAACCTAATTAATAACTCCAGGCAGCACCATTGAGGGAGATGATGCATCTTTGTATAACTGACAAATCTTTCCTACTCAACTAAGGCAAAAGGACAGATGAGATGAATTTGGGAACAAAATCACTGAGAAATGTGAGGAGTCATTTCCATGTGAATATTTACATTTTTGATGGAAATGAAGGGCTTTTCTTTTCAAACACTGATTTTTTATTATCATAAAAGGGGATGGGGTACCAATATTTAGAAGTTTGAATTACTAGCATCATACTTCATGTTGACAAGTATGTTCTGGCTTTCAAATCAGGAAAGAAGTACATACTGAATTTAAAAGGAGAAGACCAACTAGGTTTCAGTGAAATATGGGCAACTCCTAAGGATATTATTTTGTTAATACTAATCAGGGTATTTGTTCCAAAACAAGGATTTCTTTTGGGAATTTGACTATCACATTCCACAAAAGCTTATTAAGCATGCTAGTTCTATTTATAAATATTATTTCATCTAAGGTTGTATCTGGTCTACAATTACCATGTAAAACTGATTACTGAGGCAATTATTATTTTCCGTCAAAGTCTAGAGCTGTTTGAGTTAAAATAGCTAGACAAATGGGGCAGAAGAAAAGGAATCATAGTGTTATTTTGGCAACTCTGAGATACTAAATCAGCACCACCAGAAATGTAGAGTTTTGTCAAACTCAACTGGAAGTAGGAACCACTGATCCTTAAATAAGCCTCCCTGCGGGCTACATATTAATTTAGTTTGAAAATGTAATGTTATCTGTGTTTTATTTTTGTTTGTTTTGTTAAGTATTTCTTGATTATATTTTAATCTGGTTGGGGTAGTACTCCTTTTGGGCAGCATATGGGCAGAAGGTTGCCTTTTTGATGCCTCTGATATAGATAACTTTGTCAATAGTTTAAGATGGAATTTTCATCACTCTATATACTCCTTTCATGGACACAGAGAGCAACCCTTTGATGTCCAACTAGATAGTCTTCAAAAGTTGAGGGACCAAAAAATTAATCAAATTATAGCCAACTTGGTGAGGAATTTATTTATTAGGATAATCATATGGTTTCCCCAAATTTTGTTAATGATATGGTCAATTTATGTTGATGGTTTTCCAAATACTGAACCATCTATGCATTCCTGGTATAAAACCATCATAATTCATGATCCTTGTGATATATTGCTCTAATCTTGCTCGTATTCTATTTAATTTTTTTTGCTTCAATATTATTAGGGAGATTGGCCTATAGTTTTTTCTCTGTTGTTTTCTTCTTCCCAGTTTAGAACACAACATTTGTGCCACAAAAGGAACTTTTCCCTCAGGTATTTTCCAAAATAGTTTATATAGTATTAGCAATCCTTGTTTTCTCTTTTTTTTAATCTTTACCCTCCATCTTAGAATCAATGCTGTGTATCAGTTCCAAGGCAGAAGAGTGGTAAGGGCTAGGTAATGAGGATAAAGTGACTTGCCCAAGGTCACACAGCTAAGAAGTGTCTCAGGTTGTAGTTGAACCCAGAACCTTGGTTGTGAATTGGTGAGGAATTTCTTTAGATTTATACAGACTAATCCATTAACAATAGACAATTTGCAAATGAGAACACTAATATCTGGATGGGAGGAGAGGAGATTAGAAAAATCCCCATAGGAGACAGTATTTGAGTTGAACCTAGAAGGAAGATAGAGATTCAAAGAGAGATAGGTGATAGGAGGAAGCACCACCACAAAGGAGGAATGGGGTGGAGGCAGGAAATCAATGATCTTATTAGGTCATATGGTCTAACCTACTTATTTAACAGATAAGCAAACTGCCAGCGAGACTATGGGCCTTAGCCAAAGTCATGAAGCTAGTCAATAAAGGAACCTAGGCCAGAACTCGGAATTCTTAACCCATGTTCACTTCACTGACTTTTTCTATCAGTTCCATTTCTCCTTTAGGTCTGTCACCCAGCTCATACTTAAGACTCTTCTAGCACAGTTGATTCAATTACAGGTAATATTATAATGACCCAGCCTTTAAGAACCCAGGGTCAACTGCACACTATAATGATTCAGCAAGTGGAAATTTAGTGTATGTAGATAGAACCATTCGAATTAGGTAATACAGTGAGTTGAGTGCTTGAATTGGAATCACTAAGATTTGAGTTTTCTTCTAGCTTTAGTCTCAGATGAACTACCTGTTTGACCCTGGGCAAATCAACTTCCTTCAGCTACTGTTTCTTTGTCTATAAAATAGGGAAAATAATAGCTTCTACTAGAATAAGTGAGAAGAGCAAAAGAGACAGGTAAAGGAGTATACAAACCTTAACAATGCTGGCTATTATTATTAATCTGATTAAGTTTAATTTAGGCAATTAATTATATAGTTAGGGTATCCGTACTGATAGAGATGAACTATTTTCACATCTCTATTGTTTACTACAGCCTCAGAATTTCAGTTTGGGTTTTTCAAACAAAAAGAAATTACTTATCCATTGTTAATGTGACAGCAAGTAAAATAGCTCATTAAAAGTTTGGCTTATCTCCCTGGGTCAAGATCAAATAATTTATTGGAATGGAAGAAGGCATTTCCATTACAATTAAATGTACCATAGAGTAGAACCAAGAACAGTGACAATATCAGCAACAACAATTCATATTTGTATTGTAACTGAAAGTTTACAAAGCATTTTCCTTGAAAAATTGAAATTATAAGACGAAAGCTAGCTACTAAAATGCCTATATCCTTTGACTCAAAAAGCCCATTATTGGGTATCTACTCAAAAAAGGTCAATGACAAAAAGAAAAACCTCAGGTATACCAAAAACATTTATAGCAGTCCTTCTGATGCTAAGAAATAGAAACAAGGCAGATGATAATTGATATGGAATAACTAAACAGATTTTGTTATATTGATTTGATGGGCTATTATGGTATTATAAGAAGAATTTTCTATTTTAAACAACCTTTTTGGATTCTTGCTTGTAGGAATTTTGCTAACCAGTTGATTAGTATATAATTCTTCTTATGTTATATTTGCAAAAGGAGAGAGAAATGAAACTCAGTATTAGCCCTGGTATCAAGGAGTAGTGGAACATGGTGGAGGGATGACTGCATCTACAACTGGAGGAAATGGGTTTGAATCCTAGACTTGCCACCTGAGTGATGACTGGCAGGTCATGAGCCCTCTATATCTCATTTTTCTTATGTGTAAATTGATGGAAATGGACCAAATGGCTTCTGAGATTCCTTATAATTCTGGATCCATGATCCAGTGAATTTATATAATATAAAGACTGGACCCCAGTGAGTAAAGAGCTAGCCTCAGAGTTAAAAAGACTTGGGAGTTCTCTCTACCAACAAAACCACAGATTCAGTTCCTACCAAAGTGTTTTATTTAAACATTGTTAATATATTTAAATTTATTAAATATTGTTTCTACTATTACAATGTAAGTGCCCCAAGGGAAGGAGTTATTTCATTTTTTATTTCATATATCCAATGCCCAGTACCAAGAAAGCCCTTAATAAATGGATGTGGATGGACTGATTGATTCATTTAGTATCTATCTCGAAAGATCTCTGTGAATTCAAACAACAGAACATATGTAAAGCCCTTAGCAAACTTGGATGTGCTACATTTCTGTGATGATAATGATGAAGATGATGATAAAAACCCATTCTTAAAATGCCACCTAAGAAGGGCTCGTAAGAGCTATGTGCTTTATACTCAGGTGAATTTAAATGAGACAGAAAAGGAAGTCGGAGTGTCTAGCTAAGAATACCATATAGAAGAGACAGAACATAGGAAAAAGAATCATAGTTGAGGCTATCATCAGTTCATTGGAGAAAAAATTCCACAAAAGTGATTAATGTTAAATAAAACCCCTGGCCTCAGAGGTCCACACATAAATGCAAAATGTTTGGGTAACAAACAAGATGAAATAAAGGTTATAATGTAAGAAGACATAATTGACCTCATAAGTACCATTGAAATAGATGGGATATAATCTATGACAGAAATATGGCTCTGGAAATATTTACTGAAATCAAATAGGATACATAAAGGAGAGATGGTGGGGGTGGGGGTGTATGTTAGGAAGACGTATGTCATAAGTACAGAGTGCAATATTAGGCAAATATCAATAGATGCAGTGATATTGTCATCAGAAATTATTACAAATCAACTTATTAGAAAGAAGACAAAGCAGAGGAATTTAGTAATAAGTCTATCACAGAGCCATGATATGGCAGTGATGGAGGACTTCAATTATCCAGACATCTGATGGAACTCCCTGTCAAAGTCAGAACAGCTAATAATTTCTTGACTTGCTTTCATGATAATTTCATCCTTCAAAAGGAGGAATCAATAAGGAGAAATTCTATTTTGGTTTTCTGCCTCACCAAAAATGACAAAATGATTGGTGGGGAGGACGTTATGGGGACCTTGGCAGCTGTGAAGCAACCCCTGTATCAGAATTTGTGATGGAGAGAATTGAAAAGAAGGTATTGTCTGACATGGATCCAATGATCTAAGAGGGCAGATTTCAAAAGATTTAGAGAAAAGATGAGTAGGACGCTAGAGAATAAACTTCTAGAGGCGAAAACCATTCAGTTCAGATAGGATGCTCTGAAAAATGACATTTTAACATCACAAGGATAAATAAATTTGGTGAAGAAATGAAAAAAATTGTCTACTGTAAGCATGGCCAGAGATCATGGCTGTGTATTCAAGGGTATCCCTAAGTGGAAACTACTCTATCCACTCTGGGTCTCTCCCCTCATATATCTTTTTTTAATATGAGGGTACCTGAGGAAAAAAACAAACAAACTTCTGACTCTGCCTGCCATGTATATATAAAGATGACAGGGCCCCAGAAGGCATCCAGCTGATTAGACTCTTCCCTATCCATAGGAATATATTCAGACAAAGAGGACAGAGTGGAAAGAATGAGAAAGGTCTTTGTTGTCTAGGAAACACTCATTTCCCCAAAGCAAAATAAAGGATCTAGCACAGGATTTATAAGAGACCACTGACTGTACTTTGGGAAGACTTTTTTTTTTCTTTGGGGAATAAACTATAACTGGTTGAACAAAGGTAAGCATTAAATAGTTTTCTATTCTTTAAACAGTCTGTCCTTTTCACAGTTTACTTAAGATAGAGTTTAGAGGCCTTCTTTTATTATCACCAAAGGACTTTTTGTTGAAATCAATGGATGTGTGATATCAGATTATTGCCCAAAGTCAAGGGGAAAAGCAGCAATTACTTCCTTTATGTGACCAGGGTCAGGTCAATCCAAGTAATTTGCTTCAAAGTGGATTTTTCGGTTATAAATAACCTAGTTTTCCTGTTTACAAAGTCTAAATTAACTGGATTATTGCCAAGACTGCTCTTCTCTTTGTTCCACAGAGAACTGGCTTTTATTCTACTGTCCCCTCAATTTCATCAAGCCAGGGTCAAGTCTATGATTTATCTAAGAAGATAAAAGTAATAAAGGTCATTGAAAGAGTGTCAGTTGCTTGTGGTTTAAAATATATATGTGTGTGTGTGTGTGTGTGTATATATAAGATTTGAGTCCCTTAAAATAACAACACTAACTTTTTTCTGTCTTTTATTTTGCTGCTTCATGACAACAGTTGATGCAACTATAAACTTTCCTGAAGAAATTGGCTTACCATTCCCCAACCTCTTCAATATCATTAATCCATATCCACCTTCTATTGGAAGTCCAGTGTTTAACTCATGCAAAAAAAAAAAAAAGTTGCAGATAGTGGTACTCTTAATTAAGCCCCCTGGCACTGAGTCTTTAAATAGAGAGGAAGCAAAGTAATAGGTTCTTTGAACTGGGCATCGGCATACAAGTCACCCTGACATTCTGTCCCAGACTTAATGAATGTTCTGGCAGACACATTAATCCCATATTCACAAAACAACCTCACTAAGTGGTTTCGGACTAAAAAAAAAAAACAGCTTAGAAAGCTGATAGTTTAATGCTTTCACAGGTAGAAAATGCTGTGGGGTGATTTAGGAAGCTGTGAAGTATCTGTAAATGCTATTGGAAAACATATTTAACTGGCATGCTTCACTTCTCAAACATATCCTTAGGGTGGCACAGTGACATTTCCAAACAAGAACCTTTCAGACTGCAGCTAGGGCTGGTTCTAAAAGACGACATCATTGCAGATTCATCCCTGAGAAGAAAGCTCATCCCTGCTACTGGGAGTGGAAGAGGTTGCTACCAGGTAGTGATGGAGGACAGGAGACACCCAGTGTAGACAGGTGTACAGGCACACAGTTTTTCCCACGCTGCTATAATTCTATCTTCCTATAGCTACTGTTGAAGACAATACCTGGCCCCCAGTAAGTACTTCACCAATGCCTCCTAACTGATTGATTAGTTTCTTGCTGGTCATTGAACCAGGAGAGAGGAACAAAGAGAGCCCCATAATATCAGGGTCATTTCTCAATATGAAACCCAGAGAATGTAGCTATATATTGCTCATGACATAGATTAACTGGGGTATGGCTTTCATTTCAACAATCTAAAATGCCTGAAGTCACCCAATTGTATTATTAATATGCTAGCAATTAATAGAAAGTCTTCCTTCTTTTTCAATATATTGGCTGATGCTGCCTGCACACCAAGAAAATGACAGGAAACAAAGGTAGCAAATTGACCCAAGACTACATTGCTCTCCCCTGCTTTAGAATTGAGTGAGGCAGCGACCATCCATTATCATGGTGATGCTCAGTCCTCTCCTAACAAGCTAGCACAAGCGTGATGATTGGGTTCTATAGTCCAAGCTCTTCTGATGTCTCACACAAGGCAGATACCAAGCAGCTGGCTGCAATTTCTTTGCATTTTATTTAGTTTCAGATTTAATGTAAAAATGGAAAGAAAACATCTGGATAATTCTCATACTAAGAAACTCTCTAGGAGGTAGAAGGAAAGAAAGGAAGGTTAATATCAACCGAGATGAATTTAATAAATATTCATTAAACAGTGAAGCAAGAGAATAAAAAAATTGAATGGTCCCTGCCCGCAATAAGCTGACTATGACAAAAATAACAATTAATAAGGTCCTAGGAATTCCATTGAGTCAGAAATTATGAACAGTATTTTTAAAACTTTAAAATTGAAGTCTTGCAATTGCAAGGTAACAGCTCGGGAATAGCCATTCATTTGTTAATCTTTTTTTTTTTGGAGAAGTTTTAGGCTCTTTTTTGGCTGGCTTTTATGTCTGAACTTCTGCTTTTGAGGTATCAATAAAAGAAGTAAACTACTAAAGAGAATAAAATCGGAGCCCATTTGAACACCATTTTGTTTCAATGGAAATGTCTGTTTTAGGAAATGAAAGGAGATGATAAAAAGATATGAATGAGGCTGATGGCCTTTGATGTGGTTTCCTATTGAGTGTCTCTACACCTGAATTCATTAAATATAAGAATTCAATAATGTAAGAAAAAATGAAGAATTGTTAAGTAGATGATTTTTTCAATAAAATTATTTTGGTCAAATTCTAATCTCTGAGCTTTGTTTTATTGTATTCAAGAAATAGATTTAATATGAAACAAGTCATTACTACAAAAAGAAGACAAATTTATTATATATGTATATAATTTCTTGTTTAGGCCTAATATCTTAGTTTCTTTGAAAAAGTCAAATAATACTGGGGATTTTTATACTTTTTATGTTTAATAATGAGTTTTAAAGGAACTTTTTAGAAGAAAAAAATTGAAACAGGTAAAGGACCCAATTCTACTCAATTCTTTATATCTAGAGTAAGTTTCATTTACTCATTTCCTTTTCTAAAAGTAATCTTTGCTGTAAGATCTGGTAAATTATTTAAAATTTAGGGAAAAATTATTAATAAGAGAAGGCATATTAGAAACTGTAATTTATTAACAATATTCATCTCTCATACTGCAATTTAAAATAATGAACATTGTTGAAATATTTAAACTATAGACCAGAAAACCCAAATGTTGGAATCAAACCAAAACCAAATCAACTAAATTATAAAATGTAGCAAATCACAATAAATAAAATGGGAGAAAACTTTATATATTCTTTTGATGTCATCCCTACAGAAAATATGGAGAGATACTTTCTCAATCGTGGCATTAAAAAAAAAATAGTAGATTCCAAATAGGTTGTGTGACTGAACCAAGAATGCCATCTTCTAAGGGACATTTTTGATGGAAGAGTAATGTTCTGTGCTCGACTATTACAATTTAACTTTTTTTTTAATAATTTGGGGCCTCTTTATAAGGTTTATGGATGAGAGGGTGCTAGAGGAACACTGAATGACTGAGTCAGATCCTAACAGGTCCTGATTGGCTAGAAAAATGGGCCAAACTGAATGAGATGAAATTTAATTGGGGAGCATCACAAATTTTCCTAAGAGGAGGAAGGTCAGTTGTCTACAAATTTAATGCATCAACAATATGATTTGGCAGCTAGGAGTGCTAAGGCAATTGTAGTCAAAGCATTAAAATTGCTATGAACAACATGAAGGTGATCATAATAACACTGTTCTCTGCCTTGATTAGACTACAACTTTAGGAATATGGCAGCATAGAGGTGGGAGGAAACTGATAAGCTAGAGAGCATGAAGAAGAGGGGAACTTCTCTGGTTTTAAAAGGTCTTGGTAAATACCAGGATATGTTAAGGACCTAGTGATGTAAACCTAAAGAAGAGAGGAAACAGTGGGGCCAGCATAGTAGACTAGTATTTAGAGCACCTGAATGAAGGGTTAGATTTGTGATGATGGGTCTCAAAAAGCAGAATTGAGAGTAATGGAAATAAAAAAGGAAAACCAACCTCTAAATAGAGCTATTCCAAAGTGGAATGTGCTGCCTCTGGCTCCAATAGGTGCTTCCTTACTGGAAGCCTTCAGGCAAATACTGGGTGTCCCCTTCTCAGCTATATATACATATATATAGTAGAGGGGATTCTTTACCAAGTGGAGGTTGGGCTAAATGGCTTCTGAAAAACTTCTCTTTTAACGATGTATGCCTCTTTTTTCTGGTAACTTAAGTGTTTGCATTGTACTATATTTCTTTAAAAAAGGAATGTCTCTTGCCCCTGCACAGTAAGTTAAGCCCTTCACTTTCGTGGACTCTTTCTGGATGAAGATGAGATATGGTGATAACCCTTGTTATTATTGCTACAAGAACAGCTGGGGAACAAATGAAGACTTTGGGGATGCAAAATAACAACCAGTTTTCCCCTCCTGTGGCTTCATTAAGAAATAAAAAAGACAGCTCATCTCAATTCTTTATGGGCTGACTGTGCCTCTGAAATGACCCCCTCCACCTTTGCTATTTCAGTATATGTCATTTTCCCATAGCCTGTTTGCCCAATATACACTGAAATAGAATCTGTCCTATGTAGAGTGATGATGAAAAAAAAGATCAATTTTATTTCATGCTTCAGATTCTCATGAATGAAAACTCAACTGCTTATTGTCTAGTTAAATGCTACATCCTTCACCATGCATGACAAGAAAACAAGATAGAGCCAGTCCACCAAAGAGGCAGTTACAATTAATTTTTTTTTGTGTGTTTGTGGTTAATACTTTGTGTGCATGGAGATATAAGATAGCTTCCACACATTGGTTACCCATTGGACTGTATGTGTGTTACTTTGCTTATAGAAAGCTTTTTGTTACTGATACCTCACTTTTCTTTGAGCTGGTCCAACCAAAGAAAGACTCTGCCTGGAATTTGGACCCTGGATTCATCTTCTAGGTCCTCTAGGATTTGTGATCTCCTCCCTACTTAGATGCTTGATTTTAGACTGACTCCTCATTTTTACTATTCATTCATGGAGAACAGTGGAACAGGGTAGTATCTCTGGATTCAGAAGACATGGGGTCAAGTCTGGTTCAAGTCACCTTTATGAGGAGTCTAAACTAGATGGGACCTATATCCCAATGAGGTTCAACATTTGGGTCTCTGAAGTCCATCAGCCATTTTTGCCTCTATGAATGAGGTCCTATGCTGTGTGTATCACTTTCTTCTTTTTTTCCCCTTTACCTCAATTCAAATCAATTGCTTCCTCCTCTGCCTGCAAGCTACCTCTACTACACCAGATTCATAAATTTCCATTACCACAAGCTAATAAGGTAGCAGAGCATGGTGGATAGAGCATTGGGTTTGGAAGCAGGGGTTCATTGTTTCTACTTGGGTCACTTTGGTTAACTTACTTAACTTCACTGGCCTCAACTTACTTACGTATAAAATAGGAATGTTGGGCTTTCTGACCTCTATGGTCACATCAAGCTTGAGATTCATGGTTAGTCAACTTTTATTAGTTAACCATAAACTAAATTAGTTACTAATGGAAAAGTTATTTTTAAGCATCTATGTAATTGTGACTACTCTTAAGATTTAACATAAAGAATGATACATACTATCTGGGGGAAAAAAACAACTGTAGAGAAAGTCTATTTTAAGTGAGAAAGGAAAAAAAATGTATCCTGAACTCTCCATCTGTAAGATGATAAAAATAGAGGATTTTATGATAATGTACAATTAGTAATGCAAATCTCCATATAAACGTTTTTAAAATGACAGTAAATCATAGAATAATAGCACTGTTGGCTTGAGGGCCAAGAGGACATTAGCAGTTGGCTCTTCCAGACACAGAGGGAAGAAGAGATATTCTTAAGACACTTCTAATATTAGTTACTCTATTTGAACCAGAGGGAACTTTGCCCAGGTACAAAGCAGTCCAACTCAACTTACTTCAATAAACACATGCAACTACATGTGCTTCAGCTTTAGTTCATTGCAAGAATCAGACTGTTAAAAATATTTCAAATATCTCTTAATGCATAGCATTGACTTAGAAAATAAATGAACAAATTAAATTATATATGTGTGTGTTTGTGTATATATGTATAGCATATGGCATTCCATATATATTTATGTATTATATTTAAACATATTATAAATATCACATTTTATATTTCATATATATCAATATTTCTATCTAGAATGCCACATGTAATATGACATGTACCTTTGATTTTAATCAATCAACATTTATTAAGTGCCTACTACATGCCAGACAAAGTATAAATGTTGAGGAAACAACCAGAGGCAAAAGAAAGACCCTGTCCTCAAGGAACCTATCATCAAATGGAGAAACTGAAACAACAATGAACATTTGTATGGTACTTTGAGACTTATAAATCACGTTAGCTACATCATCTCAACTGATCCTTACAACTCTGTTAGGTAGGTGTTATCATTATCTCCACTTTATAGAAAAGGAAACAGAGATGGAAAAGGTTAAGTTATTTGCCCAAAATCATATATCTAGTAGATATCCAAAGTATGACTTAAATTCAGATCTTCCTGAGTCCAGATACAGATGTCTCCCCTGTGCCAAGATGACTTCAAGATGATCTCAAAGTTATAGGTTTGACTAAAATAAGAGATAGCTCAAGCATGATGGGAAACTCTTAAGAAAAAAAAATGAATTTTTGAGTATAAAAGTGAGAATTTATCCAACAGTTAATCCTCTTAGATTCTTTGTGTTAAGCATACATGATTCTGAAAGAGAAGAGCCATCAAAAGTGGCCAACATGTCTGCATGACTGGTTCTCCAATGAGTCAGACATGAATAGGACATTCATCTGAAATCTGAAAAATCTGAAAGAACGGACACATAAACCAAAATTACTGAGTGGTCTATACATTACTCAAGTGAATGATGTGGACTGGATATACTCTGAGGTCCCCTCTTGATTCTTACTGATGGTCCTCTATTACTCTCAGTTTTGTGAGAACAGTGCCCAAAGGATGAAAGCCTACAGTGAGCGTTCGCTTCTAAAAAAAAGATAGGCTCAAATGCCAACAACAGCTAACAGGACTGAATTCAAAATGAGGAGGGCAAAGAGAGCAAGTAAATGGTAGAGCTACTGTTTGGTGTTACTATATATTACCAGCGAAGAGACTGAAAGAACAATTCATTTCTTGTTTTGCTCTCCTTTTCTTTGAGGAGGATGACCTTCAAATCGGAACAAGTAGCGCAAACATGGTAGAGAGAATTGATCCCCAAGGAAGCTGAGGAGATGAGAGCACGTGGGTGTTCAAAATAAGTTTGCCTGTCAACCAATGAGGTTTCATTCTCAGATACTGATATACCTTGCAGATATGGGATATATTTAGCCAACTGTAGTTGGCAACCCTCCAAGCATTATGGAGCATGGAAAAGATATTAGAAAGCTATCGGCAGGGGAGAGCTCGCATTCTTTAAAGTGGATAAAGAGACCAATTCCAGAAGTCATAAATACATGCAACTGGCATTAATTGTCACCAAAATTCTAAAAGAAATTATTGAAGGGCTGCTTTATGAGCCCTTGGAGAACCAGGATGGAGCAAGGATTCATGAAGAGAGCAGAACAAAAATAAGTTACTATGTGGTTGGACAGGGTTGCTGGGCTGGCCAAAGAGGAATGTTGAGTGTAACAGATTTCAGCAAACGTTCATAGGGTATATTTAAGGATGACGAAATGATGACCGTATGATAAAATGAGTACGTGGAGTATGGTCTGAACACCTGTTTTGGAAGAAGGTTACTTATGCTTAATATGTCAGTGTTAACCTGGAGGCTGTTGCTTCATGGTAGACTGTAGAGATCAGCCAAACATCAATGGAATGCCAAAGAAATGATTATCATATTTCCTTAGGACACAATGAAGAGAAGGATAGTGAAACCCCTCAGTATCATTGTTGCTGCCTACTTATCTGTCCGACTCTTGGATTTCCAGGAAAAGTCAAAGACCTCATAGATCATTGTGTCTCTGTCTCCCTGGACAGCTTGGGATAGAACTATCTTCTGGTCCCATCCATCTCCTTAATCTCCTTCTCTTCAAATCTACCACCCTGAGAATTCTGTCAACGAGGGAAACAAGTTCTAGCTTCCATTTTAAGATTCTCATTCTTTTTAATGAGATCTGCCTTATTAGAAGGGGATTAGTATGGGACTTGTGGTTTAAAAAAATTCCTTCCAAAAATTAAGGTATTCATTTTTGTGGTCATTTATAGCCAGTCCTAGGAAGTTGCTTAGGACTAAGAGGTAACTCATCTAAGGTCATGTAGCCAGTAGGCATTGAAGCAACATTTGAACCCAAGACCTCCAGGATCTAAGGACACTATTCATTATACCTTCTCTTTGTTGGTGAAAATAAAGTAAAAGTTATATCAATATTGCCCAAAGGCTTCTGACATTTTCACTATAAGGAGTTATTATCCTCTTGAAACTGTACCTCCACGTGTCCACATATTTTAAAGCAAACCCAGTGGAATACACATTTGAGATCAACTACATATATTCAGTTAAAGAGATGTGTAGGATTTTTTTTTTCAAAATGAGAAAACAACCAGAGAAAAGGTTGCAAAAGTTCACTTGATACAGCAAAAAGCTAAGCAAAATGTTCAAAAGAATTGACATAATAACCTAATGAGTGGATAAAAGCATCTGCATTCAGTAATATCTGGATATGATGGAATAATGAGCAAGAGTTAACAAAGGTGAAACTCAATAAGAATAAACGTAAAGACCTTCATGCATATTGAAAAACCAAATGGAGCCAGTGTAGGATGAGAGAGAATAGACTTCTTTGGAGTATGTGCAAATTGAAAACAAACTTGGGGCAGCTATGTGGCTCAGTGTCAGACCTGGAAATGGGAAGTCCTGGGTTCAAATTTGACCTCAGATATTTGATAGCCATGTGACCCTGGGCTAGTCATTGTTTCACTCTCACTGATCTTTTGCCTTAGAACCAGTAAATAGTATTGATTGACAGAAAGTAAGGCTTTTAAAAAAAAATACACTCAAACAAATTTAAAGCTACAGAGTTGCTCTTGGTACTGATGGGCTAAGGTACTTCCCCAGGGTCATGTAACTAGTATAAGAGGGAGAACATGAATCTTATCATAATAGAAACATCACATCCCAAATAAAATAATACTAGGCACGAGATTATGAACTCTTCTGAGGACCACATTTTAATAGGGATAAGGATAAATCAAAGTTTATCAAGGAGGAGGTAACTATTGCTGTAAGGAAGCATTCCAAACATAAAAGCAAGAAGCCAGGTGTATTAGGCCAAAAGTTAAAAACAAAACAAATCAATAATAGGAGACTGAAAAATGGAAAGTTTTTTTTTCTTTGAAGTCAGAGGATCTGATTTTGAATCTTTTTTTTTTTTCCCTGATGTGATTTTGGGAAAAATACTTTCCTCAGTTTCTTCATTTGGAAACGAGGGGGTAGACTGGATGTCCTTTGAAACCCTTTCCATCTCTGGTTCTATGATCCTTTGTCTGAGAAGCTATTATAAAATTCTTGATTAGTTCTCCTGTGAAAGAGGGATTATTCTTTGTTGGAATAGCTCCAGGGAACAGAGTTAAAACTAGAGGGTAGAAGCTGGGAGCAGGACTATTTTGGCTCAGTACCAGACTACCTTGGGAACGATCCCAGCCATTCAAAAATGCCATGGGCCAATGTACTTCACACTGCTTGGGAAGTGGTTAGTAATCTAGCCCTAGAGGTATCCCATCAAAGACTGGACAACCACCTTTCAGATACTTTAGGGAGGATTTCCACATGAGAAAGGAAGTTAGGCAAGAGGACCACTAAGATCCTTTTCCCCATCCAAGATTCCATGATCCTTTGTCTTGGAAGCCCTTCCCTATGTATGTCCTGTCATGCATTTTCATCACTATTAGGCAGGTAAATGAAGCCTCCAAAGACAGAAAAAAGGTTAAAATGCTGTTTTTCTTTGCAAAGCTGCCTGTGATCTGGCAAAGGTAGAAGGATTTTAAATAAATGATACCTATCCCCCTCTCTCAGTAATGACTTCTTTTCAAAAGAAGATTAGAGATGTCAAGGGACTTGCTTAAGGATGTTTCTTATGAAAAGTGACCATTTATAGCAGAAACAATCAATTAATTGCTCTCTTTCCCAAAGGCCTTTACAATCTCTCTGTTTCTATTGATGGCAAGGCATTAACCAAAAGCAATGACTGCTTAAAATGTTAGAAGAAAACCTTCCTAAAAGCATGATGGTGCTTCGTTTAATTGCCTTCACATAGCGTTAGACAGCTTTGAAAGTCTTTTGCATATATCATTTTATTTAACCCTCATGGACTACATCCTCACAACAACCTTATAAGTCACTTATTTAGTGCTAGTTCCACTTTGCTCATGAGGTAGATGATACACAGAAACACTGGATGACTAGAGCCACAGTCTTCTGAAACCCAGTTGTGGGCTGGGTCTGCCATACTGTCCAGAAATATATTCTCTATGTCCATACCTGAACCTGTTATTTTCCCAAACTTCTCTTTTTTTCTTTCTTCTGAGAATTCCACCATCATTCCAGATAGGCATCTTATGCTGCAATTCCTTATGTTCCTTCCAACCACAGAGCCAAATTTGCTAAATCCTGACATTTCTGCCTCCACATCAATCATATCTATTTTGACTTACCCAGTCACCATCCTAATTCAGCCCTCATCCACCCTCATCTGGATTATTACAGTAGCCTTCCAAGTGACTTCCTGGCTTCAAATCTTTCCTAAATCCCATTTATCCTCCATTCATTTTCCACAGTGTCTGTCCATGACAATCCCTTACTTAGTAAACTCCACTATCCCCCTAGAACCATGTATAAATCCAGTTGGTCCAACCCTGGCCCACCAAGATTTCTAGTCATACTAGATGTTATTCCTCTCTTCCTGCACTTTATGGTCCAATTAAACTGGGCTCCTTGCTATTCCTCATAGCCAACATTCATCTCACATCTCTGTTGCTTATATTCAGAAGGCAACCCCTCTTCACCTTTCCCTCTTAGACTCCCATTTCCCTTAGTACTTACTCAAGCATCACCTTCTACATGAAGCTTTTTAAATCTACCGATCTATTAGCACCTTATCCCCTATACCTCTACAATACTCTGTCATTTGCAATTTATTTTTCCTCTTTATGACTCACTGGGTTTTCACATCATACTTTAGCTGCCATCTCATTCTAGAACAGTGATGGTGAACCTTTTGGAGACCGAGTACCCAAACTGCAACCCTCATACAGCATGTGAGCTGCCCCCTTACCCCAAACAGGAGAGGGAAGAAGCACTCTCATTGGGCTGCTGGGCAGGGTGGGTGGGTGGGGAATCATGTGAGAAATGTCCTCAGGTATGGTGAAAAGAGGAAGTGACCCCTTATGGCATGTGTGCCATAGGTTCACCGACAAAGCACTAGAATTTCCCAGAGCCTAGAGTTTTCTCACTCTGGAATATCCCTTTGCCAGGCTGGCTCTATTCTCCCATTGCTGAGAGTCTTCCCTTGGTTTCTCCATTTTGATGAAGGATTCCATTCTTTTTCAAGACTCCCACTTTTTTTGCTTCCTTTTGTATACTATTTTCTCTTATTAGAATGGAAGTTCCTTGAGGGCAGGGACTTTTAATTTTTATTTGTATTTAAATTCCCAGTGCTTTGTATAAGAGGCTGACAAACAAATGCTTGGTGCCTTGTCATGACTTATCTATTTATTTTGCACATATGGAATACATAACAAAATAAATATAGTCTGTCCTAAAGATTGTAAGATCTTTGAGACCATGGATTGTCTCTTTTTTTTTTTCTTAGCAAATTTCCTGGAAGACAGTAGATGCTTGAGGGATACTTCAATAAGCAATAATCAGTATTGATATGATTCTACTTCATCTCATCCACTCCATTCTTTCTTATGTTCTTAAAAGAAATAGATGTTTCTATTTCAATTGAAATTTACTGAAGATGCAACTGTTTCCTGTTTTGAAGGAAATATTGATTTTTAGTTTCCCTGAAGGGTAAGTTTCTAGAGAATTCTTTCTTACAGACTAGGCAGAAGAAAAAGAAAATGCTAACAGGGAAGAATAAAAGTAAGGTAGAAAGAGAATATAGAAATCAAGTCCAAAACACTAAGTTGGTATTATACAGAAATAACATTAATGTAATTTGATAATTAAAATTGACTTTCTGGTAGTGCTTTAAATGTGTTATCTCACTTAATCCACATGAAAACCCTGTAAGGTAGATATTAAATCTTATTATCACTAATTTGAGGATGACAAAATCCAGTTTCAGAGAAATGAAGTGACTTTCCCATGGCCACATAACTAGCAAGCATAAGAATAAAGATCGAAACTCAGGCATCTCTTGACTCCAAATCCTTGATGTATTCTACCACACTAGGTAATTCGTTAATTAGACACATATACACCAACAACAGTAGGAATAAAAACTGCTGAAACTGAAGTCATATGGAAGTAAAATGGTGAAACTGAGGCAAGCCAGGATTCAGTTTCCCCTAAGATGAGATTGATGAAGAAAGTACTTGTTTGTGATAATACATAAAAAGTAAAGGATTTGTGAATGACCAGGTACAGAGTATCTACATTAAAGATTTACCATTTTATTTCATGAGCAGCTAGGTGGCACAGTAGATAAAATATTGAGCCTGAGCTCAGGAAGACCCAAGTTGATGTCTGACTTCAAACATTTCCCAGCTATTTGACAGTGGACAAGCCAATCCTTTAGCCTTCATCTACTGGGAGAAAGAAATGGCAGACCACTCCAGGATCTTTGCTAAGAAAACTCCATGGACAGTATTGACATTCTATAGTCCATAAGGTCATCAGGAGTTGCAAATGAGTGACTTAACAACAACAAAATAAGGAAGTTGTACTAAATAATCTCTAAGGTCTTTTCCATATCTCATTACTCTAAAATGGTGTGTAAATAAATAAAAAAATAAATCCCATCTTCTATTTCTACAACCACCAGAGTGCCTAGCAAAGTCTTGGCACATGGTATATCCTCCACAGGGGCTTGTTAAATGAGAGGATATTATTATGGATAATAAAGGTGCTCAGATTAGAGTGTTAGAGGTGCCAGGTCTGACTGTCTTGGTATTGTGTCTCCCCAACGTCACGCATGGTTACATATTTAAAACCTTGTTGATGATTTTTTCCCAGAATTTTTAGCTAACAGTAAGAACGTGTATGAACCTGAAATTGAAGCTTAAATTCTAAATTCCTGGAAAGTCCTGGAAACTCATAAGTAGATCAAGATACCGATGGGTGAGAACGTTTTAACCAGGTCCATCTGGTGCTTTCATTGACTGAACTTTTTGGCTAGGACAAAACACGGATATGTGTTTGATCAAATTTTTGCATGAGTGAATTGTGTTCTTCAAATGTTCCCCTGCAATTCTACGAGAATCCTTCTATGTGAAGGGTCTTTCTCGCAGATCCAGTCTCCTCTCATGAGCATTTACCCCACTCCACGCAGATCCGTCAGAGGCACATCCTCTTTCATCCCATCTATGAAGCATCACAACTAGATTAACTTGCTTTCACTTTCAAGAAATGAACCTGTTTTACAGAATCATTGATTCCTAATGCTCATATCTTTGTAGGGACTTTGAGGAATCAAGTTGTTCTTCCCTCTCTAGGGCAGTGTTTGCAAGACAGAAGCCTCCTAGAAGGCTGCTCATAGAATTCCTAATCAGTTTCAGACAAAACTGACTAGCTGACCGTCATAATCTTTATACTAAAAAACACAGTTATGCGAATGCTTCAATGAAAATACTGCTAGATGGATGTATATTTAGGACTTGCTAGATTGGTATACACACATATGTATGTGTGTATGTGACCTGGACAAGTCATTTAAATTCCAAGTATGCCAAAGAATTCTCTGAAATGCTCCGAAACAAAGAAAACAAGCATATATATTTTGGGAGGGGGGGACTGGACTGCGATGTTATTGATGTGGGTCATTCTCCATTTAGAAGCCCACTCCAACAAATCCACACCATTTGTTAAGTGGTTATCATATGCCAGGCATGATGCTAAGGACTAAAGAGGAGAAGAAAGTCAAAAACAATTTCTGTCTCAAAGAGCTCACATTCTAATGGAAGAGATCACAAGCAGACAACGATGTGCCTTCAAGAAATATACTGGATAAATCGGAGCTCATCTCAGGGAAAGCTGGAGAGGTAAGGTGGAACTAGGAAACGTTGATTACATAAGGGAGCATTTTTGCTGAGGCTTGGAGGAATCTCGGGAAACCAGGAGACAGAGCAGGGAGGAAAAGAATTCCAGCCATTGCGGACAATCAGTGAAAATGCCAAGAGTCTGAAACTCACCATAAAGTGTATTCTTGGGACATTGCTTCACTACGAAACTGTGGTTTGCTCATATTTTCAGAGTTAGTGTTTGTCATAGGCAGGACTTTGAATTTAGGTCTTTTTAACTCCAAGACTGGTCCTATATTCATCATTCCAATGCCCTCTCTCTATATCCATATATATGTATGCATAGTTGTTATAGAATGTTTGATACACACACATATAACATCAAAAATATAGCTACTGGGAAACATCTATGTCTTATCCAGATGTTAGGAGTTTTACAGATGAAACATCCAGATGACCAACTACTTGTTTTGATTTTCCTATCAAATGTAATCAGAAAATCCCAAGAACACTTTTATTTTCTTTAGTGCTTTAGCAAATTCTATATGGCCATGTAATACAGGCAAAGAGAGAAGTTTAAACATGGGCAAAGGGATAAATTTGGAGCTGAATAAGTATAAAGAAAAAATGCTTTTCTAAAAATACACCAAGGAAAAGAAATCAAAATGCTGACATTGTGTGATATGGTAAATGAGGTTAACATATTAAATGCCTGAAAAAATAACTACAGGAGTTATTTGCTTCAAAGAAAGCATAGCACAACAAAATTATTATTTATTAAATTTTAATTTAAATTTAATTATTAAAATTATTATTTTAATGTTTTATATTTAAAATTTTATAATATATAAATTATAAATGTTTATAATTTTATTATAATAAAAGGATTTGGGGGCACCTGGTTGGTGGTTCAGTGGATTGAGACCCAGATCTGGAGATAGGACGTCTTGGGTACAAATTTAACTTCAGATACTTCCAAGCTGCAGGACCCTGGGTAAGTCACTTAACTTCTATTACCTAGCCTTTACTACTCTTTTGCATTGGAACCAATACACAGTATTGATTCTAGGATAGAAGGCAAGAGTTTAAAAAAAATTAATAAAATAGTTTTTACCTTTTCTCTTGTTTCCTAAAATTTTTCCAAAGTGAACTTTCTCCATATTTCTTTTTATGTAAGAGATGTTTTTGAATTACCAAAACTTTGAAAACCATTTCCTTTTGATTTTTGATCTTAATTTTTATCATATTTTAGTGACCTCATGATATTTGGCCATTATTTCCCTTTAAATTTATTATCAAAATGGAAAGAGTGCCTCCTCTCCAAGCTGAGTCTCTGAGATCACGATTCAGCTTCCAGGGGTCAGTAATATGCAGGCCATCCAGTCCTAAAAAAGTGGTTTCCAGGGGAAACAAGGTCAAATCTGGAACGGCTGCTGGTATAGAGAGGCCCTCGATAAGTGCTCTGCTTAGTCAGTAAACACATATTTAGGATGATGCTTATATCTTTGACCTTCACATCCCAACTATGTTTCAGTCATTAAGACTCCATGAACACGGAAATTTATAGTCTTGGAAAGAAAATAGGTAGGCACCATGAAATATATTTTTTATGGGGGGAAAAAGGTTACTTACAACATAACCAGTTATGGGAATGCCTAGTCTCCTCCCCAGATGAAACCTACTCAAGCTGGGTCAGTGTTTTTCAATGGCCAATGCCAGGATAATACCTTTCCCTCCCTCATCTTACTTAGAGAATTTTATACTTGTTTTACACAATTTGAAATACCAAGAGGCATCCCTTGAAGAAATATCCTTTTTAATGATCTATCAGACTTTCTTTTTTTCCCCATCAGCTGTAGGTAGAGAGAGCATGAAAACCAGAGAAATATTTCATCATGTTTTCTGAAGTATGAGGAGACAATGGCATTTTTCAACTGTAGCAAGCAAATCCCCCCAAATGTGTATTTGTGTTCTTAATCCTCGATGTCCTGGATGATTTTCCACTCAATGTTTTTCATTTTCCATTGGCAAGAGAAGTTGGCACATTCCATCAGCTTTTGAAAAATTTCCATTTGTTTCCCAATACTCTATTTAATTTCATAGTTAACAGGCCTGTAAAATGGGAGTTAATGGAAAGAGGAAGAATTTGGTGTGACAATCACCTGCTCCTGGAGGATATTATCCAGCATGAGGGCCTCATTTTATCTTCTTTCTCCTTAAAGTTTTGCACTCATCAGATTACACTTCATTGATTGTTTTTTCCTTCTTAGAACTGATACCCAGTATTGGTTCCAAGGCAGAACAGTAAAGGCTAGACAGTTGGGGTTAAGTAACTTGCCCAGGGTCACATAGATAGGAAGTGCAAGAAACCAGATTTGAACCCAGGATCTCCTGACTCCAGGCCTCTATCTAGGGAGTTCCCTAGCTGGCCCTTCTCCACTGGTTGTTAAATAACTTTTAGTTTGGGTTAAATGCATTTAGTTTGAGTTAGAAGATTTTACAATCTCTCTGATGGATTATGTTAATGCTTTATTTTGAAAAAAAAATGAAGCCTACTATGATTAGCACTAAAGAATTGGAGACATTTTAATCGACTCATTGGAGGGCTGTTCTTTACAAAAACTTGGCTACTCTCTCTCTCATTTCACATCATTGCATAAAGAGCCAGTTACTATTTGCATGTAATTATTTTTAGATTAGAAAAAGAAGGCAGAGTAAATTTCCAGGCTACATTAGGATTAGGCAAATATGATCAGACTTTAAAAAAAAAAAGCAGTTTTGTGAGTGACAAACAGCATGGTAAACTTCACTTGCCATTCATGATCTTTTGGGCAAGACTGGAGATATATGATAGGAAAGAGAGAAGCTTATTCTTTCTGCACGACAGCTGATATTTGGGTCGCAAGAAATCCTAGGCGACTGGGGTAGAAATGCAGACTTGGAGCTGGGCTTAGAGAAGTGATGAGACTACAAGGGGATGCCATAGGAACTGGGGAGTTTATAGAGCATGGACAAAGGAATGGAGGCATGGACTGATCCAAATGCTCCCTTGAATGCATGGAAATGAAGGTCACAGCACTTTTTAAAACCTTGTCCCAGTTCCAGTTTTCCCACGTCAACTCCAGCACTCAAATCATTATTGTACGACATTTTTTATTTCACTTGCCGTCAATAAGTTAACCAAAATCTACATAACATGTAGAAAAGATGAGAAAAGACAAGGTAGACTTTATATCCATTTTCCAAAGGGGGAGGGGGCTTGGACTAGATAAACTTGGTGTCCCCTTGACTCTAAATCTTAATTTCTACTCATTTCAAATTCCTTCTCTATAGGGCATAGAGGAACTTATTTTCCTCATTCTACTACTTCCTTATTAATTACATCCTAAAATCTATTCGGCATCTCTTCTCTTCCTTTCTTCCTATAATCACAATGTCATTTTCTTTCTTCTCATTTCCAAAATGGAATTTTCCAAGCAAAGACAGAAGAAAGGGGTAGGATATGGGAAACCCATGGGATATATACTCAAATGGAGAAATAGGACCAATTTTCAAGTTGAAAAACCCATTTTAGTCCATTTACTTCAAGTAAATGGAAACCCTGAAACTGAATGCGCATTATTTTTACAGGCCTCCTACAGCTGTGCATTCTTTAATTTCTATTTTGAGAGCATCAGATCGGATCTCAGACTAATTAGTATGATAAACATATAATTTTCAATTGAAATATTTTTAACAAGTATTCACAGAAAGCGTCTAATCAAATTGTATTCAAATGTTATCATGCACAATGGAAAAGATCTTTTGTTTTACCATTAGCAAAATAAGCAACTGAAACATGAGTTATGAATTTCAGTGTAGTAGTTTGGCTGCTTTTGAACTTCCTGTGTTTTTTCTTTTTCTTTAAAGTGGTAGCATTAGGAACATGAAAGAAGCCCATAATTATAAAGCTGGTACATACTTTTAGCCATGAAAGGAAAATGAGAGAATATATATGTGTGTGTGTGTATATATATATATATATATATATATATATAATTTCCAATATTAAAAAGAATCTATCTCTGAGCCAGGTCCTCAACCCTTTTCATAGAAATTACAGGTTGTATAGATTAGAATACTGTATTCATGCATGGATTCTTTTGTGCTTTTGGCTTCTATTAAAAATATTTTAAAAGCTTTATGGTAATTCTTAATCACTAGTTTATCTTTTCAGAGTCTAAAGGAATCAGAAACATTACTGATAGAATTAATGACAGGAGAAACAATTGTGGGATTTTAGCTCCATTCAGACCACCCACACCTCACACACACACAAAGTATAAGAACAAAGTAGTCATTATCCCAATCAAACATTGAATATGTAGTTTTATTAGCACTTACATAAGTAATTCTTGTGGGAAAAAAAAACACTGAAATGTAATTATGAGAATTTTCCATTATACCATGCTTAACTTTTTCAAAACAATTAAAACACTGAGGATGTAGAGCTGAGGTAGTTTGATACTCGGGATATTGATAAGTATTGAGGTATTCTAAATGGGTGTATTCTTGTCAGAAAATAAGAATCTTTTCTACTCTCTTCCAGATACAAAGTTCTGAAAATTTATATATTCCTTAAGTACTTATAAGGCAATAAAATGTAAATGATGAGTGGGGGTACCATATTACCAACAAAGAATTGAAGAGGGGAAGCTCCTAAAGGATGTCATCAGCAACATACATGAGCAGGGAGGAGGGTGGAAGATGGACCCAAGGAGAGGGAAGAATAATTGAGAGACAGCCTATGTCAAGACAGCTAATGGAAGATGCCTAAGATGGACCTTTCAGAAGAGGCAGGCATGGATCAGCTGTGAGCTGTAGCATTGGAAAGGGTACCCGTGTAAGTGGAAATAGAGATCTTTCAACACAATGAAGTCAGCAGCAACTTGATGTCTGTTTCACTCTCATGTCTTTCAAAGTATGATAGCCGAATATCTTAGTTTTGATGGGTCCCAATGGTTTCTCTGCATTGGGTCTGCAGTAAGACTAGTTATGCATAGATCTGCATCCTACCTCCTGAGATCTACTCCTGTCTCTCCCAAAGTGAACTGTCTCATTTATGTCTCAACCCTTTGTTGCCAGTCAGGAACAGGAGACTGTGAGGACAGGAGCAGGTCAAAGCAGAACCTCGAAGCAAGAACCTGAAATCGTTAGATTAATGTGGTCTGGAAAAAAATGTGCTAAATGGTGGTTGGCTCTGGAATGGCAGTTCTGGGGTGTGCCACAGAGGGGAGGGAATGGTGGCACTTACATGCCAGGTACTGAGTTGGGTGCTACGGACAAAAGGACAAGAAGAAAAAAAGACCCTCCTTTCTCAGAGCTTTCATTAACTAGGTAGATTGAGTGTGTAAACAGATATGTATATCAGTATTTTCTCCCTTCTCAAATTATACTAACAAATGGGGGTAAAAAGGGAAATCAGAAGAGGTTTCCTTGATACAAGTAGAAAATAAATCTCATCACAGAAGTTGGGTCCTACAACAGAATTACAGAATACCAGGGCCAGATTGGATGTTGAGCTCCACCTATTCCAATCCTTTCTCCAATTTTATAGATAAAGAAACAATGTAGTTAAAGCCCAGCAGTTAAAGTAGCTGGCCCGTGGGAACACAGTAAGGTAACGAAAGAGATGGCACTCATTGCCAGGTTTGATGATATAACTCAATACTTTTTCTTTCCTTGCCAGACCATCAAGTCAAATAGGAATAATAACTTTAAATCATAAGCTTATAGCCCAGTCAGTCAACAAATCTTGTCCATTCTCCCTTCCTAATGTTATCTGCTGCATCTTTTGCTTTCTTTCCATTCTCTTCATTGTTGGTCACTCAACTGTTTCCCAACTTCCAATTTTTCCCTTCATCAAGGTATAGTAGAAAGAGACAGATCTAAAATTGGAATCTGAGGACCTGGATTCAAATCCCTTATCCAGTCATTTGGTGTGAATAAAGCACTCAACTTCAGTGAGATCAGTTTCTTCAGATGAAAAATGACCTAACTTCTAAGGTCCTTTTGAGATATAAATCTATGATCTTAAACACGTTTATCAGAATAATATTTCCCTACATATCTATTTGTATGCATTACTATCCTCTTCCCTGCACAAAAGGTCTCAACAAGTATGACTCTTTGTTGTGCAAAGAAGAGTCCAAAGACCTCGAAATGACATTCAAGAACCTCCATAATTTGGCTATAACCTTCCCACCATTATTATCTTTCATTAATCCACCTTCCAGTCAAACTATTGTCTCCTGAAGATTATAAATACACTCCTGCTTTAGCCTTTGTTAGACTGGTCATCTTTTCTCTAATACCTTTCCCATATTTGTTTCTACCTTTCTTTCTTCATTGATACCTTCTCAAGAAATTCCTCCTTGACTACTACAGCTCATCACAATTTCTCACTTTCCTGAAGCCCATAATACATATTTTCTATATCATTCATTGGTTTTTAGAGTCTACTCTCTTGTATTATTTAGTATTTCATGTCTTTTTCCCATCTTAACAACTGAATTCTAAGATTATTGAGAACAAGGGCTCCAGTTTATATCTTTTCATATTCCCAGTGTCTAACATAGCTCATTTTACAAAATAAATTTCTGTTGGTATTAGCTCCACCACTGGGGGCTCTAAGCTTAGAAATAGTCTAATATTCATTAAAGTGAATAAAAAAATCTTATATCCATTCCCAAACTAATATGTTTTAGTGTTCACTGACACTTCTGTAATAGGCAGTAAATATAAGGACATAAGCCAATTTCAAAATGCAATATTTGGCTTTACACCGTCAGCTTTTATCAACAACTTTTTTTATGAGGTAAATCCCTTTTGACCTCCTGCTTTGATGAGAATTCTCATTATCCTATCACACTGAAGTGTGTGAGCTTCTTGGGTGAACATCATCTCTAGGGTTTTCTGCTTAGTATAAAAAATGAAATTAACTGCTGCTCACTACATTTCCTCTTCCATGATTTCTTTTCATAACTTTATCATTTTTCTCCATGTAGTTATGTTTCTATCTATTAATGAATAATTCTGTCCTTTTATAATTTTCTTGGCACATTACTAATTCACCACCCTGGAAATTTTTCCTTTCCACAAACAGCCGCTGCTTCCCAGGTTTAAGGGAGGAAATGATGCAAGTTTGAAAATTTCCCATTTGGTACTTTCAAGGAGGAGTTTGTAATCTATAGTACGTCCTCTATCAACTATATGCAGTTGTGCCACCTGCTCCATCTTTCAAGAATAGGATCAGAATTCTGAAATCAGCATTTACTAATTCTTGGTATAAAGGTCAGTTATATTTAAAAATAAATTTACTGAATCTGGATGCATGGATATGAAATATGCCAATAATCTGTGATTTATAGTTATGGTGTTGCCAGAGTAAAATGGAAAGATGGGCTTAGAATCAGAGAACCTGGGTTCAAATCCAGATTGCCACATCCTGCTTCATGTGACCCAGGGTAAGTCACTTAATACTCCTAGGACTAAATATCTAGATGGCCTAGTATATTCTAGCTAGAAATCCATGGCCCTATGGTTCCTAAAGCCTTTTTTACTAACACAGATATGATCTGTATAGAGTTTTTCATCTTTAGTGAGTTAGCCAGTGTAAAAATGGAGATCTGAACCCCAGACTTCAATCCCCAGAAGTCCTTGGCACTTCCCAGAATTCCCTATAATCTCACCTGAGTGCGAGAACACAATTTTTATTTAAAGGGCTCTCTGTCTCCCAAGAGTCTCTTCTTCTGCATGCATCTCTCTACCTGGCATGCAAGATGTAGAATAAGTGGTTGTGAATGGGCTATTCAGCCCTAGGCACGTGCTTTTCTTATTTTGTATTTTCTTATTTCCTTGATTTCTAATAATCTTAATAAACCTCATAAAATATAATACTTTTAGTAGAGAAACTAATTTAACTGTTACACCAGGTTCCAGGAAGCAAAGTGTAATAAAACAAAACAAAACTGTCACAAATCTACCCATTATTAGAAGTAGAATTGAAACCAGCCTTTGATGATTTCAAATCCAGCTCTCTACCTACTTATTACAACACAGGTTTCTTATGACATATGGCCCGTGTAGAAAGAAAACAGCCAAAGAAAGTAGTAGACTACATGACAATTCATTTATCACCTTCGTGGGATTTGGGGGAAAATGCAAACATTTTGGGAAAATGCTCAGAAATTGTTTCATGGCTTGATCACCACATAATGTTAGAGCAACACTAGCAACCCAATTCCTTTCTGTCCCCAAATGTTAGGCAACATCACGATAAATTAATGGGAGGAAATGGATGAGAAAAGAACAAAATGGGCCCATGGCAATAATAATAATAATAGTGATGATGATGATGATAATGATGACAGCTAGCATTTAAACAGCACTTTAGTGTTGTTAAAGCAGTGTACATGTTATCTCATTTGATCCCCCCAGTAACTCTTCTCCCCACTTTACAGATGAAGTAATTATTTTTCAGGGAAGATTGCACATGGATGAGATCCCACAATAACAACACAGTACTATTACTCAGAAACTAAATACAAGATTTAAAGCACTAATAAATATCAAAATAATAGGACATCATCAAGTCAGGAATTCATCATAACTTTTTGGATAATGAAATTCCCCTTTCCATGTAGGCCCATGTTAGTTTTACAAAGATTTGTCATTTCTTTATCAAGGATGCATAAAAGAAAAATTATTACTTAACATCAACCAGAAAATACATAGGATCATAGATACAGAACGGAAAAGAACATCAAAGACCAGCCTTATCTGAAAGATGAGGGGGCTGAGGCCAAAGGAGGTTAGGGTCACAAGTAGGGGGCATCAGATAAAGGACCACATTTCAAAAGTAGACAGAGCCTTAGAGATCAGTGAGTTTACACTCCTCATTTTACCGATAAAGAAATAAGACGTCAGTAGTTATGACGTGCAGTGGTTTTTCTATCAAGAAGCAGATGTCAAGTGGAGGCATTGGTGGGACACACCGGTTCCAAAAACAAGAAACAATTCGACCCAGGAGGCAGCAGAAAATGTAGTTTAGAGTTGATGTTCCTACCGGTAAAACCCTGGAGGCACCTGCTGCACTAGGAAATTCTTCTCCAGGTCTTGGAGAATGTCGTTCAGCATCCTGACTCTGATGGGGGCTCTCTCCTTGGGATCATTAGCAGGGCGCATCTCATCGGACTGGAACAATTCTGCACTGTCCCTCAGGCGGGAAGCCATTTCCAGCAGCTGGACCATGTGGGGTTGGTCACCTGGTGAAAGACAAACAGGCATTTCTGGGAGTTAATGCTGGCATTCCTCAAAGAGCAAAACTACTGTGTTAAAATCACTAGACAAGAAAGTCAAGGGAGCCCAACAGAGGAAAAGCACAGCCTGGAAAGAAGAGAAGCAGATGGAATGCATGAAGAATTGGCAGTGGGAGCTCACTCTGGACATGTACATGAAAAAAGCCTCAGGGCAGGATATTTATTTACATTTTGACTCTCAGGTTATGTGGAAAGACAGTCTACGAAGCCTCTGAAGTCTTCCTCTCTAAACCCAAACTTTGGTGGCCAATTTCGAATTTTCTCTTCCGGCCATGCAAATTCTCCTGATGGCAGCCATTGGCTAAGGTGCCATTCTTTTGCAATGTTCTTGCATCCTGTGAAGCCTATGCTCTTGCCCCATCTTAGTTGCCAGAGCCAGAAGGTCATGTGCAGTGCAGAAATTCCATGGCCATAAAAACAATATGTCTGGTGCCCAAGAATGAGCTTGAAATGGATTTGGGACTGTCATTCAATTATGCTAAAATGTTTGAATACTGTGCAAACATTTCTAGGAACATTTCACAAAGAAGTGTTTCTCACATAGCCCAGAGTTGTGTTTTGTTTTCTTTTTCCCCAAGTACTGGGAAAACCACATTTTTTAGTATGGGAAATAACAAAATCAAAATCTTGAAAAACATTACCATTTTGGGAGAGTTTTAATATCATTTCCCTAGGAAGGCACACCATCAGAAGAAAGCGTGGTGGTGGTATAAAGCAGGCATAAAGATGATATTCAGGAGACTGGAGAGATTCTCAGGAGGGAGAAGAGCTGGGATTTAGCCACTGATTCTAGCCTTGAGCTCGCTGACTGCAAACAGGTGGCCTTTTGCTATGCCCTTTAACCAGTTTATTATTCTCCTCTGACTTTTCACCATTATTACCTACAAATAGGGAACATCCCTGACAGCCTTACTCTCTGTTTCTTCTGCTGGGCTGAAGATGTATTGCTGTAAAAAGTAATAGAGATATTCAGACCCAGACTATTTTCTTTGGAACATCTACAGGTTGTTTTCCAGGTCCAGAATGTTCTATTTCCATATTCTACCTCAACAAACTCTCAAGGATTTATTAAGTACCTACTATGTGTCCACAGAGGAAAGAAAGCAAAAATAAAATAGTACTTGTGTTTTGTCAGAATTCCTAACTCACTTCAAAATTCAATTTTAATATCATTTCCTACATTAGAAATTTCTGGATTTGCCCAGTCTTCAGTGCCCTGATCTCACTTAAGGAAAAAGAAAGATTAATGCTTATTTTGTATTTAATTATCTGTCTTCATACTGTCTTTCCACCCTTCTTCATTTTCCCAGGACCTAGAAAGCCTTTATGTTGCCTGGATTATTTTCTTCCCATATTTCTTCCTCTTAGATATTAGTTTCTTTGAAGTTGACCTCAAGTGCTCCTCTGTAACTAGAATCTTTCCTGCCTCCGTTTCTCCTTGCCAATGCTTCCTCCATCTCTTTTATCAGTACTTTCATTTTCCTGCTATCTACTTCTCTGTAAACAAATTATATTTCTCAGTAGAATGTAAACTCCTTGAAGGAAAAGATCTTGTTTTTATATTTATATCCCTAATGAGTACCACAGTGATTTGGACCCAGTAGGCATTTCTTGCATTTGAAATAATTGCAAATGGGCCTTCATGTCACTCAGTAATTCAGATCTTTATTTTTGGTTGATTCTGAGCATGTTCCTCAATCTATCCTAAGCCAAAATCTCTCATCCTTTCTCTTTAGCTCTAACATACAAATCTCTCATCTCTGCATCAGAGATAGAAGGAGACAGAAAAAGCACTTCCCCTCCACCCTGGAAGGGATGGAAGCCTTTAGGTACTGAACAACACACATTTGGTCAGATTTGGTCAATATCTTGGTGAGTACAAGTAAACTTCTTTTTCTTTTTTAGACTTTACTATAAGGAATTGCCAGTGGATGTGGGAGGAGTATATTTAAGAATGATAGTAATGTGGAATAAAAGACATCAATTAAAATGATTTGAGGGGAAAAAATTAAGCATGGATTTTCTTTTTCTATGGTTAGCGCAGATAGTTGC
The DNA here is from genome assembly GCF_027887165.1 of Monodelphis domestica. Lineage (NCBI taxonomy): Eukaryota > Metazoa > Chordata > Mammalia > Didelphimorphia > Didelphidae > Monodelphis > Monodelphis domestica. Next base: position 38,094,676 of record NC_077234.1, on the reverse strand, counting down.
TCCCCTCATCCAAATGTGAATTATATTTCCTCCATCCATTAAATGAAGAAAAGCATAATAAAAGGGAATTTTTCCCCCAAGACATTCTCAAATGATCTCTTTAGATGTGAATTCTCAAGGAAAAGACAAATTTGGTGTTTGAAAGGTAGAAGATATCAATTTATCATAAACACTGAAAATCAACATTGACAGCATAAAAATTAATTGAGAATGCCAACCTGACTTATCCTGGCATGTTTGAAGAGGTAGTTAGAGGCATCTTTTTTTAAATGAGAAATCATCTACTTTGTTATTCATTTCAGAGGAGAATGCTGAATAATAGCATTCTTTCAAAAGGTATTTACTGAGCACCTGTCATTATCATCACTAAAAATTTATTGAGTACCATACTCTTCTTATTTTCTTTGGTAGAATCTATGTTAATATTATCATAGATTTAGAGGGGGGAAAGAATAACCAACAGAGAGAAAAAGAGAGAGAAAGGGGGAGAGAGAGACAGAGAGAGTCAAAGAGAGAGAGAGGAACACAGAGAAAGAGAGACAGAGACAGAGAGTAAGGAAAGGAGAGAGGGAGGGAGGGAGAGAGCCAGAGACAGAGAGAGTGAAAGGGGAGAGAGAGAGAGAGAGCAGTAAAGCTGTAATTCTGATATGATGTGCAGTGGCCCATTCCCAGAATAAGTAGAGTAAATATGTACATTTTACAGAGAAGGAAATTAAGGCTCAAGCACACTGTGTCTCTAGTCTGATTCCTATACCCATTTCTAGGGTGATTCTTGAAAAACAGAACAAAGAGATACAAATAGCAGTCACTGAGGAACACTGGAATTGGAAATGAAAGAGATGAAAAGAAAGCAGACACAAAACTGCTCAAGGTGCCTGTCCTTGACAGGAGAGGGTCCTAGGAAATTGGACCTTTTAGACTTTGGGGAAATTCGATCTATATCAGGCAGCTCTGGCATCTTCTGAAAAATGTGTTGACATGGACTTAGAGTAATCATTTGTCCCTAAGGAAACCTTCTGGGGACTTGTCAACTATGATTTTCTACTGCTTCTAGGTAGAGGAGATAATTCCTGGCCTTTCACAAGGTTCTCCTCAGCTCAAGGGTTGTATAACAGAAAGAGTCTCTAGGTATACAGTCCAAAGATTGGGGTTCAAATACTTGCTTTGATACTGTTTTACCTTGGGCAAGTCATGGTCATCTCTAGGCTTTGATTTTGTTTCCTGAAAAATCTGAACCTAGAGCACACTAGAGACAGTGTCATCAGTTCCCATGTTGGGAAAACCTCCTGAAAGGTCTTCAAGTAAAGGCTGGTTGACCATTTGCTTGGCAAATCACTTAACCTTCCCTCAGTTTCTTCCTCTATAACATTGGAATGATAATGGTACCTATCTCACAGAGTTGTCATGAGGATCAAATAAGAAAACACTCAGGAAGCACATCACAAACCTTAAAATGCTATATAAATGGTAGCAATAATAAAATAATAACCACAATGATAGGTGGAACCATCCTCACTGTCACCACCATCCATCTCCATCACCATCATCATCATCATCATCATTCACCTAGTTTCTCTTTAAAGCCCAGCCCATGTAGAACTCCTATAGGAGTCCTATCTTAAATCTCTCAGTAGTTAGCACCCTCCTCTCTAAAATAACTGTAATTCTTCCCACCTATTTATCTGTGTGCATATGGTTTCTGTCTAACAGGATGCAAACTCCCAGGGGATAAGCATAGTGTTCCTTTTTGTCAGAGCTCAGCACTTAGTAGGTCCTTAAAAAGCGGTTTCTTTCTCTTTTTACCTCTGATGGTTTCTGAATTCTTGTCATTCCTTTGGGAGTCTTTTTTTTTTTTAAGACCCACTCAATTTCATTTTAAATCAAGAGTGAAATATACTGGTCATACTTGAAACTAGATGTGTTTGGGGGGGATTTCTTTTTTATATCAAAAAATAGGCTCAGTCCCGAATAATATTTCACAGAGCCTATTCATCTAGAAATGAGCTTATCACAGTTTTAAAGGCGCTAACAATCGCATAACCACTGCTTAGGCTTCAATGATTCATACTGACAAGAGAATGTGTGATTTATATTCTTCCCAAATAGGGTGGTTAAAAGTGGCCTGGCAGGTGATTTGGAAAAAGGGGGGGAAGGATGCTACTTAATGTCATCTTAAAAATGCTTTGCAGAACCACTCTATAGAAGAAAAGAAATTGCCAGTGTTGTGTAGCCTGGGGGAAACAAGGGCCCTTTATTATCTTGCATTTTCTCTTCCTTCTGCTGTTCTTTTAGGTGTGAATCATAATGAATCATCTCAGTGAGGCATTTAGAGATGTTAAATAAACAATAAATACAGGTAGATAAAAGAAGCAGGATATACAAAGCAGCTAATCCTTAAGCTACTGGAAAAATGGTGGTTTGGCATAGCATCATCTAAGGGCCTGTTCTACCCAAAAGACTGAATAAAGAAGAAGCAAAATGGCTCCACACAGAGGCTTTCAGAGTGACCAGTTGGTTTTTAAATGAGACGAGATGATGATTCCCAACTTCAGAGGATGGCATGTCCTCTTGACAGTGATGCCGAGATCATGGGAGCTGTACCATAAGGTCTCTAGTCTCCCTCTCTCTTTTTCTCACATCTCTCTGACATTATCCTTTACTGTTTCCTCCCCTTTTCTAGGATCTAACAAATAAGGATCCTATGCCTTGCCAAGGATAACTTTTCTATATACATCCTTCTTTCCTCCCATCTTCTCCAGCATATCATCCCAGGCCCTCTCTAATGTTCAAACTCTCCTTATTCATCAGTTCATTCTATATAAACACACCCAATCTGTCCTTCAACCTTAAAAATACAGTGATTGAAAAATAGGAAAAAATTATACATATAAAAATATGTATTTATAGCAGTTTTGAGGTGGCAAAAACTGGAGTTTAAGGGGATGCCTATCAGAAGGAGAATGGCTAAATAAATTGTGGTATATGAATGTGATGGAAACCAGTCTGACTACTGCTAAACTGTTTTGACAAATGAGAAAATAAAAGCTGATAGAAATGAATGGATTTACCCAAGGACACACAGCAGCTCAGAAGAGGAGTCAAGACTAGAACTTGGTTTACTGGACTCATACTGGGCAACTTCTGCTGCTGTGCACAATAGGATAGACCCAGTGAGAGCAGAGTTAGATGAAGGTGGGGAATGGCACAGGATCTCAGACAGAGCCTCCTTCCCCATCCTATTTCCAGGCTGATACTCTGTTGTCCTTGTCTTTAATCTGGGTCCTAGGATCAAGGACCAAGATCAATGGGGAATACCCTAACTCTAAACAGGGAGTCCAAAGAGGAAGGATGAGGAAATTGAGACAAAAACTTAGAGCCAGTCTGGGGGTAATCCCAGAATAAAAAAAAAATGTAGCCTCTTCTTGAGAGGCCTCATCAGGGTCCTAGACTAATCTCCATTTCTGAGTAAGAGAAGAAGGGCAAGGATGTGCTAAAAGAAGCCATATATCCAGTGCACTGCCAAATCTTTCCATGTTTATCTTGACTACATTTTTCCTGTACGTTTCCTCTCCATTCATAAAACAGTCTTCCAAGATCAGTCCCTCAGTCTCATTCTTGACTTGGACTATAATAAATGCTTTTATCTGATCTTTCTGCCTTTCTCCCTTCAAATCCAAGTCCATCCTCCATTCAGCTCAAAAATGATTTTCATTTTCAAAAAGTCCTCTGTTTCTATATTTCTTTCAAACAGAAATATGTCCTCTGAAGGCATATGCGATCAGTTTTTTAATATCTGTGATCAATTCAAAGATCAACTATGATTACAGAGGACAGAAGGATACTAGTCATTTCCTGTCAGAAAAAATAATAGTAATAAGAAGAGTGAAACAAGGTTTTGGAAATGTTTAATATGGGAATTTGTTTTGCTTGACTGTGCATATGTATTTTTTACAAGATCTTTTTTTTTTGAGTGGGTAGGGGAGAGTTTGGAAATGATTAAAAATTAGTGCTAGATTATTTTTAAAAATAATTTTAAAAAAGAGAAAAAGAAAAAAAAATTGGAAATCTGATGTTTTCACTATCACACAAAGAACAACATGCCTCCCTGTTATGTCCAGGATATCACATAGATTCCTATAATTTGGCATTTTAAGCTCTTCATTACTTGAGTCATTACTCACATTGCAGCCTTCTTCCACTTTCCCTCCCTCCATATACTCCATGATCTGTCTATACTGGCCAGCTTGCAGATCAATCTTCTTTCATCATGTCTCTGCCCTGGTGGTCCTTTATGTCAACAATGCTCTGTCCCTCACCCCTTCCTATTAAATCCCTTAGAATCCCTGAAGACTCAGCTCAGATCCCACCCACTGCAGAAGATCTTTCCCATTTCCATCTCCTTTCCCCATTGCTAGAGCCATCTCTTTGTGGTTATTTTCCATCTACTTTCTGGATGCATGTCTTGCATATACATAGTTACTGACATTATTTTCCCCATCAGAATGCTGTTCCATGAGAGGAGTTTTTATTTTTTCTGTTCTTAGTATACCCAAGCACTTAGTACCCTATCTGGAATATAGTTTTTAATAAATACCTATTGAGAGGGAGAGGGGGAGGGAAGAGAAAAACAGAGAGACAGAGACAGAAATAGACAGAGAGGAAGAGAGGGGGGAGAGAGAGAGAGAGAGAGAAAAAGAGAGACACACAGAGAGAGACAGACAGAGAGAGACAGAGAAACAGAGAGACAGAGAGAGACAGAGAGAGAGAGGGAGAGAGGGAGAGAGAGAGACTGTGTGTGAGAGAGAACAAGGTGGAAAAAAACAGCAAGCTGAATCAAGCAGTTGAGAAAGAGATAAAGGTGCTATAGAGCTGTTGATCACTTCCCATTATATTAAAGTAATTGTTCCTGCAAAAGACCTTCCCTTTGATTACACAGTTAATAAACATTTATTTAGCACTTGAAATGTTCCAGAAACTGCTAACCTCTGTAAACCTCAAAATTTCTCAGACTTATGAATGTTAGGGGTTTCCCCCAATGGGGAATCTTCTACTTAAAAAAAATTCCCTAGCAGATGGTGAGAACTCTACTTGAGTGTGGGGGCTCCTAGCTATGGGAGTGTCCCTACTCTACCCTACTTAAGACTGCTTTAGGACAGAAAACTGCTTGCTAAACAATGAAAGTACTTTGATCCATGCTTATGGAAGGGACAGGAAGTTCTCTGAGTCATGACTGTTTTAGAATTGATACAATGGGATACTAAGTACCTATAAAGGTGGGGCAACTTGTAAACTACTTAAACCTAAAAGGGTGATAACTTATTCAGAGGTTTTTTCTAATGAAATTTGTCAACACAGCAGCATTTTTTCCTGACTTACTAAAGAGATTAAAACTACTCAGCTGTGAATTCAAAATGGGTGGTCCTTTAGAAACATCTACAGTGTTGGTAGATGTAAGGACTTAGGGGAAGTGACAGAGGAAATTTTGCCCTTAAAAATAAGAGCTTGGATCTCATTCAGGGCTCTCGATTTCTGACTCTCATTCTGAAGGAGAGCTCCTTGAGGAGCTCCTCTGAGGGGCTCTGTCCCTCTGGGGTAGGAGCTCTGGAGGCTCTTGAGAGAGGCCCTTTGAAACAATCTCTGGCTGGAAGACTCTTTGAGGAAGGACGATGGCCTAGTGTCACTAGTATCCTTGTTTAGTCAGACCTTGTGGTGAGAGTTAAAAAACTGACTGATTTCTCTTTTAAGACTCAGGTCTAGGTCATATTGGCATGAGGCCCTTCATACTTATTCCTTTCTTACTCTCTCTCTCTTTCTTTGATTACTCATTGTATTGTTAATTAAAATCTCTATAAAACCCAATTGACTTGGGTATTTGAATAATTGGGAATATTTCCCTGGCGACCACCTTATATTTGATTTTAAAACCAAGACACTGTAGTGAAACATATTTTCTGCAGTCAAATTTACTCACCCTCTCTTATGTCTATCACAATTTATATCTTCCACTATTTTAATCACTACAGTTTAAGACCTCAACCATTTTAAAATCACACCTCTAAGGATACAAAGACGGTCCTTGTCTTTGAGGAGCTCACAATCAAATGGAAGAGACTACTAGAATTCAGAGAGATTGGAAAGGCTTCCCATTCCCAAAATACAGTATTGTATGGTGACAAACATTCACAATAAATTTAAAATTAGAGTAAAGGAATGGCATATGGTGAGTCTGAGTAGACTGTAGCTGACTGCAAATGACTTGTGTATGAAAAGTGATGGCAAGGCATCATCTAGAGGCATATATGTAGCCAAACCTGAAAATGGTCTGGATTTCTGTGTAATACACAGCCAACCCAACTGCTACATTGGTACCCTTGCAATATAAAAAGAATAAGAATTATACTGGAAGTGAAATCATGGAGGAACTATGCTATGCTATGCTCAGAGAGGAAATATCCATACTAATGATAATATATCAATAATATCAATGATAATAATGATAATATATCAATGATAATATAATGATAATACATCAATGTAAAAGAAAAAGCATAAAAAGAATTTCTTTTAACCATCACCATCACCACCATGACTACCACCAATACTACAACATCAATAGCAAAAACAGTTTGAGTAAGGAAATAATGGAATGCCACAGCAATCAATTTAATTTAAATAGAGAAATGGAATTCGTGACTGAGGACATAATGGGTACTGGGCCTAAGAAAATGATTAAGAAATGTGGTTGACAAGGTGATGCACCAAACTCCAGGCAAAATTTCCTATAGAACTTGGCTCAGAGGAAGTCTCTTCTTCAGCAAGTTCCTCTCTGAACCTAGTAAAGCTTGTAATTAAGGGGATCATAGGATCAGAGATTTAAACATGGGAGCAACCTTAGAGATTATCTAATCTAAGCCTTTTTTTTTTTTGCTGCAAACCAGGGTCCAAATTAGGTGAAATGACTTCACAAATGTCACTGGATGTCACAGGATGTGAACAGATGTGTAAAAATTGAATATTTTCTCAAATATGCACTGATGCACTGGACCATACCGTCAAACATCAAGTCTCAATTTAGTTCCCAAACTCTCAGGATTTGAACATTGACTGATAACATTGCAGGACTAAAGGCAAGATTTAACCTCTCATTTTCTATGAATCAATCATCTGAAGTAAAAATAGGAATTCTAGGACTTCCCTTCTAGAGATAGAGGACTAATTTATCCCTCCTTCAAAGGGCATAGCTTTTGAGAAGTTGTAGTACTGACTGAGGAAGAGAGGAAGGCCCCCTGAATTAATCCAGGTTTCTGCTTAACCATAACATGTCTACAGAAGTGGGCTAAAGATGATTAAAAGCCATAATTTTGTGGGGTGGGAATGTGGTAGCTGAGAACTCTTTCTAAACCTAAAAAGTAAAATTTCAATTCAAATTAGTACATGGCAATTCCTTGTTTCTGGCCCAGGGTCTCCTGATTCTTTTTTATTCTCTTTTTATGAGGGAAGAAAGGGAGTTTATGGAACTGAGAAAGGAAACAAAAGCAGGACTGGGTAGATCTGAATCTGCTGTGACTTTTAAAATAGAGACAGGCTTCAAAATCTGAAACTGTAAACCTAACAGGGCATGGAATTATCACCTTCAAAGTAATTTTCATTTCTCTAAAATTAAGTGATTGACACTAATGAATTATCAGAGCTAATGGGGAAAAAAGGTAGATTAAATCAACATTGTCTGTTATTCAGAGAACATGAAGAAGAGCTGCCAAGAACCATTTTCCATTTCGCAAAGAACTACAGAGGCAGCAATAAGCCACACATTTCAAAATGATGATTTCCTGCTGTGTCTGGATTGAGCTAAATAAATGCGTATATAGTCAGATCAGAGACTAAACGACTTTTATTTTTCTTGGGCATTTACTGTTTGAAGAATGTTGTTAACTAACTTCTCTGCTGACAAAGACAAATGGTTGGTATTAAATAAAAACATCACATTTATGTGACTATAAATTATATAAAACTGCTCTTTTCTAAGCAAAGGAGGGGATGGAGCTACCCCAGGAAAAGGAAACACTATAATCTTGGAGTACCAGGATGGTCAGTGGGCTTGGAATCAGAGATCCTGGGTTTGTGTCCCATGTCTGAGCAACCTTTTCAAGTTCCTTAATCCCTCTGAGATTCAACTTCCTTGTCAGAAAAATGAGAATCATTCTTGTATCATTTATTACCTGGTGCTATTGTCAGGTTCCAATCATGTAACATGTACATAGTATTCATAATCATCGATCCTTTTGAGAATGTAAAACTATTACTCTTAATCCTCTAGATTTGGCAGCAGATGGTGGCACTGATGTTGACCCTCACCTCTGTGTCCTCTCTTGGATAGAGGAGGAGCTGGATGACCTCCCATGCTCCTTCCCAGTTCTCTATCTATGGTCCCATGATTCTTCTATGGACATACAATGATGGGATAGACAGTGTGAACAATCATCATAGGCAATATGATCAGGCAGCTAAAACAAATTTCAGAAGTCAGATAATCCAATCCCTCATTTTACAGATGAGGAAACAGAGGCCAAGGAGTTTCAGCGATTTGGGCTAAGTCTCATAGGCATTAGGGGGTACAACTAGGAATTGTGCCCAGATTGTCTAATTTTAAGTCTAGTGCTCTATCCACTCTGTCATACTTTCTCTTGTTACTACTTATTATGAGGCAACAATTAAAACAATAGATCATGTCAGCCGCTCATTTTATATTACATCGTCTACCAGAAAATATGTACATTTCCATGTACATACGAACACAGAGGCCAACAAATGAGTACATCCATATTCATTCCCAAAATATATCTGTTTAGTTCTGGCTAAACACTCAAACCAAGGTCATTCCATCAAATCTAGCTCTCAAGCAATAGCCAATAAATCAACCAAAACAGATTTTTCTGTGGTAAATTATCCTTTTTCTTGGTGGTTGTGAAGATGGAGGAGAACTGGAATGATCTGCTGCCAATGTAAACCAGTACAATAAATAAATGAAATGGCCAGTTGTCAAATGGTGAAAATTACATGGTTGAAAATGCAATTGGGTTTCAGAGACTCTCATCCTTACCCTGCACGCAGTGCGGGAGAAACAGCATTTTATGGATCAGTCACAAAGCCCGTTTATCTTTAACTGTAGCCAAGAACTTAAGACTAATTATTGCTCAACTGTCATAATAAAATCAAAAGAAATATAAACAATTTATGTTTATATTAAGCGGCTAAATATTATGTTTAATTTAACACTGTGCATGCATACTGCTTGGCTAATGAAATCATCTGGGATTATTGCCTATATTCAAAATAAAATAGCTATTTGGGTTTGAGTAAGTGCATGACTGCAGCATAATACCACTTTCTCACTAAAACATCCTCTGCTGAGAAATAGGGAGATGACAAAATGACCCTTCCCTTACTGTATGTCCTGAAGGAAATCTTATGCATTATTCCTATAGGTGAAAGCATTTTTCCTACGGCAAAATTGTAATGGTAGGATTGTGTAGAAACCACTTGACATAGTAGAAGGGTCATAGTCTCATAGATCATGCAGATAGTTCTAGAAGACATCCTGGTGACCATCAAGTTTAAGTCCTTCACTTTTCAGGTGAAGAAACTGAAGTCCAGAAAAAAAAAAAAAGACCAACCCAAGGACACATAGGTATGTCACTCATAAGATGATCAGTGTGGAGTAGGAAAAGACCTCAAAGACCATCTCATCAAACCCATCATTTTTCAGATGAAGGAACTGAGCTACAGAGAGGTTGATTGATTTTTCCTAATTCTTCTGACTCCAAATTCAATTGATTTCATTTCTTTATAGTTATTTATTTCCTTATCTGTTGATTTCATTTCCTTATTCTTTGGCCTATAATTTATCTGACAGTCTTGCAGTTAAGAAAAGGAGATGAAGCTACTACAGAATACTTCTCCATCTTAGACAATTATCTCTCCTGAAAAATTTAGATATATCTTTAGCTTTATGAAGATGACTAAATGGTGGCAGCCAGAGACCCTGAGGAGTAGGAAAATCTTCTGGAGTTGTTCTGAATTCATATATAAATCAAAGAACAAGTATACAAACTTAAAAATGACACATTGCTTTGATAGGACTATATATATATGTATGTATATATATATATATATATTTTTTTTTTTTAAAGAGTAGTCTGGACATCTATCAAATTCCAAGTTTCTCCTTATCTTTCAATAGCTCATGGCTCTTTTCAAAATGGCATCTAAAATTCTTCATGCCCCACCTTGGTCACCTTCTAGAAGCAAGGAAAGGCTTCTTGCGTTGCTGAACAATGACGGAGACTACTAAATTATATTCATTGGCATACTACTATTCTTTGTTGAAAATTAGATGAAACAATTTTTTTTTAACATTTGCTCAAATTACTATAATTCTCACAAATTACCTTTAAGGCTGTTTTGAACTTCTAATGCTATATCCAGAGCATTAAAGGGCAGAACGGGATCATTGGCAATTTGCAAAATCACTTCTCCTGAGAGCTGAAAGAAAAAAGAGAAAAAAATTGCTAATGTATTCAATAATTAAGAGGGATTTTTGTGTGGGGGGATAGTCAGTATTTTGTATGATTTTATTATCAAAGTGAAAAAAATATGAAAAAGGATAAAATATTTGGAAAATTTTTATTCCAACAAGAAGAGATAACATTTCCCCCCCTCATTTTAATACTTTTTGACTCAGGGAGAAAATCACTCAATATGTTTCACATGTCTCAGGATGGTGAGAGGGAATTTAATATTTGGTGTTTCTTGAGGAAGAGATAAAGTATTAGGAAATATTTTTGCTCCATTGCATGGAGGTGAGATATTTGAACTTTTAATCAGTCACTTATCAGCTAGCTCAAGGTGTCTCATGTCAGAAGACAGGGACAAAGTGGAAATGGATAATTTAGAATGAATATTAGGCTAATGGAATCAGTGTCTTAGCATCATAGACATGCATTTCATTTTACTTAAAACATAATTGAACAGATCATACTAAGACTTCATAAACCAATCATCTCATCATTCTCACCAGACTATTAATTTTTTTAAAGAAAAGTCATCAGTACAATTGATACCACCCATAATCACATTAAGCTCAATTTTAAAAAGAAAGGTGTAGGGTGTTACTTATACAGACCATAGAATAGAATTTAGAAATAATCTAGTCTAATTCCTAATTTTTTTTCATGTAATTCTTTTTTTTTTAATTTTATAGTATTTTATTTGATCATTTCCATGCATTATTCATTAAAGACAAAGATCATTTTCTTTTCCTCCCCCCCACCCCCCGTAGCCGACGCGTGATTCCACTGGGTATCACATGTGTTCTTGATTCGAACCCATTGCCATGTTGTTAATATTTGCATTAGAGTGTTCGTTTAGAGTCTCTCCTCTGTCCCCTCAACCGCTGTAGTCAGGCAGTTGCTTTTCCTCGGTGTTTCTACTCCCACAGTTTGTCCTCTGCTTATGGATAGTGTTTTTTTCTTCTAGATCCCTGCAGGTTGTTCAGGGACATTACACCACCACTAATGGAGAAGTCCATTATGTTCGATTATACCACAGTGTATCAGTCTCTGTGTGTTCAATGTTCTCCTGGTTCTGCTCCTCTAGCTCTGAATCACTTCCTGGAGGTCGTTCCAGTCTCCATGGAACTCCTCCACTTTATTATTCCTTTTTGCACAATAATATTCCATCACCAACATCTAATTCCTAATTTTATAAATAAGGAAACTAAGGTCCAAAAATATGGAACATCTTGCTAAGAGTTTCATACATTAAGTGCCTACTACATGAGGGTTCTGGTTTTGTGCACTGGGCATAATAGAAAGTTTAGATTAGTTACGGTCTCTGACCTTACAGATCTTATAGCATCCTAGGGAAATAAGACAAAAAGTTTAATGTATAACAGCAGCTATCAAGCATGTGGCCCACAGGCCTCTCAAGTGGAACCCATAAAAGATAAAAACCTATCTGATTTAATGTGCTGATGCATTAGCTTAAAGAAATATGTAAACATGTCTATATATAATGAGTTTTCTAAGTCAACATGCAGCCCAATGGGATTCTTTTGCAAGGATTATTGACCCCTGTTTCTATTTGAGTTTGATGCCATTGATATAAATAGATACCAATTGCAAACCTTCTACAAATTTTGGGAAGGCATCTTTGAGAATTTCTCTGAGTGAAAAATTCATCACTCCTTAGGGCAGCCTGAAGAACAGCCCTTAGTACAACTATGTCCTTCCAAACCTTCTTTGTCTTTTGAAAAAGCCTTTGGCCCAGCTGTGCTTTAATAGAGGGACCATTCTCCCTTATCCCTTCCTTGAAGAAGGAAAAATTCAGATTTATTCTAGAATTGATTTTTTTTTTTACAATGAGTGCACGCTTCCTCTTGACCAGCATCTTCTGGCTAACAGACATTGCTGAGCAAGAAGGCTTTGCCTACACTTTTGATTTTGGTGACCACATGCCCAAGGGCTTAAAAATGAGATGAGTGGCAGAATATGATGTGAAGGTAAATGAAGTCTAGGAAAGTCTTCTCTACCAAGAAAAGTTTTGTTGAAGTTTTTTTAATCTTTAAAGTGAGATGTGTCAGTTCTGACAACAGCAGGGTGAGCCAGCCACCCTGTTATTTCTATCCAAAAAAAGTACCTGGCAACCAATAATGGCACATCTATAGCACCTGGCCTATTTCTAATCTCTAGACACAAATTGCTTCATATGTAAAAAGAAGGTTATTGGAAATGTCACTGAGTGAGAAAGGGAGAGGAACTCTTTTTCAGCCCCTTTCAAAGCTGGTATAGACTTTTGCAAATTCTCCCCTTGGATGAAGGGTGCCTTGGTCTAACCAGAGTACCAGAAACTTTAAAGCATTTTCACATCCTTTGATTCCCACAATACTTTGAAGTGATAGGGTACTTGTAACCATTTTAGAGATGAACTGAGAACTGAGATTGGGGCTGGTGAAGTGAGGAATGTCCTCAGCAAGTGTAAAGAGGGGGAGTGGAACAACTCCATCCCTAGTCCCTCTGGCTTTCTAGTAATGAACTCTGGTGGGTGACTGCAGGTGTGCCCATAGAGAGAGCTCTGCATGACTTTTTTGGCATATGTCCCATAGGTTCACCATCATGGGACAAGGGTAAATTTGGAATTTCACAAAGCAAGATTGTTACCTCTTTGCCTATGTTTCTTCCCTTAATTTCTCTTAATTTTCTTACTGGTATAATTTCTAGCACCATATTAAGTAGGAGTGGTAATAATACACACTCTTGCTTTATTCCAGCTCTTACTGGAAAGACCTCTAGTTTATTTCCATTAAAAATAATGCTGGCTCTTGGTTTCAGAAAGATACTTCTTATCACATTAAGGAAAGGTCCTTTTATTTCTATGCTTTTTTAGTGTTTTTAAGATAAATTAATTGTAATTTGCCCAAAGCTATTTCTGTACTTATTAAGATAATCATAAGATTTGGGCTATTTTTCTTAATTTATACTCTACTGTGTTTATAGTTTTCCTAATAGTGTAATAACTCTGCATTCCTGATATAACTCCAATATGGTCACAATTTTTTTTAATGTTTCTGAAGCCTCTTTGCTAATATTTAATTTAAAATGTTTGTCTTGACACTAAATAGGAATCAGTTAAAGTTCTTTATGTATCTATCTAAATGCTATTTACCCCAATAAAATATAAGTCCCTTGTGGGAAATAGGTATTTTGTTTTTTCTTTGTATATACAGCTTGGTATAGTGGATAGAATGTTGGACCTGGAATCAGGAAGGCCTGATGAATTGCTACTATTATTATTATTATTATTGTTATATTATTATATAAACATTATATATAAATATATTATATATTAAATATAGTCTTAGATACTTACTAGCTATGTAATCCTGGGCAAATCCTTTAAGAGCTACTAAGAGTTTTAGTATAGAGATATACCTTCTGTTTTTACCTCAAATATCACTAGATTCTCTGAGATAGGCAACTTACCCACCTTTATGCAGGATATCACAGACAAAGTATAGCTGTGTTTCTATTCCAGACACCAAGACTTCTAATGCTGGAATGTCACCTACACTCCCTTGTTTGTCCCACTCCCCACTTTCCTTTCTATATCCTGTAGTCTTTGTTCCTTTAAGGTATAAAAACCTTGGACACCTTTTCCTCAGGGAAGAAGATTTCACCTGCACTGGCCTCCCAGCCATTCAATTAATAAAATCTTCTATTTTTAAAGCTTAGTTGGACCCTGGTAATTCTTTAAGAGGATACCCTCCTGAACCAGATAATATCAAGCTCTCCCAGCCCACAACACATCTAATGCTTGTTTAATCTGGGTAATAGTCTTAATTCACTTGATTTTTCTTGTATGGCTAGAGTAGCCAAACTCATTGGAGTTGTAAGAATTAAATTAATGTCTCTACCCAGATTTTTATTTTATTTCATAAAGTTTATTAGAAAGGGTAGACAAAGGGGCAGCTGGGTAACTCAGTGGATTGAGAGTCAGGCCTAGAGATGGGAGGTCCTAGGTTCAAATCTGTCCTCAGACACTTCCCAGCTGTGTGACCCTGGGCAAGTCACCCCATTGAACCCCATTGCCTAGCCCTTACCACTCTTCTGCCTTGGAGCCAATACATTGGCTCCAAGAAGGAAGGTAAGGTTTTTGTTTTTTTTTTAAGGGTAGACAATCATCATCTCATCATTCCTCTAAGTAACCTGACTATGAGTTGCCTAGCCTGCCAGTCCCTCTTTCCCCCTTACCTGCCTGCTCTTTTCCCTCATTTGTTCGAAGCCAAAAGCCCCAAAAGGATCTGCCCCTTCACTTTTACTGACGCAAAACCTGGCATAACTGTGTTATGTGAGGAATGTTGACAGACAGGTCAGGCTACTCAGGAGGGGGAGGGAATGAACTTCTTTGACACAGAGTAAAAGTAGGATTAAGTGTGGGGGAGGAAGGTCTATGTGTGACCCGCGTGTGCTAGCAAGTGACAAATCATAAAACAACTGACTGACCCTCTGGGCTGTCCAAAAGCCAAGTTTAACCCACTATTGGTACATGTGAGACACAGGAAGTGATGTAAAGAACTGCCTTTATATTTTGCATCACTTCCTGTGAGAAGGATTTGGCAGTGGAAGTTGACTGTGGAGGAGCTTGAGTGTGAGACCTCATACTGCTTCCCTTAGATAATAACATGGTGAGTGCAAGGCAGACTCCCCTTTCCTTAGCTTTTTTGGAGGCAACAGCCTCTAGAAAGGCCCATCTCTTGGGACTCCCTTTCCCTTGGCGTTCTGGAGTCACTAGCCTCTGGAGAGATCCCTTGGCTAACTCCTGTTGGGTTCAAACCAGGCTGGGGCAGCTATCCTTCCCTTTTTCCTCTCTCTCTTTCTCATTCTTAATTTCTTCCTTCTATTGTAAATAAACCACCACATATTTCCATTCTGACTTGAGTATTTAATTGAGATTTAGAATTTAAATTCCTGGTGACCAACAAAATATATATATATTAGTCCAATCATAATTTTAACCCTAACAAAGTATAGATCTCATCCAGGAGGCCCTGAAATGCTTTAGGGTTTTATATATTCAGTTCAATATTAACTACCAACAAGAACATTGGAAAGACCTTAGTATTCCCAGGAAATTCTTCTAGGACTTGGATTTTGCACTGAATTTCCTCCATGAGAGTGCAAACACTTTTGGTGAGCATGTGTCTCCTTGTTTTAAGTCTTGCCTGAAGTTATTATCAGGATATCGATAAATAGTTATGTTCTGTTGTTACATCTTCCCAAGAATATTGAATGATCTTGATACTGTAATATAGGCCAGTAAGGGAAGTTACTCCCTCCTACTCTGGTGAATTAGAGGGAGAGAAAGGGTTGAGAAAATGAGAAGGGAGAAGAGTTTGATCTTCCCCTTTCTTCCCCTTGGTGAAGGTCACCTGAGTTTGTCTCTCTGAGAGACAGAATATGTCTCCTCAGAGAATGGGGTTAGGAGGTAAATGTTAAGGACTGGAGGAGAGGGCTTTAGAGAAATGGCTCACTGTCTCCCTTCTTGATCTTAGCTGTTGTTGAGAGGCAGGATAGATCTTCTTGCCTCTGAATCCTCCTAATACCCCAACTACCACTTTCTCTTTGAGATCTGGGTTCACTCTTCAATCTTAGTCTTGACCTAATCCTCCTCTTTGGGGAGAAGTATGATTCTCCCCAAATCTTCAGTCCCCTTCTTTGGTGTCAGAAAGTAGACAGACCTGATCTAATAGTAACACTTTCATCATTCAGGGAAGGGAAAAATGAAAGTTTGGGTAAGGAAAGTGGTTAGCAGGAATCCCTAAAAACTGTCAGACTGACCTCCCCCCCTCAAATCTAAAGTGGTCCAGGCTCTCAGCCTCAACCCCCTTTCTGGTCAGCTGCTGATTGTCTTTACTCTTGTGCTACTGTGGTCAAATTGCTGGGATTCAGGACAAGTTGGGGAGAGAGAGATGGAGAAAATCCTTGGAGAGAATCTTCTCAGTAGATAGCTTTTTTTCAAAGTCCAATCAATAATAGTTGAGTTGAGCAAGAATTCAGGGGTTCACTAGGAAGCTGGCAATGCCCAGGAAGGATCTCCAGCCACTGAGATCCTCAAGTCAGGCTCTCAGCTAAAGGAATCAGAACTGAAGTGGCAGTTTTTGAGTTCTCTTCAGCCTCTGTTCTCTTTGGAATCCTAGGTCTCTTCCTTTCTGCCACTCCCCCACGTGGGCTGCTTCTTTCTTATTGGATCTAATTTCTCTCTTTTGCCATTTCTTTTTTTCTTTTTTTGCATATTCCTCTTTCACAGATTCCCCTTTTTTATCTTACACAGAATTGTCACCTTGACAGCCAGACAATTTACTTAGTGTTGTTTCTGCAGTCTTGTATTTCTATCTATCTATATTCCCCCTCCCTCAAATAAGAAAACTACCTTTCCTTGGCTATATCTACTCTCATATTATTTTAACTACCTATGACTATGCTAAGAAGTGGTTTTGGGAAAATATTCAGGGTAGATATGTTTTTGTTACAAGGGTTGATACAATTCAATAATGTATTTGGACTAACAATATCCAATAACAATATAAAACAATGTTAATTTAACTGTTTGGTAACAATATAATAATATAATAATAATGCTCTATAGCTATGGTAACATTTTCCTTAACTCCTTATGTTATTTTTTGTTTTCATAACTTCTCTAGAGTAAGGATGATATTAGAAAATAAGTATTGTTTTATTAGGTTAGGGACAAGAAGTAAAGTTGCTACTTGAGAAAGGAGTGGAGTTTGATGAAGAGCTGAGAGAGAGGGTTAATTTCAATTGCTGACAGTTCTAACAGTTTTTCTGTGTCAATTAGTCTCTGGCAGTTGGCAGAGACATACATGCAGAGACTCTCTCTCAGGGCTGAAGGAGGTAACATTTTTG
This sequence comes from Monodelphis domestica, assembly GCF_027887165.1. Lineage (NCBI taxonomy): Eukaryota > Metazoa > Chordata > Mammalia > Didelphimorphia > Didelphidae > Monodelphis > Monodelphis domestica. Next base: position 38,077,193 of record NC_077234.1, on the reverse strand, counting down.
GCTCTCTTTCTGTGTGAGGAAAATATCTGAAGGAGCTCAGTGTATTCCTTTCCCAACTTGGGAAACACTATTGTCATTTTATAGATTGATTAAACTCTGAGAAGACCAAAGAAAGATCTGGTCTTTGGTTGGGACTCTGTTAAGACTCAGAGTCCTAACTTGATTCTTGTTGAGACTCGATCAGCTAGCCTTTGCTATTTTATAATTTGAAGGCGAAGTTAAGAATTATAAGGATAATAGTGGTAGTTTTTATTTAGATAGTATAAATTTGGGTTAGTCAGATCAGGGAGGATTGAAACACAGGAGAAGCAGTTCCTTGTGGAACCAGGGAGTTTATTTGGGTGGATTTAGAATCCCTTAGAATTAGAAATCTTTCTTTATCCTTATATATTTCAATAAATATTTTATTTTTATAATAAGAGTCTCTACTATTCTTGGCCCTGAAGGGAAGTTCACATTTGAGCTTCACTTTATCACCGAGGATACTTTTGATAAACTGTTTAGTTTTGATAAATATTTTGTTTTTATAACTCATCATAATTTATTTTTATACTAGCTATTACAAATTATTTAATATTTTAAGATATTTAAGTTTCTTACATTGTTATCCTGTCCTTTCCCTGTCACTGGCTCCCTAAACTTTGAACTTCCCTTTCCAGCCTTAGCTATTCTCTCCCTGATAGAAGTTATGTTAAGATTGTTAGTTTAATTCCTACCCCCCCGCCACCATGTTAGTATTTTAGTGCTCTAAGATTTATATTATGTTCATGTATGTTTCTGTACAACCATTATATATGTTACACACACATACGTGCAAAGATCACATGCTTGGCATACTCTTATTGCATATGTAGATATCCCTGAAGCGACCCCAAATCTCTTTATTTTTGTCTAACAAGGCCAGAGTGCCATAATGTCCTTTGGAATGTATGAATGTATTGGAATTTATTGCAGAGATGGTAATACAATGTCCTGGGCAAAATGGGTTTCCCGCCTTCTGTTATCCAGATCTCATTCACTAATTTTGTTCCCAATTGTTGTTTCCATGACTGAACCTCTCCTTCATTGTAAGCCTGTGTGATATCTTGCTTTTCAACTAGAGAAAAGTTTAGCACATGTATGGGACCAAATCTGGCTGCAAATGTTGCTGTTAGGTCAGCCCTGTTATTCCCCTGGGATATCTTATCTTTGCCAAAGGAGTAAGCCTTGCAGTGGATTAGAGCTACTTCTTTTAGCAACAGAGCTGCATTTAAGAATTGTGATATAAGTTTCCCATAAGCTATGTGTTTCCCAGCCAATGTAACGAACTCTCTATTCTTCCATACATCCCCTGACCCATGAAGAACCAAAAATGCATACTTCGAGTCACAATAGATGTTCAATCTTTTGTCTTTCCCTAAGATGAGAGCCATGATCAGAGCTTTTAGTTCTGCTCCCTGCGCGCTGACATGGCTAGGCAGAGAGGCATGCCAGAGTGTGTCAGTTTGGGTAACTACAGATGCTCCAGTGAATCTTGTACCTTGGCGTGTGTACAAAGATCCATTGGAAAAGAACTCCAGTTCAGGATTTATGGGTGGAGTATCTTTCAGATGGTGTCTGGATTTCTGCACTAAATCTATCGTTTGTATACAGTCATGCAGTGGCTCTCCTTCAAGTGGTAACTCAAGGATAAGAGTGGCTGAATTTAATGGTGCACAGTGGTTTAGGGACAGGTTGTCATTGCCTAGCAAGATGACTTCATACTGGGATAATCTGGCAGATGTAAATGCTTGCATGTTACCCCTTTTTAGTATTTTCTCTATTTGATGAGCAGAGTACACATGCAATCTGCATCCCAGCACTGGGTCGCTGGTTTTTTTCACCATTAGAGTGGCAGCTGCTGTACATCTCAGGCAATGAACCATTCCTCGAGCTACTTTCTGCCCCTCTCCCATGTGGGCTGTTTCTTGCTTCACTGGATCTAATTTCTCTCTTTTGCCATTTCTTCTTTTTGCATATTCCTCTCTCTTACAATACATTGATGGGAGATACCTTGTAAAAGTACCTTCAACAGAGGCATTTCATTGTAGTTAAAACAAATGTTTCCCCTCTTTTTCCTAAGCAACAGTAAGCCTATTGGGATCTAATATCAGGGTAATCTTTCAATTAATTGTGAGATGGAAAGGATGTGGTCTACTGTTGAAAGCCTATTTGCTTTCTGCTAATATTCTCATTAAGAATGTCTTCTGTTCTTGTATAGTGACTATCATTAAGATTCTGACTAGGTAGGAAAGTAAGTATATAGGATATGACAGTTATTCTCTTCTGCTCCACTTCCCTGCAGTGTTACTAAAGCATGAAGCAAACTTTTTCTACACTTTATCTTTCCCTCTGTAAAATTTGTTAATATCCAATAACTCCAAGTATTATATTTTATAAAGTTTATTAGTAATCACTTGAAGTAGGAGAAATAAGAGCACAAAAGTGAAAGCTATGTGAATAAAATTCTCCTGCCTGGCAATCACCCAACCGCCACAGCCGTGTTTCTGGGAGAAGAGCCAGAGGGCGGAGCTACACAAAACTTATATCTTCCCTATGTTAGTACGTTATGTAGATAGGTAAATGGGATGCTGGGAGAGCGAGTCCTGGGGAGCAAAATTCTAATTACACACCTCTTTCAGATGCATTGTATATTGGTCCCTCAGGGCCCTACATCTGTATTCCTTCCACCATGGATCACCTCTGTATATCCCCATTTTGGTTCTTTTTAATTTCATTTCTATATTCTCCTCTACTTCAGAACTGTGATGTTGGTCTATGAATGAACTGAGTCACTCTCCTTGAAAGAGAAATCAGTTGGCTAAAATAGTTTTGACAAGTCTTTTGCATCTTTCTTCTGTTTACAGTTCTTTTATTTTCATTCTCCAATGCCCTTGGGGTGACTTTGCTTAGTTGGATATCTTGCCAATCTTTTAAAAACTGGTTTTACTCTCCACTGCTTCTCTGTGGTTTATGAGACCATACGGCTCATAATCATCCATCATCCTTGTTCATAAGATTTTGTAGAAGTTTATATTCTAACCCCGTATTACCTTTGGCAGCCATATTTCTCTGGCCAGTACGTCAAATGCTTGCTTACTATGGTGTTTTCTGGGCTCTTTTTGTCTCTTTGTCATGACAATTAATTTAAGTGGAGTCAGTTTCTGGATGAAATTTTCTTATGGTTGAAAGGAATGCTAATGATTGCAACAATAACATTTTTATCCAAAAATATAATTTGAAGGAATGGGAAAGAAGAATCAGAGAGGGAAATCATTTCAAACTTTAAAGTACAAAAAGAATAGAAAATAGAGTAGGAAAATAAATTAATAGGATTCTCTTTTCTTGTGCTTACTGACATATGTCAAGATGCTTTTTACTGTCAATACCTTCATCTCTGATGTGTTGATGATAAAAATATGTAGGTCATTCTTCTAGATTTCAAGATGCATCAAGAGTGAGCTACAGGTTTTACTTTCCAAATACTTCTTCCTTCAATTTGACATATTTAATGAAGTGCCTGGCATATAGTGGATGCTTAATGCTTCAGTTGGGTAGCACAGTAGATAAGAGTCCTGGATCTGGAGTCAAGAAAGCATTGGTTTAAATCTGGCTTCAGACACTTACTATTCGTGTAATCCTGGACAAGTCACTTAAGTGTGGTCTGCCTCAGTTTCCTAAACTATAAAATGAGATTGTATCTTTTATTTAATAAAATATAGTTTACATATTGTAACTGTATGCTAATTCTTAGAATGGATAAAGAATTAGGTGATGATTTTTTGGCACAATTTAAAAAAAATAGCATTACATATCATCCTTCATTTCAGTGGCTTATACTCAGAAGGTGCTTAATAAAAGCTTATTGATCAACTGACTTCCCCAGCATTATCATTAAGAAGATCATTGCTGAAAAAATGCTTTTAGAGACCAGTGCCCAAACTGCACTCTCAGGCGGCATGTGCAGGAAAGGGAGGAAGAGCTCCTATTGGGCTACTGGGCAGAGGAGCAGATGATGTGAAAAATGTGCTCACGTTTTAGTGGAGAGGGAGAAGAGAGCAGTCCTCTCTGGCACACGTGCCATAGGTTCACTAACATGGCTCTAGGGTTTCTTCAACTTACCCAAGAGTCAGTCTCAAACCTTTAACAATGAGATAGTTCTTATTTTAAGTGAATTCATTTTGGCTGTTATTTTTCTTATAGCAACTATTCTCCAATCATGATAGTCACAAGTCATCACCAGTGTAAGTTAGAATAATAGTTGAATTGAAAAATAGCCAATGACAGCAGTCAATTATCACCTTGTACAGAACTTATCCTTTATGGTATATACAAAAGAAGGGATAAGGGATAATCTTTGCCCTCTGGCATACTGTCATATATTGTCACACCTCCTTGGCAAGATTGCTATGAGGATCCAGTGAGAGAGCATGTATAAAATATTCAGTTTACTTTAAAGAAATCTATTGATATTAGCTTCTAGTAGAGATAGAGAAGACTCGTGGTACCATTAGAGTCTCTTCAAGTTTCTTTGATTTCTAAGACCATAAGATTTAATCAGTAAATATCTAGTTAGGACTTAAGTATTTGTAGGTGCATTCAAGCTAGGCGGCACAGTGGATAGAGCACTGGGCCTGGAGTCAGGAAGACCTGAATTCAGATCCACCCTCAGACACTTAGCAGCTATGTTATTCTAGGCAAGTCACTTAATCCTGTTTGTTTCAGTTTCCTCATTTGTCAAATGAGCTGGAGAACTACTCCAGCATCTTTGCCAAGAAAAATGCAAATGGGGTGAAGAATTGGGATAGGACTGAAAAATGACTGAACAATAAGAGTGAATATTCTCTACCATGACTTCCTTATAATACTACCTACCCACCCTCCCCCAAGTAGACCATTCTCCTTAATAATTTCACATATACATCATACTCATTCCTGTCTCCATTACTTACAATGACCTATTCCCTCTTATCTATTGAACTCAAGCTCATTTTTCAAGGCTAACTTTCTCAATGAAGTCTTCTTGAATACTCCAAGACCAAACAATCCTTCCCTTCTCTGAAGCACTAATGTGATTATCCTGTAGTGATCTTGTGATTTACCTTTATCTGATCTGATAGTTTCATATCTAATTTCAGAAGGACTTTTAAAAAATCAAAAGCAAAACTTGCATCTATAATTTCAGTGGATAGGAAATTCCCTCTTCCAAGGCAGAGCAGTCATTCTTTTCTAAGTCAGTCTTGGAGTGTTGGCTGGGCCCTGAGACATGTGTCTGAGTCTGGACTTACAGCTCGGGTCTTTTTGACTCAGAGGTCAGCTTTCTCTATTTCCTATGCCACACCAGCTCTCCTATGATCACAATATCATAGGAATACAGGCTTAGATCTTGATGCAGTGGATTAAAGCACTGGAAGTCCAGAAGACCCGAGTTCTAATCCTCCCTTAGACACTGGTTTGTGTCTACTGGTTTTCCTTATTTCTTTAAGTACCAATTAAAATCTCCTTTTCTACAGGAATCTTTCCACAATCTCTCTTAATTATATTGCTTTTCCTCTCTTCTTTAATTTTTGTTTTTTGTGTTTATAGCTTATTCCTACATATTTATTTGCTTGTCTATTCCATTACCTTATAAGCTCCTTGAGGAAAGGGACTACTTTGAGCTCCTTTTGAATCCCAAGTGCTTAACACAAGTACCTGGTGTCAAAGTGGAATCTAGAAGCCCCCAAACCTATAGCCTAGTAAGATTGCAAGACCCCAGTTTACTTAGCTTAAAGGTGAAAGCTCCAGGTTTGACCTAGTCACTAGAGAGTTCTCCTAGAGGGAAAGTCCTACTTCACTGGTCTCAGAGTAACAATAGACTTTAAGGTAGTTTGGGCGGAAATAGCTAATCCCATCAGATGTTAAGTATTTCTTTTGTCCCAATGGTTTCTCCCCTTAGGCCAAAGTCCTTTATCAAGATGGCCTGGCCTTTGGCTGGGTCTTTCCCTTTTGCATCCATTTGTAAAGCATCAGCCCCTCACTATTATTCCTGTCTGGGACTCCCCATTTTCCTTTGTTACCATTATAAAGTCAATCAACTATCCCTATTATCCTTAGTCCCCATGTTCCCCTAGAAAGGCATTTAAACTTGCCCACTCTAATGGCTGCTTGGAATTATCTAATCTTGTGTAGTTGCCTTTTCCAGGGGGCAGGGACTAGAACAACCAGAATTCAATCCTAGATGTGTGGCATGTAGCTCTGCGTAAAGGCCTAATTCAGCCCTGTACCTCTTTCCTTAATTAAAGAGTGGTTTTTCTGACTATATATATAGTTCTGTGTTGTTGTTTTTTTTCCAGTCAACACTGGCACATAGTAGGCACTTAATAAATGTTTATTGACTGACTGACCCTTTTTATTGACTGACTGATCCTCACTGTCCTGTGTGTCTTCAGAAGACAGTGATGTGTCCTTTTTTGGTATGTTTTCAAAGGAAATACTAGGAAAGGATGCATGTAGTTTACTAAAAGAATTTCTGTTTTTTTTTTTTCCCCAAAAGCCTTGGTGTAGAAAGAGTATCTGCTCTTGATTTGGGGTTGCCCTTTTGCCTTGGTTAATGTGATAAAGGTGACAGACAGGAAAATGTTATAAAGGACAAATCAAGGGAACGTTCATCAGGGTCCTTGGTTTCCCACCATATGACTCAATTTGTTATGTTTTAGAGGAAAGTGTGAAAGAGGGCATGGGTAGGGAGAGAAAAGAAGGGTTTCAAATCTCATCAGCTTTTATATCCTGAGTTCAATATACAAATATTAATTTTACTTTAAAAAAAAAAACAAGCTTTTTATTAAATGCTATTGATACTAGCAATCAATGTTTGGATAGTTTGTCCAGAAAGTTTCCTTAAAGTGCTTACAAATCTCTAAGGTCTATGTAAATAAATATCAGCCATTATTGTATCTCTTCTTTCGCCTGCCCCTTGACTATAGCCACCAATGGCTGCCCAGGCATAATTGATTCAGTTCTAGAAACTGATGAAGCAGTTAAGGGCCAATTAAATAGCGATCAGGGAAATGCAAAGATGACCTGCTCTGGACAAGTGCTCTCCTCAGGTACTTAACATGGGCTTCCTAACTATCGTGAATTTATAGAAATTCATTTTGGAGTGTTTGTTAAAAGTCTTTGGAAACCATTTATCTTGGCTTATTTTGGGTTGATACAAGCTGGGAATCATCAAATCCAATAACCCCAGACTCTAAGATATCTTTAGCAATTAAAATATTTTCCACCTCTGCTCACAATTAGTAGAATTAACGAAAGAAAGATCAATGATACCTGGGAGACAGAGAGAAGGTAAAAAGCAGATTACGTTGGCCAGTGGCTTTTCCAGACGATAGCCTTTTACACAACTTCTTGCTATTTCCTAAACTTTAGAGCTTTTGAACCAGACCTGGACAATCACTTACACTGCCAGAAAAGTGGTAGTTGTTTGGTTCATTTGTTTTTGTATCCCTTATCAGCTGAAAGGGAGATAAGTGGCTAATTTAACTCCTTTTATTAAGCATGGCTCCAAACCAGATGAAATTTGGATTGAAATAATACAGTCATCATACTGATGATTCCAATTCAGAGCTTCAAAAACATACTCAAAATTTCTCTTCAATGGCTCACTTTTGCCTACTGACTAAAGTTAGAATTTCTCAAGCTGCAGTTCTCATACCTTGGTCCAACATTTCCATGTTTCTCCCTTGTTACTCACCTCTCTTTCAGGAAAACGAAACTGTTCTCTGTTTTCCCAACATGCTTTGTGTTTTTCTGCTCTTGCTATTCCCCATATAAGTCTGTTATCCAAGGACCAACCTTGATAAATACACAGTCTCATCACCAGATGGTTGACCATAGGATAACATGTTTTCCAGCCACATTGACAAAATGACTAATCCTTAGGATAGTGAAACACAATGTTTTCTGATATATCAGACCTGTCAAAATCAGAGCCATAACTAGGTATTTCTGCCTGGGGCAAATAAAGGATTCTAACATGTACCTGGGAGCAAGGGACATGAAACTTGCTCCTCCTTAAGATTAGGGTGGAAGGACATTATGTCATAGAGTGGGGCTGATATAAAGAAGGCCTAGTGACAATGATGGGGTGGAAGAGCTAGGATCAGTCCATCCCCACCATCTGTTAGCTTCCTATTGTAATTAGTGATTCTTATTAACTGTTATTCTTGCACTGTTAAAGGGTTACAAATTCTGTCAGTACCTTCTCAGTTCTGAGACCTTCAAATTCTACGTCTTGGGCCAAAAGCACAGGTTGTGCCACATTGCCTGTATCTCTGATGGTCCTGCGCATTTGGTCCATGAATTAAGCAGCCTTGATTTTCCCATTTGTCGGGTACCACATTAGGGGTGCTTTGGAGGAGGGGGAGGGAGTTGGAGGGAGATTATTTTAGCAAGCAGTAGCAGTCTGTGTTTCTTCATTGACAAGAAAGTGCCATAAAAGCTGAACGTAAACATAGAGGCAGATTTCTCCTCCATGAATACATCTAGCCAATGTAGCACCTGGACCACATCATTACTGAGAGCACATTCTGGGAGGCTTCACCTTTTCCTTCCTTCTCTGCCATACCACAGGGAAGCTGCATCCTCTAATAGGAGCACAACCAATGATTTTGTGTGTGTCTATGGATTATGAGTCACCCCACAGACCCATAAGGGGAACCTGGGATTCTAAGAGATTGTGCATTTTCAGAGAATACCCAAAGCACTTTCTCTACCAAGTGTGGTAGGAGGAATTATTCTTCAGTAAAGGACCAGACTGGGGTTCCACTGTAACCGTGGCAACATGGCTGGAGGTTGTTTATTTATAAAAGGGTAATCGTCTTGTTTATTAAATCATGTACTGGGCAAGTTAATCCAAAGGAATCAATCACAGAAAGGAAAGATTAGACCATTGATTGGAGCAGAGTGAGTAATAATGCTGAAGAGACATACATCAAGACTGCACAATGAAAGAAGACAGAGCTGTCTCCAAGTTCTCCTTTAGTCAGATGGAGTCAGAAAGTCAGGGACTTTCCATTCTCAGGACACAGCACGGAAGGACACATGGAATCAGAAGAAAGATGCTAATTCTCAAACTGCCCTCTGCTTTTTCACAAAAGAAACATGGTTTTTAATTTTAAATTCTTAAATGAAAGCATACTTTAAGAAAGGGTAAAAATGACATTTCCTCTCAACACTGAATCATTAACAGAAGCAAAATAAATCATTATGATAATATAATTGATTCCTCAACTACGCTACAAGCCAATTATCTCATCAGAAGATCAATGTAGTAGTTTTTGCTTTGAATGGGGACCAAGATGATTTCTGTCTTTGAAATAGAACTGAAAAACCAAAATAGTGAAAATTCTGACTTGGTGAAGCTATGACTCTATGTTTGAATTTGGTCCCTGAGGACTGGATTTTTTAGTTCATTGTTAAAGGGAACTCATAGATAAGGAAACATCCCCTACTGAGATAAATTGGCATTTTCTTGGCAATTTGAATAATCTTAGAAAGTTGCCGAGAGCCCTCAGAGATTGGGTGATTTGTTCAGCCATATTCCTATTAACTTTGTGAGGTTTAACTTGAACTCAGGACTTTGGTTCCAAGGCTAGCCCTCTATCTACATTGCCCCCTGTCCTAATTTTGTTCCCTATAAATCAAAATCTTACAGCTAAGTTTCAAATATTTTACAGAGAAATAATATGAAAGAAAATGATAATAAAATACTGCTGCAGTCTATTACAAATGCAATAAGCAAGTGTCAGAATGGGGGGGGGGGAAGATAGAAAGAACTAGACTGTTCCTTTGAACTACTGTTTCCCCTAAGAAGTGATCTGAATAATATTTTAAAATATATTTGACACTTACTATGTGCAATTAGATTTTTAATGCATTTTCATCTTCCGGCTATAAATGTAATAACAGTTGTTGTAGAGTATCCCATTTAGAGCTTGTCGGGAAACCTTAAAAATAATAGGATACGAGAGAAGAAGCTGGCTGCTGTGTCTTTGATGTGTGAATGTATGCATGATGAGTTTCCAGGACCAATTTTTTCTAAACTAAATTCCAATGTTCAGTTGAAGTCACCCAATATGGATATGTAAATAAGTAATTATACAGACCAAGAAGAAAGTCAGGGTCTAGTGCTCTCAAGTTGTCTGCCTTTTCCCTTATATGTTGAGGGATGCTAGTTAAAGGTCCGCCACCCCTGGATGCTAATTTATCAATGATGGATCTTAGTCTCCTTAGCAAGGAAAAGATTATTCTGGCATTCAATTAAAATTCAGCTTCAAGTTAACATGGTGATATGGTCCTATAAGTAAATCAGAACCATTTGGTTCATAGATCATCATTGCCAGCACAAGCCACAAGCAATTTTGATAGCGAATAAGTTGGATCAAAGCAGCACTACTCTCTCTCTCTCTCTCTCTCTCTCTCTCTCTCTCTCTGTCTCTCTCTCTGTCTCTCACATGCATACACACACATTCTACCTGAGACATAGCTCCTTGTTTATTTTTTAAACCAAGGCACATTTATAAGAGGAATACAAAAGATAATACCCAAGATTCACTTGACACTGGAGGCTTGAACAATCAGAAATCCTTATAACTTTCCTTTACAATTATTCTATATCTTACCTGCTGTGGGCAGGTTGATTGACTTTGTTTTAGCCATTTTACAAAGGGGAAAATTAAGCTCAGAATGATTAAACATGAGCTAGCAGTTTAAACCCTACCTAATATAGAAGAGGTGGAAATGGGTTTTCTGTGCTCTAAGCCTTCTACCAGGAATCCCATTTCCTTAGCTCCCTGGTGTCCATGCCAGATTTCCAAGTGCTACTATACTATTTTTTTTTTTTGTAGGTTTCTCTATCCCTAACCCAGTTGAAAGAAAAGAACACAAAGGTTCCATGGTGTTCCTATCCCCAGCTTATTCTCTGCTCTTCCACAAGTACAGAAGTTGCTTAGGTGATTTTAAGCATGAGAAGAGGGGAAGGTGGGGGACGGGGACAAAGAATTGAAGAGAATACATTAACAGATGAAGAAATGAAGACTTTATCATTTACAAAGATGCTTATAGCTAAATCCTTATAATTTATACTAGCTATAGGATATTTGCTGTACTCCTAGAGTTCCTTCCTAACTTTTTTTTCTTGAGATCATTTCTGGGTTCATTCCTATAGGTTGGCTAGCCAGGGCCATCTTCTCACACCTCTGGAATTGTTTTCTCTTGATTTCTTATATGATATATGAGAATCTTAGGGCTCATATGTCACCTCTGCTTGGTGTTTGTGAGATATAACACTTTGGTCCACTGCATGTGACCTGGGAAAGTTTCTTCTGTCCCCCTTCTTCCCCTATTTTTTTGAAGATTCTTTTCTACTTGAGAGGCAAAATACCCCCATTTAAAACGTCAGGCCTTGGTACTCCTTTATCTAACAGAAACTATTTGTTAACTTGTCTGACTCATTTTGCTCTCCTGAAGAAGATTCTACAAACTTTTAACTTTTCATTGGTTTGGCCTATGATAGAAAACAATTTTCTCTTCTGCAAAATAGGTATCCTAGGCTCATACGTGGGGCTATCAGACCTGTCCTTGGCCAATTGTTTATACCCATGCTCCATTCCTACTCATTTCAAGCTTTCTTCTATATGTGCTTTTGGGTGGATCTACATTTTCTCCAATTTCCCTTAATTGTCAAACATACATAAGGGCTAATAGAGACCCCAATTTTTCCTGTTTTCCTTAGAAAAGAATTACTTCCACATCTCACAGTTACTATCTATCTGGAATCCCCCCTTCTCTGGGAATGGATCCAGTTCAATAAACATGATTTCTCCACTTGCCCCTCACCCTTTTCCCTAGCTAGGAATTACTTCCACACGTCACAGTACACCATTACCAGCTAGCTCCCCTAGTCTCTTTCCCACTAGAGATATCTCTGATAAGAATCATTTGTCAACAATTACAAAAAAGGACTCATGGATACATCCCTCCTCCAAAGGGATGGTTTTACCACAAGTCAAAAAAGGAAAGAGCATAACATGGAATTGAGGTAGTATGAGCCTGGCAGATGAGAGGGATCATTTGGAAGGGCAATTATTCTCTTCCTTCACTTCATCTTCTTTACTGATAACATGCCCCCATTTACCTCATTTTAGCCTGAAGAATTAGCTTCCTGTTTGATCTCCACGTCCCCCAGTTTCCCCCTCTCTAATACTTCACTTAGCTGCCAAACGAATAGTAAAACTAATGGAGAGTCTTACCCACAGTGTCTTATAGGATCATTGGCTTAGGGTTGAAAGGGATCTTAGAGTCCATCTAGTCTAGAAGAAGTTTTTTTGTTTTATAAATGAAGAAAGGGAGACACAAGGAGTGGTCTGACTAAAGCCACATGTGTAGGAAGCCTCAGAGGTAGTGACTGAACAGCTACTATGACTTCTGAGCCAGATCCTGTCCCTTTAAGCCATGATGATAACTTGTTACTTGTGATTGTACTGTTTACTCAAGACAGGCCACCTCTGAGCTAGACCAAATCATATCTATTATAGCAATTTGTCATCCAGAGTTTGCTTGAAGTCTTCCAGTGAGAAGAAGAGAGGAATCTTAGGAGGGACTTTCCAAGGCAGTCTGCTTTACTTTGGGATTGCTGTAATTGTTTTGAGAATAAATCAACAAACAATCAAGTTATGGGGAAAGTTCAGAGACAATTAAGAATTGTGTAGGCACAAAGAGGCAGCACAGTAGGACCCACCACTTCCAAGGGGAGGTAGAAAAGAATAATGAAAGTGAAGAACATGGAGCCAAGGGACCTGAGTTTGAATCCCAGATTTATTTACTATTTGTGTGGTCTTTGGCAAGTTATTTCTTTGGGTCTCAGTTTTCTCCTAAATCAAATGAGTAAGATGGACCACATGGCTTCCAAGTTGATTTCCAGAACTAGACCTATGATTTAAAGTTAATAATCTTTGTCCTGCTTCTGTCTTATTTGACCTGGGACCAAAGGCAAGCCTTAAGCTTGGAGCCATCAGCTAAATTTCATGGCATTGTCTATACTGCATTAAAAGGCTCACTACCATCATATAGCCCTAAAAGGTGGACACTTATTCTGTCAGTGGCTGAATGCAAAGTGGCTGAATGTGTGTTATTCTATTGTTATCTTCATTTAGCTACAAAGATGGATCTATCAACCTATGACCATACTCCCTCCTCCATGAAGTGCACAACTCCACACTATCCCATTCTGTGAAACTCTTTTTCATCCAGGGTTTTTGATTTCTCTCCAGTGCCTAGGTAGTGCCTGGCACATAATTAGTACCCAATAAATGCTTGGTAGTTGTCTGACAGAATATCTATTCAAAATACCAGAGATGTTCCTTTAAATATCTGGAAGTTGCCAATCAATCAAAAAGCATTTAATAAGTGCCTACAGTGTTCCAGGGTGTGTACCCGGTAACAAGGACAAACAGATAAATGTAAAACAATCTTTTCCTTTGACTTGTTTACATTTTGTACAAAGGGAAAACATGTATAAATAGAAAAAAATACGGTGTGTAGAAATTAAATACAGAGTAATCTGTGGAGGTCTACTGATAGCTGAGGGGATTAGGAAAGGACTCAGGGAAGAAGTAATATTTAAAATGAATTCTGAGGGGGAGTAGGGATTCTAAAAAGGAAGAGTAAGGAAGTGGAGCATTCCAAGCACGTGGTACAGCTCATGCAAAGTCATGGAGATAGGAAATGGTATTCTATGTACAAAGAACAGCAAGGGGGCCAGTTTAATTGGCATGTAGAGAATGTGAGGGGGAGTAATGTATAATAAGTCGAGAAAAGGAGGATGGAGTGAGATTGTGAAGGTTTTTAAATGTCAGAGGAGTTTGTCTTTTATTTTAGTGCCTCGTGTCCCAAGGTTCAATACGTTAAAATCTTGGCATCGGTGAATGGGAGCAATTGGAAAATATCATTTATCAATAAGTAACCTTTGTCTGACGGGCATATATATGGGATGCCCTCTTAGGACACTGGAGAGCTCTTTAGGTGAGCATAAGTCTCTGGGTTTTATTCCTAACTTGATGTTAATATTCAGCAGATTGCTGAACAAAGTTATCTCTATAGTCACATCTGTCAGAGAATATTGAATTATTTTAACATATGCGTGGGAGACAACTTGCTTGAGAAGAGCCTTTAAAACTGCACTTTGTTCTCCAGAGCCTAATGCTTTTTTCCCATAATCAACAAACGACAGACACAGTGGGATCTTATATTTTCTGCGACTCTTAAATAATACAATGATGACAATATTATTAATAACATTAACAAGAGTAAGAATAATCTCAAATGGCATTCTGGGTCCTCTTGTTCCACCTTTTGCTCTTGGAAATTCTCTCAGATGGCTCAGGTTTCATTTGTCATCAAGAGATCAGAAATCAATTACTTAGGTGAAAAGCATTTCAAAAGATCAGGTGTTTTCTAGAAGGTACTTCTCTTCTTCCCTTCCCCTCCCCAAGGTACCACATGCTGTGAATCCAATTTGCATAATAATGGATAATTCTCCTAGCTCTTTCCAGCTAGGCTGTATTTTATATCCATTATCTCATTTGATCTCCTTAATAAGTCTGGGAGAGATAGCACAGACACTTTGCAGGTGAGCTAAAAGAGGCCCACACAGGTAAACTGATAAGACCAAAGTCACATAGACTCTACAAGGAAATTGGAATCATTCTACCACACTCCTTCCCTTCCCTTTCCTCAATAATATGGACAGAGGAGGTCACTGAAATTATAGTTAGAGAGTCTAGGTACAAATGATGGCTTTTTCCCTTACTAGCTGTATCCTTGAGCAAGTCTCTGTCCCTCAGTTTCCTCTTTTGTAAAGTGAAGTAGATGAAATAGAATACTAAAGTTTCTTCAGGCTCTACAGCTCTCTGCCTCTGAGCTTATATAAATTTAGTGATATTGTTGATAATAATAATGCAAAGTAGTTTTTATATAATTTAATTTTTTGCATCTCAGAAAAAATTATATTTATTTTTTATTGATGAGTTAGAAAAGAACATTATTTTTCCAGAAGCAATTTAGTGCAGCAGCTGTCAAAGGAGTTTGGGAACTATTTTATTGATACTTTAGTAATTCCATATGTGCCCCAAGACCTACTTTAATCTCCTTCTTCACCAGCCCATAGACTGGGCGCCACAGAGAAGAGCTAGATAGATTGATATATTTTTTCAGCAGTCAATTCCACACACATGCTATCTGACAGCTTGCATTTTCAGGGCAACCAAGGGCTTTCTGAAAGGAGTCTGGTAATTTAAGGCCATAATAGATAAACCAGAGCATAATAATTTACAACAGATAGCTATTTCAGAACAGAACAAAATGTATTAATCATATCATGGAAGGTCATAAATATTCTTTTCCTTTCTTCTAAACAAAAACAATTCATGCATTTCAAATTTATTGAGTACAAAACTGTTGATAGAAAGAAGCATTATGTGGGCAAGTAGGATCTTGCCCAGTCAGCTTCTGCTAAATAGTTTTCTATCATCACATCTGAGCATGTGATCCCGCCTCGGCATTACTGTTTGGTTGTATATTTCACCTGGGAGCATGCACATTTTTTTCTTCATAATCACCTTGCAGGTGCATCTGCCAGATTAGTCATGGTTGACAGATGATGAAGACATGGCTTAATAGTTTCCACATACAGTCTGCAATTGAGGTAGGATTCAAACACCCCTTGAGTTCATCTGCACTGTGTGACAACTCTGTGAAGCTCATTTTTTAAAATCAAGTTTTCCTTTTAGGGGGAAAACACAGATTTACATTGTCCTCTTCATTTTTTAAAGGAAAGATTAGATTTTATAATGGAAATGGTCATATAGTCAATAATTCTGGATCGAGTCAGGCAAATTATGAAATGGGAAAATGAGTACAAAATGTTTAAAATGATATGTCAATGCTCATTTATAAGGGGAATGTCCATTTTTTGGAGGTTTGTTTTTGTTTTATTTAATAAAATTATAGGATTATTGACTTAGAGGTAGAAAGGTCCTCAGAGACCATTTTCTCCAACTTCCCATGGGACCTCGCATGACATTCTATGAACATTCCCTGTAATTTCTTCCTCTGTCTTTTTCCATTATTTATTCCATTGATGACCATTTCTATTTTGTAGTGTTTCCAAGTCATCTGTTTATTTATTAGTTCTAGAAGTTTGTCAGGGATTAGAAGCAAGGCCACTGAAGTGTAATTTCCAGTCAGATTCCTTTTCCTCTTCTTCTTTCTTCTTCAAAATAAAACATTTGCCTCTCTTGTCTACCTGCAACTTTCTCCCAGTTTCTCTTTTCTGAAAAGTTAGCATCAATGGCAGCATTATTTTATATGAAAGTACATGTATATAGTTGTTCAATCATTTTTGTGTCTGACTCTTTGTATTTTAAATTTTCTTGGCAAAAATATTGGAGTGATTTGCCATTTTCTTTGCCAGCTCATTTTACAAATGAGGAAACTGAGGTAAATAGGGTTAAGTGACTTTCCTAAGATTCCACAGCTATAAGTATGTGAGGCCAGATTTTTTCCACTGTGTCACCTAGCTCCCTCATATCTAAATAGACATTAATTCCAATAAAAACTGGGAATTTTAAAAAACCTTTACCTTCTATCCTATAGTCAATATTGTGTGATTCCAAAGCAGAAGAGTGGTAAGGGCTAGGCAATGGGGGTTAAGTGACCTGCCCAGGGTCACACATCTAGGAAGCATCTGAGGCCAGATTTGAACCAAGGGCCTCCCATCTCTAGGCATGGCTCTAAATATGCTGAACAACCTAAAATCTGGAAATTTTAAGAATTAGCTGGTTTAATAAGAATAAACCATCAAAAAAAGTTTACCCAGGAATGTTAACTGATTTCCCGAAGGTCACAGGATTGCTTGGTGGCCCAGTCAATGCTAAAAACCAGATATTCTCAAAACAACTGAAAAATTCTCTACAGTGATGGAGCACCCCATAGTTTATAAAGCACTTTCACAGAATTTAATTTGGTTACATTAAAACTTGTGAAATAGAAGTAGGGAAGGCATACTATCTTCATTTTATAATGGAAGAAATTTAGACACGGAGAAATTGTCACTTTCCATAGAGCTATCAAATAGTGAAGACAGGTCTTCTGACTTACACTATAGTGTTCCTGCCAATACAGCAGGCTGTCTCTCATTTTTATAAATTCAGTGGCTTGATACTGTGCTTTAAATATTGCTTTTCCTTTTTTTGAGCACACATTCTGATGTAGGCAGGATGTATTTTTATATTGCTTCTAGCAAATGCAGTATTTTATCTTTAAATTCAATCCATGGTTCAAATTCAACATTTTCTATATGTTATCTTTAAGACAAATAGATCATATCCTATTACCCTTCATGAACAAATATAAACATAATACAGATGATGCTTTAAAAAAGTAAACATTCCGCGAATGTACTAAAACCATGTTATTTTTCCATAATGGGAGATACTTGGGTGTGCTGAAGGCTATATCTTAGCTGCCTGAAGATAAATGTATAGTGAAATTGTACCCAAAATTGATTTGAAAATAAATGCCAGCCTCAATCTTAAAAAAAAAAATAAAGAATATGAAGCAAATGGAAAGCCACGTTTTTTTGATGGCAAATAAGGACCTAACATTTTGCCCCTTAATATCTTACATCTTCACATTACTCCGTTTTATTTCAGAGCTGAAAACAAGCCAAATAATCCCATGAAATGATAACATGGTACCACATCTTCAAAATGTCAGCTTCTTAAAGTCTGGTTCTAGAATATTTGAACACATTTGGCTTTGGATAGCATCAGAGCTAGCTCGGTGACTTGCACATAGGACACACTATTTGCCAGACTGAATTCCTGATGCATTTAAACTATACTTTTTTTAGCTTTTAAGAATCACTGTCCACTACTTTAAAAGTTGTCTGGCGTGTCTCCCCTCTGTTTCACCCTCCCCATAACTTCCCTTTGGACAAATACACTTTCCAGTTTGAGAAGCATCAGAAATCAATACTGCCATTGCTCCAAAAAAGAATGTGTCAGTCACCTCCCCAAGAGCTATATTTACCATCTCAGTGACTTTTCAAAGCACAATACCCCTCCCTTGCCAACACTTCCTTGTAAGCTTTCATTTCTCTATTAAGAATGCAAGCTCCCTGGGGCAGGGACTCTGATACTTTTGCATTTATATACCCTCCACTTAGCACAGAGCTAGACACATAAAAAAACCCCAACATACCTTAGTAAATACTTTCATTTATTCTTTCTGGGATATGTGTCCCGTGAGGAAACTGCTACCATGAACTACTTGAAAGCAAAGGCTATGCTCTCCCTTTACTTGTATCCCCAGCTCTCAGCACAGTCGCTAGAATATAGTAGGTACTTAATAAATGCTTTCTGACTTGGCTTGACAAGCCAATACAATATGATTGTACACAGTAAGTGCTTAGTCAAATGTTTGTTCAATTTAAATCATTCAATAAATAGAAATCCTTTTAACTTCTGGAAGCCTAACTCAAAGAATAATGAAGATATAAGATTTAATTAATCTTATGCTTCTGCTATTATTTTTTAAAGTCCACAGTCATTATCCAGTAAGACTATAGCAGAATTGAGGAACCAGAATCTTTGAATTATGGCCTAAAGTTCAGATTCTGATAACATTTCTTTAATCATTCACCATTTATTGAAAGAGAGTAGATTTAATTGAAGCTGTAAAAAAAGATTGCATGCACTAATCATACCTCATCTGTCAGTGCTTATTATTCAAAGGAAGCCATATGTATTAGTAAGGATCCTTAATTAAAATAATGCATAGCATCCTCTTTGGTTTCTAGTGGCGATTATTCAAGGATAAGTCTCCCTTCCACAGTTTTTCCCTATTCTGCAAACTGCTGGGACTATTGGTGTTTCAGTGTCAATCAGAAGAAAATTTCCTTGCAGGCTTGAAGGTGAAAGTATCTTGAAGGATTTCCCATAATTAGTGATTACTTTAAGTTTAATTACTTTACTGAATATTAGGTCTGATTGTAACTGAAGTTATAGGCCAGTCGTGAAATTCATCACCTGCATGGAATTTGGCATGGCTACCCGATATTCAAGGTCACATAGACTAACAACAACAACAATAAACAAAGGATTTTTTAATAGTTACAGAATCACTGAATTTAGAGATGGAAAAAAGCTCAGAAGCCATATTGCTTAACCCACGTTTGAACTAAAATGCTCTCTAAGGTGTATGTGACAAGTGGCCAAATGGTCTTTGCCTGAAGACGTCACTCCCTTTGTGATCTTAGGCAAGTTATTTGTACCTCCTTTTATTAAGTGCTTAAATAATGGAGTTAAACTAGATCATGTCTGAGGTTCTCTCCCACTTTATATCCATGGCCTTAAAGGATCTTAAGATCGCCTAAGGCAGTCTATAATACTTTTGGATGGCTCAGGCAGCAATGGCAGATACTTGGAAAGGAAATCGTATTCAGTGTTTGACCTATGTAAGATGTTAGAGAAGGATCCAGAAGAACTAAATGGACCTCATGAATCAATGAGTCAACAATTATTTTGTCCAAAGTTTTCTGTATATGTACCGATCAAGTTAAAGCCAGGAAAGAGTCTACAAAGTCATAATCGTCACCTACAAAGAATTTACAGTCCCAGAGTAAAGAGGACACACACATTCAATAGAATACATTGTAACAACTATTTAACAAAGCTATTATGTACTAGGAATTTTGTCAAATAGTGATAAAAAGTTTCTTTTAAGTCCATGCCCTCAAAGAGCTTACATTCTGTGGGAGAAAACAAGATGTACACCAAAAATAAGTATAAAATGTATGTGTGTTAAAGATAAATTATATGAAGTGGGAGAAGCACTAACACTTGGGAAGAGCAGGAAGGAGAGAGGAATCTGACAGAACCGGAGTTAGGAATAATTAGAAAAGTCAGAAGAGAGCATATAAACCCAAAGTCAACAAACAATACCAAAGCGTTTTGGACAATCATATAAAAATGTGGAGAAACCAACTTTTAGTTTGAAGGGCAGCCAGGTGCTGAAGTGGACTGAATATTGAGCCTGTAGTCAAGAAGACTCATCTTTCTGAGTTCAACTCTGGTCTCAGCCACTAACTAACAGCATGAGCCTTGGCAAGTCACTTAATCCTTTTTGCCTTTGTTTTTTCTTCTGTAAAATAAGCTGGAGAAGGCAATGGCAAACCACTTCAGCATCCTTGCCAAGAAAACTCCAAATGGGGTCACAAAGAGTCAGACGACTGAAATGACACAACAGCAATAAACACAAAGACCTTTGGTGGGGCCACAACTGCAGATTCTCTGTTTGTGAGTGCATAATGTAGGCATAAGGGGAAGAGATGGGAGGATGGCTGAAGTTAAACCAAACAAAACAAACAAAAGAACTTCAGCCATCCTGGCTGTGGTCTCCCCATGAGACTATAAACTCCTGAGCGTGGGCATTATCATCTGTCTTTCTTAGTATCTATGGTACTTGGCAGAGTGTCTGGCACATAGTAGGTACCTAATAAATGCTTTTAGATCCACCGTCGGGAGACACTGGCTGTACTTGAGTGCAAAATCCCCCTCTCCCACCCCCGAGGCTGTCTCCAATGCCGGAAGGGTCCTTTTAGCCCATCTAATCCTCCTCTTCCTTCAAGGATTGGCTTAGTTGCCACCCCTTTCCTGAAGGGTTGATTTCTTGATTTCTCCTCGCCTCCATATTCATGATGTATGTATAAGAGTCATGTCTGATTTTTTGTGACTCCATTTGGGGTTTTCTTGGCAAAGTTATTGGAGTGGTTTGCTATTTTCTTCTCTAGCTCACTCTACAGATGAGGAACCAACAGGATTATGTGACTTGCCCAGGGTCACTCAGTTTGTAGGAATCTGAGGCCAGATTTGAATGCAGGTTTTCCTGGGCATGGTACTCTATCCACCTTGCTACCTAGTTGCCTCCATATATATCAATAGACCATAGCATATGAACATGTAAACATTAAAATGTACATGTATATGATGGCGTGTCTATACCTATCCAAACACGTGTATATGCTGGCACTTTTCTTAGAATGTCATCCTAATATTCCCAGCTTCTTGTGCCCCGCACACAGTAGTCACTTAATAAGTACTTGTAGATTGATTATTAAGTGAATGTAAACTCTTTGACATCAAAATCAGTGTCATCTTTGCCTCTAAAGTTCCTAATGCCATGCCTGGCTCATTGTGGTATAGAATCATCTACTGTTCTTGGACTCATTGCTTGATTCATTGATGCTCCACACTTTGGTAATATCAGTTTGGCAGGTGGATGGAGGATGAATTGGAGAAAGAAGAACCTGGAAAAAAGGACACTAAACAGGAAGCAACTGGAATAGTGTGGGCAAGAGGTGATGAGTACCTGACCCATTGCGGTGCTCATGAGAGCAGAGAGGAAGTAAGAGACCCCAAAGAAGACACAAAACTAACAAGGGATCATGGGGATGGGGGGGGAAGGGGGGAGAAAGAGGATTAAATCATGTGACAAGAGCTCTCCAAGTCATCAGTAACTTGTAGTCTTGAAGAGTTGTCAGCAGAGGGGCAGTTGGAGGGTCAATGGATAGAGTGCCAGACCTGGAGATGGGAGGTCCTGGGTGTGTGACCACAAAAAAGTCATTTGACCTGACTGCCTAGATGTTACCAATCTTCTGCCTTCGTGTGAATTCTAAGACACAAAGTAAAAGTTTTTTTTTTTTTTTAAGAGTTACCCAGTTGACACGGAGAGGCTCAAAGATATGCCTTTGGTTTCAGGCAGGAAATATTAGAGGCAAGACTTGAAACCGCATCTTCCTCATTCCATATCTTGCCTTCTCTCTAGCACATGGGGCTGTCTCTGGATTTTTTAAACCAACAGATGTGAAAATTAAGTTAGATGAAAGCAAAGGAATGAATAAAAAATGAGGAAAGTCCCAGGAATGTACATTAAGTACTTACTAACACATTAAACACACACAGAGGAAGAACGAGATTTTCCCTGTACCTTCCCAATTAAAATGAACTTAAGTAGTAAAGGAGACGAGGGTGCCCAGTGATTATTATCATCAGGCTAACAAAGATGGTGAGACAAAGTGAAGTTGGAAAGCCTCAGCAATCCTCTCTCAAAAGCACAGTGAAGAGGAGACGTGATTTCCATTACTGACTCTATTACAGGACCTCAAAAGCAAGATGGACAGGCAGTGGTGAGTGAGCCCAGAGAAGCAGCTCAGAGTCAGGACGAGGTGAGGCTGAATCCTGCCTCTGACATGGACCCCAATCCTAGGACTGTAGGGGAGTCACTAGATCTCTGGGTCATCCATCCAACTCCAGCAGAGCAGTTGCTGATCTGCATTACTGAAGGGAATGTGATCTCTGGGAGTTTCCTAAATGTAATCATGCATATTTCCTCCTGCACTCAGTCATTTGATAAAATAAGCAAAAGTTATAATAATGCCAATCACACATTACACTTCTTTCTAGGATCTGAATGTCTCCCTATTCTAAAATAAGCAAGTCCAGATTCTGATAAAATGAATAAGATTTTAAAACAAAATATATGATTCAATCAATAAACATTTATTAAGTATTTGTTATTATTCAGGCCTTTTCAGTCACATACAACTTTGTGACACCATTTGGAGTTTTCTGAGCAGAGATATTAGAGCCATTTCCTTTTCCATTCCATTTTAAAGATGAAGAAATTGAGGCAAAAAAAAAGGATTAAGTGACTCGTCCAGGGTCACACAGTTAAGTGTCTGAGGCCTGATTTGAGTTCAGTTTTTCCTTACTTCAAGACCAGCAATCCATCCACTGTCCACCCAGATAATTATACCTACTATGTGCCTAAGCAGTGGGCCAAGTGGTAGAGATACAAGTCCAAAAAATGAAGGAATCATTACTGGCAAGGAGCTTACATTCTTATGGGGAAATACTTAGTGAGTAACAAAAGTGTACTATAAACTAGGAAATGTATTTTATATAGTTTAAAACACATAAGAATATATGTAACATCGATGACTTGCCAAAGATATGTTTTATATATACTTAAAACTGACATATGTATGTCAAAACATTCATATATAACACATACACATAATGTCTTGACAACTTTTAGTAAATTAAAGATGTGGTTCCTTCTAAAGCCAAGCTAAAATCCCATCTTCCACAGGAAGCCTTCCCCAACCTCTCTTCATTCTAATGCGTTCATTCTGTTAATTATCTCTTATTTTTAGGGTATGTAGCTTGCATTGTCTTTACTTGTTTGCATGCTGCCTCCCTCATTAGATTGTAAGCTTCAGGAATGTAGGGAAGATCTTTTGCCTATTTTTGTATCCCCAGCACTCAGCATAATGCCTAATGCACATTGCAAGTGCTTAAACTTTATTGATTGATTAAAAAAAAAAACAACATTATTCATTTCTAGTAATGACTTCAAGCCTTGCAGAATAGCCCCAGAAGGATAAGGAAAGAATAAAGGAGAGGATACAAATTAATAGTCACAAACCTGAAAGAAGCCTGAGAAACTATTAAATATGATTCCCTAATTCTGCAGATGAGGAAACAATGGCACAAAGATTAAATGACATCCGAATCATGGATATATAATATTGTCACAGATGTATGTAATAAATATCTAAGATGGGATTTGAACTCAGATCACCCTGATGTCAAATTTAAGGATAGCTATTACATTGTGATGCCTCTGCAACTCCTCAAAGATGGAAGCAAAGGAGACTTTCCCCTAAATTTATATAGGAAATCTCTATGGTTGATTTATAATTTAAATGATCTCATTCATTAATTTGATAGATTTTAAGAAATCTAACCACAATTTTAAAAAAAGTCAAAGTTCATTCTATCAATTTGAAAGAAAGGGGATAGAGAAAATGTCCTCAAGGTGATTTTTAGACTACAGCTAACTACTTAGGTTAAATAACAAGCCAAGTAAGGTGGTTACAGGAAACATTAATTCAAGTATTAGGGTCTGTCCAGTCTCCTCTCAGACTAGTGAAAAATGCCAGGGCTGTCAGACATATAGAGCCTTGGGGAATCTGCGGACAGTTTGATGGACCTCCTGAAGTATTTTATAATTACTCTGCTTGTTCCCAAGGCTTAATGATTCACCTGCAAGAGAAATGTCTTTCTTCCTTTAAGAAAATCAGTCCAGGAGTGTGGAAAAACAAGAAACTCAAAGTGTTTTTCATTTGGGGTTATTTACAAGAAAACCACATGTGAGAACAAGAGTGTTTTGATTGAGGATTATTCCATATTCTTGATTAAATCGCAAACTGAACATTTTTCTAAGCTTTCCATAGAAATGTCAATAACAGAACTAAATTTAATTAAAATAATACATGTAGCAGATAAAGCATAATAAAGATATTACATCCTTATGTTGTCCTACACTGATAGGATTCCCACCCTGTTCTAATTAAGAGAAAATTCTTACATCAAATTCTGTTTGCTGTTTCTTTTTCACTTCTCCTCAAGCATGTTTCTTTTTAGATGGATATGTGATCCACATATATGCTCTTTGAATATATGAACCTAGGTTTTGTTTCTCCTAAGTGTTTCACAAATAAGATGGGCTAGACTTCTTCAGCATGGTCTGAGGGAGCAGAGGGTCAAAAATGCAGAAGCAAACCTTGGCTCAATATATGGAAATATATCCTAATTATTAAAGCTACCCCAAAGTGGATGGGCTTTCTCAGAAAGCTGACTTCACCATCACTGGAGGTCTTATAAATGAAGCCTCGATGGCCTTTTTGTAGAGTTACCGTAAAGGAGATGTGATATGATTTGGATTAGATGGAATCCATTCTCTCTTCCATCTTTGAGCACCACAAATCCAACAAATCAAATTCCAAAGTCCTTAGGCTGTTATTCAAAGGCACCCATAGAGTAAGTCTAATGTTCCATTCTAGCCTTATCTAACATTACTGGTTCACTCATCTCTGCTCCATTCAGATGAAACTACTAGTCATTTTTTGAGCCAGTTTCACCTCTGATCACCACTTTGTCTACCTACCTTATTCCCTGGAGGTGAAATGCATCCCTCTCTCAGATATCTGCCTACTAAAATCCCCCCTTCTTTCAATACCAGCGAAGTTTTCCATCTCTGCCAGGTAGCCTTTCCTGGTTTTCTAGCTGGGAGTGAGTCTTATTTCTGGGCTCCAAATGCAAGAAAATTATAAATGCTTTAGGAATTTACCACATCAAATTTGTTATCTGGTGATCTGTTTATCAGTCTTATCTCTTCTAATTGATTATAAACTCCTAGAGGGGACTTAGCTTGTCTTCTTTATTTTCATAACCTTGGACAGTTCCCAGACTGTTGGTAGGCACCTGATTGACATGATCAGAATGCCAGAATCTCAGCACAGGAAGGGATTTCAGGGGCCATATAGCCTGACACCTTTTTAAACAAGACTTTTCTCTGTACCATAAAAGAGAGAGTCACTCAGCCAGCCTTTGTATACCTGTTCAACCTGGAATCTCACTCCAGCCCTGATTTTGACACCCGGGTTTACTCTTTGGTCCTGCAGCTCCTCTGTCTGATTGGATGGCTTTTCCCAAAACTGGTATTTAAAGAGGGCACCTAAACCAACCTGGTCTTCACTATTCTCCAGATTGCACGCCAGGATTTCTAGACCATGATCCTATGCTTCATATTCTTTTTACTTGTTATTTTCCCTATTAACATGGAAGCTGGAGTTCAAAGACTGCCATTTTTTTGTTTGTATTTTTATTCCTGGTGTTTAGCCCTATGCCTGAAACATGCTGTTATCATCGTTTAGTCCTTTCAGTCATGCCTGACTCTTCATGACCCAGTTGAGATTTCTTAGCAAAGATACTGTAGTGGTTTACATATCTTTCTCCAGCCTATTTTATAGATGAGGAAACTGAGGCAGAGTTAAGTGACTTACCCAGTGTCCCACAGATAGTATCTGAGATCAGATTTGAATTTACTATGATAAATCTTCCTGTCTTTAGCCCTGGTGCTATATCCATTGCACCACCTACCTACCCAACCTGACACATAAGTAAGCACTTAATAAATCATTCTTGGGGGCAGCTGGGTGGCTCAGTGGATTGAGAGCCAGGCCTAGAGACAGGAGGTTCTAGGTTTGAATCTGGCCTCAGACATTTCCTAGCTCTGTGACTTGACCCCCATTGCCTAGCCCTTACCACTCTTCTGCCTTGCAACCAGTACTTAGTATTGATTCTAAGATGGAAGGTGAGGATCTAATAAATAAATAAATCATTCTTGACTGACTGACCTCAGGTAAAGGGGATCTCAGTGCTTCTAAGGAAGCTCACTGAACTTTTGGATAACTTAAATTGTTGGGATTTTTTTGTTCCAGGGTCCACTGGGCTACCCAGGAAAGCTTTTAAAGTGTAGTTCTTACTATATCACACACAGATCAGGGAGCTCCAGTGGCTCCCCATTACCTCCAGGATCTATTATAAATACTTTTGTTTGGCATTCAAAGCTCTTCGTATGTAACCCTGCCCACCTTCCCATTCTGCTCACCCTTTGTTACTTAGTCGTTTCCAACTCATCATGACCCCATTTGAGGGTTTCTTGGAAAGAACACTGAAGTGGTTAGCCATTTCCTTCTCCAGTGGAAACTTCTGTCAGTCAAACAGAGGTTAAGTACCTTGGTTCAGGGCAGACAGCTAAGAAGTATGAGATCAAATTTGACTCTGACTCCAAATCTACTAAGCCATTTAGCTGCCTCTTAGGCATACAAAGGTTAAGTGACTTTCCCAAGGTCACATAGTAGGAAATGTCTGAGGTCATATTTGAACTCAGGTCTTCCTGATGCCAGGTTCAGTGTTCTTAACCACTAAGCCCCAGGGTCCTTTGCCTTTACTCTCCTCCTTAGGCTCTATGTTCAAGTAGCTGACTTGCTCCTCAGAACACTACAATCTCAGGGTCTTGGTCTAGTTTTCCCCTACCCCAACCCCTCCTGAACCATAATGCTTTCACCCTCTGTATGTCTTTCACTTTCTCTGACCTTTCCCTTTTTCTGTCTTCCTTCAAAATGCACCCCAGGCCATTCCTGTCCTTACAGTTGCTAATCCCTTCCATTCTCAGATTCCTTTCCAGGTTGTTTACATTTCATCACCTTTCTCCCTTAGAAAGTAAAATCCTGAAGCTTGGGGAGGCTGGGTTGGCGGTTTTTCTTTCTTTTTGGTCTTTCTTTGTAACCCTGGGCATGGCTCAGTGTCAGATACTCAATAAGAACCTAATATAAACTTGTTAACTTGAAACTTGAATTACAATAAGGCTAAACCTGCCTCTCGGCAACTCCCACCCATTGCTGCCATCAGATAGGGGGTCCAGCAAGAATGAGTTGAATCCTCTTCAACAGCCCAATCACTGTTGGCTTGTCAAGTTAGAACCATGCTTGGCATTTCTGGACGTGAGCAGGTGGCCTAGATTTCCCCTCTCAGGAGTAGCTGGACCCTGACAACAACTGCTTCTTCTCAGGAGATTCCACCCCATCTTTTCTGTTTTTTTCCTGGCTGCCAAATTATACACCTGAATAGTGTTTTCTGAAGCCCCTTCTTGCTGTCATTTATTTGTATGCTGGATGATGCTCTGCCTAATTCCATTATGTCTTTCAACATTTACTGGCTAGACTGGGGCTCCAGAACCTGATGGAGCAAGACTTGTAAACCATGCACTGGTTTTAGCAAGTGTAGGTTAACTTTGGAATAATAATACAGCAGAAATATTGCAAGATGCAAAAGAACCATCTAGAAACTGTCTAATAGAAACTTGTTGATGCCATGCAAAACATACAAGTGAGTGATGCAGCTCTAGAGAATGGGGCTACCAAACTCCAAGGCGTATTAGCTACTGCTGGAAGATTATAAGCTACATATTTCTCTTCTGTAATGGAAGTTTACAAAACTTACTATTTTCTCCCTCTCTGGAAACGTAAGGACTCATGCTGAAGAATTACATTCATTCATTTGTATTCACAATGGAAACCACCGAGAGAACAGTAGAGAAATGCAGAATGAAGCTGAGACAACCAGCAGTTTGTCATCTTACTGAGGCTGCTAGTTCATTTATAATGTTCAGGGATCTGCAATTGAAGCCATTATTAGTAGTACACATAAGTGCAGTACTAAGTTAGTTTAGGAAAAAAATAAAACAGATAATGACACTGAAAAACAGAATGCTATTTAGGATAGAAGACTGACAACCTCTGTGAATAGCTCAAAATTATGCAGGTTTGGGGGCTTATTTCATTATAATATTTCCTAATATTCATTACAGTGGATCAAATAAGACAGAGGGCTAGACTAGGAGTCAAGATCTAGATTCAAGTCCTGCCCCAAATGTGTAGAAGATATATAATCATGCCACCTCTTCTGTGCCTCAGTTTCCTTATTTGTAATTTTAGCTATTAAATATTTATCCCCTAGAGAAGTTGTAGAGATCAGATGAGATAAAATATTTAAAATGCTCTGTCAATATAAGAGTGCTATAAACATGAAGTTTTATGTTAATACTATTACTTCTGAAAAAAGAAAAAAGAAATACTAACCCCCTTCACCCTCAACACATACACACCCAAGAATGAAGCCTCATTGACAGTAATTGAATTAGCTCTTGTTCAGATGGTACTAAAAATAATCACAATGTCCCAAAACACACTGGCCTGTCTCAAGACCCTGGGCCTGGATTGCCATGAATAGCTACAGCCCCTTCCACTGGTTGAGGAGATCAAACAGCCTAGAAATGATCAAAGAGCCTTGGCTACAAGTTCTTTTGGCCATTTCCCTTCTTGAAATAATCAACCCAGGCTGGGGCATCTGGCTGATTTCCACCACTCACAAGTAGAGACCTGGGGAATCTCTGTAAAGGACCTTTCTTCTAGATTACACATAAAGGAATGGTCTTAATAGTGGACAACTAAAACGTCCTAGAGCAGTGATGGCAAACCTTTTAGAGACCAAGTGCCCAAACTGCAACCTTCACACTGCATGTGAGTCATCTCCTTACCCCAGAGAGGAGAGGGAGGAAGTGCTCCCATTGGGCTGCCAGGCAAACAATATGAGAAATATCCTCAGGCATGGTGGAGAGGGGGAGGAGAGGAGCCCCCTCTAGCACATGGGCCATAGTTTCACCAACATAATCCTAGAGACTCTCAGAGTAGTGGCATGGAAATATGCATACTTTCCCTCTTATAACCCCATCCCAATACACACAAATATACAAAGGATAAGAAATAGACAAGGCAACATGGCGCAGTGAGGAATGGGCCCATTTAAGAGTCAGAGAGACCTTAGTTTAAGTCCACTTATGACAAATTCTTTTTGGTTTTTTAAACCTTACATCTCTCTCAGAATCAATAATATCAATTCTATGGCAGAAGAACAGAAAGGGTGAGGCAATTTGGTGTTAAATGACTCAACAGCCAATGCTCTTTCCTTTGTACTACACTGCTTCACAATCTATTTACAAGTTACCCTCTTCCTCCCATCCCAACAGATTATAAGGTCCTTGAAGACAAAGTCATTTTGTATACCCAGGACCTAGAGTGCCTCACACATGGCAGGTGCTTAAAATGCTCACGACATTGGACTACAATGGCAGTTGGGTGACAAAGTGGAAAGAGAGCCAGGTCTGGAGTCAGTTCAAATCTGAATACAGACACTAAGAAGCTGTTAGAGCCTGGATTAGTCACCTACCCCTGTTTGCCTCACTTTCCTCATTTGAAAAATGAACTGTAGAAGGAAAAAGGGAACTCTCTCCAGTATCTTTGCCAAGAAAACCCCAAATCAGGTCACAAAGAGGTATACATGATTGAAAATTACTGCACAAAAATATATAAATTTCATTAACTGCTCACAGCAATCATGTATTTTACAGAAGAAAAAAAAAACTGAGGCTGGGAGAGATTAAGTGACTTGTCCAGGAACACACAGGTAAAAGAGACTGAAGTGAACTTTGAACTCAGGTCTTTTAATTTTCAAAGCCAATACTTTATTCGCTACGGCACAGGCATTTCTACTGGCAGAGAGAATTTTCTCACTTGAAATTCCTTATTCCAATGAAATAAATTATAGTTCAGGATGACAAAAAAGGGAAAAGAAAGAAAAAAACCCCAGATATTTGGGCCAACTATGTATAAACCAAGAGGGATGGACTTGTTATATCAGTGGCAGATGGCACTCCGAGGAAGGAAATCTCCTCTGGCAATGTAGGCTACCTACTTCTCACACTTCCCTGCCTTAGAGTATTGGCAAACTTGAAGATATGGGCAGGGGGAGGGAGAGGAGTGGAGATGGGACAGAAGGGTATCATAGGGTCATAAGATCATACATCTGGAATGGGGAATGGAACCTCAGAGTTCCAGGTATTGCCAATGATGCTTTAGGATTTATTACGATAGAAAAAGCCAAGAAGTACCTTATAGCTTTCCTTCCTAAGGTTCCAGCCTCATCTTGATGCAAGGGTATGAATTCAGCCTCTTCCTAAGTAAAGCTACTTTTCTAAGGTTCTTCTTTCTGAAATAACTTTTCTTTCTAAGTTTCAGAGCTGGCAAGATCTTAAGCCTCACTTCTGAGCTGAAGGCCATTTTCTCTCTGACCTCCTTCTTTCTGCCCTTTAATGCTGCAGGCCATTGTCACTGTCTTGTCCCCTCAGCTGCTTTTCTTCAATTTTCTCAGTTGATTCGGGCTGAATAACTGGGCATCTGTTATCTTAAATGGGTCAATCTGATTTTCTATATATTCGACAAGCTGAAACAAGTCCCACTCTCCACACATTGCATATACACCAAACCATGTATTTCTTCTTCTTCTTTTTTTTGTGTCTGTCTTTTATTTTATTTTTCTTTAATTTGGTCAAAATTTCAAACATTATTCCTTGGTTACAAAAATCACTTTCTATTCTTCCCTCCCCTCCCTCTGCCCTTCCTAGTAGTCAATGTGCAATTCTACTGGGTATTACATGTGTCCTTGATCAGAACCCATTTCCATGCTGTTGATGTTTGCACTAGGATGTTCCTTTAGGGTCTACATTCCCAATCATATCCTCCTCAACCCATGTAATCAAGCAGTTGTTTTTCTTCAGTCAAACCATGTATTTCTTGATGCAAAATCACCATTTCCCAGAGCAAAGGAGTCTTATTTTTTGTGGCAGAAAGTAGTGGGTAGAGAGATCAGTGGGATTTATTTTGCTGTATATGCTGAAAATAGATGAAATAATTTTTTAGGCTTAAAACTGAACTCATGAACATCTAACTCAGGAATACAATGGGTTTATTATAGTTCACATGCTATTCCAACTGAGCTGGATGGAATTATTTAAGGATACCTAATCTAGTCTTTGAATTTCCTCTCCTCTGACATTACAATCACAATAGGGCTCAAAATCATGTTCTTGAACTTGGTATTAAAGAGTTTGGCATTTATCAATTATTTAAAGGGTCTATTACAATAATGACCATGCTGGAAAGGGGGGAAGCACATGATAGATTTTATGGTATATAATCTCTTTTTAGCTGCTACTGATTGGCATTCACCAGGTCCCCAAATATAGCTTTTAAAATTTTGCTGGAATTGCCATGCTAGGTTTGATTGGTCCATGTCTGAACAGGCAAAGCTCATAGTAGGTACTCAAGCTAGAACCTGTGGAATGGAAGTGAGTCAAAGCAAAATCAAGATCAAAGCATATAAATCAGTGATTAAAGACAGAAGTGAATTTCTAGCCCTTACTGTTTCCTAAAGTTGCATTGTGCACATGAGAACCAAAGACTCATTTCTGGAACAAGTAGGGAGGATACACAGTTGAGATCTGACAACTGTGAAAGGGTGAGCAGCTCCTAATTTGATGGAAGACCCCCTCCTTCACTCCTTCACAATTTGAAGCCACCTCCAAAACTCAGATCAGGGGCTCTCTCCTAAGGGAAGTCTTTCCTGATTTCTATCTATGTTAGAACAAAATGTCCATGCCTATGCTTATCTACTTGCATGTCTCTCCATAGAGGAATGTAAACTCTTTGAGGGCAGAGACTAATTTGTATTTGTCTTTGATAACTTAATGTTTAACACAGTGTAGGAGTTTAATAAATGTTTATTAGATTAAATCTAGCAGAGAAGTCTTGGGAATGTATTTAAGTGCTGGTATGTTGACATCATAGATCCTGGTGAAGGAGAGAAGTCAAACCATGTGAGGTTAGGGCATAGCAAGCAGAGTGGAAACAATGCATGGGAAATATATTGTTAATAGACCTCAAATGTCATCAAAATTCTAATATTAAATGCTTGAACTTTTGGACCATTACAACCAATTCAATTTTGGTCATTTTAGCAATGATCAATTTGCCAGTCTCAAGCTTTGTGCTTCTAATTCTCTGATTCATTTGTTTCTTTGTTTCTCTCTCTCTCTCTCTCTCTCTTTTCTTTCTCTCTCTCTCTTCTTCTTCTTCCTCCTCCTTCTCCTCTCTCTCTCTGTCTCTCTTATAGGGGCATAAAGAGTACTTGTTGAGGGATCATAAACTCTTAAGGTCTCAGAGCCATTTTTAGCTTTTCTGTGTGTGTGCCACATTCCTGGCCCATGAGTTCTGAGCATTCTGGTAGTTGAACATTTCATTAGAGTCTATAGGACATTACAAAGTAAGAACTGTTAACTTTTCCAAGTTATTTTCACAAATATGATTCTTTGTGATTAAACCAGGTCCTTTTCCTATGGAAGATAAAAATTTTCAATAATAATAATAATTATTATTATTATAGGTCACAGTTACATAGTACTATAAGATTTTAAAAGCACTTTACTATATTACTTTCTAATTTGATACTTCTAAGAAATAGATGCTGTTATTGTCCTAGTTTTATAGATAAGGAAATTGAGCTTTTTAAATAATTTGTTCAGATCAGTCGTTAAGAATTTATTGTGTCTACCCAATGTCAGGCACTAGGTTAGGTTCTAGGAATACACAAAGTGTCCCAAAATTCTTTGGGCCTTTTCAAGTTCAATAAGCTTAAAATTATAAGATGAGTCTTGGCATACCTTAAATAATAAAGGAAATGATCCTTGATCATAAGGGTCTTACATTCAAATAGGAGAGTCAAGCATACATATAAATGTAAAGCTAGGATAATTAGATTGACTTAACCAACCACTGGAAAGGAAATGTTTCAATTCAACAGAGAAGAAAGCACATTCTAGGCACAGACACCCCTATGAACAAAAGTCTGAAAATGAGGAAGTCTTTTCTTCATTAAAAAAAGTAATAAATATATTCTAGCACTGCTTTTCTCTCCAAGGCATGGCCTATTAATAATCAAACATGTAAGGTGCCAACAGGTTACTGGATGCAGATTATGAATATGCTTAATTTATATTTTTAATTCCAACATCCATAGCGGTTTAGTTCTTTTAGGCTTCCCATGAATGCTTTACATAGTTCTCAGAACTCCTTTTGGAAACATCCTGAAGTTCTAGGACCAGAATGAATGATACTCATTTTACTTCTCTTTTTAATGCTATCCCTTCAAAGAGAAGACTTTCCCCCCCCTTCACACAGTAGTCAGGAGAACAAAAGAACAAAAATATAATGTGATCAAGGCGAGTAATAACCACCCTCCCAAGAGTCCAGAGTCTGCCATTCCCATTCCCTTCCCCCCTCCCTTTACACATGCTCATTTAAACATCAATATGGCCATCAGCACAACAGATGTTAAAACTAAACTTTGGGAACTGCATTCATAACGCAAAAGCGGAGGCCACAATTTTGACAGTGTTGTTATTACTTTTTTTTTTCTTAAATAAGAAGGACTTGGGGAAATAGGAAAATCTCCATTAAAAGTCTGACGGGATCTCGTTGGAAAGAGTAGTTTATGTATAATTGAACAATCACTCTACATAAAATCGCAAGCGTGTAACGGATAAAAATGACCAATTATCTCAGACATTGGATTTTTCAGGCATCTCTAAGGAGCTCACCACCCGCACTTCAAATGAGGGAATGCGAAAGCTGCAAACGAAAGTCTGAAACAGGACAAACAAGTGAGAAGAGGAAGATGAAACTACTCATTAGCGGTGCGGCAATGGGGCTTGCATCCTGTTTACTAATTGCACTATTGAAAGCCTCCAATGTTTCTGCTGAGCTGTTCTCAGGGAAGATCTCAGCCACTGACATGAATGACTTATTTATCCCAATTATGCTTGCAGAGCTGAGTTTCTGTTTGCTTAGATAAAAGACATCTCAGGTTACAAAGGGGGGAAAGCTTTGTGTTTCTATAACCTTCCCCCCAAAGTTAGCCAAGGAATCCAACAGAGAAGTTATTAAAATGAGAATTTTGGTCCTGTTTGTCCTGGTGTCATGGAGAGATGCTGTAACGAGCCCCTTCTTTTGGCACATCAAGGTGACTATTGCAATGGCTTTTAGAGCACACGGGCAGACATCCCCTGACATCCACTTTGGGTGGAAGGGAGCAAATGTTTGGCCACTTCTGGATGTGTAGTGGCTGAATGCTGACAGAATTCAGTGTCCCAGGATGATGCAGAAAATCATAAGTAGACCCAAAGATACTCAGCGGTGGGGACTAAAACTAAAAGAAAACTAGAAGAAAAGAAATCTGACCACTGAGGCCACGGGAGTGATGGAGTGATAGAGTGCCAAGTAAGACAGCATCTAGAGAGTATTTGGCCATTGCACGTCAAACATGGTGGGGTCTGTCATTAAGCTGGGAGCCATCAATATTCAGCCAGGCTGAATGTAAAAGATTTGGGAGTAGCAGCCTGATTTCTTCCCATAAAAGGTTCAGGTGGAGCAGGGCCTTGGTCACCAGGTAACAGAAACAATTGAACTGATCATCTCCTTAAGACAGGTTCCCTTTATTCTCCCAACTAAAATGCTTACTTTTTTGTTTTAAGATTTCCATTCTTGAGAATTTCCTACTTCTCCTAGGCTAATCGTTTTATAGAACAATTTTATAGAATAAATAAATAATTTTATAAAATAATTGATCCCTCAACACTCAAAGTGAAAGTCAGATCTCTTTATCACACAGCCTACAGTCCTCAACATTCCTAGGAATCATTTCTTCCCTGTTGGTATGAATCAGCCCCAGACTAGAATTTTCCTTTTTCAACTCCTCCATCGTTTTGTAGTTTTATAATCCCTAGTATTTCTCAGGTTAAACCGTGGGTTTTGCTTTAAACCAAGTGGCTGAGCAAGCAGAAGTGAATCTTAATTCATCATTGAATTCCACCTTCTCTAATACCAATGAGCATTTATTGAACCCCTGCTCAATAGAGACCATCACCCACTGACTGGAGAGGTGTAAAGCCCTAGTAGATTTTGTAGTGATTTCCACGGACTGGTTAGGAACAATCAGGGGTGGAAGAATTATGTTATAAGATATACAAACAACAATTTCCCTAAACTCATTCCTCATCACTTCAAAAAGTAAAATTATAGAAAAACAAGTATAGTGTCAAAGATTAAGTTATTATTTACCAGAGAACCAAGACTTGGCATGAACAGAATAGAGTTTTCCCAAATCCAAGTCCCGTTTTTCTATTCCCTAGATCATAGTGTCTCAAATATGGAGTAGCACTGAGGCATGACAGGTCAATAGCACTTCTCAAGGGGCAAGGGTATATGGTATTTATTTCACTGCTGCACAATTCCAATGAAAAAGAAATTTTCTGTGTTCCACATCAGTAATCCAATTCACACAGAGTGCTAAAAAACTTGAAAGCATGTTACTTAAATTTTACAAATCTCAGTATTTTCTTTCCATCTGCTCTGGACTATGTATGCAGTTGGTAACTCAATTTAAGAACATTCACTATAGACATCTTTTATTTCTCCAACTGGAAAGGTCTATAGCATTACTTCTTTTTTGGCAATTATGCGAAGGCATTGAAATACTGGGTTCAGGTCTAATATAGGAGTAGCACAATGGGCTAAATTTTTAAAAAATAAGGAAATCCAAGGCACCAGGAAATCAAACTAATTTCCTGGGATCACTCTCTCCAAATTATGTACAGAACAGAAGTTTTTCCAAAAGACAATTGTTTGGGTACAAAACCTATTTTTTTCCTTCTTCCCTAAATATATCTCCATTGTTTCATATAGTTACAAACTGAAGTTGGAAGCATCTTCTCAGGCATCTAGTTCCACTCTTTTATTTTACAAATAAGGAAGCTGAGGAAGGTAAAGATCAAATGAGGTAACTTAAAACACTTTGAAAAACTTAATACACCATATAAATTCTAGCTATCAGTATTATGCCCTGTTATTATTATTAATTCCCCATATTAACACTGGTGGTAAATATCTAGTCTATTTCTAGAGACAGGTTTTGAAAAGTCTTTTTAGGAACTGCCTGTAAAAGAATCGACAAGCTACATGCAAATCCTTGAATACTCAATTTGATATCAGGTGGATTTAGCTTTGAATCTCAGCTCCAATCATCTAAGCAGGTCTTTTTGGCCTCCCTAAACTTCAGTTTCCTCATCTGTAAAATAGGTACAGGATAGGGATCAGGGACTAGACTTCTGATTCTGTTGGTTTGGGGAACTCTTAGGTAAAGGAACTACCTCTGTTCCTTCTCCTCGACCACTTAAGAGTCTTTGAGTGTTGCCTAGAGCATTGAGATGTTAAGTGACGCTCTGTGGTAGGTATGAGATGAAACTTAAACCCAGGAAATCCTGGCTTCTAGGTCAGTTGTTCACTACGTAATGTTGCCTTGGTGTAGTTCCATCTATGGTCTTCCTTAGAGGGATCTCACAAGGCAATTACTATATAAAGATGAACTTGTATTCTTTGGCCTCCTAGAAGCCAAAGGAACATGAGGCTTATGGCTAGGGACCACCATGCTTCTACCTCTGTAGGCGCTTAGGGTGACCAGAGTGGACTGAAAGCATTGGCAATATATTTTGCTATTCCCTCATGGGTCCTGGCTCTACCCAAGGCAGAAAGGGAGGGGAACCAGCTGAAGAGGGGCCTATAAAACTTTTACCCCCTGCTCCAGGGTAATGCCCATCATGTGCTGAGAATGCAGGTGATATCCGAGGTGTAGCTGTAGATCCTACAAGTTGACCAAAACAAATCCTCTAAGATCGCAGTGATTAATGGTTCCCAAAAGGTGAAGAGAGTGGCTTCCTGAGCCACTGTTGGTCCATACCATTCTTCTCATTTAATCCATCATCAAGCCCATTGTGTTACTTCCCCCCCCACCCCCAAACCCTTACCTTCCATCTTGGAGTCAAAACTGTGTATTGGCTCCAAGGCAGAAGAGTGATAAGGGCTAGGCACTAGGAGGTAAGAGACTTACCTAGGGTCACACAGCTGTGGGGAGTATCTGAGGGCAGATTTGAACCTAGGACCTCCTGTCTCTAGGCCTGGCTCCACTGAGCCACCCAGCTGCCCCCTTTGTGCTACTTTTAAAGGGAGTCAATCAAAAGGATCCAAGAAGAGAGGAAACCTCTCTCCCATTCCCCTGGGACAACTGCCCTCACACTGGGTACCCAAGTAAAGATGAACCCATTTTCTGCAAGATCGGTTAATGTGACTCAGTCCTAATACTGAATGGTTTGTTAGGAAGACAACATCTATTCAGCTTGCTAAGACTATGAACAAAACCAAAATCAATAATGAGAATATTAGATTGCAGGAGCTGGGGAAAGTGTAGTAGCTTCCCTAACCAGAATAAAGGAAGCATTAAAAAAAGTATCTAAACAGGTTATTATACATATTGTAATAGGATCTACTTACAACATTAGGTGAGGATGGGGGGACAGTATTAAATTAAATTCTGATTTATCAGCCAGCTAAGCTGTATCAGGCTTTTGTAGTGTAGCTTGTTAAAATTTGATAGTCAGTGGTGGGTGTGTAGGCGGCCAGACAACTTTCTCCATTCAGAGAGTATGTAAGTCAATTTAATTCCAGGAGAATTGTCTTGGTTGGCCTAGAGTCAGTGTGGGTGTCTCTAAGCTAACGAATATCCTATAGTCTCTATGAATCTATATGAAGTATCTATCTATCCATGAATCTATATGCTGAAACGAAATTTGGTTCTATTTATCACTAACCAAAAGTAATATGAAAATGTGGGGAAACTGTTCTTTTATATCTTTCTGGTCACTTGTAAGAAGCATAGATAGCAAAGTTGGACCTAAAACAAATCAATAAAATAAGTACATAATGGTCCATTGTTCGTTAATATGAACGACAGAAAGATATCTACAATAAATTGGCCATTGTGAATTTTCCTCCTCACTGAAATGCTATAGAATTTCCATCTACGCTCATTCTTCAGGAGCCATTATGGTGAGATGTTGACTAGGGGATTCTACCCCAATGAGGTGACTTTAAGCATTGAGTGATAACATATAGTAGCTCCTGTCTCTTCCTGCATTGGTTTGCTGGTGAGTGACTCCGACTTCCGTGTGGAGATGGGAACTTTGCCGGAGAGAGAGCTGAATTTCATCAGATCAGCACTTAGGGTAGAGTAGGCTACTCCTTACCTCTTTTCCTCCTACATTTCATACTTCAAAATTCTTTCTCTTCCTTATTATAAATAAAAGCTAATAACAGTTTTTTTTTTCCTGGCTTAGGGATAATATTTTGAATTCGGTGACCACAGCATTGAATTTATAACTCTCTTAAATAAGTCAAAACCCCAATTTAATCCTTACAGGATCCTGGACAAATCACTTAACTCTGTTTGTCTCAGTTTCCTCATCTCTGAGCTAGAGAAGGAAATGGTTAAATAGCTCTAGTATTTTAGCTATGTGACCCTGAATAAGTCACTTCATTCTGTTTGTCTCAGTTTCCTCATCTCTGAGCTAGAGAAGGAAATGGTTAAATAGCTCTAGTATTTTAGCTATGTGACCCTGAATAAGTCACTTAACTCTGTTTGTCTCAGTTTCCTCATCTCTGAGCTAGAGAAGGAAATGGTTAAATAGCTCTAGTATTTTAGCTATGTGACCCTGAATAAGTCACTTCATTCTGTTTGTCTCAGTTTCCTCATCTCTGAGCTAGAGAAGGAAATGGTTAAATAGCTCTAGTATTTTAGCTATGTGACCCTGAATAAGTCACTTAACTCTGTTTGTCTCAGTTTCCTCATCTCTGAGCTAGAGAAGGAAATGGTTAAATAGCTCTAGTATTTTAGCTATGTGACCCTGAATAAGTCACTTCACTCTGTTTGTCTCAGTTTCCTCATCTCTGAGCTAGAGAAGGAAATGGCAAATAGCTCTAATATTTTAGCTATGTGACCCTGAATAAGTCACTTAACCCTGTTTGCCACAGTTTCCTCATCTGTAAAGTGAACTGGAAAAGGAAATGGTAAACCAAATTGAGTATCTTTACCAAAAAAAAAAAAAAACAAAACCTTCAAATGGAGTCATGAAGAGTCAGATATAACAGAAAATGACTTAATGACAATAACAAATTATAGAGGGAGCATCAAACATGATGAAGAGAGAGTGACTATTGATCATTTTCCTCAAAGATAACTAAGGGTGTCTGAGAGAATGGGGAAATATCCATTAGGAAGGAGGATGTTAAGAGTTCATAACTTCTGGAGAACTTCATATTCAGTTTCATAAGTTGTGTACAAAAAACTCCTAAATAAGGCTTTATGGGAAAAAAGGGCCTGTGACTGCCCTAATTAATAATTCCAATGTGTGTTTTATTTAATAATTCATTTTAATGACAGCACATCTAAGCAGAGATAACAGAGGAGGAAGTGAGAGAAAGGCAACAGATACTTTTTACATCTCTGCAGGTTTCTTTAAATGACACCTTTGATCTATAGATGGAGAGGCAGATTCAGATATATTTATACATATACTTATTATATATGTTTGTCTATATGCATATATGGGCATATATGAATATTACATACATACAACCATATACAATAAGTATGCATACACATATAAATTATATATGTATATCTTATAGATGACTAAAATTTTTAAAGATATTTTTAATAAGTGGCAAGTGAGAAATTAAAGATAATATTATCGGGATAAAAAAGATTCTTGCAAATCACTGTAATATCAATGTGTATATTCTGCCATTTTATCATTTCTGAAAGTCATCAAAATAAAAAATTCTTAAATAATACTCTCCCATTCCCATTCTCTTTCAGTGAACCCAATTTCTTATTTTAAAAAAAAGTCATTGTTTCACATAATTGACCATCATTTCCTAGTAGTCAGGGGATCTTTTATCTTTGAATAGAATTTGTCTAACTGACAAATTTACTCTTGAAGTAAAGCAAGTAATCTCTGTATTATAAAATTGCTTATAGGAAAAGGGCCATCATAAGTCTTTGAGTTTGTGAATGATCTCGGGCAGGACAAGCTTATTTCTTTGTATCCTAGTTAATGTGCAAACAAATACAAACTATTCCCTCCATGGCAGAGGATTTTGTAATTCTTCCTACTCATTCATATGCCCCTCCGTTTGGGATAGAAATCTGTCTTATTCATTTGCTGCTTCGCATGCATTTGTCCTGCTTTTGAAGACCTGCTGAAAAATATGTTACCTAATAAGCATGGATTTTCACAAAGCTCCTCCGGGCTTTCAAGTATTTTATAGACATGATTTCATTTCATATCCACAACAAATTTAGGAATGAGGTAGGCCTGGTTCTTTTATGTCTTTTTTTTCTAGTACCAATCAATGGATTGATATGAATTTATTAAACACTTATAATATTTTGAATTCCCTGCTAAGCACTGAGGGTACAAAGAGCAGGCAAAAAAAGTCCTTGTCTTTAAGCAACTTACTCTAATTTGGAAGATATGAATGAAATGAATAAAAACAATATAAATAAAATAAATAAAAAATGAAATGAATAAAAATGATATAAATACAGATTGTGAATAAATGAATGAATGAGAAAAAAGTCATTTAGCCATTACTAAGAGTTAATACTATGGCACTGGGGAATACAGATAGAAAAAGTAAGACAGCGTCTCCTCCCTAAGTGCTCACATTCTAATAGGGAGAAAAAAACACAGTCTAAGTCACACTAAAAAGTCTAGCAGCTCTTAGGGATCACTGACTAGGCTGATGGGAACACATCTCTTTGATGCCATTTCTATTAACAAAACCCTGTTTTGTTAAACTGTTTGACTATTTCAGAGACTTGATAGTGAAAACTTTCTTCTCCAGACCTTTAATAGCCATGGTTGATGATGAAGAGGAAGATGGAACATCTCCAGAGGCAGCTAGTTGCCTCTCTCTAATGGATAGAAGCAAGACTAGTGATGTAAATGTCGCTGCTATTCTCATGGGTTTAGAATTACTTGTGTATTGGGAATAATTGCTTGACATTCTGTGTTGTTCATGGCAAGGATTAGGGAGGGAGGAAGTTCTTACTCTCTTGATGGCCAGTGTTCTTAAAAGAAAGGGACTAGCAGATGAAGTGGTCAGGAAAGTTTCCTGAAGTGGAATAAATACTTCAGTTATTGCAAACCCCATTCTAGAGATGAAACATTGGAGTGTCAGTGAGATTATAAATGGCTAATGGTAATGAAGACTGTGTTGGAGGAAAATAAAACAGGACCAAAGTCTCTCTGGTTTCCATATACATTGATCTTTCTAGGGCATCATAAAATTTCTTTAGATACTATAATAGGAATAGATCTTTTGATGCACATCATAAGTATTTTTCAACCAAACCCTGTGAAAAGTATCATTGTGAATCAAATGACTCAATAGATAGAATCAGCAACATTTGTATATATCTTATGAGGTGGTTGTATATCTCCATTAAACTTATTCATTTTATAAAATTCACCAAAAACCTTTAAAAATTGGAAAATATATGAGTATTTGAAACTTCTTTACATTGTAATTTAATTTCAAAATGATGGAAAGGACCTTAAGTTGAGCTTATCATCTTGCTCCTCACCTAATATAGTCATAACAAAGTTTTATTTTTATTTTTTTAAGATATTGTGATGAAAATAGTCATCCAAGAGGAAAATTTTAAGGCATTGCATCCCAAGAAATCATTAGGTCCTCATGAAGGAGGCCAAGTCAATTCAGTAATCTGCTCAGATTTCTCCTTGACATTGTGTTATATAGACGCGGTAATCAAGGCATATCTAAGGTTTTTGGTTTTGCCTTTCAAAGAACTGTGAGGCCAAATCAACCTAGCCAATGTTTATAGAATGATGTTCAGGTGGTATAGATGATACATGCCAACATTTACAATGGGTTATGCTAGTATCTCTGTGGGTAGTTTTTAAATTCAATTCAACAAACATTTATAAAGAACCATTACGTGCCAGGCACTGTGCTAAGTGCTCGGGATACAAAAAGGGCAAAAGATAGATCTTGCCCTCAAGAAGCTTATAATATAATAGGGGAGACTCTACAAACAAATACATCCAACGCCAGCTACATACAAGATATATATATATATATATAGGAAATAATTAATAGAGATAAAGAACCAGAATATAGAAGTGCTCGAGATGGCTTTCTGTGGAAGGCGAGATTTTAGTTGGGACTTAAAGGAAGCCAGGGAGGTCAATACTTGGAGTAGGAAGAAAAAGAGAATTCCGGGGAGACAGCCAGAGAGACCAACTCCATCCATGTAATCAGGGTCAGAGGCAAGCCTTGAATCCGTGTTTCTTCTGAGCATTCATCCAGCACCCTTTCCATTATACAACTCTCTCCTTCAGTCATTACATGGTGAAAAAGATTTTTAGAGCTCGTCTTGTAACATTTTTCAGAGACTATTCGAGGTCACCATACATATAGTGTCAATCTTGTTCTACAGCATAGTTCTCTAGGCATAGCAAATGGTCAGTACATGTTTGCTAAATTATATTAAGTATAATGTAATATAATGTAATGTAATATAATATAATATAATATAATATAATATAATATATAAGTATGATATATAATATAATAAGTATAATATTTAAGTAGAAAGGTAGCCTGATATAAGGCATACATCATCAATTTGAGAGTGTAGGAGAGCTTGTATCTGTGGCTCAGATCTGACAGGCACTACTTATATGGACAGGGGCAACATCCTACCCTTGGTTCTCAGCTTCCAATCCCTAGTTGTAAAATATTTAACTATAGTAGAACCCTCTCCGGGTTGGAGTGAGTCTTCAGTGAGACAATGTATGTAAAGTGCTTCCCCAAAAGCATATGGAAATACCAAGTATCCTTATGATGATGATAATGATTAGTTACAAAAAGCCAGTGCTGGAATGGTAAAGTTAACTAACAGATTAGATGCCCACATCTTTGCCAGCTTATTTTCAATGCCTTACTTGGTGTAAGAAGACAGTAGATTAAAGGCTGGTACCTTTAATCTCTGAGCAAATTCTTCAGCTAAGATTGAAAATGAACTGAACTGCATGACAAAATAGATTTTTATGGAGAGATTTTATGACAATGGAGCAAATAAATAAGGATCTGAATATGAGGACTGGCCTTTCTATTTCTTCTAGAGTAAAGAGGAAACTGAGTATGCAGGTTTGAGAGTGGCTTTAGATCTGCTAATATAAATGTATGTATTCTCAAACTTATTATATCATTTAAATCTGATGTCACAACTTGGTGGGATTGATAGGAAATGAAGAGGCATATATCCCAGAATTATCGTCTCTTAAAAGATCTTCAATGAGAAGGGAAGCAAAGCTTTTTCTGACATCAAGCTTGTATCTTTTACTTTGAGACTTCTTTTTCCTTTTTATTTTGAGACTTCTATCTTTTACTTTGAGACTCTGAGGCTCCCACTTCTCCTCTCTAGGTACAAACAGCAAATTTAATTATTCTATATGATAAATCTTAGAAAATTTGAGGGTATCTATCATCCTCACTCTGAGTCGTCTCTTCCCCAGGCTAAACATGCCCAATTCCTTCAACTGATAACCACCTGGCATGGATTCACCCCAGTTGTCCTTTTTAGTATATCAATTCTTTCCTAAACCGTGGTGCCTGAAACTGAATATGATGCCAGAAGTACAGAGTACAGTGAAACTGTGATGCCCACAGTTCTTGCAGTAATAACTCTCAACACAGTTCAAGATTATATTAGCATCTGTAGCTGACACATAATCTGTTGACTCATCAAACTTGAAATCCACTAAGACTCCCAGATCTTTTTAGAAAACTACTATCAAACTACAATTTCTTCTATAATAATGAAGCCGATTTTTGGAACCTCTGTATAAGGCTTTACGTTTGCCCCCATTAAATTTCACCTTATTGAACTTAACTAGTGACTATGTTCTTTTTAGTACC
Source organism: Monodelphis domestica (assembly GCF_027887165.1). Taxonomy (NCBI): domain Eukaryota; kingdom Metazoa; phylum Chordata; class Mammalia; order Didelphimorphia; family Didelphidae; genus Monodelphis; species Monodelphis domestica. The sequence continues at coordinate 38,032,813 of NC_077234.1, read as the reverse complement.
GTCTGTGGTTCACTGGGTTAACTTTCCCTACTTTGGGTCATCACAGAATTGGCCAGTATGTTATTTTAAAAAACCAAACAACTCCTACCTTCTGTCTTAGAATCAATACTAGGTATTGGTTCCCTGGCAGAATGGTGAGTGCATCATTGTTACCTTTCTCCAAGTCACTGATAAAAATGTTAACCAGCAAAGGGCCAAGATGAGCTCCCTGGGGCACTCCACTGGCTACCTCCTCCCATGTTGGTGTTGAAGTGTTAATAATTATTCTTCGAAACCAGTTCCAAGTCTAACTAATTATGTAATTTTCTAGCTGCTATCTCTGCTATTTTTTTTTTCACTAGGCTAGAATGATTGTCTTCATCAAACACTTTGCTAAAATTGAGATGAAATGTGTCTATAAAATCCACCTTAGGGGAAAAAAAGGGAAATTAAGTTCTACTTAATAATCATTTCCTCAAGCAACAAGATATAATGGAGAGAGCACTGGATTTAGTGTCAGGAGACCTAAAAGACTAAGTTGCAGTTTTATTCACCAAAGCCCTGAAGTCTGGGGGAAAGAGTAATGTATTTAAAATAATTGGACCTGGGTTCAAATTCTAGTTTTGCCACCTTTTGCCTATGTGATCTTGGACAATTCACAACATCTCTGTGCTTATTTCATACACGTGCATGACAGACTACATGACCTCTTAAAGTTCCTTCCAATTGTTGTTGTAATGCCCTTGCCTAGCAGTGCCACCTTAGGGCATGTCTGTTCACTTCTGTGAAACTCAGATTCTTGATCTATGAAATGACAGGGATAGGCCTGGTTCTAATCTCTAAGTTTGTTTCTAGCTCTAAGACAATGTGCTTATTGTTACTCATGAAGTTTGCATATTAAATGGCAAATATTCCCTAAAAGGGTTTAGAATGGAAAGGAAAAATGAGGTTAACTACTCATTCCAGCAACATAAGTATTTTTTTAAGGAACATGAAAGTTTTCAGCCTGGACCAATTGCCTTGTTATCAATTGTTGACTAAAATAATTCTGATTAGAGGATTCTGTGACATCTCTTTCTCTGCAATTAAAAACAAAGTTCATCTCTCCACTTAAATGACCCCTTTAAATTACTCTGCCAGGAATGATAATTCCATAAAAAGAAAGAACTCTTTTCCATTTTTTCCTTTGCTTTCCCTCTTTCACAAGCAGATAAAAAAGCTCCTCCTCCTCCCCAAGATCACTTCCCATTAACTTCAGATTCTATTAGGTTCTCTTGAGCTGTTCAGACATAAGTTCCAAATTCGACTTCTGCTTATTTCTTTACCCTCTCCTATAAAGATTCTGGTTCAAATTGAATCTCTGAAATGCACACCATGGGCAATTTCCATGGTAAGAAAACCACTAGAGAATGGAGGCTCCCTGATCTTCACACAGACAGAGGCTGATTTTAATAGGGCCAGTCATTTGCTTATCAAGGGGAGAATAGATTTCATATTGATTGGTTTGACTCAGGACTACCTTAGTCCAATTAAGATTCTGAGAGAGAAAGAACTCCAGAATTGAAGCTCAAGTTAACAGCATCTGCAATGTGATGGCATTTCGGCATCTATCTATACCCTGATTGCTCCCAATTCCCAGGCAATTCTACTCCATAGGCATTATTTCAAGTTACTCCTTGATAAGAAAATATCGAACAGGAATGAGCATTCAATTATAAAAGGAAAAAAAAAACGATATTTTACTTGTCATCGTCATCCTTTTTTTCTGATATCAGAATTGTTCACTTAATCAGCTATTAGCCTATCCTCCAACTTTCATTTTTTCCCCAAAAAGCAATTGTGATTTGTCAAGTGCACATTCCCCAGGAAGCTGTCATTTACTCTAGGGAAAAGACATGGTTAGCACAAAATCATTCAGGCCAGCCAGAACAAGACCTGTTGAGTTCCTCACAATAACGTTGGGGTCTCAGGTGCATAAGAGCCAGCATCTTGTACCCCTGTTCTTCCAGGGATAAAGCGAAATAGGGATGCATTTAGTAAGATTAGATTATCTTCTATAGTAAGACTATCTCCTGGTCCAAACCAAACATAATCCTCTGAATTTTCTCAAACTATAAAACCCTTTCAGACAAGACAAAGACAAACAGTGTAACATTTCTAACTTGTTTATGCCTTACAAAGCATTGCATATATGTTATCTCATTTGATCATCAGAAACCCAGGAGCTCAGCAAACAAGGTATTTCTGACCCTCATTAGAGAAAAAGGTTGATGAAGAATTGTGAGGGGATGGCTTGACTTGAGGTCAGGAAGTCTAGTTTACAACATTTACTCTCCTCCAGACTCTGGGCAAGCCATTAAATCATTGGGCCTCAGTTTCCTTGCTTGTAAAATGCATTTTCACATGGGATGAACTTATAGTAATTTGCATTTTTCAAAGATGCACAGAAAAGAGAAGGAAGAAGAGGCAAATAAGATTAATTTGAAAGTCCCGTGTTGAGTTTATTATATACTTAAAAAGAAAAGCAGACTATATGTAATGGGGATTTGCCCATTCAGGTACAATCCTCTTTTTCCTGTTATACTTTACAAATGGAAATGCTAATTTTATATTCATGTGTTATATATCAGTTATTGTTGGTCTTGATGTATAAATATCAGTTATTATTACTGATTTTATTTTATTTTTATTTTTATTATTATATTTATATATAATATTTATATAATATACCATATAATATTATTAAATATTAAATTTTAATTAATGTTAATTAATAAATATTACATAATATATAATAAATATAATATATTATATTTATATTCTTGATAATACTGATTACAGTTATTATTACATATGTTATTATTGTTATTTATATGAGTCAATGCAAAGGTGGATCTGAGTCCCAAACCTTCCTCCCTCAGGGGCTCTTTGTAGCCCTCAGTACTGCCTCAATCAAGGCTCTCAGTGTGTGTATACAGTACAGAGATTAGAAAAGGGTCAGTCGTTCCGCTTTGTTCAAGGTCTATCTGTAGGGAATTACAAGAGAAAGAACCCTCAGAAGCCACAGTTTCACCCCTCCTTGTGAGTCATTTTAAAAAGGCAAGAAAACCAGGGATAACTGTATCTTGCGGTCAAGCCTGATTCAATCAAGAGCAGTTAGATGTGGCCTTGCTAGGCAGGCAAAGTTAGAAGTTGCAACGATGATTGGAGTACTTCAGGCAGAAGAACTTGACGCCGAAGAGCTCTTTCCCCTTGAACTATTTCTATTAGCTGTCTGTAATTAAGTTCTCCCAAGGCAAAGGGCCAGAACAGTGAAGTAAATACCTAGAAAGTAAACCTCAGAGTAAGAAATATTGTGGCGGGTTCACATCTGGCTTTTGAAATTTGCTTTCTGACCAAGGACAGATTATTTCACCTTTCATTGCCCCAAGCCATTAAGCCTATCAATTAGAGTGAAGATCAGCCTGCACCGGTGAAGGGGTTTCCTTCACTGGGGGCTTCTTAGGACAAAGATTAATTCCAGGAATGGACCCAAACTATAAGTGATTTCTCCCTTCCTCCTCAATTTTCTCATGTGGCCAAGTCCTCCACACTCAATCAGATTCTAGCTTACAATGTCATTATGTGTGTGTGATTCTCTCTCTCTCTCTTTTTTTTAATTTGGAAAATTTTATTTAATTAATTTAGAATATTTTCCCATGGCTATATGATTCATGTTCTTTCCCTCCCACGCAATTCCACCGGGTTTTACATGTGACATTGACCAAGACCTATTTCCATATTATTGATATTTTGTGTGTGATTCTCTTAAAGAGCATTGAGTGGATTTAGAAATCATTGGATCCAAACCTTTCATTTCACAGAGAAAATATATATACTGATAGAATGTAACCACCTTACAGGTTACCGCATTGGGCGATTTTGCTGTTTTTGAATTCCTTTATTCTTTATTCTTTACTCCATGACTTGAAAGCTACAAATGGTTATAAATGCAAAGAACTCCACCTATTACTAGTGAATTTAATCAAAAGTCTTAGTGAGAAAAAGAGAGAGATAAATTGACCATTTTATTTCAATTGAATCGGTTTTCTTTGTGATCTTATATATTCTATTTTATACATTTAAAAACCATATTCTGAGAAAAGTTTCACCAGACTTTTGAAGGGGCCCATGACACAAAAAAAGATGATGAGTTCCTGCTTTAGGACCAGTTTCACTATGTCTTTCTTGAACTATCTAGGCCAATGGGGGATTCTAGAGACTTCTGTTGTCTTTACATGTAACACAGGAGTATTCATATCACTTCCAGCTTTCATTGTCACATCTCTCTGGGTTATCACAAAGAAGATAACTAGTAATTGAAAAAGGATCAGAGAACTAAGAACTTTAAGGATCATAGCAATCACTGAGTCATCATATTATTTAACAGAGGAGACAATTTAACCAATCACCACCTGCATAATGTAAATGACTCGATCGATGTCACACAAATAATAGGATCCAGGATTTGAATCCAGAATCTTATGAATCAACATCCAGTTATTTTCACTCTATTCTACTCCACCTTCTTGGACATACTATAGATGAATTTTATTACCTGATATTTGTAGAGCACTTAAAGTTTGCAAAGTGATTTTCTTTTAATAACACTATTAGGTGTGGAGCATATTATAACTAAGCCCATTTCATAGAAAATGAAACTGAAGGTCAGAGAGTTTATAGAATTTGCATCAGTTAGTATATGATCCAGAAACAGAATATGTCTCTTTAACCCGAGGTCCAGTGATTTTGTCCCCTGCCAACCCATTCTAATTGGTATTTTCAGAACAGGAAAATGGAAAAGAAAGTACATTCTAAAGGGTATGGGAGATATATTTGGGACTAAGTAGGTTTTATATGGTTTAATACCATTTCCCCTATGTTGAGGGGTAGCTCTGGCTTCAAGAATCATTTACTTTCATTTGATCAAATGGCCCCAAATTGGCTTTCTTTGCTAAATCACGTGCTCAGTAAAAGCCTGCTCTTGGTGAGGGGATGATAGAACCTCTGAGTTGGAAGAGACCTAAGAAGTCATTTAGGGTGACCTTGAGCACCCACTTCTCTTCTCTTACTCTCAGTTTCTTCATCTCTAAATAGTTTTGAAACAGATGATCCTTATCTTAATCTGTCTAGTTCTGAATTCTATGATTTTTCAAAAGCCAAGGTCTCCATTAGATGCTCTGCATTCCATATTGCATTTGGAGCTCACTAATGCTCGATGTCTGAGAATTCTAAGCAAAAGTCATGCCAACAGAATGCATGTATTCAGGCCAGGTGATGATGGGCCTCAAGAGTCAATCTTAGAGTTTTAACACAAACAATCTATAAGCTAAAATTGGTTTACATGTTTTAGAGTAGATTTATAGAATGTGCCCAAAATGGATTTTCAAATGCTTCACCATATTTACAAACCCAGCAACAGATTTATAAGACTGAAGGGAGTCACAAATCATGCTAATAAATCCTAAATTTTTAAAAAAGTTTTGATTTATACAGCTTTACTGTGTACTATGAGGATGGAAATGACAGATTTATAAATCAGAATTTTGGATCTGTGCCATAATGATCAGCCTTATAAATCCTACTTTCCCATTTTGGTTCAAACTTCTGATTTATAAATCCTAACAGGCTCTCCTATCGCTAGTTCATTCTTTCGAAGCTCAGATTCAGTAATGATCTCTATAAAAGGTTATGCAATTTACTTTCCCTGTCTTCCTTTTCCGAAGCTCAGAGAAAAAAAAAGCCTATTCATTTTGCTCAGGAGCCAACTGAAAGAATTCTTGTTCTGTTGCATTATCTTTTAAAGGTACTGACAGATTCTTTTTCTCTCAGAGACCCACAAGATCAGAGGCACAACTTCGAATACCATAAAGGCAACTCTGCAGAAGAAGTAATGTAATGCCGAAGTCAGGCTTTGGACACGTGATTCATATAGTGACATGTAGGACTGAGCCCTAAATGAATGTCCCAGAGGGAGGGTCAGGATGGAATTGTAACACTGGCTGAAATCACCCAGCCGCCATTAGGAAGCAACAGCAATTTCTGAAAATGACTTTAGTTCATTCTTCCTCCTCAGAGTGCTCTTAATACATGTGTCCTCTATAATTACAATTACGCTTCATAGAAATAACTTTGTTTCCTTGGCAATTTTAACAGTAAAAGAAATAGGGGCTCTCTATAGATACAATATAAATGCTAGATGCCACCTCAGAAGTGTAATCAACAAGCCATAGGAAATTACTTGACTAATAAGTGTCCAAGAAGATTATCAAGTAGTTTTCAAAGAATAAATGCAAAGTATTAGTAGCCAAATTGGATAAAAAGCTTCAGATCACTAATAAGAGAGAAACAAATTAGAGCAATTCTGAGAGTTCATTTCTCATATATCACTGAAAATGATGTTAAAAAGAGAAATAAGTAAATGTTGGAGATGTGAACAGACAGGTACACAGAAGGAATACTGTGAAATTATGGAGGTCCAATATTTTTACAAAATAATTGGAATGCTTAGGAAAAGTCACTAAATCATCCACATTTTTTTATCAGAAATCTCACCACTGTATATAGACCTTATGATGGTCAAAGACAGAAGAAATGATCCCATCTATGTCAAGATAGTCAAAGCTGCACTTTTTGTGGTACCGAAAATTGACAACAAAGTGAGCAATGCTGATTGGGGAATTCCAAAACAATTGAGCTATCATTACACCATAGACATGATAAACATGAAGAATTGACAGAAATATAGGGATATCTGTATGAGATCAAACAGAATAAAGAAGGCATATCCAAGAGAATAATATGCACAATTAATGAAATAATGTTAATGAAAATAAAACAAAAGAACATCTGAATTCAGATGGATTTAAAGAACTGTGCTTTGTCTTAGAAAATGCCTTCTAGATGAAAAATTGGGGCCTACTCAAGAAAGATGCTGTGATCATGTTATCAGTCAGTGTTACCTAACTTTTTGCAAGAAAATTTTGTTTGTGTGTAGATTAAAAAAAAAATTAACAAACTTTGTTCACCACTTCACAGGGTCCTATGGACAAGTGACTGTGAAGTAAAAGACAAAGGTTGTCAATAAGAGATTTTAAAAATCTACAACTAAATAAGAATGTTTTCATTCAATAATCTAGATGAAAATCAATTTATTAAACCTGTCTTTAGGGTGATATTCTTGGCATTGAGGATAATATGGAAAATGGTCTGGTCTTTTAATGCAAACTTCAAAAAATGCATAGATGTGTGTGTGTATGTTTGTAGGAAGAGGGTCAGATTCATTGAATTCACAGACAAAAGCATTATGAGGTAGAGAATCACAGGATTAAATAGTAATAAGGGCAAAAAGTGATAGATGCCCAAGAGAATAAAAGTTATAAGGAAATGAGATGAAAGTCAAGTCAACAAGTATTTATTAAGCATCTACTATATGTCAGACACTGTGCTAAATGCTGGAGATACAAAGGCAAAAGCATTCCTAGCTTTTAAGGAGCTTATAATTCAATGGGGGAGGCAATATGAAAACAATGATGAGAAAACATTTTTTTTTTTTGCAGAAGGGATTTTAACTGAGATTTGAAAAAAAAAAATGAAAGTGAACCCAATCAAAAACTGAAATTTGGTCTCTAAATCATAAAGAATGGGCAAAATTGGACTCTAACATCATAGTCCCAATTATGTTACAAGAGAAAGTAAAATTAAAACGAGGAAAAGAAAAAAGAGTAGAAAAGACCCTGGATTAGACCAAATTCGCCTACAGGTGAACACGTTTAAGACAACACAATATTGAAGTCACTGAGAAATTTATTTAAGGAATCAGAAGATCAATATTTAGTGACATTCTAAATGCCTTGGTTGTCCTCTCCTTGAGGACAGAGACTATTTGATTTTGGCTTTTGTATCTCTAGTGACAAGCAGCACATAGTAGGTATTAATTTGTTGACTGACTGACTAGTTAAAACTTGTTTGCTTTTGAAATCAGTGCCAAAGTCTTCTTCTCTATTCATTTTCTACCTCCCTCCCTGCATTTTTTTTTTTAATAACCCTTACCTTCCGTCTTGGAGTCAATACTGTGTATTGGCTCCAAGGCAGAAGAGTGGTAAGGGCTAGGCAATGGGGGTCAAGTGACTTGCCCAGGGTCACCTGCATTTTTTTAAATAACAATAACTTACTTAAATGGTCAAGATGAACTTGTTTTAATTTCAAGTCATCTTTTCTCATTGTTATTATTTCTTCTAGTTTTGTATTAATTTTAGGAATTTTGTTCTGACAGGTGGATGGTCTGACTATACACAGAGAGCTGATTCAGGAATTACTCCCACATGTGTGACAAGTCCTCTCCTGTCTTGAAATATAAGTATTGCATTTCTTGTGAATGTCATTCTAAGCCTCACAGTTCCTTTCTTGAAGAAAGTGTTCATGATATAAAGGTATAAGGTTTCTAATATAATCTACAGATCTTTGACCTCTTTCTTTCTTTATTCCCAAATAATTTTTCTAATACTCCCTCTCTCCATCTCTTACTGTTTATCCAAGTCATAACATTTTAAAGGATATGTTAGTTTAATTTAAAGAGTTTTATCAAGTTCCTTAGAGTCCATTTCATCATTCTCTACTATAGATGCATAGATGAATTTTAGTGAATTTAAGTGTTTTTTTGTTTTGATTTGGTTTTGGAAATACTTATGAGCACAGAAAGTGATGATAACTAAAATATTTCATGAGATATTTTTTGTCTTTGGGCACATGATAAAACCAATTTTTGTGTTTGGGCACATGTTAAAATCAAACTCGTTCAATTCCTTTATTGGTTTTTCCAAGGAGAACCTTTGATCCTTCCATTCAGCAGCAATCCTGGACTTGTCAGGTAACAGGAAGATCCTCACCTACTCATTAGATACTTGTTCCCTTCCTCCCTTGCCCCCTTGTCTTCTTTCCTCAGGTGGTTCCTTGCTGTTCCAGAACCTATCTGAAAGAGTGAGCAGTAGGAAGATTTTCTACTTTGGGAGGTTCTTTCCCTCTTGCTTCCTCCACTGGCTAGTCATCCAGAATACAGATCATATGGTCTAGGTGAATTGGGTGTTCCTTCTAGTCAGAGGAAGACCCCCCCAAGTCTTAAACTCTGTCCTGTTACTATGTCCTTCAGTTCTCTGACATTATAATTTAACTTCCTGACTTGAGGACCCCGTGATCTTGCCCACTGTGTTTTATACTGTATCCTGAGAACTTCCAGACTTTTATGTGTTGTCTAGCTTTGACTCCTGATATTCATATTGCTTGGCACACTGTGAATTGTAAGCACTTACTAAGTATTTTTTCATTAGTTTATTCATTCATTCACCTATTCCAGTTTCATTTTAAATGTCAATGTCAAGATTGATATGATTCAGTTTATCCAATCAAACAGGAAGTACTTATTAAGGGCTTTGTATGTGCCAGACAATGAAGATAAAATGACAAAAAAAGAAAAGATTGTGCTCTCAAGGAGCTTATGTTTCACAATGAAAATAATGTGAAACTATAAAATGTTATTAAAAAAATAAAACAAAGACAAAGCAATGGGGGAACTAGTTGCTAGGAGAACTAGAAAAGATCCCCCTCCCAAAAAAAAGGTTGCTATTAAGCTGAATTTTGAAGAAAATGAGAGAATCCAATACGTAGAAAAGGAGAAAGTGGATGTTACACATAGAGGACAGGACAACTGCATGGAGAGATATGTATGATGTGTGAAGAAAAGCAAAATGAGGCAAGATGCATACAATGAAGGTGGAAAGGTAGATTGAAGTCGTCTCATGAAAGAGCTTGAAAAGCCAAACAGGGGAGGAGTTTGGGTTTTTTCCTAAAGGCAATATGGCACCACTGGAGTTACTCCAGCAATAAATCTACTTATTGATCATCTGACGAAGTTATCAGATTTTAAACAGAGGCTAGGTTAGTGTTTGTAGATGATCAAGAAACTGTGATTCTTTGTACCCTTTGCTCTCTTTTCTCCTACTGTGTGTCTTCAAAGGACAAATTCAATATACCGGACTTTTAAAATACTATTTTATATTTTTCTTGGTTTCATGGGCATCTGTGGGCCAAGAAGTCATTACCAAGTATAGGTTACTGTGAATCAGAGAACAGATTTTGTCAGGACCATACTTGAAGCCTTCCCATCAAGATACTTTTACCTTATAGGGTCTTTGAACTTCACAGAAATCCTCGGATGGAGTTATGAAATAGGTTTTATTATCTCCATTTTATAAATGAGGAAACTTAACTTAAATGACCTGACCAGGGACATACAACTAATATAGGTCAGGGGTGGAATCTGAACCTGTCTTCCAGATTCCAGGTCCAAAATTATATGCTTAGTCACATTAGATGATGAATGCAAATCCACAAGAATACTGTTTCTTTAAAAATGTACATTTGACTTTAAAAAAAATTAAAAAGTCTCGTTCTCCTCTCCAGAGAAAGGTATCTAAAATGAAACTACATATTTTTATTGGAAAAAAATGGATTTAATCTGTGTAGAAAGTTCTAGAGGATGATGCTTGGCTAGAAAAGGATTCAAATTTCTCACTAATTGTTTACTCATGGTAGTGTCAGATCCAGAAGAAACTGGACAGCTGTTAAAATAGGGTGAAATATAATCGACTTGACTATGACAAATAAATGAGTGACTCTCCTTTAGGTAAATGCCATAAATGCTCCTTTTGGTTTATAGAGTTGGTTTTCTTTTTTCTTTCTTTCTTTTTTTTTAACAACTAGAGGTCACTCATTGCTCAAGATCTTACAGTAACAAACAACATTAAATATTCATTTAAAATGTCCAACATTGTCATCTAATTGCATGAGACATCTTCAGCGACCTGGAAGTTACCATTTGGCTCTGAAGGGGATTTATTTGGAAAACAGGACAAATATTATTTCTTATTTATAACAGTCTTTCAAGTGTCATGAAAACTGTGACCCTTCAAAGAACAGAGGGGAAAACTGGTATTATTTACTTATTCTTTTGTTTTGTACAAATAAGGCTTGTTTTTAGAGGCTGCAAATAATCAAAGATGAAGAATATATAAATATATATATATATACATATACACATATATATGTTCCTTCCTTCATTCCTCTTAATCCAAATTTAAAATTATCTTGAAAAATAAGTATTTTTACTTTTTGTATTGTATATTATTATATACTATATATATACATACATATATATATATACATACATATACTATATATATATACAATATATATATATTATATATTGTAACCCTATTCATACTCTTTTTTTCTTTTTTTTAAACCTTTACCTTCCATCTTGCAGTCAATACTGTGTATTGGCTCCAAGGCAGAAGAGTGGTAAGGGCTAGGCAATGGGGGTCAAGTGACTTGCCCAGGGTCACACAGCTGGGAAGTGTCTGAGGCTGGATTTGAACTTAGGACCTCCTGTCTCTAGGCCTGGCTCTCCATCCACTGAGCCACCCAGCTGCCCCCATTCATACATTTTTTTAGGAGAAAAATAATTACATGAATAGAGAGAACATTACAAGTTTATTTAGGACTTTGAATAATTATGATTGATCTAAAAGAATGTGATTAGTTAAAAAGGCAGCATTAAGTTAACTTTGTCTTCACTTCATGTCACTTAAAAAACTAAGCCTGAATCCTTATTTTGTTCCCAAATGAGGATTTAGTGTGGTTTTTCCCCTTTACTAATCAAACACAAATCTAATGATTTCATAATCATTTATTTAATTAAAAGGGATTTTTGAAGAGCCTATCATGGACCAGGAGCTCTGGGGGCACAAATACAAAACTGAAGCAATCCCTTCTTTCAGGGAGCTGAAATTGTAGCAGAGCTTATAGAACAAAATGAGTTTTGTCCTATGAACAAGAGCTAAGGGTTAGTGGACCTCAGTCAGGTTCAGTTGGGAATGTGAGAGGCAACCAAGAAGGCTTAATGAGACGCCAGGTCCTAGGAGACATTCCAAGAGGGACGGTGTCCTTCAGCAGTCATCTTTTCTAGAAGGAATCTTGTTATTCACATTTTGAAGAGACTTTAGACAGGAATCAAGGCTAAGCACTGTTTTAGCAATTTTCTCTGGAGTTACGAGGAATCCAAGAGAGAGAAATCTTATCCTTTTTGGGGTCAGGACTTTGCAGACTACATCTTGACCCATGTGAACCAAGAACACTCTTCTTAGCCCTTTATTTATAAAAGATAATTGATTTTCAGCTAAAACCAACCTTCAGGGACCATCTGTAACAGATCTCAAGGATCAACTAGTCTTATCCTTTCATCTTACAGTTGGAGAAACTGAGGCCCCAGAGATATTAAATGCCTTGAACAAGATCTGACAGCTAGTGGAAACAAATCCAGATCCCCTGATGCTATCATCCTTTCCACAATTTCATGAAGTTTTTTATTTAACAAAACCACAAATATGACTTCTGGTTATTTAAAAGCCATTCCTGCCAATATCAGCAACCGAAAAGGAATAACAACATATTTTGAAACTTATTTCCCCAGTTTTCCTTTTAGTGTAATACTATTAATTTATGCAGATTATTGTGGGGAAGAGTAATGCTTCTTTGGGGATTTGGGGGGCCATCACTCGGTGCTGAATTTGGGGGTGCATCCCTTACTACGGTGTAATGGCAAGTGGTAGGATAATTTCAGCATTCCACCAATGTCTGCCACGAGAGTCCATCAGGGCCTACATTTTGCTTTCTTTCTATAGGACACGCATCGCCTTTGCTTTTCAGAAAAATTCAATTAACACGAGAACATCAGAGACTGCAAGCAAGAACGGTATGCGGGTAAGACTGGGTGAGGAGGTTGGTTGTTTTCAGGCCTTTTTATTTCCTTTATTCTGCTCAGTCCTTAGCTAATAGCAATCCCGACTGCAGACCAGAACTGCAGCGCAGACCGAGACGTGGCTCTGCTCTGTATACAAATTTCCCCGACGGTACCGCCAAGGAAAAAACTCAGATTCAGATGAATGAGTCGCAGCTATAGGAGACAGTAATCCAATGAAAGCAACAGAAACCTGATTAAAATTGGGGCGGAGGAGCAGACTTTGTGTGGACCAGCACGAAACGCTGGAGAAATGCATGGCTTCTCCCCTCAGAAATATTTCCTTTCCCTTTACGGCTACCATTGTTTGACTGGTGGTCACTTAAAACCCCAGATCCTTCTAATGAGGTATCAAAAGGGCTTTCGGGGAGTCCCAACCTTAAGTCTGAAAAATGAAAAAATAATGGAATACAGTAAACAAGGTCTTTGGTACCTAAATTACATGCCAACCCTATTCTTAAGGTTATCACAGCAGAATAAATGATATCATATAAAAAGATATATGGTAGAGTAGGATACATATCAAAGCAACTTACAGGCTCCCTTTTCAAATAACCTATAAATCATAGTTAAGATATTCTGGGCCAGGGGTAGGGAGGGGGAGTTACGACTAGGAGGCGCAGTAGACTTCAAGCCAGGTCTAGTGATGGGAGGTCTGGGTTCAAATATGGCCTCGGGGGCGGTGGATTGAGTCAGACCTAAAGATTGGAGGTCCTAGGTTCAAATCTGGCCTCTGATACTTCCTAGCTGTGTGACCCTGGGGGGGTCACTTAAGCCCCATTGCCTAGCCCTTACTGTTTTTTTTTCTGCTTTGGAATCCCTACACAGTATTGATTCTAAGACAGAAGGTAATAGGCTTAAAAAATATGGCCTCAGATATCTGCTAGCTATGTGATCCTGGGCAAGTCATTTAACCTGACCCTCTTGTAATGATTCTAAGCTGGAAGGTAAAGGCTTAAAAAAAAGATATATTGAGTCATTTTAATTACTTCTTACTCAGCAAAAACCCATTGTAGATAATAGAGGCTCAGAAAAATGAAAATGTATTGATCAATCAACTTTTTCCCTTTTTTAAATGAATGGTAAAAATTAGGAAAATCCCATAGTGGTTACTATATTTTATGAACAAACTCCTCAGGAAAGGGATGGCAATTTCAGCCACCCCAAAGACAAGAATCTAATCAACCAAGTTTGGTGCTGCAGCTCAATTACGTTACGTGATAAAGAGAACATCTGCCCCATTATAAATGACAATAATAACTGAAAAACAATGTGCTATGGAGGATATGGGACTTTGGAAACCGAGGACCTGGATTCAAGTCCTGCCTCTCCTACATATTAACTACTTGACTCTAATAAAGTCATTTGCTCTCATCTCTGAAACGAGGGTGTTTGGACTAGATAAAACATACCATCCCTTCCTAGGTCTAGGACTAATGGTAGTAAGTCAGAGATAGGGATTTAGTTAATAATGGAGCATGCTGGGATAGAAGAGATTCCTGGTATCCATCACTGAGACAAAGAACATTCCTATCTTGCATAGGTAAGAATGAAAATGTTTTAACCAAAAAATAAACAAGGAAGTAAAAAATTATTATCTGAGAAAAGGGATGATGCAAGATATCAGTAGGAGGAACAGTTAGTATGTCAATTAAGGAGGCAGCGAGGTGGCTCAATGGATGTAGCTCTGGGCTTGCATTCGGGAAGACTTGTCCAGACTGAAGCTGTGTAACCTGGGAAAGTCACTTAACCTCTCTTTGCCTTATTTCATTGAAGAAAGAAATGGCAAACCATTCCATTATCTCTGCCATGGAAAGCCCATAATCAGTAGTGGGGTGCTATGGTCCACAGAGTCACTAAGAGTCAGCCACAACTAACAACAACGATAACAATTAAATGGAATTTTCTGCCTGCTGGTATGTTGCTGACTAGAACTGATGGTGGCTCCAAGAAAAACTGATGTTAGCGAAGACATAATAGGGTGTCTCTTCTCTCTTCTCCCTTCTCACTCCTTCTCTCCTTCTCCTCCTCCTTCTCCCTTCTCCTTCTCCCTTCTTCTCTCCTTCTCCTTCTCCCTTCTCCCTCCTTCTTCTCCTTTGTCTTCTCCTCCTTCTCCCTTTCCCTCCTTCTATCCTTCTCCTTCTCCTTCTCCCTTCTCCCTCCTTCTCCTTTGTCTTCTCCTCCTTCTCCCTTTCCCTCCTTCTATCCTTCTCCTCCTCCTTCTCCCTTCTCCCTCCTTCTCCTTCTTCTTTTTTCCTTTGAGGTCAACCATAGTCAAGAAAATTGTGCACACAGTCACAAGGAGAATGGTGGCTACAAAATGGTAGATTTAATTTGTATGGAAAATTTACTTTGGTGAAGAAAATCACTCCTCCACAACAGTGTTGTAATTCATAACCAAAATGTCTAGTGACAGTGTTCCAGGTGGAATATTTTTCTCTTTCCACTCACAAAACCAGTGATGTAGGAACTCAGCCTTAAAGCTCAGGTCAAGTGGCCAGACTTTAGTCAAGGTTTCAGCTGTATTTGTATAGCAAAGTGTAGGATACAACTTTATAAATACAATTTGCCCACAAAGCATCTCCTTCTAAGCGGGGTGGTTTGCTTTGCTTCTTTTTTAGTCTTTTTTTTGTCCTATAAGTTAATTTTTAAACATAATATATATGTACTATATCAATTGACATATACCACACATATTGATATATGCATGACTTTGGTGTGTTGGCTATTTTTTCTGCCTTCAAAGAAGGAAATCCAGCTGTGGCTTTTCATCCCACATCATCATCATCCACATCTCTCACGAATGTTCTATCGAAGGTGTTCTTAATTTGGGGTAAATGAACTCATTTTCTAAAGTACTTCCACAATTATATTTCAGCATAATTGATTTCCTTCATAATCCTGTGTGCTTTTTTCATATACTTAAAACATTATTCTGAGAAGAGGTCTGTAGGCTTCCCTACACTGCCGAAAAGGTCCAGCATATACAAAAATGTTTAATGGCCTCTAGCGAATCTGCCCAAAGAGTGAGTCCTTCCAGTCTTTTTAATACAATGTGTCAGTGCAGAATTCCATTATTCCTTATTCTTGCTGCATGCTCAGCCCACCTCCTTTTCAGATCCTAGAATTCCTCGTCACTATTCCTTAGTCTACTTCTTGTGCAGAAGGCATCTTTTGAAATAAGTGGCAGCCTGTCTGTATTCCCTTTAGGTCTTCTCAAACTTCCATTCTTCAGACACGGAGATGTTTGCATTTCAAGGCCACATGACATAACTGAGATAATATTCATACAAAAAAAAAGGACAGTCTTCTGTGATAGGGAGTAGCAAGGGCACATTAACAGCACTGAAATCGTTCCCAAATACAATCCCGACTACTCTATGCTTCCCGTTCAATTATGGCTCCATCTCACTGTCAGCAGGGCCTGTGCCTAAGGTATGTACAGGTGTACCATTCAATGAGCAGGCCTTTGGGCATCATGCCATAGTGTGAAAAGAAACAGTTTTCATTCACTTAATTTTTCTTATATGGAATGTTAGGCTAGTTCCTATTCACTAAACAAAGATCTCCCAACAGAGATCATCTCTGTAATTTTTTTTTTAAACCCTCACCTTCCATCTTGGAATCAATACTGTGTATATTGGCTCCAAGGCAGAAGAGTGGTCAGGGCTAGGCAATGGGGGTCAAGTGACTTGCCCAGGGTCACACAGCTGGGAAGTTGTTGACTATTAGTCAATTATCTGGGTCTAGTGTTCTATGGTCTACCTTGTGGGCCATGGCTTTGGGTCAAGGTAGTAACACAGACCGAACTATATTTTGTGACATACCTTAGAAAGGGCCTTGAGTTGACTGAGGAATCACAAATCTGAGCCTATGAATCTATAAGCTAAAAGAGCAGCAAGGAATGGTCTACAGTCTAATGACTGAATCTGGGGAGTCCATGGAAGGTTATGGCCTGGAGATTGGTCCCAGTGATGATCTTCCTTTGAGAGAACACTTGTACTATGAGACTAAAACAAAGAGACACTGGGAAAACCAGAGAGAGAAACACTGAAACCTACCATTTGAGATGTTCAGGTCAAAGTGTGATGATAATTTCTCCAGTATGTCATAGAGGGGCAAGTCATGTGTCAGGGAGGGAGTTTAGGAGAATGGATTACTTGACCTTTCAGTTTTTTGTTTTTTTAAAACCCTCACCTTCCATTTTGGAGTCAATACTGTGTATTGGCTCCAAGGCAGAAGAGTGGTAAGGGCTAGGCAATGGGGGTCAAGTGACTTGTTCAGGGTCACACAGCTAGGAAGTGTCTGATTCCAGATTTGAACCCAGGACCTCTAGGCCTGGCTCTCAATGCACTGAGCTACCCAGCTGCCCCCTTGATCTTTCAGTTTTTTAGAGGCATACAGGCATGTCTCTTCATCTCTCTGGGGTTTGGAAGAGAGGATATAGATCTGAAAAAGCCCCATGATTAGGGGACAGCTACTCAGTTCTGAACTCAGTCCCCTTTGCCTACTTGTACTATTATTATTATTTTTTGTCCTTCCCTTTGAAAGGGCATCTAGTGAAGCTGACAAATTGTGAGCCCTTGTCCATCTGAGCCTTTGCCGATGACCCTTTCACTGAAATTGATAGGCTGGTGTTGATTTCAGTCCAATAAGCATTTCATCAACGGCAATGGACAAAGTTCATTTTTTAAAATCAATTTCAGCCATTGTTAATTTTAGCAAAGGGCCAAATACATGAAAGTTTCTATATTCTTTACTCTTTCTTTCCTTATTCTTTCCTTCCAAATCGAGTTCATTCTTATTTCTGACATGTGTACACATATTACATATAATTAATATCACATGTAATACATTATATATCCTATACTTGCATACACACATATAATAAATATATATGGAGAAATGTCAAAAAGTCAAGTTTACAGTCAGATAAACGCCAAAATTTATGAAAAAGTATATGTGTGTATATATGTACATATACATTATTTGTATATGCATATATAAGGATGAACGATAAAAAGTAGAATTTATAGACAGATAAGTGCCAATACTTATTATACATGTATATGTCTGTATACATAGATGCATATGCACACATGCTATAAATATGTATTTGGATAGATGATAAGAACTTAAAAGTAAGATAACTGCTAATGTATATTAAATATATGTATGTTATATATGTCTATAGTCAGTGTACACATGCACACAAACACACATATACATACATATGCACATGTATGTATATACACTCTCCATACACATGTACGCACACACACACAAAACCATGTGGCATAATGGATGGTGGAGACTGATGGAGCCTAAGTTAGGAAAATTTATCTCCCTCAAATCAAATATTGTCTTAGATATTTACTAGCTGTGTGATCCTGGACAAGTCACTTAACCCTGTTTGCCATGTCTGCATAGATACACATTCTATCTATCTATCTATGAAGGAATGATTAAAAAGTAGAATTTACAATCAGATAAGTGCCACATTTGTCAGCAAAGGACAAATGCAATTGTCAAAACCTGTGACATATACATTTGTTTTATTTTTTCTGTGGGTGCCTGTGTGCATGAGCATATAATGAAAACTAAAGACCAGATGCCAGCTGATATCTGTAGTGTAAGTAGGAAATTTGTTAATCGCATTAATGTTTATACTTCCATTTTCAAGGTAAAAAGGCACCATTTGCTTAATAGCAACCTATAAATTTCTGTTAAAATGGAATCTTCCAACTCCCAAAGCTCTAAAACTTCCAATGAAAACTGAGCCCAATATTTAAGAATTTTCTTTTCAGCTGAAGGTACAGTTCTTTGACTTTATAGTCATGCTCTGGGGACCAACTTAGCTATATGCAAAGGTAAGATAAAGGATAAAACAAAAACTTAGACTCCTTGCGTGTGCTTGAAGTGCGTCAAGAATGATGCTTTATATTTAAGTTTCCAAACCACCGATTTTCCATCTTTGAGGACAGCTCCTGCATATTTACAAGACGAGAGATGAGGCATGTTTCTGCACCATCTCCTGCCTTATATAAGAGTTTGTTTGAAAAACATCATTCCTTGAAATTGGCTGATAAAATCATGACTTGCTAAATTCATCCACCCTAAGCATGCAAGCCTATCCATAATATGTAATGTTTGCTTTTATCGGCTGTGACTTCATCAGCTCTTACACGCACATTTAAGAACTAGAGGTAAAGAAAGAAATAGTGGAAAGCCCAGTGCACTGGATGTAAGGAGACCCCTGAACATATCAGTACCTCAATGTCCTTCTTTGTAAAATGGGAAGATTTGGATTGAGTAGTTGCTAAGGTCCCTCAGCTCTAAAATTCTGGAAATTTATGAGGACATATTGTGAGATGAAAAACATTAGTGGTGATAGTTTTCTCTTCTATTTTTCCTCTAGTTATGTAGTCTGAATCTTACTGGAATCTAAATCACAGAGAATTCCATTAATGGTATCACATTGAAACATTTAGATACTTTCACGTTAGAAACTAAAATGGAAAAAAACACCGAGAAAGGACAGGTTTGAATCTATCACTTCCTTCATGGATATAGGCAAGCTATTTAACCTTCTTAGACTCAATTTTTCCCTTTATAAAACATGAGCCATAGGATGAAAAAGTTTGATCTAGAAGGAATCTTAGAAATTATTGAATCAAACTCTTATTTTACAAAGGAGATCCTAACAAGCCATATGGTTTATCTGAGGCTATTATGGTTGTAAAATGAAGAATGAGAATTCAAACTTAGGTCTTCTGACTCCCAATTCAGCACTCTTTTTCCTCCCGGGGTTATAAAATTACAATTTATTAGTGATTTTAGCCAAAATATTTAACTTTTGCAATTGTCACACATATATTTGCAAATGTATTCATTTTTCAATGAAAGGTGATAGATAATTGCTAAGAAATAAGGATTTGTAACAGTTTGTTCTGGTGTGTCAAATCTTGATGACACCATTTTCATTTTCCTGTTGTGAGTTTCCAAATTCTATGGAAATCACATCATAGATTTTGATGGATGAGCTAGACTCCTCTGTCTGTCTGGGCAGGTGTGAGATAAATTGGTGGGCAGGCTATGATCTTTGGGCAAATTGCTCTCTTTGACTACAACATATATCGATGAGAAATGCCAGTATTCATATACATACTTGTCAGTTGCATTACCTGCTGATGAAAATACAAGTTAGAGCACCATCAAAATGAAGAAAGAGAATTTTGCAATGTCACAGGAAATTAGTAAAAGAACAGTCACCTAAATCTAGCAACTATAATGAAGTAAACCTTCAGGGCAGATTGAGGGTAGGGAGCTGGCAGCATCACTCAATCACATTTAGAAGCTTAAGTTCTTTTTTATGTCGACTGCAAATTACTTCTATTTACAATCTAGTAAACATTATAAAGCATCAATCATATTGACCAGGACAGGGCATGACCAGGTAGGTAGGTAGATCACTGGTTTTATGACTTGAACTCTTCATTTTACTGACAACTTCCCTCTTTTTGAAGCAAAAACAAAACAAAAAACTCAACAAAAATTAATGCTACTTAAAGAGCCATCTTTCATGTATAATTTCAAAAGGAATGTTTGCAACTTAAATTCCCTCTTGGAACCAATTTTTGGAGAATAGGTATATAAATGATTTATTTTCTCATCAAATCATATTATATATACATCTTAGTTTAAGAGGAAGATGGCTCTATCTTCCACATTAAGTATAAATCTATTTAAGAAAAATAATTTTTTCTTAGAAAGAAAGAAAAATATTGTGTAGTTACTATTGTCCAAATGATACCCTCTAATCCCTGACAAATTCTGATGATCCTTTTGACCTCTCCACCTTCTAAGAAACTCTCCTTACTTGATAATCTAATTATAAAGGTTAAGCTTTACTAAGGCATAAATATTCTAAGGGCACAAGAAGAGAAAGGGAAGGAAAAAGAGATGGATAGGAAGATTAAATTATTATAATTTTAAAAGCTTCCCATCAAAGCATAAAGAAGTTATCATTGTTGAGATCTGGTGAAATAGAGTCAGGATGATCTGCTTTCAAATCCAACCTCAGACACTAACTGTATGAGTCTAGGAAAGTCACCTAATCTCTACCTGCTTCAGTTTCTTCATCTGTAAAAAACTTATATAATAATAGCACCCACCTTACCAATTTGTTTTCTGGATCAAGTGAGATAATATTTTTAAAGTGTTAGATATATAATAGATGCTTAGTGAATGAAGGTTTCTTTCCTTTCCCTCTTTCATTTTCCTTGGAAAAGGGCTTCCTTGACAGAAAAACTAATAGATCTATATTACAGATAGAGAGTTAGATAGATAAATTAAAGACACAGATATATGCATATATGTATGGAGACATACTGTGAAGGAATAATTCCTTGTTTTCTGACTCTACCATACTCACAACAACTGTGATCATTTTAGGAAGAAGAAAAGTCTGCTTAAAAAAGTTAGAAAATCTATCTTCAAATTCCAGATAAGCTTTGTTTGGGTTGAGTTTCCCACTTCCATATTAAATCCTTATTCAATCAATAAACCCAGTCCCTTAGTACCTGCATAGTACATATTGATCTTGACAAGAGCTGTCTTTCTATATTAATTATATAAATATTATTATATATAGGTATGTATATATAATATTTTGATTCTTGTTAAATGATGGATTATTAGAACCAGCCAGGATTGCATCACCAACCTATCTTAAAAGATTGAATAAGTAAAGCTTTTATTAGAACATACTTGAGATTTTCCAAGAAACTTCTGCCACTTCATTTGGGCATATACATCTCCAGTATTCTTTTTTCTAAGTTAATCATCAATGGCTTGATCTGAATTCTACTCAACATGGACTTTTGTGATATATCAAAGGATACATGCTGATGGCTGGTGTAAATTATGAGCCTAGAGAAGATGAAGATCTTGTGTTAGTTGGTACCAAGCCATCTTTGTCCACCAGCTAATTTTTCATGGATGACATGGACTTGAAGGCTGCCATGAATTATGTTACCTTGGAAATATGCTACCAAACAGGACCCAAAAAGGGATATTAGTGGGGACGGAAGACTTTAAAAAATGTATTAAGAAAGTCAGCCCAGCTTTTGTTGGGTGAGATAGTGACAAAAAGGTGATATGGTTATAGAATCAAATTCAAAATTAAATTAAATTGTATAAAGCATAATGTTTGGTCTAACTTATTCGGTGAGATACAGAGTGGTATACCGGATAGAAGATTTGTCTCAGAATTAGGAAGAAATGAGTTCAAGTTCTATCTTTCCCGTAACAACAGGCAATAATTTATATGATTGGTTATTTGCAAAGTGCTTCACATATTTCATCTCATTTAATCTTTATAGTAAGTAACCTTATAAATTAGACTTTTTGTTTTTGCTTTTTTTTTCTTCAAGATTGATTCTCTTCATCTCAACCAGGTTGGAAATACAGGTGTACTTATGGGCTGCATTCCACAACTGACTGGTTCTGGAGCTTTGACTTATTTCATGTCTAATTTCACCTTGTTCTCACTTTCTTATGCCACCTGGTTGTTCCTTGCTCCTCTGTTCTCACCGTATTAATGCCAGACTTGGTGTGCATATTGAATGGGCATCATCCACTTAGGCTCAGAACTCCAGATGTTAAGAAGTCTGTCAGCCTGAGACTCCCAGATAGCTAAGATTACAGTCATGTGCTAATATGCTCTTGTAAAAGTTACTGTCCTTTGTCCACATAAAGGGTTAAATACCAGAAACGGCTTTCATTATATGTATTTTCATAGATCATCTTTTGAAAAGGGATAAAATTGAGGATGGTCCATGCATTTGCTAAAAGTAGCCCTTTTCTGTGATATTACATTTTTTCATAATATATTTTTGTGGCAAGGAATGTTCTTTACGTGCATTGAGCTCTACCAACGAGGAGGAAGTCTCCATACCATTGGACTTTGGGACTGGAGTTATATTCATGTAAAAACATAAAAAATAGACAACTGACAAGCCAAAACACTTTCATGCCCCCAAAAGCAGTCAGACTGTTAGAACCAAAGATCATGAAGTCCATCATTTTATCACATAGACAAAGACGCTAAGGTCCAAAGCAATTACGTTACTACTCCTGGTCACACAACTAGAAAATAGTGTCACTGATATTATAGCCAAGCTCTTCCAAAAGAATATAGTATCATTGTGGGATTGTTTCATTTCCTTCTTTGTATCCTAACACCTAGGAGAACATCTGGCTTAGGGTAGGTACTAAATGAATAATTGTTGATTCATTGAAAGATTATGAGTCCAAATAGAGAAAGTTTTCCCTCACAATGTTTTTTTTTTTCCTGCCCTGTTGTACCTGAAAAAAGTTAACTGATTAAAAATAGTAAAGTATATTACAGGGAAACACTTGGTAGATATTTTTACATGTATTTATTCTCTCCTGCTTTAGAATGTGATAGGAATCCACAAGAGCTGATAGGTTCTTTGCTATTTTCCAAAAGGAAGATTAAAAATATTTTTTTCAAGTCCTTGGGTAGCAAAGATATGTCACATTTTAAGAAAAAGAGAAAAGTTATTGGAAGAAGACGTCATAACCATATAACAAAATGTTCTCATCTATTTCGTCAAGAACTTGAGAATTTTAAATAGTGAGTATAGCACAGAATTTAGGAAGGGCTGCATAAACATCAGTGATATTGAGGTCGAGTGAGTGTGTGGTTTTACATGGGGCAGTATTTTGTTGTCATTTCTTGAACTACTGGTATAAACATTAAATACTCAGAGTTAGAATTTGTGTTGGAATACTTTTCACATTTCTTCTGGTGACAGAGAGTCCAGAAATGCAAATGATCTTTAAAGGCACATTTTAAAAAGTGTAAAGCACTGTATTTCTCCAAACTTTACAAATCACTCATAGAAAGGGATTTTTCCAAAAGCCCAGAGGGGATATTTCTTTCATTTCAACAGAAAGTTGATATTGGTGAAATTCTGTATAATTACTCAGGCACCATGTAGCATCATGGATGCTGATGAAGCCTTTCCTAAATTTTGTCTGTTGGCAATTTAAAGCTCTCAAACTCTTGACTAAGAGCCAGATTAGAGACAGGAAGTCCTGGGTTTAAATCTCACTTATGTCACCTACTGGCTGAGTGACCCTGGGCAATTATCTTAATCTTTCAGTGACCCAAAATCTTCTAAGGTCATAAATTGAAAAGAATGTGCTGACTTATATTACTGAAAAAGGTTTTGCATGACCTGGAATCTTTCCCTAAACCAATGAAACCACCAGTCAAGACCCATAATTACTAAATGCTGCAGCAAATAAATGACTGGGACTGGAATCAGGCAGACCTGAGTTCAGTTCCAGCCTCAGATGCTTTATAAGCTGTATAACTTTAGTCAAGTCACCTATCCTCTGTTCAACTCAGGTTCCTCATTTGTGAAATGATGATAAGAACTGCATTGATCTCCCAGGGTCATTGTGAGGATTTAATGAGATACTTTTGTAAAAGTGCTAGACACAGTCCTGACACAGTATGTGTTTAGTACATATTTCTTTCCTCCTTCCATCCTTCCTCCTTTCCTTCTTCACTCCCTCCTCCTTCCTTCTTCTCCCCCTCCTTCCCTCCTTCCTTTCTTCTTTTTACAAAGATTCTAAGAATTCCTGGAGAAGTTTGCTAATGCAATGAAAAGAATCTTTTAATATCCCCCAAACTCTCATAGACAAGTAAAATAAGTGCAACATTAATAAAGTTTCACCTATCTACTCTTCTTCCTATGCTCTTCTTCTATTCTTTTAATTGAGGTTGAAAGTATATAAATACCTTAAAGTAGGATATTGTATCATCAGACTCTAGCACAGGACATAGCACATAGCAGGTGCTTAATAAATGAATATTGGTTGATGGATTCAAGGCTATATGGCTTCCCAAAATGAAGAGCAATAGAATAGCCTCTTCTTGCCTACGTGTTCAATTAATTTCCTCAAGATCTATGTCAATAAACTACTTTTTTACTTTGGAATTTTATGTAAAAAAATCAATATTTTCCTTTTATTAGAGAAATATGGCAAAATACCTTATTTCCATTATGGATCTCTCCAGATTCAAAAATACCTTGACAGCCATTTCTAACTGCCTAACTATGCCACAGAGCTGTGACTTACAGCTAGGAGAATTCTTTCCACTGAAGTAGGTGGCTCCACATCTCTGTTTTATAAGGTGAACTTCAGAGAGTTGCCCCAGAGAAGTTAAAACACTTGCCTATGCTACTAATAGTTGACATTTACATAATGCTTTAATATCTGTGACATTCTGTGCATACATCATCTCCTTTGATGCTAGGTGCTAAGTACTGTTAACACTGTCACTTAATGGATGAGGAGCCTGAGTCTGAGAGAGGATAAATTGGAGGAATTGTGTGAGGATATTGGCTTGTTGGTACCCAGAAGACTGTAAGTCCCTCACAAACACCTCCACAAAAATCTAAAAAGATACCAGAAGCAATCATAGGTAAAATTAAAGAGGAAAAGCTTTGAACTGGATTAAAAAAATAAAAGATGACAGCTAAAATCCCGCAGAGGTTCCAAGTAGTGACAAGCCATGGTAGGGACGTGAAGTATGGAAGGGTCCTTGATCTACAGCAAGAGAGATGGCCAGAGCAGCTCCAGGCATCCTATACAGCTGAACCACAGTAGCAGATAAGGAGAGACCAGTTCCGGGGCAGTCCATATCAGGGGCACAGCAAAAAAAAGGGCCAGGGTAACACCTGGGAAACAATGAAACTGGGTACATGTGGTTATAGCCTGTCAGAGTCAAATCAACAACAGAGTCAATTGTTTGGGAATATGTAAGGAGAAGGAGACAGAAAAGGGCTCATAGCTAAAACCTAAGTCTAGCCACCAGGAAACAGCCAAACCCCCAGGAATTCCAATAAAAAGTGGAGCCTCGTTTAGCTAGCACATTCAAAATCAATCCAGGAATGCTCAGAGTAATAAAGAAAATGGAAGAGATCAGAATCTGATAAAAAAAAGCCTCAGTTTAGAAACTCAAGCAGGAGACAGGTGCAAGCAGAAGAAAATGACAAAGAAAATGGTAACTAAAAGGCTTTGGGTGGAGAGAAGCCTAAAAGGTAGATAAGGAAAAAGAAAATTATCTCCATATGAAGTCTAAATAGAGCCTCAGAGAAGAGAAAGTCTTAGGCACAGGATCTAAAAGAATAATAAGAAATGAAGCAAGGGATACAATAAGAAAAAAAATAACTTGAGAGAAAAGAATGACAAAGAGAATTAATAAATCAGAAGAAAAAATGTAAATGTCCCTCAAAAATTGTTCTCTTTGAAAAGTTGAGTAAGCTAAGCAGCAAATGCTGTCTTCATAAGACTACAATAAAAATTCAAATGAAAAAGTTGAAAAAAAGAAGAAAATGTAAGGCATATAAATAACATAAAATAACCGATTTGCAAATAGGGCTCAATATTACCTAAAATTTGTCAAATTACTTGTAAATTATAAAAAGAATTCCTTGATATATTAAAAATCATAAATGGAAACAGCTGAGTAATTAATATTAGAACCAGACAGCAAAGGGAAAATCCAAAAAACCATTTAATCATTTACCAAAACAAAATCCAAAGTTAAAAGCCTAGGGCCATCATAATCAAAATGCAAAGCTTCTCAGTTAAAGAAAACAGAAATGAAACAATTCAAGTACCAAAGAATCTCAGTCGAGGTCAGCACAAAATTTGGCAGCTATTACTTTAAAAAAGAGAGGAACTGGGAATGTGATGTTTGCCAAAGGGCAAAAGAAGGATACAAAGAAGGATAATTTGTCCAATCTTATAATGGTGGGGTGGTGAATGGAACTTTTAACAAAATGTAAGTTATAGCAAAGTATTCCTAACAAAAAGACTGGAACTGAGCAGAAACTCTAAGATGCAAATGTAGGAGGTCAAGAGAAACAAAAAATGTTAAATGTGTCTGATCATTGGAAAGAAGCATAATATCATTTAAAATGTTCTATAATAAAGGGGGAAGGACACAAACATCCCTTCATCCTTGCCTTTAAGGGTAATGGAGGGAGTAAACAAGATAAGAGTTACAAGTAGGTTTGTGCTATTTTGATAGAAGGAAATGGGAAAGGAAAAAGAATATACAGAACCAAAGGTTCTGAGAGGTTGAAAAACCTCTTCCAAGTGGTCTAACTCATAGGTGAAGGAATTCCCACTATAATATTCTTGATAGGTGGTCATCCAGTAATTTTGAAGACTTTTAGGGAGGGAGAACTCACTGCATTTTGAGTGAATAGATCCAACTCTTGACAATTTTAATTGTTAGGAAGTTAGTTTTTTCATTTGTCTTTTTTTTCCCCCTTACATAAAGTCAAAAGTAGCCTTTTTGTAGCTTACACTCAATGCTCCTGGTTCTACTCTTGGGCATGTTCAGAGTAAGTTTAGTCCCTTCTCCACATTATATCCCTTCAAGTAGTTGAATACAGCTGTCATATCTACCCCAAACCATACTTTCACCATTAAACATGCCCAGGTCCACTAACCAAACTTAAGCCCCTTCATCACTTCGGATTCTGTCCTCTGGTCCTACTGTACTTTATCAATATCATTCTCAAATTGTAGCATGCAGAACTGAAAAGGTAAATTCTAACAGAGGGTGCAGTACTGGGGGCTTGTTTCTTCCCATTTTCTAGAAACTGTGACCCTCCCAAAAGAGCCATATCAGATTTCTGACTTAGGCTGAGTTTCCAGTCCTCTAAAGTTCTCAGATCCTTTTCAGAACAACTGAAATCTATTGTTGCCATGCCTACCACATATTTGCAGTTTTCTGTGTGTGTGTGCGTGCGTGTGTGTGTGTGTGTATTCAAGTGAAAGATTTTGTATTTTTCCTTGCAGAATCTCATCATATTAGATTAAGCCAAATACCCCAGATTGTCAAGATCATGTCAAATCCTTTCTTTGTCATTCAGTGCACATATCATTTATAACTTTGGTCACATCTTCAAAATTTTTTTATTAACCATCACAGACCCAAGTGAATATCTCTGGAGTATTCCACTAGACAAGTCTTGATATTGAACCATTAAAAGTTACTCTTTAAGTCCAGTCATCCAATAGTTCTTAACACATCTGAGTATTATCATCATTATTTCTCCATTTTCTACACAGAAAGAATGAGATACTTTGGCTTTGTCGAAACCCAGGGAAAGTATTTGATAGAATTTGCCTTATCTATGTGTTCAGTAATTCTGTCATGAAAGGAAATAAAGTTATGATGGTATAACTTGTTCTTGATGAAGCAATGCTGGCTTTTGGAAATGACTGCTTTCCTTTTTAGATAAACAGTGCTTAAAAGAAGTTCTCCAGGAATTAATAAAATGTACTAGCCAGTAGTTTACAGATTTGGTTCTCTTTCTTTTTTTGAAAACTGGGAAAATTATCTTTCTCCAATTTTGTTATACTTCTTCTGTTTTCTATCATTTTTCATATGTCACTGACACCTCTGTTTGACTCAGTTTCTTCCATTGTAAAATAGGGATAGTAACAGCATCTAACTCCCAAATTTGAGCTTTTAATTCATCAAGAACAGCTTGGTTTTCTCTTACCATTTCCTTACTTCTTGGGTCTGAATTCCCCATTAATCATTTTTCTCTTTTTTTCAGTGTAAAGAGTATTCTCTTTTGCAGAGAAAACAGAAATAAAATTAAAATGGAGTGGCTTTGCCTTCTCTCTGTTATCCACTATCATTATCTCATCAGGTTTGAAGCAAAGGTCTTATCTCCTCTTTGATCCCTCCTTTTCCTTCCAATACAATTTTAAAAGCCCCTTTTTTATTGCCTTTTACTTTCCCATCCATCTTCAACTCATTCTGAGCTTTAGCATTCCTGGCACTATTTTTTATAAGACCTGTACATCATTTTTTTTAACATTATTTTATTTGGTCATTTCCAAACATCATTCATTGGAGACAGAGATCATTTTCTTTTCTTCCCCTCCTATATAATTTCTTATGACCCAGGAGTATTCTACCACAATCATATGCCACAACTTTTTTAGTCATTCTCCAATTGATGGGTATCCCTCAATTTCAGGCTCTTTGACACTACAAAGAGAAGTACTCCAAAATGCTTTACAACATATAGCTTCTTTCATTTTTTCCCTGATTACCTTAAGAAATAAACGTAATAGTGGTATATCTGGGTCAAAAGGTATACCCAGTTTTATAACTGGGGGCATAATTACAGATTGCTCTACAAAATGTTGGATCAGTTCGCAGTTCCACCAACAGTGTATTAGTATAATAATTTTCCCACAACCTCTTTAACTAAAATGACAAAAGGGCAAAATGAAATATGGTAATCTGAGAAGTATAAAATGATATCTCAGAGCTGTAATAAAGTTTTGATTTCTTCACATAAAAACTGTCTATTCATATCTTTTGACCATTTATCTTTTGAGGGGTGACTCATATTCTTATAAATTTGATAAAGCTCTCCCTGTGTTTTAGATTTGGGATCTCTATTCAAGGAACAGTCTACAAAAATTTCCCCTCAATTTTCTTTCCTTCTAATTGTGGATATATTTTTATAAAATATTCATTACATTTTAAATTATTTATGTTATATCTCACAATATTTCCATCTCTTGTTTATAAATTCTTTTCATCCATATATCTGATAGGTAATATATTCACTGTTGTTCTAATTTGCATATATCTACTTTTATGCCTAGGTCATGCATCCATTTTGATCCTAAATCAATGGTAAATGCTGTAAGATATTGGTCTATATCTAATTTCTACCAGACCACTCTCCTTGTTTTTCCAACAACGTTTACCAAATATTGAATTTTTTTTTCCTAAAAGCTTGGATCTTTATTTTTGTTAAATACATGGTTACTATAGATTTATAAATATACAAATATATTTACTACTGTTGGTTGTATGTCAGTTCTGTTCCACTGATCTACTTTTCTATTTTTTAGCAAGTACTAGATGGTTTTGATAATTAACATTCTTAATAGTTTAAAATATGGCACTCAGACTTCCTTCTTTTACATTTCCTCCCTTAACTCCTTCAATATTCTTTACCTTTCATTTTTTCTAGTTCAATAAAATAATGATTTTGGTCATTTAATTGGAATGGAGTTGAATAAGTATATTAGTTTAGGTAGAATTGTCATTTTAATTAAATTGTCTCTGCCCATCCATGACAATTAATATTTTTCCTATTACTCAAATCTGATTTTATTTCTATAAATTTTTTATAATTATTTTCAGATAGTTTCTGGGTTTGTCACTGGCAGGTATACTCCTAGAAATTGTATTCTATCTATGGCTATTTTAAATGGGTTATCTCTAACTTTTATTTTTTTTTTTTGGCAGGACTTTCTTGGTGATATATAAAAATGCTGATGACTTATGTGGATTTATTTTATATTCTGATATTTTACTAAAATGATTGATAGTTTCATTTGGTTTTTTAGTTGGTGCTCTAGGATTTTTCATATATACCATCACATGAAGTGCAGAAAAAGATAGTTTTATTACCTTTTTGAGCATTCTGATTCCTTTAATTTTATATATAATATATATACTATTCTTTTCTATATGAATATTATTTAAATAAATTTATTTCTTCATTGCCTTAGCAATAAAATTACCAAAGGATTATTTTATAGAATGAAATATATTACTGGAGTGTAAAGGGGTAAAACTTCTAGAAAGCAATTTGGAATTGTACCCCAAAAGTCATAAAATTGTTCATTCTCTGACTTTATAATACCACTTCTAGGCTCTATGTCAAAGAGATTAAAGAAACAGAAAAAGGGGCATTTATTACTTTCTCTCTCTTTCTATCTGTCTATATAGTACAACTATTTTCATGGTGATAAAGAACTGGAAGCAAAGAGGATGATCAACAAATGGGGAATAGATGAATGAATTATATTATATGAATGGTTTTAAGCATTATTTGAACTATAGGACATGATGAAAAGGACAGTTTCAGTCAAATCTGGGAAGATTTGACCTGGTACAGAGTAAAGTAAGTGGAACTAGGAGAACAAAGTTTATAAAAGCAACATCATTTTATAGGGAAAAAAAAAATCTGAGACTCACAAACCTTGATTAGCATAATGATCAATCAGTATTCTGAAGGAATGTTGGTGAAGCTTCTATCTACCTTCTGACAAAGAGATGATGGCTTCAAGGTGCAGAATGTTTTCTTGGATGAAGTACATTTATTATAAGTATTTCCCTTCAAGTTTGTTGCAGAAAAGGCATAAGAGGGAAGAAGGAGGGCTAGGGACAGAGTAAGAAAAAAAAGAAAGAAAAAGAAAAAAAAATAGTTTTTGAAGCATTTTATAGACTGCACAATAGAGAATCAAAGACAGGCCAGAAGAAACACAGATAAGCAAGGCAGTTTGGAAATCTGCATGCTGAATTTATTATGTTTGTTAATGGTCCTTCACATGTCACACGATTTTCCATTTAACATAAAATTAGGATTTTGCAATGAATTTGTAATTAATCTGCCTACAGAGATTCAGAAAATTATTTTTAAATGGTTTAAGAATGTGCCGAAGTGTCATTGGGTAATAAGTTGCAATATTTCCCCCCCTTTTTTTTTCTTTTTACTTATGGGCTGTAAGTTGAATATCTGTTGGTGAGGACTGGCATATAAAAATTTAAGAAGATATATTGATTCCATATTTACTTCGACCTTTCTTATAATTCCCAGTGACATTTGTTATCTTACCTTTAAATAACAGACTTGGAAGTAATTGGGATATTTATACTGTAGTCATTTGAGTCATGACAAAAGAAGTCCCGTAATAAGAGAGTATCTTTGAGTCGGTAACTACTGTTTGTGTAGAAAAAGTGTGACAGGAAGTTCAAAGGTTTAAATAGCTTGATGAATCTTTGGATTGTCCTATTGTCTTAAAGTTTACATTTAAATACAGTTGATGTACTTTATTTTTTGCCCGATGATTTAAATGTACCCAGTATATTATCTGTCTTGACCACTGGATCAATAATATCCATCAGGTTTATGGTATAATAAAACCTTAATAATTTTCATTTAGGGACAAAAGCTTTCTTAATGGGAGGGGAACTGAATTGGACAATATTTGAAAGAAATGACCTCCAAGAAGTAAGATTAACTTGAACTAGGTATAATGGATAGTTGCTTATAGATTTATTGGAATGTGGTAGATAATAGGGGGATTTGAGTTCAATTGATGGGGAACTAGAGATCATGAAGGGCAGCCCATTCATTTTACAAATGAGAACACTGAGGAAAAAGAGGTGAGTGATTTATCCTTGTAGAGGAGGCATTGCATGTACCTACACTGTAGGAATAGCTAGACTTGGAATTGATTAGCAAGCATGTCTTTAGCACCTACTCTGATTCAGGTGGAGGAAACATAGAGAAAAGTGACTCAGTCCCTGCTCTTAAGGAGTTTACCTTGTGCCAGGGGAACACTGTATTATCAAGGACTGGACATTAAAAATAAATAATAGTGATGGTGGGAGTGGCCATTGGCAATTGGAGGACTTATAAGAAGCCTCCTGAAGGCATTGCCAAGAGCTAAATCTTGAACGGAGCTTCAGGTTTCATGAGGCAGAGTTGAGAAGGGAAGATGAGGGAAAGATAGGACAGGAAAGCAGGGTAAAAATCCTGCTTGAGAAGCTTATTATTCTTTACAATTACCCTTGGTAAGTTACTCTCCCAGCTTCATTATTCTCTTCTATAAAAGGAGATCACAAGAGTGTCTCTCTGGCGGGGATGGGAGCCCTCAAGGTGGTACCTACTCTATGTAAAGCCCTTTGAGTATATGCTGTTCTCATCATCATCAAGGCTCCATGCCATCTCTTGAACAGTGCTCATGAGCAAGTCTCAGAGTCGTTATTTCTTCCCCTATAACATGGAAGTTGTCATTTCTCCCTCCTAGGACTGGTGTGAGATCAGATGACATAATGTGCCTATCTTAAAGCCCTTCATGTGTCAACTTTTTTTTAAATTTATTCATTTATTCATTCATTTATCCATTTATTTGTTTGTTTGTTTATTTATTTATTTTATTTAGCACATATTCAGTTCCAAGGCATGGTGCTAGGTGCTGGGGTGCAAAGAGAAAAATAAAATAGTTATTATTGCCCACAAAGAGCTTCCGTTCCATTCGTATTCTTATCGGGAACAAGCTCTCCCTTAGAGGGGTTCATTTGATAATAACTTCAAAGGTCTGGAAATAAATAGAAATTTCAGCCCTGTTTGAGTCAGTATAAATCATATATCAGGGGAGCACACATTAACGACCTTTTACCATGGGCAGACATTTCATTAATGTGTGAAAACGCTTAGGAGCATCTTGTCTGAATCTGTCTTTAGGTAGATTCCAGCCACAAGACCTGCAGGGATTTACTTATAAAAGGAACGCGGGCTTTGGTACTTTGGGTTGGAATTCAACATTCCTAAGAGCAGACATGCTGTAAAAAATAGACGTGTATCCTCTTTGGCTTGTTGAAATGCCCTGCATGAATATTCTTAGGTTGGGCCAGGAACTCAAGAATGGTGGTAGATTTGTTTAACCTTGTGCACATCTTTATAAAGGCACTGGACAGCGTGAGGGTCAGACTAGGTACTGTGAAGCTGGTGGATTGTCCAACAGCAGAGAAGAGGGAACAGTCAGGATGATAATGCTTTAAGTATTTTAAAAGTCAGCCATTTAGGCATACATCTTGAATCAATTTTGCCTTGGAGGTTCCCTTAAGATATTTATACAATATACAATAGAATTTAGCATTTGGAGATTCTGCTCTTTGAAGGCAGGAGCCATGCTTGATATTTTTCTCTTACCATTTTGGGGCCCTGGATGTGGTAGGTGCTCAAAAAATAGTTGTTGTCTAGAAGAATGAATGAAATTTTTGTTGCATCTGGCACAAATTCCAGACAAGAGGGACTGTTTTGGAGCTTTCTTCTATTTGTAATATATAACAAGCAGCTGTGTAACACAAAAGTGCCCAACCTCTACTTCTATGAATGGATTCTTGGAAATTAAAAGCAGGTAAAACCACCTTTTCTTCCTGAAAATGTCTCAAAGTTATAAAGAATAATAGAGGAGGGGGCAGCTGGGTAGCTCAGTGGATTGAGAGCCAGGCCTAGCGATGGAAGGTCCTGGGTTCAAATCTGACCTCAGATACTTCCCAGCTGTGTGACCCTGGGCAAGTCACTTGACCCCCATTGCCTAGCCCTTACCACTCTTCTTCCTTGGAACCAATACACAGTATTGACTCCAAGGTGGAAGGTGAGGGTTTAAAAGAAAAAGAATGATAGAGGAAAGTGGAACAACTTTCTTGTAGAGGCTCAGCCCTTCATCAAATACTATATTCCAGAAACTGTATTTAGTATTGGGGATGTAAAGGCAAAGCAAAACTAGCCCCTACCCTAAAGAGCTGACATTCTATTGGGGAGACATCATATATATACAAATCAAGACATACAAGATTTAAACAACATGGAAAATAATCTTTTTTTTTTTAATTTTTATAAAAAACTCTTACCTTCTGTCTTGGAATCAATACTGTGTATTGGCTCCAAGGCAGAAGAGTGGTAAGGGCTAGGCAATGGGGGTCAAGTGACTTGCCCAGGGTCACACAGCTGGGAAGTGTCTGCGGCCAGATTTGAACCCAGGACCTCCCATCTCTAGGCCTGGCTCTCAATCCATTAAGCTACCCAGCTGACCTGGAAAAAACAGTCTTAAAGGGAAAAAAGATCTAGTATCTAGGGAAACTAGGAAAAGCTTTTTGCTTTCTTTGGCAGCATTTGAGTAGATTGGGAAGGGGAAGGGCATAAATATGTATTAAATTCCTAATACATCCCATTTGATCTTCAAAAATAACCCTCTGAGGTAGGTGCTGCCATAACCCCCATTTTAGGTAGAAGAAACTGAGCCAAAGAGAAAATAGGATTTGTTCAGGGTCACAGAAAAAGTATCTGAGGCTGAATTTGAACTTGGGTTTCCCTGTAGGCATACAGTTCTATAAACTGTATAAACTTTGTGCTGCTTAGATGCTTTGAATCTTGGAAGAAGCCAGGGATGAGGAGCTTAGGAAATGGGACATGCAGAAGGGTAGAGAATAGAATATTCTCGATGTCAGATAATTTTTCAGATAAGGACATCATCATTATCATCACAACTAATGTTTATATAGCACCTACTATGTGCCAGGCGGTAGGCTAAGCACTTTACAAGCATGACCTCATTTGAGTCTTATGACATCCCTGGAGAGAGGGGGACTATTATCTCTACTTTGCAGATGATGAAATTGAGACAAAAAGATAACTTAAATTTTCCAAAGTCAAACACTTAGTAGGTGTCTGAAATTGGATTTGAAGTTGGGTCTCCCTGACTCCAAGCCCAGCGCTCTATCCACTGTATGACTTAGCTGTACCCAACTTGCCTCTTTACTCACCAGAGTGAAAGAATTAAGAAAACAGGCACCACGAGAATAAAAATAAAGAATAAGGGGAAATGGGTCCTCAACTGAACTTGAAATCCATTCAAAGTCGGGGGAGATTTGTGATGTTGGACAGGGGAGGTCTGAGTTGCAAGCTTTCTCCATTTGCTTTATCCCCATATGTTCTTGTGTTTTTTTTAATAGTTAAAAATCCTTGGCAATCCACATTTTCTCTCACTACTCCCACCCCTTTTAAAAATGAATAAATGAATTGAAGCTCATCTCAGGAAAATGGTAGAAAAGAGACCAGAAATAGATCCCAGCCTGTAGGTGAGCTGAGGAAGATCAGAACCAGAAGGAAATATTGGGGGCAATATGGATATGATGGCCAGAATTATGGCCAGAAAGAAAACTAATAATTTTATGCCAGGAGCAAGAAGGCACGATCAAATAAACACGTAAAGATCAATTCAGTTAAGCAATGTTGGAGAGAGGATCCAAGATAAATCATGGAAGGTGAAGGTTAAACTTGTGATGGAGCCCCATACTGGGAACAGCTTCTGTGATGGGAAAGTATATCATAAGTAAATGTAATCATTATCATTGATAACTAGGTGGCTGCCAGTTGTGGAATATGTAGACTATCAGCAATCTCAAAGTAATGGTTTTCTACGTCTGGCCTTGAAGGAACCTTGGAGGCTATTTTATAAAATCACATCATTTTACATGTAAGGAAATTGAGAAATAGGGAGTGCAAGTGACTTGCCTAAGGTCACAGGGAGTGAGCAATGAGGGCAGGTTCTAGAGGGTGCTCTTTCCACTGTCTAACACTATCGGTTTCTACTAGACCACACTGAAGCCTTAGGAGATTGTCTTTTCTTTTGGACTCCCAAAGTTCTTTCATATATATGCACACAGACTTGATTATTCAACTATTCAGTTTACATAAACTAAAGAGTCAAGTCTAAGATTGCAATAATGACGATCCTCAACTCCAAGAGTGGAGAATGGTGAGTCAAAAGACTATGAACCTGTTCCGGGAGTAGGAAGGAAGGAATGCACCACTGAAGGCACACATCCTGTTCTGGACCATCCGCAGATGAAAGAACATCATCTTTTTCTCACAAGCCTGTGACTCACTAATTATACACAAACAATAAGAATCATGCTTTTGCCAAATGAATTATCTCCGTAGCCAGTAGCAAGTTCTTTTTGGCAGGTCTGACATGGAGAATGGATTCAACATTTTATGGAAAGAAAAAAGAATGTTCTTGGGGAGGGGATATCTTATTGACAAATTAAGGAAATAGAGCTAGTTTCCAAAAGGGACAACTGAAGATGTGAAGTGAGAAGAAGCCAAGTAACCTTGAGCAAACGATTTGATTTTTCCTATTAGAAAGCCAAGGTTTAACCTCATTCTTTTAAATGTTGGATTTCAAAAAGAGGAAAAGGACACTTTCTTTTGGTAAGCTGCAAAGCTTTTGTGAAATGCACTAAAGCTTGAAACATGATGGATTTGAAAGAAAAGATCATAGATATAAAGCAAGTTCTCAGTGGTGAGCATGGCTGGGGACAGGTATCCAAGTGCTTAAAGGAGCAAATACTTGAGCCACTGTGTAATAGTTATTTCTTAACAGAATATGAGTCTTTAGAATTTAAAGTGATATTGGCTGTTTTTCAAAGTGAGCTGCTGCTAGACAATCTTCTTGATTCAACAGTGATTAAAAATATGGAAAAAAAGTTATGAGAAAGGAAGGTAATTATCGGAAGTGAGGAATTCTGTTGATGATTTTTTTTTACTAATAAAAGCATATTATTTATATTTTATCTTCCAATCTCTCACTCAGCTTGAGAATTTTAAATATAGAAGAAATATGGAAAGACAATCTCTAAAGCAAACAAGGATCCCGAAATATTCTGAGCCTATCTCATCTCTTTTAAGTTTAAGAATGATGCAGTTAAGAACATAAGACAGCTTAAGGGAGTTTTGACTCTTGTTACTACCAAACTACGTGGCACTAGACAGATCAAGACTAGGTCTAGACCCATGTAGTCTATTTGGGCATTCCTTCTGCTCTTTTGATGGATCATTATTCATATCCTGCCCCTTAGCTGTGGATATACTACCCAGGGCTCTTTGCTGGATTCTCTTCTCTCTCAACCCTTTTTTCTTTTGTTGGTTTCATAGCAAATTTTATGTCAAATTATTATTTGTATTCAGATAATGTCAGCTAGGTGGTACAATGGCTAGAATGCTAGGTCCAGGGTCAGTAAGACTCATCTTCATGAGTTCAAATCCAGCCACTTATAGCTGTGTGACCTTGGGTTAGTCACATAATCCTAATTTGCCTCATTTTCTTTTATTTATAAATAAGTTGGACAAGTAAATGGCAAACCACTCCAGTATCTTTGCCAAGGAAACTCCAAATGAGGTCAGAAAGAATCAGATACAACTGAAATGACTGAACAGAAATGCAGATGACCCCTCCTCATATATATTGCTCCATTTATCATACACTTCAATCCAACCAAGCTGGCCTTCCAGACTCCATCTCCCTCCTCTGTCCTTCTGTATTAGGCTATCTCTCATCCCTGGACTACATTCTCTCTTTGCTTTTGCTTCTTAGAACCCCTAGCTTCCTTCCAAGCTCAGCTCAAGCATCACCTTCCTAAAGAAGGTGTCTAATCTTCCCTTTGCTCCTCAATAATAGCCAATTTCACTAACTACATTATAGGGTGTTACTCAGAAAGAGCTAAACTTTAAAATGATATGGAAATGTGAGATGATGACCAAACAAGGAATAAAGAGGATAAGGGATGATAAAATGGATAATGGTGATTACATAAAATTACATTTTTTTGCACAAATTCAATAAAGCTAAGATTAATAGGAAAACAAGTGAGAAAAATTTTTGCAGAAATTTTCTGATAAAGGGCTCTTTGCCAAGATTTATAAGAAATTGATTCAAATTTGAATGATTGAGTCATTGTTCAACTGATAAATGGTCTAAGGATATGAACAGGCAGTTCATACGGGAAGAGACCCATACTTTTTATAGTCATATGAAAAATAAGAACCCCAAATTATTATTAATATAGAAATGAAAACTTAAAAAATCGTGAGATTCTATTTTTATACTTGTCAAATTGACAAA
The DNA here is from genome assembly GCF_027887165.1 of Monodelphis domestica. NCBI lineage: Eukaryota > Metazoa > Chordata > Mammalia > Didelphimorphia > Didelphidae > Monodelphis > Monodelphis domestica. The sequence goes on along the minus strand of NC_077234.1, from coordinate 37,994,304 downwards.
TATATTAAAAAGGGAAAATGATTTAGTTGTAGGAGTTGTGGGAAAATAGCCATGCTGATGCACTCTCTTATTATCCTCATTTTATAGTTGAAAAAGCTGAAGCAAAAAGCAGCTAGGTGAGTTATTAAGTTAACAAGGCTGGATTTGAATTCAGGCCTTCCTGACTCCAGGTCCATTGCTCTATCCAGAGGACCTGGCTTCAGATCTTATCTCTTATTGTGACTAATGGGATGATATCAAATCAATTAATTTCCCCAAGCCTCAGTTTCCTTATTTGTAAAAATAGGGGGTTGGGGAAGATAAGCTCTGAGGTTCCTTTCCACTCTACATAGATGATCCTATTATGGGCCACAAAAAGTACATTTCTCCCTATTCTCCTTGTTCTCCAGGGTAATGAAAATTAAATTACTTCAGCATTTTCAAAATTGCTGGAGGTATTTCTGTTTTCATTAGAATGTTGTATTTTAGGCAGAAAGGTGCTGAATTAAACTGAAAAAAAGGGGGCATTTATCAGTGTACTCCTAAAAGATCATCCATGCATATTAAATTCATCCATGTTGCCTAGATCATGACAAATAGCATGGGAGAGAAAGCAGGAGAAAAGAAAGGAGAGCAGACAGAGGAAGCACTCCCTTCCCTTCTCCTCTCTGGGATGTGATTACAAAGCTCTGCTGGCAGAGACAAAATCCAGATGAAATCAAGGCTGCAGCTCAGTGCTTCACTTCTGTGGGGCTCTCCAAGGGAAGGAGAGGCAATAACTACCGGTCCTAACAAGCAAGAGAAAAGAGATTTGTTGGCTAGAGACCTCCTCTTTGCACTGCTGTGTAACTGTTAGAACAGCCGTCTGTGGAGAGTAACATAAGTAAGTGATGCTCTGGCTAACATCCCTGGGATCCTCTGCTCAGCCTATGTAGTACTTCACAGATGCATGAGAGTCAATATTGAAAAAAATAAACAGTGTGGAGCCAGGCTGGCTCCCAATGACAGGTGCTGATTTTTCCAAGTTATCAGAGAAAATAAACCCACAAGAATAAGTGTTAATCCACTCCCACCCATCTACTCACCCTGACACACACCAATTCTGGCTGTATTTTCCAATTCTTCTCTATCCCTTTCCTAAATCTAAAAAGAACAAACCCAAAGTATAAAAAGTAAAATCTTATTATTGTTCTTGATTGGAAGAGAATTTGAACCCAAGGGACTGTAAAAAGAAAAAAAAATGCAATGAAATAAAGGACATAATTACTGTGTTCTTGATGAATATCACAGGCAGCCCCATGTAGGATTAGAGTCCAGTAGGACCCAGAGATCATTAATTAAGTCAACATTTTACCCCTTTATACCTGCACAAAGTTTATTGTCCTACATTTTAAGGTTAATACAAGTTGTAATTTTCTTTCCCTCGTGTCTTATTTTTCAGGCATTTAAAATAAAAGTCACAAAGCTTCCAATTTGAGCTTCCAAATTTAGCCTGAAAAGATGGGTAGGATATTACCTGGCAGAGTTGGGGAAATGGAGGCAGCTTAGTGGTGCAATGAATAGAATGTCATTTGATCCTCACAACAACCTAAGGAAGGAGGTATCATAATTATTAATTATTCCCAATTACACTTCAGGAAACTGAGGCAGAGGTTAAGTGACTTGCTCAAGGTCAAACAGGCAGTAAGTGTCTGAGACCAGATTTGGACTCAGGTCTCTCTGACTCTAGGTCCAGCCTTCTGTCCCATGTTATATCTGGCTGCTTCTCAATCACAGCATGATAACAGCAGAAGTTTAAATCTTTTAGAGAAGGAATTGGCAAACTACTCCCGTATCTTTGTCAAGAAAATCCCATACAAGGTCATGAGAGTGAGGCACAACCAAATGATTGAACAACAAAACTATCAATTACTGTTGAATCTTTTCCTCTCCATGCCTAACATGCCCAAGCCCTGCAACCATGTCTCAAACGCCATGAGCCATCCTCCTGGCTTTCCTCTCAATGCTCTCAGTGTTCACTGATAGCAAGGTCCTTTGTACAGTCAGGTGTCCAGATCTGATTAAATAATTCTGGACGTGGGATGACCAGGGCAAGGTGATCAGTGCTGCCCTTTCTTGATTAGTGGGAAGCTACCTATCTCTTACTGTAGTATTTGGCAGCCAAATTCCACTGCTCACTCAGATTGAAGTTCCCCTCCCTAAAATCTTCAACTCATTTTTTCAAATTGTTGTTATACATCAATAAAAATACTCAAACATAGCAACAATGTTATTATACTTAACACAGTTAAAATATTATTTGCTATAAATACAAATATGTTATATTTTATGTACTTACCAATATTATCTCCTTTCGATTAATCTCAAGTTTAAGACTTGTAATTTATTCTTATTAAATGTCACTTTATTAGAATGCCCAGCAGTTTAGCCTGTGAAGATTTGACTGAATCCTGATTATTCCCTTGTTTGTTAGCTACCCACTACTCTCAGCTTTGGGTCTTCTACGGTTTTGATAAAACCTTTCGTCCAGCCTTTCATAATAAATCTTATTTTTGTTTTAAATTTCAAATGGATAATTAAATTGCTTTGATATGTACTTTGATTATTTCAAGCAGAAAAAAGAATTTGTCAATTTGTCATGCTTCTTGCGTACATTTCTTTTTAAGCTGTGATATTTTATTTTCCTAATTATATTAATAACAATTTTTAACATTTTTCTAAAATTCTGCAATCCAAATTCTCTCCTTCCCCTTTCCCCCTAAATCCTGAGATAGAAAGCAATTTGATCTAGGTTATACATGTGTGATCCAGAAAAACATCATATTTCTTTTTTCATCATGTGAAAGAAGACTCAATAAATGAATAAGCAAAGTAAAAAATCGCATGCTTCAATCTGCATTCAAGCTCAATCAGCTCTTTCTTTAGAGGTGGATAGTATATTTTTTATCATACGTCCATCAGAATTGTCTGCATCTCTGTACTGCTGAGAAGAGCTGCCATTCCCAGTTGATCATCATCCAATATGCTGTTACTGTGTACTATGTTCTAGTTCTTTTTACTTCACTTTGTTCATATAGGTCTTTCCAAGTATTTTAAAAATACTCCTGTTTGTCATTTCCTATAGGTCCTTTGTACCTTTCTAAGAGAATTGAACATTGGAGCTGACGTTAAAAAGATCTGAGTTCAAATCCCATCTCTGCCATCTAATGGCAATGTCACCACTGGCAAATATCTTTACTTTTCTGAGGTTTCTTCTGTTTTAATCCTGGATCATCATTTATTATTTGGATCAAGTTGGGCAAATCATTTAAGATCTTGGAGTCTCAGTTTTCTTATCTATAAAGTGAGGGGATTGGATTAGATGAACTCAAAGGTCCCTTTTGGCCCTAAATTATCATGCTAAAATAGAGATAATACCAATAGTTAATGTTCACGCTAACTTTGAGGTTTGCAATATACTTAACACATATTATCTCATTATCTGTATGACAATCCTGTTAGGTCGATGTTATTATGATTCCCATATTACAGATGTAGAAACTGAAGATGAAAGTGGCTAAGCAGCCTGGGCAGGATCACAAAAATGGTATCTAAGGCAGGCTTTGAGACTGGGTCTTCCCAGGGGCAAAGAGTTAGGATAGTAGATAGAACCCTGGGTCTGGAGTTGGCAAGACTTGAGTTCAAATTCTGCCTCAGATATTTACTAGCTGAGTGACCCTAGGCAAATACTTAACCTTTGTTTGAATCAGTCTCCACATCTGTAAGACGGGGATAATAATAGTACCTACCTTTCTGTTCTGGGTTGTTGTAAGGATCAAATGAGATGATAATTTTAAAGCACTTAGAATAGTGTCTGGCAAATAGAAAACTCCATGTAAGTTAGATGGCATCCTTATTATTACTCCCGACTCCCAAATCTGGTCCTCTCTCCCTCCCATCACTGAGCTGCCTCTCCACAATGATGGCTGGGGCACCTTCCTTATACAGGTTTTGTTTTTGTAAAATGCCTTGTAAACCAATGAATCTAATTATTGAGAAGAAATTATTACTATTCTTCATTTCCAAACCCCGCTTTCTTCCCTAATCAACCTTTCTAATTACTGACCACTTTTATTCAGAGCTGGTTCGGCCATGAGAATAATTGTGAGACTTACATAAAAGTGGTGGAAAATTCCTTTTTTTTAGGAAGGTTTTCGCCTTTTGGCTTATACTAGAGATAACAAGCTTAGGCTGAGCATCTGTCACCCAAAGGGTCATCCAAATCAGCCTGTCCAAAGAACTTAGCAGAAACATATAATTATAGTTGAAAGGAATAACTTTGGTCATGTTTTCCTTTGAGATTTGAGCAGTTAAACAGGCATAAAAATTAAATGTAAAAGCAATCTTTAAAATTAATTAAAATGAGATGATTTGTGTGGAAATCAATAGAGGTTAATGGGAGCATAAGAATACCAAAATACCAGTCAGATCTCAGTAAATGGAGTGACACAAAGAAAAACTCCTTCATTCGGAGCTAAGTTTTGTATTGAATGAAAAATAGCCTTAAGTCCACGTGGACTTGCAGCCTGCTCACAACAGAGTCACCCCTTCTCTCTTCCAGCTCAATAATAGCGCTCATCTCTAATGTCACAAAACAATACAATTTCGAGAGTTGAATAGGGATCTTGGCAGCCAGCTAGTTTGTCCAAATCATTCAGTCAAGTTTCCAATGAGGGGTTGTCCACTCTTTGCTGAAAGGCCCCCCTAAAGGGAAGAGTCAGAACCTCCAAGGCAGTCCATGCCACTTTTATAGAGTAATAATTGTCATGTGATCTCAGCCAAGTCTTACAAAACTTGTATGAAGTAGGTGCCCCAGGCATCATTGTGATGAGGCAGCTAAGTGGTAATTGCGAATGCTGATAACTTTGCATTTTGCAGCATCTTTGGGCATTGAGGTCTTTATGCCACCACTCAAGCATCTCACAATATTGCCTCCACTCTGGCCATCATCCTGATATGCTTCTCATTGCATTCTTGGATTCCATCCTCTGCCTCCTCTGGCTCTGATAGAGGAGCTTTTCCCCCTTATCTTGTACAGAACTGAAGCTTCCATCCCACTTCTCAGGCATCTCTCCAAACCATCCTCTTTGAAGGTCTTTGCATTGTCTTCCTTCATTTGAAGACAAGAATCGTTTTGCTTGCTCGTATTTATGTCCCTAGAATTTAAGCAAAGTGCCTGATACCTAGTAAGTGTGTAATTAATTCTGTTATCCTATCAGCCTGTCTGTCAATCTGTTTTTCCAATCCTTCCATCCATCCATCTATCAGTCAATCAATCATCTATCATCTATCTTTCCTTCCATCTATCTTTCTATCTCTCTATCCATCTCTCTATCTATCACTTCCACTTTTGCCCTATTAGGTCAAGCAGGTCTACTATGTGTTCTATGTAGGAGGTCTTCAAATGCTGCCAGATATTATCCTAAATTATCCGATTATCCTAAATCTTCTATTCTCCAGTTTAAACATCTCTAGCTCCTTCAAATCATCACAATATGATGTGAAAGTTCTTCAACCATTCTGATTGCCTTCTTCTGGACATTCTTAATGATCAATATCCCTTCTGCAATATGGCGCCTATAACTGAATTCAATAAATACTCCAACCATATTCGGGCCAGAGTAAGGGGACCATTACTGCTCATATAGCCTAAGATTATATTAGCTTTTCTAGTTGTCATCATAAAATTGAGTTTGCTATTTACTAAAATCCCAACAATAATTTTTATGCAACACATAATTTTACTAGAAACTAAATATATAGTGTATTTGTATCACCAAAATGACACCTAAGAATAATGTGTCATATTCTAGAATATGGCTTATAATGTTGGTACATGTTTATATGAGTGTGTACATGTGTGCATGGAAATGTATGTGTATATGTGTACACATATTTACAGAGATTTAAGCCTATGGATGCATATAATATTTGTAGACAAGCATGTATGTATATATCCATGCATCTATGGGCATTTATCTATACATACAAAGAAAGAAGGACATATATGGATCTGCATGGTTATCTACTTGTACATGCCCATCACTTTGTTTTTAATCTCTTGCTTTGGATTTAATAGTCAAATATGTAATGCTATACCATTTTTGTTTCTGGAAATATCATGGAAGTTGATTGCCCCATGGATCTATTAATGATTCTTGTGACCACCCACACATTTCTTTCTCTGTATTTCCAATCATTCATGGGTTGTCATTCCCTTTAGAATACAAATTCCTTGGGAGCAAATATGGTGTCATATTTTTTCTTTTAAATTTTTTCTTTTTAAGTTTTTTCCATGATTCCATGATTTATGTTTTCTCCCTCATTCGCCCACTTTTGAGTTGACAAGCAATTACATTGGGTTTTATATATATTTTGTTTACTGAAAATCTATTATTCTTCCTTATAGAGACATGCAAAATATATATATATGTATATATATATATATATATTTATTTATCCCTGTGGTTTAGCAGTGTCTGACACATGACACATGCTTATTAAACATTTCCCATTCATGTATATTTGTACAAATACATATGCCTCTGTGTGTGTATATATATGTATATATGCAGATATATATACACACATTTATTTATCTATTTATTTATTCATAAATGTGTACATATATGGTGCATTTTGGACCAGATCTCTGATTTCACCACTGTAGGAAAAAAAAATCTTCTCAAGGAACTCACTCTACCAATGCAGGTACCCAACATCCAGTTACTTGTACAGTTAGATGGTTAGTTAGAGCTCTCCGAAACTTACCTTCCCATGGTCCTAGAGTCAAAATATGTCAAAGGCTGTACTTTGTAAGGGTGAAAAGGGCTTATTTATATAAAAAGGTTAGACTGGGTTATATTTAAAATAGGGTCACCAGGAATTTATATTAATTCCAAAGAGATTTATTTACAATTTATTTACAAAATATAGAAAGAATGAAGAAAATCAGAGAGAGGATAAGGTAAGATACCTTAGCTTAAGCACTAAGTAATTTACTTCCGGCCCCTGGCTCAACACGGACAGGGAGAGTTAGGCATTGGCAAAAGTCACTCTTAAGAGGTAAGTCTATCCTGAGGTTAGTTTTTTTCAGAAAATCCAGCAGTTAAGAGTCAGCTTTTCACTCACCATGTGTCAGTAGAAAGGAAGAGATTTTAAAATAACCTCACCAAGAACAGGGTTTCGGGTCTAGCCTCTATTTCCAAAGAATGAAGAAATGTTCCTTACAGGAAATGACAGCTCCTTTTAAAGACACTTCTTTTGCGTCACTTCCTGTGACTTCTAATTTTACGTCAACCAATCACAGTTGAAGCTTTCCTTTATGACTGTCCAGTGGACAGTTAATTTAATTCTGATTCATCACCCACTATTGCACACATGGGTCACACACCTCCCACTTAATGACTAAGTGGGATGTTTACACTTTTGGTAATCAGATCTAAAAATGGGCAGATCTCCATATTTAACTTTTAAGTAGGGTGTTTACACTTTTGGTGATTAAAATCTAAAAATAGGCAGGGGTTACAATTTAGTCTTCACAACTTGAACTAAAGTCTTCCTGACTCTGAGGTTGACTCATAATCTATTATCACATGCTGCCTCTGATAAATATATATTCATACAACTATATACACATATATGTATATGCATATAAAATTATACATATATTTGATCCCTGAAATCCTCAAAAAGTTAATTTTTCTCTTATAAGCATGTTTTAAAGATATGAAATGAGTTTTTTGTTTACTGAAAATCTACTATTCTTCCTTATAGAGACATGCAAGATTCACATCAAAAGTTATTATGTCAAATAAGGTCTTCCTAGAAACCCAGTTACTACTTTCTTTGTTGAGTGTAAGCAAAAGTATGAGTTTTCATAGTCTAAATTAAAGTCTCTTCTCCCTGGAGATGTTCTTTTAAAAATGGACTTAATTCACACATAGTGTAGGCTGGAGACACACATTAATTTGATTTTCTGCACTGTCAATATTTTATATAACATTAATCCATAGACATAGATTAGAAGTTTATTATGCCCCATTTTTTCTATTGACTCACTTAAAAATTGCTTACATCCTCCTTCAACAACCAAAACAATAATCTTGTCTTCTATTTATTGGGTTTTCTCCTCTAAAGTCCTTTCACATAGATTAGCACATTCACTTTCACAGACTTTATAGAAAACAACTTTTTTTTTTCTGAGACATCAAAAAAAAAACCAAACTACATCATTAAAAAAAGGTCATTCTTAGAAGGCTATTACTCTTTCTGAAAATCAAAGGAGTGCAGGAATCGTGGCTTTGTCACCTTAACCTCTCAAAAAAGACTTGCATTAGATCAAATATTTAGTAAGAATTAAATTCATAGTACCCACACCTCACAAGACACAATGGGGCATTGGAAAGAGTAGAGGACCTAGGTTTGAACTCTGCCTATAGGGAAGTCAGGGGAATAGCAGATTGAGAGTCAGGCCTGGAGTCTGGGAAGACCTATATTCAAGTCTGAGCTCAGATATTTTCTAGTTATGTGACCCTGGGCAAGCCATTTCACCCCAATTGCCTAGCCATTATTTCTCTTATGCCTTGGAACTTGTATAGCTTCTAAGGCAATAGATAAGAGGGGTTTTTGTTTGTTTTTAATTCTGTCTTTGACACTTGAATAGCAAAGAATGTACTTTGTTACCTTAATGTTGTGAATCTTAAAATTTCTCAGACTCTACCTTGGAACATTATCTTAAGGCTATGGTTAAGGTTATTCCCCATTTAAACAATGGAGGTACTTGATCAGGAATGTATTGGGAACTCTAACATTACTCCACCCATACTTAGACATACTTTAGGGGAAGATAAAGTTGTAAACTCCTTACTGAACAATGAAAAAGTACTTAACCCATACTTATAGTGAGGCAAAAGCCCTTAAGCTATGTCTATTTTTAGATCTAATACAAAAGGGTGCTAAGTACCTATGAAGGTCAAATTAATCACTAAAAGGTCAAGCAACTTGCAAGGGGAAAGCTTAACAAAGAGGTGTGAAGTACTCAGAAGATATAATCTACCCTGAGAAGGTGAGAACTAAAAACTAAGAATAGGCTATCCTAGGAAAAGCATCTACTGTGATTGGTAGACGTGAAAATTTAGGGGAGGTGACACAAGAGAAATTTCTATTTAAAAGGAGCTGTATGAACCAGTTCAAGGGATTTTTGAAATTAGTTGGTAGCTGAATTGGAGGTCAGGAGTCAGAGGAGGCTGCTGGGTCTCTGAACACTAGAGTTTTGCTTGGAAAGATCTTGTGGTGAGTGATTAAAGACTGACTTTCTCTTAAAGAGAAAAGGCCTAGGCAATTGGCCTAGGCCCTAGCCTTTTTCCTACTATTTCCTCTTACTCTGTCTCTCTCCCTTCCCTTAATTCCTTCATTTATATTAATTAAAATCTCCATAAACTGAGCTGACTTGGGTATTTCATATTTGGGAATTTTCCCATGGTGACCACTTATTTTTTATTTAAATCAAGACACTAAAAATTATCTTTATGGTTTTTGGCAATTCAAAGTCTTGAAACCCACATTTTTGAGGTCACAATGTGCAATATGAACATAAGGATTTATCTGGTATAAATGCTGCATTTAATGATTTGGGGAACATGCAATATTTCTCCAAAAGAAAACAAATTTGTTGAGAACAAAGACTTTTGTGTTTACATCTGTATTTCTGGCATTATCTGAAATATAGTACGTTCTTAATAAAGGGAAATTTTTGAGATACACTTGATAGATCTAATAATATATTTCACAAGTCTATTGGACCAGCATTCTGTTCTTCAAGTTCAGAATTCATAAGTATAACCAAATATTCTGAAATCAGCACTGAGTGTTCTGCCATAATTTCTGCCTCATCCATCCCCAGGTCCCCGGAGCTCACCAATTCCTCACATAATCACTGTCAGAAACACTAATTCTTTTCTGAACCAATTACCAGTCAGACACGTCAGTTGTTTCTATAGTTCAAGGCTGTTTCCTGCCAAACAAAAATCAATACTGTCAACCATCAATTATCTTTTCTAATGGAGGGGAGCAATGACCTTGATAATCAAAAAATCATTTCTATTTGGTTTTGGAATACAGTATATGTCACACTGGATTATGGGTAGTTGTGAGTTTCAAGAAATACACACTGGCTGCTTCCTGTTCAATTCCCTACCCTTCTCCCTTCTCAAAGGTAGGGACAAGAAACTCATCCAAACCTAAGAAGAAGAACCAGTTGAGTTGACATGTTTTCTTTTCAAGTTAATGGCCTTGAAGTATGAGAGGAAAAGGGAAAAGGAGAGGAGGAGAAGAAAAAGAGAGGAATAATATTAAAGGTCTTTTTCATGGATGACTAATAGCTTAGACAATTGTTTACATTTTCTATCGCCTTTAGTCCTCAGAACAGCCTCTATGAGATACCATTAACTTTATTTTACAAGTGAGCAAATTGAGCACAGAGTGGGAAAATATTCATCCAAACATCCCAGAGCTAGCCAATTAACAAGCATTTAATTACGTGATAACTATGTTCTTGGTGCTTTGCTAAGAACCAGAGATTTAAGAGAAAAAGAAAGGGGAAAAGGAGTCAAGATTCAAATCCTTATCTTTTGGCTCCAAATCTAATGCCCTTTCTTCTTAGCACAAGCTATCTACATTTGGGACCTGGCAGCTCAGAATCCCAGGGGATTTCCTTCAAACCTCCATTTTTGTGAATCTTTTTATGAGCAGGAGTACCTAGATGGAATCAGTTAACAGAAAAGGTGCAGGTCAGGGCAGTCTTTGCCTGGAGGCTTCCAAAGATAATCAATAAAGATAATAATCTAATTAAAATAATAAAAGGTTGATGGTATGGAACTGCATTGAAATGCCTACCATTGTTGACATTTCAACTTTATGACCATTAATGATTAAAGTTTAGATTTTTTAAGGCTCCCTGAAAATGTCATTATCAGAGGAAACTTTGGCACATTCAATAGTATCTAAGCAAGACAAATATTTCAATATCCATACTGGCCTTTTCATACTAGCCACAGTTTATGTTTACTTTTTAATCTCTGGTATTTGTTACAAGGAAAACAACCCATCTTCTTTGTATTCCTTATTTGAATTTTTTGTGGTAAACATATAACTTCAACTGGCTTAAATCAAAGGACTTCAGATCAAATTCCAGCTGTCTTCCTTCATTAGTACCTTTTTGATTTTAGGTAAATCATTTAAGGCTCTGTGTCTTGGTTTCCTCATCTGTAAAATAGGGAGGGTGCAGGGTAGTCTAGATATTGTCAGCTGTTCCCATCTTCAAATCCAAGCCTCCAAGGGACACCAAGGAGAGGAAGCAGAGCCAATCTGCACTTTTTTTGTTTATTATTGTGAGCCCTTGATCAAGCGGCTAAAGTGTTGGTGGGAGTCAAAAAAAAAGAAGAGAGAAAATGGTGGTCTTACTCCCTCCTGTTTACTTCTAATAGACATGACTGGCACCTGATTCTGATAAAAGCATAACTACTTCATACTAATCTAACCTTATTTTTCCTAATCATCTATGCTGTCCTTCTTTATTTCCTAGTATCCCTTTATTGCAATTTCAAAATCTCAAAAGAGAATTTGTACTTTTCTTGGTACCAGGCTGGATCTGAACTCTTTACTCCATTTTGAAAGAATTTTCACTGTAGCTAGGACATTACTATATGCCACTGATCTTCTTCATTACTTTGCAGCCAAAACTAGAATTACTGTTGGATTCTGGAGACTTTTAAAATCTGTCTCAATAGACCGAAGCTTAAGATAGAGTTACATGATGAACCATCACTTATAATTATTAATATAATGCCAGTGTCAGAGTTGTAGAAACATAGGCTTAAATTCCAACAGCTTTCCTACTATCAAGAGAAGAAAAGAATGCCAAGTCCAAGATTAAAACATAATTAATGAGATTGGCTTTATTTCCAAAATTGATGGGCATAGAGCAAAGTAATTAAGTAAATCTCAGAAAAGCAAATTGTCAGTGGATATGATGATGACTAGTTAGATCATCACTACTCATATCAATCAGATGAATGGTTTATGATGGGAATAGTTTCATATCTATTTCTTTAAACAATTTATCTTTACAAATATTAAAGAAAACATATCTCTGGTCTAGGCAGCTCTCTAAGACCCCCTATCCAGAAAAATGTTCGCCTTTTCCTTCTTTCCTCTCTCATGGTGGTTAGTACCTTTCTAGGACTTTCGGGAAAAATTCTGGTCATATATCATTTCTTTCCAAACTGTCAAGTTATTTCCTCCATAGCCTACAAGCATCTCATTTTAGCCCTCTAATTCTGGATTTAGCTGCTTTGATTTAATATTAACTTCATTAGAAGTTAAAACTGACATTGAAAATATTTTCTCATTAATTTGAAATCACAATAAAACATTTTATTTTTTAAAACCTATATTTTCCAAAACAAAGATTTTACTGAGAAGCGTGACATTATTTTACATATTTTTGCAAATGTCTTTAACATATGGCTTCATAGAAAACAGCTGGATCCTTAGATCTGCTTCTGCATCTAATCTGTTGCAATGATGTTTTGGTTGAAGTATGTAAAGAAAATCCTGCCTCACATATGTAGTTGGAAAAGGGAAGAATGGTTTTATAGGCAAATAAAATCTTAGTATTACTATGGAATAGTAACTTGTTCATTTTGATCTCATCATCCCCTTGAAAGGGTCTTCATAAACCCCAGGAGTCTGCAGATCACATTGTGAGAAAGAATCCTTTTCCTGGACCAGTGAAATCTGAGAAATCCAATCTCCTTGGCCTCTCATCAAACCTAGCACAGAGCTTAGTAAAACAAAGGTTTAGTAACTGTGTATTGAACTGTATCAAATCTCAATTTGATATGATGAAACGACTTAACTTTTGAACACTACATTCATTCTACCTTAAACGACACATTGTTTGAATCAAGTGCTACATAATTCAAATGAGGCTAGGAACTAGCTGCTAAGAGAAATGTTTAGAATTTAGGACATATTTTTTTCTATCACATCAACAATTGTAAAAAATAGATATGAAAGACATACCAAACAAAATATTTAGAATTTCTAGTAAAAGAGTGGTCCCCGTTACAAAAGAAAAACAAAACAAAACAATAACATTTTCTCCAGAGGTGGTGGCTGGAACAAGAAATATATATTTATTATGGCTAATCTATATCACTCTAACTCTGTGTATCCTCTTACTCCCTGGAAGCTTACCCATTATCTTGGATTACCTCTTATCATGGTAGCACTGAGTGATGCCTTCAGAGCATCTAAGTAGAGAAATCCAGTGCCTTTACAATCAATTCTGAAGGGCCATCAAATTCTTCCATTTTACTTTGTTGCAGTGAGTGCTGACCTAATAGGTAGGGTACTGCCTGGGGCATGGAAACATTTTTTGCTCTACATTTTGTTTCAATATTATTTTTGTTTGTAATGGGATTTGGCCTGGCTACCTAGAGTTAATTTCTTATCTTTTTCTTGCTGTGTCCTCTATCAATGTTATCGTCTAAGTTTTTAAGAGTAAAAAGGAAAAAAAGTCATATTTGAATAGAAGTTTATAGGAAAAAAGAAAACATTTTTTTTCTTTTTCAAAATGAAAGATTATAGCTCCAGATCATGGAAAACTGGACTCTGATTTGGGAAGTCTGAGTATGAATCCTGTCTCAAACACAGGCCACCTAACTTGTTCTCCTATGTAAAATGGAAATAAGACTGTCAACGTTAACCTTCCCCACCAGGTTGTTTCAAGCATTCTCTAAGGGTTTGTTTTTGTCTTCCCTTTTGAAGTTCCTTCCAATAAAGATGTGTTGCCTGTGTGTGAGAACAATATAAACTGAATAATCTCCCAAGAAGCCCACTTTCACATCCAGTGACATGAAGAGATCCCCACTTACTGATTCTGGGTCCTCAAGCAAATTTTGACTTTTACAGATTGTACTTTTTGTGCCTTTAATTCATAGGGTTGTCAGAAGTAAAGCACTTTGTAAATCATATATATATATATGTATATGTATATATATATATATATATATATATATATATATATATATATATAATTTTTCAGATTACCTCCAATTTATCCTAGACACTGATTTTTGGATATCAGATGCACATTTGTTACCTACAGTTTTTTTTTTGTGGCACGTTTCTTCCTCTGTTACAAGGTGAGCTTTGTGATAGCAGGGCTGTTTTTGCCTTTCTATACAAAAAACTCAGTAAATACATGTTGACTGGCTCTCGTTGACAATGTGAGCTTCAGCATGGCATTTATAGCTCTCCATAATCTGAGTCCCATATACTTTTCCCGTCTTATTTCATAGTGCTTTGCTTAAACACCCTCTATTTCAAACTCCTTGGTTGACCAGCTCTTTCTTGTATGCCACATTCCTTCTTGTCCCTTTATAGGATCAGTCTCCTGGGTCTGGAAGTACTAGCCCCACTTGTACTCCAGCCTTGAGAAATCAATCCCTCACTTCCTTCAAGAGACAGCTCAGGTCCTACCTCTTACACACGACTTCCTCAGATTTCCCTACTTATCTGCCCTTTCTCTTTTGAAATTATTTTCTTTGCACATATATTATTTACTTGTGAACATGCTATGAGCCCCTGGTAGAATGTAAACTCCTAGAAGGTAAGGATTATTGGATTTCATCTTTCTGTTTCCAGAACCAATCCCAGAGTCCTTTAAATAAAAATACCCTTGATAAATGTTCTTGTTTTCGTTGTTGAGTTGAAGGAGCTTGAAGGGGGCATTTCTTTTAGACGGTGGTCATCGTGTAGTCAGTCCACTCAGTGACTCATTTCTAGTGTGCTTCCATTTAAAATCTTTACCTTCTTTCTTGGAATTAATGTACGTGTGATTTCCAAGGGAGAAGCGCAGTAAGGGCTAGGCAGTGGGGGTTCGAGGGACTTGCCCTTGAATCCCAGCGAGGAAGTACTTGAGACCAGAATGAACCCAGGACCTCCCTGGTTCTCAATCCATCCACTGAGCCATCTCGCTGTCCTAACGTGTTCCCATTTTTACAAACATGGAAAAATCTGTCCCTGGGTGTACCTGCCAGCTCATGCATAGACAATTAATTTTCTTAGTCATTCCTATCTTTGTTTGTAGAAACAACATTTTGTAATATGCTGTCAGAAGTGAGGAAGGATATTTTGATGATTAACTCGTTTAAAAAAGGAATCTTCTTGACAGTCTCATTTGAGTAATAATGGGCTCATGAGCAATACAAGAAGCTAAGAGCAGAAGGTGCATCTTTGGAAATGATGTTAGTGGTACACAATAAACCAAATTTCTGTAGTCACAGAAAAAATAGTCAGTAAGAGCCTCAATTTAAGTGAAGGAAGCCTTTAAGTTTAATTATATACGTGAAGGGGGGAAAACCCTCCAGTTCCCCCTCCTCCACTCAAAACACCCAGGGGTGGGTTTCCATTTCCCAGCATCTCCCTCGAGTGGCTCCAACGAGCATTCATTATGCTAAACACAAGCTGAGCGTTCAAAATGAGTATTTATTTGTTTTTGCTAGTGTAGCACTTCATGAAAACATCAGGTACAGTTTCCAATGCACATACTCGACATCCTTGAACGAGATCTGGCATAGCGAAGGAACAAAGATCTCAGGGGGCTTCAGAAATATCAAGTAAAGCTAGAAACATGACTATATACACACATGCACACGCACATGACTACATACATGCACACAGATACATACGTGCACACATAGGTGAGTGCATGCTCATGGCAAAGAGGACTGGTGCATGATTTCACTGGTAGAGGGAACTGCCCTCTGCCAGTGCTGGCACAAAGAACATCTTAAGATTAAATACAAAAATACTCCTACCTCTCTAGATTTATGTTGATGGTTATTCATGGCTCTGTTTTGCATACATGTGTAAAGTACACATACACACACGCTGGGTGTGACATGAGATGAGCAAGAACCTCGAGACCAAGAACAATTAGGAAGTGAATAAATAGTGTAGAAAAGAGATCATGAAGGCTTAGACTAAGCCAGGGATCAGGAGGATGGTTAGGAGGGGAGAAAGATCCAAGAGAGATGACAACCTTCAATTCAGTGATTTCATTCAAAAACATTTATTAAACACTTATTATACGATGCTAATTTATATCATACCATCTATTATGGGATATTAATTATATTCTACTGTATTACGATATTATATTGGGTAGCTGGGCCTGGAGATGGGGAGGCTTACGTTCCAATCCAGCCTCAGTGACTCAGTAGCTTTGTGACTCTGGGCAAGTCATTTCATTTTGTTTGCCTCGATTTCCTCACCTATAAAATGGGCTGGAGAAGGAAACGACAAACCACTCTAGTATCTTTTTCAAGAAAGCCCCACGTTGGGTCACAAAGAGTAGAGCATGACTAAAAACTATTGAACAATAACAAAATGATGGGCTAGATACTGTGCTATGGTCTATAGGCATATATGTAGTATATGTGGATCTATTACCATCGATTCTGCATTAATTAGGTTTATTACATTTATTTTACCAGAGACCTAAAAATAGGCTCCGTGACCGCAATCCCAAAACCACGTCAGGAGCCCTTTGGGCAAAATCAAATCTGCCCCTTCACACTGTCAACTATACCTCAGTTTCTAGAAAGAGGCGTACTAGAAATTCCATCTGCCTCGTGGATGTCATTGGACTTTGAAACCTTGAAAAGGGAATGAAAGACAGCTATTGGGTCTCTTCCATAAGACAGCAGAGGCAGGCTCTGCTTTTCAAAGCTAGAGGGTGGAGTGGCATCTCGGGAAAAGATCATAATATTCTGTATTTTGGTCTGCAGTCCCTGTTTTACTTCTATAAATATAAATGCAAATTAAAAAAAATCTAATCGCTGAATTCTGACTGATCTTTACAATGGCAGAACACCTAACCAAGCAAAGCCTTTTCACAGTAAACTTTATAAAGGTAAAAATCTGGTGGTGGATTTCAGTTTCATGTTTCATTTATAAGGGAATGTTTTAGATGGAATTTAACCTGTGTTAGTATAGACAGTCAATACTCAATGGTGAATGTCAGGGATGGAAGTTATAGAACACGAGTCATGGAAAGGACTCAGGGTTCAACCCATAACTGCATAAGGATCCTTCCAAAGAACAAGAGGCTATTTAGAATTTCTTTGAGGAAATCCACTGAGTGAGGGGACCGAGAATTTACTGAGCCAGATCCAGTTTGATTTATTTTTTTTTTAAACCCTTACCTTCCATTTTGGAATCAATACTGAGTATTGGTTCCAAGGCAGAAGAGTGGTAAGGGCTAGGCAATGGGGGTTAAGTGACTTGCCCAGGGTTACACAGCTGGGAAGTGTCTGAGGTCAGATTTGAACCCAGGACCTCTCGTCTCTAGGCCTAGCTCTCAATCCACTGAGCTACCCAGCTGCCCCCCACTTTGATTTTAAGGTAGAAAGAAAACGGATTAAAATGAGAGCTCACAGAGTAGGAAGCTGACCATGATTTTCTTCATTTCTTTTTTTATTCCATCATCTATGTTTCCTCGATGTAAAATGAAGATGGCAATGATGAAGATCTCTCTCTAAAACAATCATATAGGACTTACTTTTCTTTAAAAAGTGGGAAAAAAAGTGAGGTCATGAAGGGAAATTCTGAAAAGTTTGAGGTCCTTTACTAATTTCAATGACCTTTTAAAAATATTAGTTAGTTTTTCCTTGTCCTCTGTAGTAATAGGCAGTGATTTTTTAAATATGCATTTGAAAGTATTTTGAGTTTGGGGGGAGAAGAAATATGGCAAACTCAGTTTTTATTTACTGCTAGATTAATTTTCTAAGAGCAGAGCTCTGATCATGATCTTCTAACCTCAAACTATAAATGGTTTTTAATTATCTACAGAATACAGTCCAAACCACTTAGTCTGGTATTCAAGGCTTTCTATAATCTGGCCCAAATGTACATATCCACACTTATTTCCCACTGCTTCGCTTAGTATGCCTGATGCCAGAGACAAAGTGCCTAAAGAGATTTTGGGCCCCTGAGGTCAAGTCCTAAAATGCTTCTCTATTTCAGTTCTACCTAAGTATGTCATCATCCCTGTAAGGGAATTCAATGTCCTCAAGACCCACAGAACTTTCTGCCTCTCCTATGGTGTCTATGACTTTCAGGCTTGATTTCTAATTATTTGTATTATATGTTTTAGGTCAGGACTCAGACAAACTACCATTCAGTTTTGAGGCTTCTAATCCTTCTACTACATCATCTGTGAAGAGGAATAGAATCATCAGAATGTGGAATTCAGCTTTTGCCCAGTGTGGCATGCGATAGTCATTAGAGAACACTCCCCAACGTTATAATGCACGTCCAGAACTTGGACAGCTTAGCGAGCAAGGCTATCTACTTACCTTAACCTGAGGCTAACCATAACCATACCCCACTCAAGGGAACATGCATAGAATAATCAAACCACACTAACAGATGCCAAGGGAAAAGAAAAGCAGTAATAAAAACTTAGGCAATCATCGTAGTGAGGTTCTACAATTCTGTCTCTCTTTGTTCCCTTTCTCTCTCTCTCTCTACCTGTCTTGGATGGACTGACTGACACACTCTCTCTCTCTCTCTCTCTCTCTGTCCCTCTGTCTCTCTCTGTCTGTCTCCCTCTTCCTTCTTCTATGCTTTCTAACATTTCTATTTTTCTCTGTCCCTCTGTTTCTCTTCTCCTTTCTCCTCTCTCTCTGTCCCTCTGTCTCCCTCTGTCTGTCTCCCTCTTCCTTCTTCTATCCTTTCTCTCTAACATTTCCATCTTTCTCTGTCCCTCTGTTTCTCTTCTCCTTTCTCCTCTCTCTCTCTCTCTCTCTCTCTCTCTCTCTCTCTCTCTCTCTCTCTCTCTCTCTCTGTCCCTCTGTCTCTCTCTGTCTGTCTCTCTCTTCCTTCTTCTATACTCTCTCTAACATTTCCATCTTTCTCTGTTCCTGTTTCTCCTCTCTCTCTCTCTCTCTCTCTCTCTCTCTCTCTCTCTCTCTCTCTCTCTCTCTCTCTCTCTCTCTCTCTCTCTCTCTCCTCCTCCTCTTTCTCTCTCTCTGTCGCTCCCTCCCTCCCCAAATAGATGCAGCTAGTGTAGTCTTTTGGCAGCTTTCTACTCTACCTGCCTATTGTCACTGGTGCGGTGATGAATTACACCTTTTGGCATCCACACAGAGCCTCATTTGTTACTTTCTTTGAGTTCTATGCATTATATCGAAAAGACAAATGCCAAGATAAATAGGAATCATTTTTTAAAAAACAAAAACAAAACTCCTACAAGAAGAAAATTCAGCACCAAAAGGAACAAACAAGAAAACAAAAAATGAGGAGCAAGGTTAGGTGAAGAAAGTTACAGGTTCATGATTTAGACTGAAATAACTTATTTGAAGGGTCTCCCCTTCCAAGGAAAGGCTTCAATATAAAAGGGCTGAACAAGGGCACAAGAGGATTGTTTGGTTTGTGTTTATTTTTCGCCAAAAGAGAGTTCATTCTGAAGGAAGGTGGAAAATGATTGATATAAAAAGCAGCAATAAAATATTTTATTTTTTATGTTCAAACTAAAATATAGAAGTTGAATAAATATGAGAGGTGTCTAGCTTTTTCTTCTCTATAGCTGGGTATTAAAATAGCTCCAGCTACAAGAAAGTAGGTTTATTTCAACATTTTACCAATTAGTCTAACCTGCCTTCAGAGAAAGGAGAGAACAGCCAATAATTCAAGATAATGGAGATATACACAGAAGGAAGATAATTAGCATTAAAAGCTATGTAATTTTCAACAAGTCATCCCCCCCCCCTTTTCCTCAGTTTCCTATCTATAAGATGAATTATTTGGACTAGACAGTATGTCAGTTCTCTTTTAGTCTAAAAGTCTATATTTTGGATTCTATATGATTTTCCTTGCAGAAATAAGTTTACATTTCTCAAAGAATATTTTAACCATCCAGATGAGTTAGATAGATAGATATAAAAATTTCCTTCTCAACCGAAAGCACTCCCATTCTCACAAAACAAAAATTTTTTTTAAAAGCCCAGATAATTAACTGACCATCTTTCCTCACCCTTACCTTAGTAATGGTTTCATGAAGGTTGAAGAAAGGGTCCAATTCTTCAATTTCTGCAGCACGTACAGGAAAAAGAGCCTCGGAAAGAAAGCTTGGACCCTGTGACAAATCAGAAGAGAAGCCTTTAAGACTCTTCATTGATTTTGTTCTTTAAGTGTATATTGAATTTCCTGTAAAGTTTCAAAAGAACTTAAGTATTTTAAGACTTTTTTTTTTGCTGTTTGTAGAACTTCATTTTAGTGGTCTAATTAACTCATTAAAATTATCATCAAAAGAAAGGAAAATCCATTATGTAGAATTTTGGACACCATCACATTAGCTTGTTGGTCAAGAAGTAGGTTTGATGTACCTTTTTCTCAGCAAGAGACAATCATCCGTGACAGTTTGCCTTTTTCCAGGCAAAGGAATGGATGCAGAGTCTGCTACCAAGCTTGTGAGTGCCTCCTAAATCTATAATGTATTAGGTTTTAAGGACTGAAAAGACAAAAATGGTGCCTGGCTACAAAACACCAAGTGGAAGAAAAAAAAATTAAATTCTGGATAGTGTCAAGGTAAACTTGATACAAGAAGTAAAAGGAAACTTTGGCAGGTTTTTATTTTTATGCTGGATCAGCAAATGAGTTGATATACTTTCACCCAAAGGAACCACACTATAGCAGATCACCCATGAATATTAAGATGGGGAAAAATGGACTAGTAAGAGAACAAATAAGTTATGCTTAATGAGATGGACCAGGAATCAAAGTATCCCTATGGAATGAAGAAGAAAAAAAGTGCAAAAAAAATAAAAAGAGAGAAAAAACCCTCAAAGTTGTAGATTGCAACACTCAGCACTCTGGAGAATTATTATTACTGACCCATAATCAATGATGACTGCTTTTTTATGGACCTATTTTTCTTAGTAGAGATCATATATTAGTAAAGTTGAAAAAAAATTAAGATCTTATTTAATTATCTCCCTTTACAGATAATATGAGTAGATGGGTTAAGTGATGTGTCCCAGATCACACAGCTAGTTCCTGGAAGAGCCAAGACTTGCAAGTCTGCCTTAGTCAATATAGGAGACTCATTTTTTAGGGAGTAGCATTCATTCCCATGCAAATAATTAAAAGTTTGTTTTTAGGGAAAAAACAAAGCTAACATAGCATATTATTCATCAGCCCCAAAGCCAGGAAGACTTGAGTTCAAATCCCACCTGCAAAACATAATGGCTATGTGACTCTGGAACCTTTTAATGATCTAGATAATTCTATGATTTAGTGGAGTTTCATTACTCAGGAGTTCCCTTTACCAAAGAAATGCCAAGTCCAAGACCTATTCGTGTTTCTATCTTCTAATGACAAGGTCAAGGACAATGCATGTTTGTTTGTTTTTTTAAACTGTCCTTACAATTTGTTTCAATTTCCTTAAATTTTCAGAATGTAAAAATCAAAACTAGATCAAGTCCTGAAGGACTTGCTGAATAAGATGAAAAGGTCATTTCCTCACCTTCAGCCTCCATCCTCTGGGAATATGCTAGTCAGAGAATCACGTTTGCTTCTTTAGCAAAGCTGGACATTGCTGACTCCTTCATTTCCTAGCCACACTTGCTTATCTAAGTCATTTTGGTGCTATTAACTTTGATCATTCTCTCATTTGGACCCTGTGAGACCATGGCAATGATGAGGTACTGTCGTACCCTGGACTGGTCTATATCAAAAAAAGAGCTGGGTCTGAGTCCACCTCCAACACTTTCCAAAAATATAAGCTCAATCCATCAACCAATCAATGGGCATAAAAAAAATTAGACCCTCTTATACTGTTTATTGTCATTAAATCAAGAATGCAAATAGAAAAAAAGGACATGAAAACAATCAGAGAGGGACAGGATCAAATCTGTGAAAGATTAAGATCAGAGAAGATGTATAAGAAGATACCTCTCCATTTCTGCAAGGGAGGGCGAGTCTATGGGAATGGGGCACTGTTTATATTGGCAGCCTTTTTTGATGTATGGTTTCTCTTGGTTTTTGTCATAAGGGATCGTTCCCTTGGAGTGATGGGGTAAGGTTACACGGAGGGAAGCAAATGATATAAAAATGATGGATAACAATACAATTTTATTTTATAAAGGCCAACAAACATCAATAAATCTTTTTTTAAAGAGGATGATTAATTTTATTCTTTTCCATGAGCATGCCCACCTTATCGTACCATTTTCTCAGGTGAGGAAATTGAGGCTTGAAGAGTTTTTCCCAAGATCCTCTGTCTACCTCATTGGACTCATAAAGACGATTCCTTAAACCCTAAAATGTACTACCCAGCTGTGAACTGCCACACTTCCTGTTGGTCATCGGGGTCACAGGAGCCCCTCTGGGGCTCAGTCCAAGGTTTCCGGACTTCCTTTTAGTTACCTCTTTCCTCCCTATCTAGTGAGTAAAGAAGATGGAGGGATTGAGTAGTGGTTGATCTCATGGGCCAGAAATAAATGGCTGCTTCTCACTTTGAGGGTTTTCCTTGGAAATCTGGGCATGACTGGTGTTGGAAGGGAAAGTCTGCCCATTCACTGGGCTTTTTTCTTTGTTTTTGCCATGGCTGAGTCTCTTCGTGATCCTCTCCAACAAGGAACAGAGGCGACGTTTTCAGGGTAGAGTGAGGCACTCTTACCCTTTGCCTTCCTTTCCATCTACACATATGGTCCTTCTACAAACACGCTTCTTTACTGGAATGTAAACACATGTGGGTTGCTCCCTGGTTGCTTCTCGACTTAATGATGGTATTTACCTATCTCAGTGGTTCGCACCTGTTTTCTGGAGTGGATGAATGCACACTGAGCCTGGGGTTCTGCGCAGTCTGTCAGGGGAGTTTAAGGATAGATGGGCACCACATTTCCTCAACTTGTTCCTCATATTAATTAGATAAAAAAACAAAGGCTCGTGGACCTTAAATGATAAATTTATTTTATATTATATTTATTTATATATGTATATATAAATAAATATATAAATATAATTTATAAATATATATTTAATATATATATATTAAATCATATTTAAAAATAAGGACCTAAAAAATAAAAAAATAAATTAAATGATCAGCTTGTCAATGACCTACTTCTAGACAAATGATCTGAGGTCTCTGAAGACCAACACCTTGAGAGAGCCCGTGGGATGTGGGATTTATCACTGGAGTTTCCGCAGAGGTGAGCGAGGCAGCCTTTCCTTCCGAGGACGAAACAAGAGAAACAGAGAGGCCACTTGAGGGTCATTGCACTGGCCACGTGGCAGAGGCAGAAAGTGAACTCGGGCAGCTGGGGGAATGGCAAGGATGCTGTAGAGGCTTGTTTCTGAAATGGTGATCATTGTAACAGAAGCGAATAGAGTAACTTACTGTCCTCAGGAAAGAAAGCAGGGGGTAACGGTTAGAGAATGGGCTTCAGCATCAGGAAGACTTGAGTTTAAGTCCTGCTTTGGACGCGTCATATCTCTGTAATCCTGGGAAAGTTCCTTAATCTTTCAGGGATCCAGGGAACTCTACGTCTATAAGAAGCAGAGCTGTTGGGGAGCTGGGTGGCAAGATGCCCAGAGCCTGAGGTCTGGAGTCAGCAAAACACATCTTCCTGAGTCAAATCTGGCCTCAGATACTTACTAGCTGTGTGACCCTGGGCAAGTTGCTTCATTCTGTTTGCCTCAGTTTCCTCATTTGTAAAATGAGCTGGAGAAGGAAATGGCAAACTGCTTCAGTAAGGATCTTGGTCAAGAAAACCCCAAATGAGTTTTGGTTTAAATGTGTTTGTTTGCTTATAAAAATGAATAATACAGAAATATGTTTTGCTTGATAAAACATGTATAACCCAGATGGAATTGCTTGCCAGCTTTGGAAGGGGAGAGGAACAAAGGGAGGGAGGGAGACAATTTGGATCAACTTTAGAAAACTTAGGTAGAAATTTATCATTACATGTAAAAGATAATAATGATAAAAAATTAAATTCAATTCAAAAAAGAAAAGAAAAGTCCAAATGGGGTCATGAAGAGACAGACCCAAGTGAAATGACAGAACAACAACAAAGCAAAACAACTGATCATCACTGGTGGATGGAGTTTTCTATGTGGGAATTCCATGTATCAGTGAAACCACAGGTTCTGTCCTATTTTCTCTCTGTTATCTCCTCAAAAAAAGAAAAAGAAAATTTCTCTAAAGTACACTAGAGGACACATTTTTACTAAAACTTCAGGGAAGAATATTAAAGTAATCATTTCAACAGCCATAATACACTTCGAGAATGATTTCATAGTCCCCATTTATCTGTGTTTATTTAGCTGGAAGTGGCTTGCCAAGCCCCATCATCTCATTTTGGCAGGAGTGAGGCTGTTAATTCCCTGCCCATGGTTGTGGCCATAAGGCCATTAACTAGGAATAAACAAATCATTGGGAGGGGGATGAGAAGGAAAGGCCATTTTTGACCCTTTTCAAGGAAGAACAAAAAAACCATAATATACCATAGATGTTCAACTCCATACTCGATTTAGATCTGCCTTTCAGTTAAACTTTAGCTCTCCATCGCACTAATTTTTCAAATAAGAGTCATTTTTTGTTCATGAAAACAGCGGAGGCACTGCCGCAGCTCGTACCGATTGGGCATCCTGAGTTTAGGACTAGAAGGGACCTTGGAAACATCTCATTCAATGCCTTCATTTTCAAGAGGAGGAAAGCAAGTGGGAGAGAAATCATGGGAATCGTCCAAGCTGGCCTCGCTAGTTTGGGGGGGTCTTCTGACACCCCCTTTATCCTTCTCGCTACTAGACCACAAGTCACTGGTCTTTCTAAGTAGGATGTAAGTTTTTGGAGAGCAGGGTGGTTAGGATTTTTATAACCCTTTCGTAAGGCTTGAAAAGCATTTTGCATGTATTATTTCATTTCAACAAAACTTTAACGTGGGTGTTTTTATTATTTCCATTTGATAGCTGAGAAACTGAGGCTGAAAGAGAATCACGAAGGAAGTCTCAGGCCTTCTCTCCAAGTCTACCACACTACCTAGATATCCGTCCAAAGTCTTGAGCTGCTCTGAAAACAGATTCTTCCTTGAAAAGGTCCGGTCTGAGATTTAAAGAAACCTCTTCCCGTGCCCATTGTTGGCCTCTAATTCAACAATGAATAAAGAAAAAATAGACCAGAGATTTTTTTAATAGGATACAAAACACATTTATTCACATAAGAAACTTAAGAGCAGTAGATTTGGATTCAGGGACTTGAGTTCTGACTCCAGGTCTGAAAAGGACTATCTTTATTACTTTTGATAAATCATTTATTTGAATGGGTCTCAGTTTCCTTGTCTGTAAAAAGGGTAAGCAAGACAAGATATGGACCCTTAGAGATCCATTTCCTAAAAGGTACAAAATAAAAAATATTTCTAATAAACCGAAGATCTGAATAGGATTAAGAGAGTGATATATTAGAAGGAAAACTGGCTTTAGAATCAGAAGTTCTGGGTTTGAATCCTGGTTCTGCCTCATTATTATCATTACTATCACTGTTAATTAATAAATAATGTCAATAATGATTAATTAAAATGATGCTAATTAATAAATATTATTAACCTCATGATAATTTCTAGATGCTTAAGCTTTACAAAGTGTTCTACAAATGCTACTTTATTTGATCTTCTCAATTATCCTGGGAGCTAACTTCTTTTATAATCCATATTTTAGAGTTAAGGATATATAACCTGGGGGAGGGGGCACTTTATCTGTCTCAGTCTCAGTTTCCTCATCTGCAAAGAGGATCACTGAATGATAAATAAAGAGCTAAAAGGATCTTACAGGTCATATAGTCCAACCCCCAGACTTTATAAAGTGGAAGAGTGAATAGAGCACAGAACTTAGCAAAAATTCAGATTTTCCCTTGGATACTCCCAAGCTAGTGACCCTTTAAGTCCCTAAAGGACTTTGTGCCTTGCTTAAAAATCAGAGCAATATAACACCTACTTTCTATAGTTATTGTAACAAAACAAATGAATTAACTTATGTCTTTTCTAAACTCTGAAGATCTATAACATACTAGCTAGTACTATTATTGGGCAGAGAGGTGGTACAGTGGACAGAATGCCAGGCCTGGACGTAGGAGGTCTTCTCTTTCTGAGCTCAAATCCAGTCTCAGGCACTTACTAGCCCTGTGACCCTGGGCAAATCATTTAATGCTGCTTGTCTCAGTTTCTCCATCTGTAAATGAGCTGGTGAATGAAATGCAAACCACTCTAGCATCTCTGCCAACAAGCCCCAAATGGGGTCACAGATAGGCTGTGACTGAAATGACTGAACAACAAATAATTCTGGGAGAAGGCTTTAAATGTTTATTCTCTCGATATTTCATATTTTAATAAAAATAAGGCTTAGCTTTGTGTGTATGGAGCTTTAAAGCCTTCTGTCTCTGGCCCTAGGATAGGATTTTTCATCTCCTCTTACAGTGCCCAGAATGGCTTGATAGCACAGGGAGGTGACTTGGAATTGATTAAATCAATGGTAAGATGAAGCAGGATTAAATGTCTTTTCCCATTCTTTGGGCAAATTAAAATAAAAGGAATTCTCTCCAAAATGAGCGGCACGAATTCCAAAAGACGTGGACTTCAGGAAGGCTCTGAGTAACTTTAGGAAGTCCATTCCCCCATTTAGGGGCATTTTCACCTCCAGGAAAGCTTTCTGCAGAACTATAAAGAGCTCACCTGAAGTCAATGCTTTTCTCAAGGTTGCATTTAATCAACTGTGAAAGCAATGAAGGATCTAGCAGCGAGGGCAGGAGAGTCTAAACATCAGGTCAGAAAAGGAACAATGAATTATTCAGCTCCTGGTGGGGATGTTGGAGGCCTTTGGTGGCCTCTTGGCTGGGTGTATAATGGAGATTCCCTTCAAAGCCTTCACCTGATGATCCATTTGCTGCCTTTAAAAGCACCAGAGAAAACAAAACGGAGAATATTAGCCAGTCAGGCAAATTGTCCTTCATTGTTTTGATCATCGGTCCTGTTTCAAAGGTGAAGCTGAAAATATAGGTGCTTAGAGTACGCCTAGAACATGGAAGTGGAGCCTCTAAGTCACTTCATTTTCTCCTGCAAATTGCCTCTGGCAACGTCTTCCTAGGTGTGAAAAACATACAATATACAATGCCTTGTTTAGAGGGTCTGGTTCCATGACCAAGAGTCTTCTTCTCACCCCTGGTGAGACCAGAGACTCCTCTAGACCACATCTCCCAATAGAATGTAAACTACTTGAAGACAAAGACATTTTTAAATTTTGCCTTTGATTCCTCAGTGCCTAGCAGAGTGCCTGGTACACAGAAGACACCTAATAAAGGTTTGTTAAAATAAACTAAATTACATGCAAGAGAAATGTTGCTTCTTTCATCCCCAGATCCTGGAACAGTGTGTGGCATATAGTAAGGGCTTAATAAATGCTTGTTGATTGACTGAGTGGCACAGAAAAGGATTCCTGGAAAATATTGAAAAATAAACATTGTTTTCGGGCTTAATAAATGCTTGTTGATTGACTGAGTGGCACAGAGAAGGATTCCTGGAACATATTGAAAAATAAACATTGTTTTCCCTCAAGTTTGAATCTGAATCATTTTTCTGCTTATTCATTCTCAAAAATAAACTTTATTGTCTGTTTTGGAATCATTACTAAGTTTCAGTCCCAAAGCCGAAGAGTGGTAAGGTCTAGGGAATTGGGGTTAAGTGAATTGCTCAGAATCACATAGCTAAGTAGTATCTGAGGTTACATTTGAACCCAGGTCCTCTCATCTCTCAGCCTCCTTCTCTCTCCACTGAGCAGTCTAGCTGCCCCTATTCATTCATTCTTAAACTGATCGTAAAGTCAAAACCATAGAACATTTCATCAAGTAAAAAATGTTGTCAACTGAATAATTACATATAAAAGCAAAGAATCATTATGGGGAACACCCTTGCCCAACTAAGGATTCTGGAATTTAAATCACAGATTGAGAATAGGAAGGGAACTTCACACTCCACTGAGTCCAGCCCTCTCATTTCACAGGTGAGGTCCTGAGGCTTACAGATGTTAAGATTAAGGTTATAGAGCTAGTAAGTGGCAGGGACAGAATTCAAACCCAGATTCTCTGACTCCAAATCCAGTACATTTTCTACTGTCATGATAAAAATGGTTTTATTTTTACTCTGCTTTGTTTTACAGAATTATTTCTATATAGTACAAAGTTTGACCTCAAAGAACTGTCCAAATGTCTCAAGAATAGGTATGTTTCTTCATGTATTTATCTGAACAAATGCATAAAGAAGCCAAAGACATTTTCATTGGGTTCCAATTACATCCTTCCTTTATTTTCATTCCCAAATCACCAGTTATCTTAATTGTCCTCTGGACCCCTAGAATGGCCATGGAATGATAAAGACATTGATGTTTTACTTTTCAGACAATGGCTCACTTCTGATTAAACTTCGATTGAGCATTAAACTTTCAATCTTAAAAAACAAATTGCATCCTTTTTCTTTTTAATTGAGACCCAACTTCTTTCATCCCTTAGGTCTCTAGGTGGTAATCAATTGATTTATGAATTAACCAAAGATGGATCCAAACTGCAAAAAAAGAAAAGAAAAAAGAAAACTATTTCACTTGGTACTTAAAAAGATTGAAGATAAGAGTTGTTTCTGATGAATTGTGCACTTTTAAATAGATTACATATTTGTTAAGATTTATTATTTTTAGACTTTAGAGATTTCTTTGTGGCCATATACCACCATCAATAGAATATCAATTAAAAAATAGATGTGTTTTAAGGAACAATTTGGGGCTATTGCAGAAGGTTAAGAAATTTCCTGAAGGCTATCGATTTTATACTCTTTTCCCTTTTTACTTCTGAGTCCAACTCTTTGCCCATTTTCACTGTGGCTTAAAATATATATGAAAAAAATATATATATATTCATGGGCAAACACTATATGATGTACATATAAGTCCCTGTAATAATCACTCTAGCCAATAGTCATTGTTCATCCAACTGGTACTTCTTGTATGAATAGTTAGGCCAAACACAATTTGTTTTTCCTTTTAAAAATTGTGTTACCAGTGCTTTATATGTAGATTTTAAGGTCAGTATCCCATCATGGCTAGGCTGTTATGAAGCAATTGCCCCGAAAGACAGTAGCTCCTAGGTAATAGTACTGAATCTGACAGACGTGGTCCTCAAATTAACTGGTCATAGGTGGAACCTCTATGGTAGCTCTAGCTTCTGCCCTTGCAGTAAAGAAGGCCAAGTTGTCTCCATGGGTAGAAGGATCCCTATTACAATGGTCCAATGCTTAAAGGATTCCTGAAACAACCAGAGCATAAGCTCTGCTTCTTGGATTCCTTAG
The DNA here is from genome assembly GCF_027887165.1 of Monodelphis domestica. NCBI lineage: Eukaryota > Metazoa > Chordata > Mammalia > Didelphimorphia > Didelphidae > Monodelphis > Monodelphis domestica. The sequence goes on along the minus strand of NC_077234.1, from coordinate 37,964,824 downwards.
GGGGTATCTGGATTCTTCTCTTGACTGTATCTAGAAAGAGCTGCTGATGTCAGAGAATATTATTTAATGTAAATCTGATCAGAGAAGATGAACACAAAATGCATTTTAAATCCAGACTAACATGGCGATGAGTAAGTTTGATCTGACCTGTTCTAGTTTACAAAGCAGCTGAGGCTTTCCCACCCAAAGTAACCACAGCCACTGAATTCTAGCTTTCTAGGCTATACCTTTCAGATGGTCCAATGCCTCCTCCTAGCCAAGTTGTACTTCTTGCTTTTCTGCACACAGTTCGTTCCATCGCTCATCTCCACCTCCTTGTAATGGTCGGACTTTACAACTAGAAGGAATAGCCTCCTTCACTGGTTTCCTAGAATCCCTCTCTTCCTTCAAGCCTTGGAGATGACCCAGCTTCTATAGGGAACCTTTCCAGATCCCATCTATCAAACCCCCAGGCTATCTTGTATTCAGTCTCTATGTTGTCTCTCTTCATTAGAAGGCAAGCTCCTAGAGGGCAGGGCTATTTTCTTTTTGTCCCTCCATCTCAATTTTAGCACAGTGCTCTGAAATGGGGGAAGTGTTGAATAAAGCTTATTTATTGTCCTTGAAATAAGTCCTAAGAAAACATCATTCTTCCTGGCAAAGATGATTGTAATGCAGAATGAGCTTCTCATAGGAGATAAAAAAAGTATTCCGAGAGGGGTTAAGGAGATAATCAAAAGGGAGCTGGGGGAAAAAAGGTGTTTCTCCCTTTCTATAGCAATAATGTCCTCTATCACTATCCCAAACTGCAAATAAAATCCAGTTAGAGTAAACACCAAAATAAATCTTTCTGTGAGCTATGGTAATCTGCAGTAACAGGATTTTGATGCTTCAGGTTCAAAAAGAAATGTCAATAATACGTAACCCAGTACAGGAAAGAAACCTTATAGCTAGGGAAGAGTCTCTCTTTCTTAATAATCACAATACCAACCTACATTCCAACACATTTTCTTTACAATCCTCCGAGGGAAGTAATGGCAAAGTATTATCCCCATTTTACAGTTGGGGAAACATCCTGAGGGAAATTAAATCACTGACTCACCCACAGTCACATAGCTAGTAAATATTAGGTTGGGATACTGATGTACAGCATAATAGGTTATTATAATAGATTATGTGTTGTCTGAAAATAAATTCTCACTTCCTGACTCACAAAGAAATGGAGAGAAAAAGCAGTGTACCCAGTGCCTACAGAAATGTAAATGATAACACACACAAAAAGAGTTCAAACTATGATGAATTACAATGAATAGAGTCTGTAAAACTAATAAGCCGGTCTTCTTCCTTCCTTACAAAGAAGGGAATTGAAATCATGGAATGCAATCTACAGTGAGCCTGGCTGCTATTTCAAGTCTTTTTGTTCAACTATTTGGGGGATCTAATCCTTATTTGCTTCTTCCAAAACAGACAAATTGCAATGGGTGAGTTTAATAGGAGATGGAACATTAGTATGGGGAACAGCGGTTAGATCAGTGTGAATGGGACATAAAGATCACAAAGGATAGTGAGGTACAATAAGCCTAAATAGGCTGGCTAAGGTCAGTTTTTGACCAAGTAAAATAGCTTGTTATTTTGTCCTGGAGTCAGTAGAAAGGCACAGAAACTTCTTGAGCAGAGGAGTGACACACTTTGATTGATACTTTAGCATCTCTGAAGATGAATTGCAGTTGGGATAGAATGGAGGCAAGGAGATGGATTAGGAGGCTACCACAATATTTCAGTTAAAAGGGCATAAGAATCTAGTGTGCTGGTTTTATGAGGGGAGAGAAGAGGACAGAGGTGAGAGACATGAAGGAAGACTCAATAAAACATTGATGATTGACTGAGTACTCTCTCCTCTGTATTTTCCTGATATTTCTCTCTCCTGGTTCTTCTATTCGACAACTTCTCAGGCTTTTTTTTTTACTAGTTCACTGTTCATATCATATCCTTTAACTATGGGTATTCCTGAAAGATTCGTTTCCATCCTTCTTTGTCTTCTCTTCTCCGGATATCCTAATTGGCTCCCATATAGTTAACATCTATCTCTATGCATAGGGCTCTTAGCCAATATATCTAGCCATATTCTCTTCCCTGAGTTTCAGTCCTCCCTTATCTCTAGAGCCCTTTGGGGCATTTCAAGCTGGATGTCCTGGAGACATCTTAAATCCAATATATTGAGAACTGAAATAATTATCCCCCCCCCCCAATCCCCTTTTATTCCAGAATTCTTCATGACTATCAGAGTCCCCAGACCTCCATGCTTCTAGTCTCCTGGGTTTGTTATCTTGGCATTATCTTCTCCTTCTCCCCTTTCCTCATCCCATATATTCAATCACTTGCCAAATTTTTCTGTTTCTGCCTTCACAACATCTCTTTCATCAGACTTGCTCTCAACAAGAGAGCTCAGGCTCTTGTCTCCTCTCACCTAGATTATTACAAGAGTCTAATAATTGAGCTCCCTGCCTAACGTCTCTCGCCATTCCCGTCTATCCAACATCCTGCTGTCGAAGTGATTTTCCTTAAACACAGATCTTGCCATATGACCCATTTATTCCCTGGGACACTTGTTTCCATTTTAAGAGTTTCCTCCATGGATGAAATCACAGGTCCAGTCTATTAAAAAAAATAAAGCATTATTTGCCAGCTATCATTATTGTCACTCCAGCCAGTGGTCAAGAAGTAGAGAATTTTCTTTCAAAAGGAAGGCTGGACCAACAAGGGTGAATGATATTGTAGTCCATTATCTCCATGGCAACCCACAGCATAAATAAAAACAAAGAATGTCTCTCAGTTCTGCGTAGCCCCTTTCCATGGTGACAGGAGCAGGAGATGGGGCAGAGGGTACACAGAATCCCTTGGAGAAAATACACTTTAGCAGAGAAGGGGACTGCATTGGCCCCGGCTTCCTGGCCTTCACTCAGCCCCTGCTATAATAAGGCTTAAGTATTGTTTCATCAGCATTCAAGAAGGATGCCAAAGCCTATCTTAGCATGAAGGAAGAAGCAGCATTGGGAAGAGAGATAAAAAAGGAAAACAGAGCAAAAAACCCTTCTTTTGTCTGCACTGCAGTCAGAGGGTATGTATGCATGCACGCCTATGTGTATGTCTCACACACATACATATACACACACACACTGTCTCTCTAATGGATTTACCCCTCCAATTTATTTTAAATCAAGCCCTAGCCATGTGACTCATTTTGCAGATGGATTGATTAGTCGTAATAAATTATACATTCTGAAATAAACACAAATGCAGATGCTCAAATTCATATTTTCAGTGGACCAGATATAACTGATTTAGGATAAAAGAGAGCACAATTTTTGTTTTTGAAGAAATGTAATCAGCTGTTGAAAATATTTTAGCTCAATCACCATCTTTTTCCAGAGACACATGAAAAGGCAATATATTCATGGCCAGGTAATTTGGTTTTGTTCACAAAAAATGGCACTATCTGTTATCTTGAGCAAACCAAATTTAATCTGTAGGAAACTAGAATCACCAGTGAGTAGATGGAGCTAGAAACCAGAGGTCAGGAATTTAGCCACTTAATGTCTGTAGGTCCCACTTTTCTTTGATAGAAGCGGCTGAGATGTGGTTTTTATGTCATTCAGTCACATCCAGCTCTTCATGACCCCACAGACAAAAGAATGCCAGGCCCTTCTGTTCTCCTCTCTCTCCCCAAGACGGTCTAAGTTCAAGTTCATGTCTTCCACGGCCAGAAGTCGGGAAAGATTCCATCTAAAGCTCCATTCTGATTTAAAATTCCACACGGATAGGGAGGGACTCATCATGAACCCTTATGACACTCTCCTATTAAATTACCCATCCCATCAAATTAGAGCTATCAGAGCTGGCAGGAAGGACATCAGAAGACAACTCATTCCACCTCTACCTGATCAGGAATCCCCATTAGACTACATTTGGAGTAAGCGATGCTGAGTTTGGACAAGAGCAAAGATGATGGAGTGGGGGAAGCTGTAGACCCCAGAGGTCTTCTGTGTGCATTCCAGCCAAGATGAAGCCAGATCACAAGATGTCTGGTGCCTGGGAACTCTGAGAGGAAAGCTTCGCAGATCCTCTCTCCAGTCCACGTGAAGAAAGAGAAACAGAGGCTTGCACGCACTGGGCTGAGCTAGGAAAGCCCATGCAGAGCCTCTCCTAGGGCAAGGTGGGCATCTAGAACTGCGTGTGGCGCCAGGATGGTAGAACGTGGGAGAGCCTGCCAGGCTGCTCTGGTGCCCGCCTGGGATCTCAGTCTTCCATCTAGAACAGTGGCGGGAGCCTGTGCTCCATTGGGGCAGAAAGTACAGGTCGTGAGCAAGCCCGCAGCTCTGATGCTCAAACCCTGGAGTATGATAGCACAGGCAGAAGCTGCAGCAATAATCAGGATTAGGAAGAGGGACAAGCCTGGAGAGCTTTCTAGCGGAGACACTGGGGCCATTTGCTGTCTACTGGAACTCTGACAAAGGACGAGCTTGTAGTTTTATCACTCATCTCCAAACTGGGCAGAGTTTGCCCAGACCAGGCACAAAATCAGGTACTCGCTGTACTGAGCCGTTGGAGAGGTTGGACTGCTATGGCACCCACTACCAGAGAAAGTAGCAGAAGGACCCTACGCGGTCCAAATCAGGAGCAAACAGGGCCTCAACAGTCACTGCAGAAATACAAATACAGCCCTAATACAGAGTCTCCATTGAGTAAATGAGGCTGGACCAATGAATACAGAAATGATCAGGAAAAGGCACTAATGTGAAAGAAAGATGAAACTATGGAAGACCAAGAAACAAACCCAAAGGCGGTGAGCCACGGGTGAAAGACGAGGGCAACACTGTCAGATCTAGCCGGGGTTTGCCTTGTCTGCCTTAATTTTACTTTGCTTCAAGACAGCAGGTCTGCTGGGGGAGAGAAGGTATCCCTGCAGGGTTACACACAAGGGATCAAAGATGGGGGAGAGAATGTACTTGTACACAAATACTTATAGCAGCTCTTTTTGTAGAGGCTGAGAAATGGAAACTGAAGCCACGTCCATCCATCAAGTAACTTGTGGCACGTGATAGTCATGAAATACCATCGTGCCATAAAGAGTTACAGGAAGGTCATGAAAAGACCTGGAAAGACGTACATGAGGTGATGCAAGATGAAGGGAGAAGAAGCCAAAGAGCATCGGATGCAGTAACAACAATGTCCAATGATTAACTATGAATGACTTAACTATTATCAACAAGGCAAGGATCCAGGAACTCCAGGGGACTCATGATAAAAAGGGTTATCTACTACTACAGAGTATCACCTGGGTTGAAGTGTTGCTTGGTCATTTACTTTCTATGTGACTTTAAAAAGAGGGAGAGAGGGGGGGAAGGGGAGAGAGAGAGAGGGAGAGAGAGAGAGAGAGAGAGAGAGAGAGAGAGAGAGAGAGAGAGAGAGAGAGAGAGAGAGAGAGAGAGAGAGAGAGAGAGAGAGAGGGAGAGAGAGAGTGAGAGGGAGAGAGGGAGAGAGGGAGGGAGAGGGAGAGAGAGAGAGGGAGAGAGAGAGAGAGGGAGAGAGAGAGAGAGAGGGAGAGAGGGAGAGAGGGAGGGAGAGGGAGAGAGAGAGAGAGAGAGACAGAGAGAGAGAGAGACAGAGAGAGAGAGACAGAGAGAGAGAGACAGAGAGAGAGAGAGAGAGACAGAGAGAGAGAGAGAGAGAGACAGAGAGAGCGAGAGCTTTCAGATACCTGGACCAAAGCCAGATCATTACACATGTTCCAAGTAGTAGGCAGAACTCACAATAGTCCAGTTTTTCTGGCCATGTATAATTTTTCAAACCCAGAGAAGTGGCTGACCTTCAGAAGAATCTTTGTGATTTTTCTCCTTTCTCCCTGCAAGAGTTTTCTGAAAACAACACTAGCAGCTTGTTAAACTTTGTGTTAAGGAGATGCAAGGACCAGCTTGAATCATTGCTCTAAGCTGTCAGTGCTGTCCATGGTTAATGATCCCTACTTGCCACAGGTTACAGACAATGAAGGCAATGATCTGCTGTCACTATTATGCTCTGTTCACATAATCGTGATGTTGAAGAGATGATAGCAGGGAAAGAAATCAAGAAGAACCTTCAGCCTTTTCTGTGATTTGAATTACTAGGTGGTACAGTGGTTGGAGCACCATACCTGGAGTCAGGAAGACTTGCCTTCTATTATAAGTCACTTAACCTCATTTTGCCTCAGTTTACTCATTTAAAAAGGGAGTAATAACAACACCAACCTCCTAGGATGCTTGGGAAGATGAAGAGATAATATCTATGAAGCACTTAGCCCATGTAAAAGATTAAATAATAATAATTTTTAAAATGTTGGCTCCTGTCACAAAAAGGTTTAGACCCCACTTGCTAACTGGGGCTTGAATTTTCTGTTGTTTACAAAACATTGCTCAGTTTTATTCTTTTCCAAAACATCCTTTTCAATTCCAGAGACCAGAGAAGGTTCACTGATCTGAGTAGACAATTGGGATCCTAAATTGGAAGGGTTCACATCCTAAATGAGGCAGACTAATAGACCCCTCAAAGGTGTTACTCATGTGTTGCTTACAAAGTGAAGGGTAATGAAGTCACATGAATGCTGTCAGTGGCTCCAAATTTGTGGGCTAAGGACTCCTTGTTGGGGGTGAATTAGAATAAGGGAATAGAGTCATTGCAATGCCAACATGCCTTTTTCCTGGACAGTGAGCACTGCCATTTTAAGGGAGAAGAGAGCTGGATTCAAATTTAGTTTCTGATACTACGTGACCTTGGGAAATTCCCCTAACTTGTTTGGGTCACAAATTCTCATTTAAAAAAGGAAGAATTTAGACTGCATGGCCTCTAAAGTCTCCTGTGCTCTTCTATGTAGCTTCAGGAAGATGTGCAGAATGATAACTTTTCAATAGGCAGACTTACTTGCCATGAGCTTGGGTAAAATAAAATATGGGTCTTCGTCAAATAAAAGAGGAAATGTGGTGGAGTGGTTAGAGAGGCAGCTTTGAAACCAGGGAAACCTGGATTCAAGTCCTTTTTCGGATACCTATACCTTTGTAATCCTGGACAAATCCCTTAACCAAATTCCCTAGGCAGCTCCAGAAGACTGCTGCCTGATTGGGCAGAGCTCTCCTCACCTGTAATGATGAAATCACCCTCCACCCATCCAGGTGCTTTCCTTGATGCTGCAAGTTTCTGCCATTAGCCTCCTCACTATGATTCTCTTGTTTTTGCCTTGTCCATAGTCTGGGCATCCCCAGATAAGGGAATGTAGGACTGTAAGCTCCAGGAGGGCAGACACTATTTTTTTGCCTAGTGCCTAGCTTGGCATATAGAAGGCTCATAAGTGTTCTGACTGACTGATAATTATGTTTCAGATGGAGAGAGATGCTGTCATGATGAATAATGTACAAATTCATATGATTTAAAGTGATGCTGAATTCACAGAAGCTTTTTGTCATCAAGTGGGTGGTTGCGAAATTTTCTGACATATACAAAGGGTTTCTATTCGTGACAGTATCCATAGGCTTGTAAGGAGACCCTGTGATTTGAGGGAAAGAGAGGGAGGGAAGAAGAGAGAGAGAAAGAAAACTGGAGGAAGAGGAAGAGGAGGAGCCAGAGGGAGAGGGAAAGAGAGGAGGAGAAGGATAGAAAGGAGTGAGAAAGGAAGGATGGAGAGGAGAGAAGGAAGGAGGGAGAAGAAGGCAGAGAAACACAAAGAGAGACAGAGAGTCAGAAAGAGGAAAGAGAGAAATTACCATCTTTGTTTTTCCAGAATTATAGCAGAAAGTTCCTGAAACATTCCTTGTCTTCTCCCTCCCTTCTATATTCCTCCTTCATCAGGTCATGATTTGAGACAAAAATGAAAGCAGCACAGATTTCTCCCAAGGATTAGGATTTCTGAGAAAAAGCTTGCTTTCCTGTATCAATACCTACCCCATTCCCAGGCACTCCTGGCCAGCTGGCTTAGACCCTGAAAGCCTGGAATTGGGATGGGGTTTGTTTTCCAGATTCATGACTTGGGATTATGTACCAAAATATCAGAAAGGGAAGAAATAGTGAGAAAACATCCCTAAATGTATCATGACGTATATCAGAAAAGACAAAATATTTATTCTGGAGTATTGCGAAAGAAGAGATGAAAGTTAAGAAAAAGGGACTGTGGACAAGAATGTTCAGATTTGTATGGGCAGGAAAGAGAGATGAGAAGGTGGGCTGGGCAGACTAGGACTAAGTTGTGGCAGTTACCATTCCCCCCAAAACTCTTTTGCCCCTCTAAATTCCTGGAAATAGATTAGATTAATACCTGATTAAGATTCTTCTCACTAGCAGGAAAGAGAATAGGGAGGTCACAGAAATGAGGAGAAATCTTGAATCATTCCCTTTCTGATTGCTTCATTACTTAATATATAGGACTAATTCTGGCTTACCTTTAAGCATTTCTGTAGGACTTCTTTGACACTCGATTTAACTTCCTCCCAACTTCAATGTGATTCCCATGTCAAATTTCTCCCACGTGATAAGGAGGCCTGAAGTTTCTTTGACACTAGGAATTCTTCAATGAAAAATCAAATTTCTGGTGCATGGTAAGGAAATGCCCCTCACTTCCAATTCTGGAATCTCTAGTTTCCCTCAAAACTCAGTTCAAACATCAGATATGAGGTCTATCCCAATCCCCCCAATTTCAGTGTCTCCCCTCAAAAATCACCTTAGAACTCTCCTTAGAACATGAGATCTCTGTCTTTTTCTTCCCCAGGGCTAAGCTCAATGCTAAATGCTGGCTTAATGATTATTTTGTTTGTTGAAGATTTCAAGAGTCAATTAATTAGCACAAACAAATGACTTCTGGGCCATTCTTTTTTTGATGAGGGGATGGAGTAAAAGAACAGTCATTACATTTCTATAATAGTACAAGACAAATTGAGTAAAATCAAGAAGATTTTATTACTTTTCTACTATGTGCCAGGTATTATGTTAGTCACTGGGGATTCAAAGAAAGGCAAATATACTTACAGCTTTCAAGGAACTCATCATCTAACTGGGGGAGGGAGGGGCAGCCAACATGCCAACAACTATAGACAGAAAAGGAGGAGAAGTCATGGAGATGGGGAGGAAGGTCCTGGGAATATGGAAATACTTGGAATAACTAATATCAAATCCTTTTCACTTTCCAATAAAGCCACAGAATTAAAGGCAAAGAGGTCCAAGGGAGTCTGAAATTGGGATAAGGCTACCACTGGGGGATAGGAGAAGGAATGGACTGAGAATTTTGCTAAGGGCTATCATTAACATTCATTCTATAGCATTCCCTAAATATTTACTGTGTCTAATATGTCCAGAGAAGTGTGCTAGGCTAAGAAAGAATTTACAGTCAGTTAAGGAGATATGAAAGCTATATAAATAACAATAAGGTAAAAATAAAGCACATCCATGCATATAAGATGTTTGGAGAATTGAAGCATCTGGGCTGGGGAGAACTTTTTAACTGGCAGGCACATACTTTTATTTATCTGCTTATTTATCTGTCTATCCATCCATCCATCCATCCATCCATCTATTCATCTATATGTATATCTATCTATATGTATACATATTTATGTTTGTATATATACACAGATATAGTATGCATTTGGTGTGTAAGTATATATGTATTTATACATATACATGTATGTATATATACATACACTTTGCATGATTTGGGAGTATTTTTGTTTCTAATATGGCCAAATTTAGAATCATAGATTTTGAGCTCCAAAAAACCTCAGGGGTCATCTAGTTTAATTGCCTCATTTTATAGATGAGAGCATTCAAACCCAAGGAAGTTACATACATGACTTGACCAAATCATATATGTAGTAAATGGTGGGTTTTGAACCTAGCTGCTCTGACTTTGAAATCAGCTCTTTTTTCCTATTTAGCAAATCGCTCTATGAAGAAGAATTCTTTTCCTGAGAATTTATTGATTAAAATGTCTGTAGTAACCATTTCTAAGTGAATGTTGAAATATAGAGAAATAAAATATTCTTAATTAACTCAGAAATGTAGAAATCTATTGAGTGTCTACTGAATGTGAGGCACTGTGAAAGGTACCAAGATCTTGATTAGACTTGTATAAAGAATAGCCAATCTTTTATCTGCCTTCTGCTCTGTTTACAGTAAGAATGTATGGACAAAGATATATTTCAATTGATAGTTTCATCAGAAAAACATTTTTAATCTACCAAGTTGAAGAAAAAAATTTCCTAGAGCAATAGACAAATTTGCAAAGCATACAACATATATGTATATATATATATGTATATATATATATGCATATATACAGACCCACAAATTTATGCATACAGCCTAGGACAGATTCACAAGAATCAATCTGTGCCTGTTTATTGGACTTCGGAAATTATGACAGTCAAATAAGTGTGACTAATTCCGAGGAATGGGAAAACTCATTTTTGAAAGTGAAAATGATGTTCTTGTAGGTACAATGCCCATGCTCACATTTTCCTCAAAGAAAATTGTTCTGGCTCACAATCTCACTGGAAGTGCTCTTCACAGTGAGAGATGTTAAAAACTACAATGCTTCATTTCCTGATCCAACACATCTGATTTTTAGCTTTTACATTTAATGCTTTTGAAAGGTATTGAATTTACGAGTGTTAAGGAATGGACTTTCTGTTTATTCCTTGGCCAGCTAGCGTGTGGGTGGCTGGCTAACCCTGTAGGAAAACCAAATCATGTCAAACTTTACCTAGAACAATGCATCTCTGTGGGGGATGGTGTGATTAATTCACTGGGTTCAATGTCTTCCTGGTGTTTTAAAGGGGAAAAAAATGTCTAAAATGCCAGCTTCTGACACTCTTCATGGAGGTATCGAACTGGGAACTTACAACTTGTTCCAAATCACTAGATAGTGTGGGATCCTGACACATGCATTCAATTCAATCAACTTATCAAAATAAAGCGGCATTTCTCAGCTTGGATTCTACAGCATCGAGCTAAAAATATTAAAGCCATTTTACAGTTTAGTGAGTACACACATGTACATACAAATAAATAGAGAAGGGCAGACACTCTCATTTGAAAGTTCTTTACTATAAATGCCCTTAGTATAAGTTATAAGATTTGCAAGTAGTCTATATTTTGAAGATTAAACAATAGGAATCCCCACGTTACCCTCATCTTTCTATTAAATGGTGTATATAATTTCTCAGTAATCTTCCACAAATTGCTAGAATCTATTTTCAAATGACTTTTTCAGCATCTTAAAGAATCAATACAAGTTCTTCATGCCTTTTTTTTTTCATAACGTGGCTTAGAAACCAATCCTTGTTTTAGCCATATGCCTGAAATTTGTTCTTCCTGAGTACAAAATTTCTTTGTTCCTCACAGATTTTTCTGTATCATAATTAGAAATGCAGATGGAAAGTGTAAATTAGGAAATGGTTGACAGGAGGGAAGACATTTGCTTTTTAAAGTTTGGGGCAACATTTCAAGATCAAATTCTTTGAATAGAAACTCTGTCCATTTGTGACCAAATGGAAGAAATGGCGCGTGAACAAGTTGTATGGTTAAGCCCAGAATTAATTGGTTGGGCAAAGGTAAATGAGGGCTAGACAATGATGAAGGTTTAAAAAGTTAAATATAAAAATCCTTTCAGTTTTCATAGTTTTATTCAGGCCTTCTTTCCACAAAATTATCTACCAGATTGTGTTTCTATTTTTTCTGTTGAATTTGTTTCTATTATTAGTTCTTTTTTTTTTGTTTGTTTTATATCAGTCATTATTGTATATAGCTCAATCACCTATCCGATGAATGTGCCTTCACAACAAAGAAAAATAGTTAGGCTAAAACACCATATACAAAGAACAGGTATGATAAAGTATTGGATAGACCACACTGATATTCTCCACATTTCTTCTACTCAATAAACTTCCTAAAAAAAGTATTAAAGTCAATTTCCTCATCTCTTCATTAAAATTACTTTTCACTAGGCTTCATTTTCCATGTTCTTTTTCTTTACAATGTTTCAGTAATCCTTGATATAACTAAAATAAATTGGGTCATCCAGTGTATTTTGGGATAGGTTTGAAATCTGAAAGACCTTCAAAACCTGCCTGAGAAACTGACCAGCTCTCTATACCATAAAAGTTATTTAAGTTTCCTTATTTGAAAAAGGAGTGAACATAGTAATTACTTCACAGAGTTATTGGAATGACCAAATGAGATGCTTGTAAGGAGCTTTCCAAACCTGAAGGTGTTTAAAAAATGCTGGACATTGTTAATTTCTTGGTTCACTTTGCTTCATTCTGAAAAAGTTCACATATAACCCCTCATGGTTCTGAATTTGTCCCATTCATCTTTTCATATTAGTTCCAGCATGACAAGCTGTTGGGTTTATTTCAAGGCAACAGGGGGAAAATCAGCAAACTGAGAAAGGATGAAGTTTATTTTTTTTTGAAAGGATGAAGTTTAGAGGAAAAGTGGAACTGATTGAGAGAACAATGCATTATACATAAATTAATCTTATAAAAATAAACTGAATAAGCCTTAAATAAACTCCCCAAGTAAAAATTAAAAAGAACAGGTAGGTTGATAGAAAAAAATCTATCAAATGTTCAAACAAGAATTAATTCCAATATTTCATATATTGTTGGGGGGAAATGGCAAAAGAAGGGGCCCCATTTAGTTTTGACATTTACAGAAAGGAAAGCCAAAACAGAGGAAAACTTGAGACCGATATCCCTAATGAACAACGATGCAATTTTTTTGATTGCCATAATATACCCCAAGATTATATATATTCTTATCATGTTGGATTCATACCAGAAATGCAGGATGGGTTTGATATTAGAAAATCTCTCCATGATATGGGCCATATTAATATTAAGAACAACAAAAATCATGTAAACAGATACAGAAAAGATTTTTTCCAGAATAAAACATCCAATATTGGTAAATATAGGAATAAATAGACTTCTCTTTAATATGCTAAGGAGCCAACATTATATGCAATAAAGATAGAATAAAGGTCTTTCTAACAAGATCAAGAGCAAAGTGAAGCTATCCATTATCATCATTATTATATGATATAATTCTAGAAATGCTACCATTGATAACAGATAAGAGAGAAATTGAGGAAATAAGTATAGGTGAAGAGGAATCAAAACTACTACTTTTTATTTAGAATACCTTAGAGAATTAAATAAAATTATTTGAAAAAAATCTTGAGCAAAACTTTAGCAAAAACAACAACACATAGACTAGTAGCATTTCTGTATATTATGAGGGAAAAAAAAAACAGAGGTAGAAAGAAAATTTGCATTTAATTTAACTACAGCTTGTAAAAAATTCTTGAGAGTCTACCGGCAAGATAAACACAGGAACTTAATGAATATAACTACAAAGCTCTCATTACTGAAATAAAGACAATACTAAATAATTGGAGAAATGTTAATTGCTCATGAGTGGGCCAGACCAATATAACAGATATGACAATACTAACTAAATTAATTTGCTTATTTCGTACCGTACCAATTAAACTACCAAAGGATTACTCTATAGAGGTAGGAAAAGAAAAATAATGAAATTCATTGGGAGGAGCCAAGTTTATGGGATCTAAAGGGAAATAATATAAAAAGTGAGATGGAAATGATCCCAGTGGTCCTAGAACTTAAACTATAACTCAAAGAAGAAATTATCACAATGATTTGGTAAGAAATAGAGAAGTCAATGAGTGGAATAAGGAAAAAACATTCAAAAGCAAATCATTGTGATAGATCAATTGTTTTATAAAGCCAAATGATGCTGGCTACTGGGATAAGAAGTTATTGCTGATGACCCAGGACAATCCAGAGGAACTTATGAGAAAGAATGCATCCACACCCAGAGGAAAAACTGTGGGGGCAGAAATGCAGAAGAAAAACAGGATCAATCCCGTGATTTGATGGGGATGTGATTGGGGTTTTGATGTTGAAGGATGGCTCTACTGCCAACATGAGTAACATGGAAAGAGGTTTTGAACAATGATACATGGGTGACCCAGTGGAACTGCTTGTCAGCTCCAGGAGGAGGGAGGGAGGAAGGGCAGGGGAATCACGAATCATGTAACCATGGAAAAATATTCTAAATATAAAAAAAGAAAAAAAAAGAACTCATTGCTTGACAAAACTGCATGGAAAGTGAGAAAACAAATAGGCTGACACTAGGCCAGGTATGCATAAAGATCTCACTCTGTATTCCTTGTTAAGTTCCAAATATATACCTGAATTAAATATAAAAAGTGACATCATAAACAAGAGGTATGAGGAAGAAATTATTTCTCATATATGTGGATGGGGAAGAAAAGTTCATGACTAAATGAGGAATCGGGAAAATGAGATAAGACACACCAGAGGTTTTGATTACATAAAATTAAGAAGGAGGAGGAGCAGGGTGGCTCAGTGGATTGAGAGCCAGGTCTAGAGAATGGAGGTCTTGGGTTCAAATCTAGTCTCAGATTCTTCCTAGCTATGAGCAAGCCACTTGACCCCCATTGCCCAGCCCTTATCACTCTTCTGCCCTGGAATCAATACTTAGTATTGATTCTAAGATGGAAAATAAGAGTTTTTTGTTTTTCAAAAAGAAGTTTTTGCAGAAACAAAATCAATCCATGCCACTCTGTTGGCCCCACTTACAAGGGATTTTTCCTGCCCTCAGGGTATCAGAGAGAGATGAGATTCCATCGCATATCTACCTAAAGACTTGTCCTCTTCATATCAGCAGGATGTTTAAGAAAGACACCATTCTATTGTTTCCAGTAGTGAGGGTTCAATTAGTATCATTTTAAATTATTAAACTTGGGACTATTATTAATAAATAAATATTATATGTAATAATATTTTATTTTTATTTATAAATATTCATTCTATAATAAATATTATATATAATGATATATAATAAATTAATATAAAATAATGATAAATTAATAAATTGGGACTATTATTAATAAACTTGGGACTAAACACAATACAGTTTTCTTTATCTTTCAATCCCTGCCTCCTTTTCTTAGCTTGGTATCATGTTGACTGGCAAACAATAATCTTAAAGCTTAACACATATAGTTTCTCTTAATATTGTTCTTTTTCAAAAAAAAAAAAAAGGAAATTCCAATATAAAATTTGAAAAAAAATCTATGAAGTCAATTTATTAATCAAATTCTTAATGCATGCCTTCTATTAATGAATAAGTCACTATGCTAGTCATTAGGGATAGAAAAAAGAAAACATGTAAATGAAAATAAATAAAAACAGCTCAAATAGATCACTAAAAAGACAAATAAAAATAAATGCAACAGAATTTGAAAAAATATACCGAAGAAGTTCACATGCAATCAGAGAACCTAGCAAACCATTTTTGTGAAAGTTGATACGTCTTAATTCAACTAAGAGAAACTACAATTTACATGTATCACCCTCTTTCATTATTGATTATATATCTGAATTCAAACAGTCAATAGTAATCAGTTGTTAACCATGTTATGATGGAGGATAGAAAAAACCAGGAGTCAGCATTTTAGAGAAAACAAAGGAGAGATGTGTGGGGAGGATAAGTAGGCTGCCACATATTACCAATTGTAACTTGGACATCAGGAGGCGCAGAAAAGACAACATGAAGCGGGAGCTTTTGAGGGCTTTATGAGAAAACAAGGGTAGCAGTTCAAAGGAGGAGGAGTGGGAAGAGGAGTCAGGGATGTGTTCTGATTTGCACTGTTATAAGAAGAGCTGTGAGGGCTGGAGGGGACCTCTGTCATTTAACTGAATTCCATCATTGTACAGAAAAGAAAACAAAGACATCAGATGATCAAATGATTTGCTCAGTCGCACAAGTAGCAAACTTTAGAGATGGGAGATGAAACCTGATTTTCTCATTCTAGAGCAGGAGCAAATCTACACCATTAGACAATGGTACCCATTCAATCATTGATCTTTTGCAGCATGGAGTCCTGATACCATGACATTAAAATCTGGGGCCATTATTCTTAAGTTCTCTGCAATACTTATTGCCAACCATTAAATGTTGATGTTTCAAACATGATTCTGAAGAAATCCATCAAGAAGCAATTAAGAGGAGCCCTTAGATATCAGCAATGCCAAAACTGAAGCAACCTGGTTCACCTCCTAAATTCCCTTCTTTCCAATTCAAGTCAGGAGTCAGAAGAGAATAAAACTTTCTGGCCTCGTGAGTATAATATTCATGGAGGTGAAAAACACATGCTACATACATTTTCCCCTAAAGACAGGATCAAGGATTATGAAAATGGAAGAAAATACCATTGCATATGAAATAGGTTATTTGTGGAAATGCACACTATAACTCCACGTACTGAGAATACCAGCAAAGAAAGATACATCCTTTTTTTGAAAGTGTTACAAAAAAAGAAATATAATATAAAACACAAGTGAAAAAAAACACAGAAGAAACAGTGATGGCACTTTATGTTATTATATAGTCCTAAAGAGTTATAGGTACCCTTCTTGTTCCTAATGTGAATATGCTGAGAATTGAAAAAAAAACAAAACCAACAACTCAACATATAAAGTAAGAAGGGTACCTAGGCGGTGTGATAGATAAGAGTATGATACCTGGAGTCAAGAAGATTCCTATTCTTCAAATCAAGTCTCAGACACTTATTAATTGTGTGACCCTGAGCAAGTCACTTAACCCTATTGTCCTCAGTTTCTTCATCTGTAAAATGAACTGGAGAAGGAAATGGCGAACCACTCTCCATGACCTTTGCCAAGAAAACTCAAAAAGGGGTCACAAAGAGACAGACATTGCCAAAATGATAAAAACAAAAACAAAAACAAAAAACTAATAGACTGAATAAAGTGACATAGATCCTTTGGTTAATGAAATTTCAAATTTGAGGCTCAAGTGTCTTAAGAATTGAGAGTCAGGATTGATTTTCTGTCTGTGTTCTAGGTTAATTATGTGGGTCCTTAGGTCTAACTTCAGAAAACCATCTAGATAGGGACTAATCCTAGTACAAAATTTCTAAGGTCTCCTCATGCCACCAAACACACACAACCAAACACACACAGTCATATCTGTTTAACTAAAACCATCAAATCACCCCAGGAACATACTGAGATGAGAAAATAAAGCATCACTTAATAACTAATGTTGAATTATTAATTTGTTTTTTCCAATCTATTGTTTGAGAAATAGGAAAAGCAGGCTTTGTATGATTGTGTAAAAGAAAGACTCTACAGGTACTATATGAAGATGGAGTAAAATACAAAAGCTTTAATGTTTGTGGGCTTTCAGAAAAACATTTCTACAGTTCATAGTTTTATTTTGTGCTTGGCTTTTTTTCTGGGTTGTGCGTTATGTTCTAAGGGGTTGAGAATCCCAAAAGTCTGGCCTCAAACTATCTGTACAAAGAACAGTGGGTTCAAATTCTACCTGACCAGACTATCCAAATGACAGAATATTCTACTCTGACTAATGAAGCAGATTGCTTGACAATGCCCTTCCTGAATATGACTGCATTCCCTGAAGGCAGGTACTAATTTACCTTTCAGTGTATCCCCAGGACTTATCTTACAGTTCCTGGCACAGTTAATTCTTAATAAGTGCATATTGATTGATTAGATCAAATTCTACCTTGCAAATCAGGACTCTCTGCTCCCGTTTTCACACAGCCGAATGACAAATGCTATGGTGCTATATTGGGCTATATTAAAAAACAAACAAATTTTAGAAATTGGGTGTAACACCTCTGGATGTTCCTTTGGAGGTGTGTGGAGGCAGATAAAATAATTATACATATATTGGATATGGACGATGAACTGAATCCAGAATTGAGTTGGGGGAGAGAGAAGGATAACAAAAATGGGTCATCAGTTGCATTGAAGAGAAAAATAGAATTATACTCCAAAGGATCTAATGGACATCGGTACAAAAACATTCAATGAAATATTAGCAAAGTAGTTACTTTAACATATTAACAAGATTATTCATTATATCCAGGTTGGTTTTATACCAAGAATGAAGATATCAATAATAAAAATAACAAAAATCACATGATTATAATGACAGAAAAATCTATTTTTAATGTTAAAACAATACAAAAAAGAATAAATGAATCTTTCTGCAATTGGTAAAAGGAATCTACTGAAATCTAAGAATTACCATTATCTGTAATGAAAGGCTACTAGAGGCTTCTCCAGTAAGTCTAAGAGTAGGACAAGAAGGTTTGTTACCACTAATATTTGATAATGTAGTTCTAAAAATGCTAGTTACAGTAAATAAAAACAGAAAAAGGACTTGAAGGAAGCACAGGCAAAAAGAAAACACAATTATTGCAATTTGGAAATCATACGATGTTTTAGACCACCCTTGAGATTCAACCAGAAATTAAACTTAATAATTTCAGTAAAGCAGCAGGGTATGAAATAAATCTACAAAATCATCAGCTTTGATGCATATAACTAACAAAATCCATCAGGGAGAGACAGAAAAAGATCTCCTATTTGAATAAATAAGGAATATGTAAAATATTTGAAACTACACCTACAAAAATACATTTAGATCTTAGAATACCTTAGAATACTTTCACCAAAATAAAGGAAGATTCAAAGGACTAGAGAAATGTTACTTTTCCCCACATGTCTGCAATGTATATTCCCTTTTCTCTTGGCACAATCAACACTTTCCTCTATGAAGCCTTTTCTGTTTCCCTCAGAAGTTAGTGCCACTCATCCCAATGACTACATAGGTAGTTTGCATCTGTTTTGCATATACCTATGTTGACATCTGATCTCCCACAGAATGTTAAGCTTTAAAGGTAAAGATTTTCATTTTCATCCTTCCCACCAAAACGTTAATTCTAGGCACTCTAGATAATGGGCAGAGCATTGGACCTGGAGTCAGATCTGGCCTCACATCACTACAAACTTGTGACTTTAGGCAGGTCATTTAATATGCCTCAGTTTCCTGAACTGTAAAATGGGGATAAGAATAGCACTTACCTCCAAGTTTTTTGTTGTAGGGATATATATATGTGTATGGATAGAGACATAGAAAGATAGCTAGAGATAGATGATAGATAGAAACATATATAAAAAGAAAGAAAGAAAGAAAGAAAGAAAGAAAGAAAGAAAGAAAGAAAGAAAGAAAGAAAGAAAGAAAGAAAGAAAGAAAGAAAGAAAGAAAGAAAGAAAGAAAGAAAGAAAGAAAGAAAGAAAGAAAGAAAGAAAGAAAGAAAGAAAGAAAGAAAGAAAGAAAGAAAGGAAGAAAGAAAGATGACAAGATGACAAGATGACAGATAGATAGATGAGAGATGACAAATATGCTGGAAGGGAATTTCTCTCTCCTATGTCACTTTGTTTGACGTCATCAATCAGTGACTTGGAGGTCATTTATCACTGAGATGTGCAGGCATGAACAGCCCCTCAGAGAGAGAAGTTAGAGACACAAGTAACCAATGAGATGGGAAATTGATCCCACAGGCACTGCCCCACCTTGGGCAGTGCCAGACAAATTGAGAAACTACAGTGGGTTCCTGAGATGTGATGTGGGAGAGCTGTGGGTGTAGAAAACTGCTTATAAAGTCAAACCCAGCAGGAAGTGGACGTCTGGTGGTTGGAGTTTGGAACCCACAGCTGTGGTGATCTTCAATCCATCAAGGCAGCCATAGAGTAGTAAGCTAAGCAACTCTCTTCTTCTTACCTACTTTTCCCTCTTCTCTAATAGTACTACATTGATGAAATAAAGTTATTAAAGCTAGCTATAGAGAGATGATAGATAGATAGATAGATGATAGATAGAATTCCCCCCACCCAAATGGTAAGGATTATTTTATTTGATGACTAATTTTTAAAAATATTTTAACTATTTTATTTTCCCCCAAGTACATGTAAAAACAATTTTTAACATTCTCTTTAAAAAAGTTTCAAATTTTCTTCATCCCTCCCACCTTCCCTGAGCTGTTAAGCAATATGATAAATAGTTTATATGTGCAATCTAATAAAACACCCAATGAGATATTTTTAAAGTTCTTAGTGAAGTAGCAGGCACATAGTAGGTACACAATACATGCTTGTTCTCTCCCCTTGATCCAAGTTTTTAAAACATTTTCCATTATACCAGATTTTCTTTCTGGACTTCCTCATTAAAATATGGTTCCATTATTAGTGAAGTGGAAACTAGGCTGGATTAATTTAAAGGGCATGAGTTTACATATGGTCTCTTTTACTTTCTATTATAAAATTGGAGGACTGAATTAGACCTTAATGCCTTTTCTATTTCTAAAGTCTTCTGATCCTAAATGCCAAAAAAAGTCTGATGGATAAAATCAACATGAAAACAAGGATTAAAAGAGTAGTATTCCAAGATGAAAATTACTCTTCTAAGATAAAAGAATGATTCTAGTCCCTCCCGGGATATATCAGGTTAATATCACATATAATATTAATTTGTGCATATTGCACACAATATTTATAAAACCAAAATATTGTTAGAAATAGGGAAGAAAAACTAGGACTACATCCCCAAGACTTTCAGTTGAAAAATCCTAGTAGTTTTTAGAATTAACAGTGATGCAGTCAGTGTCAACAAGGGTCATTATTTCCTGTTCCATTACTATGGAGGTGAGGAAAAACCTCACCTTCATTTGCTTTCCTTCAATGCTTCACTTTTCCATGACAGAAATATAGGGTGGTTTTTCTTTTCATCATTAATCAATCTTAGATTAAAGAGCAAGTTTTTATCTTAATGGATTTGGCTTCGTATCATGAAGTATTTTACAACCTGAAGGGGAAAAAATGTATCTTAGAAGCCACTTCCTATTTCTATCATGTTGGGAGGTAAGGTCAGCTTTGCTACATTTGCTGCTCAGTTGTATTTAGTGTGAATTAATGAAAAGGTCCAGGGAAACGTGAGCAGGCACATTAACACTGTGGAGGGTTGGGTTGGGTTTTTAAATGTCTACGGACTTTTAACAGATGGAAAAAACCAAACAACAAGGCAGATGTAGCTGCCAATGTTCCATGGGGTAACACTCTGACTGTGATCCAAATAGATTATGTCTCCTGACTGGGTGTCTTTTCACAGGTTGCTACCCTTGTAGAGCAGTATCTCTTTAAAAATCCAAAAACAAAACATTAACTTCTGCCTTACAATCACTATTAAGTATTGGTTCCAAGGCAGAATTGCAGTATGGGCTGCTCTGGGGTTGAGTGACTTGTCCAGGGTCACATGGCTAAGAAGTGTCTGAGGCAAGATTTGAACCCAGGACATGATATCTTCAGTCCTGGTACTCTATCCACTGAGCCACCTAGTCTCCCCCTATAATATCTCTTCACCTCTACTTCTTTTCTCCAAAGCTTAGCTCAAGCACCTCCTTCTACATGAAACCTTTCCTGGCTTGCTTAGCTTCTAATATTTCCACATATCTTACGTAATTGCTTTACATTTATTTTGTAAACCTTTTGCATATATTTCATGTGGACATATTATGTCAATT
This sequence comes from Monodelphis domestica, assembly GCF_027887165.1. NCBI lineage: Eukaryota > Metazoa > Chordata > Mammalia > Didelphimorphia > Didelphidae > Monodelphis > Monodelphis domestica. Next base: position 37,943,310 of record NC_077234.1, on the reverse strand, counting down.
AATCAATAATAACTATAATGGGCATTTACATGATGCTTTTAAAGTTTGCAAAACAATTTATAGAGTATCTCATTTTGTCCTTAAAATAACCATACAGGTCAGTGTTATTAATCTCTTGATTTTACAGATGAGGAAATTGAGTCAAAGGGTAAGTGATATGCTCAGGATCACATAGATACCAAGCATCAGAAGCCAGATTTGATCTCAGGTCTTCCTGACATCAGTCTAGGAGATGTAGCCTTAATTAAACAAGGAATGGAGGGAATTACAATAGATAGAAATAGATAAATTTGGTTATACAAAACTGTTAAGGTTCTATGTAAAATTAATGCATCCAGAATCAGAAAGAAGAGAATAGTTAAATGGGAAAAATATTTTTTTAACAAAAGACTTTTGTCTGAAATGTACAAGTGATTAACAAATCTATAACCAACAGTCATTGCAGATAAGTGGTCAAAAGATATAAATAAACAGTTTTCAAAAGAATTGTAAAATGTTGATAGTCATATGAATGATCCAAATAACTAATAATAAGATAAATAGAAATCAAAACAACACTCAGGTTCCACCTACACCAAAGAAGAAGGCTAAAATGACAAAAAAAGAGTGTTAATAGCCAATGCCGGAAGGGTTGGGAATAAATAGGCAATGTTGGATGGGAAGGTAGGTACTAGGATGGATTGCTGATGGAACTGTGAATCGGTAAGACCATTTTGGAAGACAATTTGAAATTATGCAAACAAAGTGACTAAAATGTTCCAGATATTTTGACACAGAGATTTCATTATTGGATTTATACATAACTCAGTGAAGTTGTTGATAAGAAGAAAGATCACATATACACCAAAATATTGATAGCACTTTTTGTGGCAGCAAAGAATTGGAAATAGTTACTCATTATGCTTTGAATGGCTAAACAAATTTTAATATATGAATTTAATGGATTATTTCTGTGCTGTAAGAAATGGTGAAAGTAATGACTACAGAGATGCATAAAAAGATCTATTTGAACTGATTCAGAGTAAAGTAATCAGGGTAAAGAAAATAACCTACACAATAACAACAATCTGAACCAAAAGGACAACCACAGGCAAAAAATCAAAATTAAAAGTGAATATTGTGAGACTCTAAAGGTCAAGCATGAATACAAAGAAGAGATGAGAGAGGATACTCTTAAACTGGCACATATTTTTAGACTTTTTCAAGGTATTAATAAATGGTTCTTTCTTTCCTTGCTCTTTTACTTCTCTTTTGTTCTTTATGACTCATTTCCCTTAAAATAATGTTTTTTTAATATAATGTGGCTATCTGGGAGGGAGAGGAAGAGGATACTGGAGAAAATTATGATAATATAAAAAAAAGGAAACATTTTAAGTCTTATTTAAAATACTAAAATATGATGATCAATTGTGAATAACTTAATATTGTCAATAAGGCAAGGATATAGGACGACTTCAAAGGATTCATGATGAGAAAAGGATATATCTACCACCATAGAATTTAATGTATCTTTTCAACAAGTCTCTAGAATATAAGAATAAATATTATGATACTAGGAAAAGTCATGTTGACTTTCATTCAGTAAACTGTAATTTATCTACGAATAGAGACTTTTTTGCAGGGGGAACCTTGTATTCTAGGTTCTGTTTTATTGCCCTTCATGCAGGAGATGCTGAACGTTTATGTAGTTAATTAATTTGCTAAATTCATTCTTCAGTGCTAGAGGGATGGCAGTGATACTTTTTTTATATCAACATATTAAGAGATATACATCTTACAACATTTCTAACTTGACAACTGACATTTACTCAATGCCTTTTGTTTCTTACCTTATTTGAACTTCATACCAACTCTGTGAGGCATATGCTACTATATTTATTATTATTATTATTGCCATTTAAAAGAAGAGAAAACAAAGGCATATGAAGGTGGCCCTTGCCAAATTTATACATTTGAGGGAAAAGGAAAGATTTGAACTAAGGTCTTCTGATATCAGATCCAAAGATTTCATGTCTAGACCCCTTTATATAGGTGTTGACATGAAAATAGACTTTCATATGCCCAGATGAGGATTATTAATACTGTCAGTTCATATTTAATATTAATAATTAAACTTTAATAAGGATCAGGGATTTCCTTGATGTGGGTCCTCTCTCCATCATTATCAATGATATAGTATATAACCTTTAAGAATCACCGTGATCCCAACTTTGATCTCACTATAGCCAATCTGTTGGCAAGCTCCTCTCCTTTAGCTGTCTAATTCTCAGCAATAGTTATCTACTAGGTCAATGTATAGTATTATCTGTAAGATCTTTTCAACTTGGAACTGAACGATGTACCCAATCTTGCAATCCAATGGAATGGATTTTATAAAAAGATTCATCTTCATGCCTAGATGACTACAAATCCATACCATCCTGCGCAGCACCTACAATTTAATTTCATTTTTATGGAACTTTATATTTTTTATTTTTAGCCTGAGAGTAGGAAGTGAAACTGAGGTTGAATGGTGTAGGGCAAGTCATTGAAGTTGGATTTAATAGACCTTGGTTCAAATCTTACTTCTGTTAGTTATTTATGACCTTGGGCAAGTCATTTAAACTCTCTGTACCTTAGTTTCCTTATCTATCAAATGAGGAATAATATTATCAGATAATTTATATAGTGTCCTTAAAATCTATGATGAAAAATATTAATAAAAGGAGAAAATTAGACAGATTTTCTAACATAACTACAGTGAGAATTTGTTTTTTTGGATTAAGTATATTTGTCATTTATTATATATTAACATTTTTGTATTATATCTTCATTATGTTAAATATATAAAATATGCAAAAAACTATATCTACACTATTTAATATATGCTTAGTCCTCTCACACAATGAATTTAGCAATATTATAGCTTAAAGCATAAAGAAAAATTCTGTTTGATTCTAGTTTATCTAAAAAATGGCAATAAAGAAAATCTAATATACTAATAAGAACTTGGATTGTTGATGCTATCCATCTGTTGCCACAGTTTCACCCACTTCAGCTGGACATTCTTTCAATTAATTTGGAGTTCTTCCAAATAATTTTTCCCTGGACTGGACAACTACTAAGTCCTCTTCTTATGTGAATTATGTTGTGTTTTGAAAGTCTATTGGTACCAATACATTGTTAGTGGAATTGCATTTGATTCCACCATTCTGGAGAGAGATATGGTTATGGAACTGTGCTCAAAAGGTCTCTAAAACTGTGCATACCTTTTGATCCAACAATATTTGGTCTATATCCCAAAGACATAAAAAAGGGGGAAAGGACTTATTTGTACAAAAATATGGTTTTTGTAGTAGAAAAAAATTGAAAATTGTGGGATTGACCATTAATTGAGGAATGGTGGAACAAGTTCTGGTCTACGATAGGTTTGGAATACCATTATGTTATAAGAAATGAAAAGATTTTAGAAAAATCTGCGAAGACCTACATGAATACAAAGTGAAGAAATCAGAAGAAGAACATTGTACACAGTAACAGCTATATTTTATGATGAATAATTGTGAATGACCTAGTTATTCTCAGCAATACAGTGATAAGACTATCCTGGAGATTCATCAAGAAAAATGACATCTATCTTCTGATAAAGAAATAAAAATCTCAGTGCAGACTTAAACACATTATATTTCATTTCCTTCTTTTTTTCTAATTTAAGAATTCTTCCACAAAATGACTAACATGGAAAAATGTTTTACACGATTATACATGTAAAATTCAGTATTAGATTGTGGAAGGGCGGTAAGGCAGTGAGGAAGGGAGGGCCAGAATAAGGAAGAGAATTTTGAGCTCAAAATTTAAAAAAAAATGTTTAAAAAATATTTTTATGTGTTAAAAGAGAAAATAAAATATTATTAAAAAAGAACTGACCATTAAATGATAATTTAGTTAATACAAAAAAAAATCTGCCTGCCCACAAATTAGAACTTGAAACACATATTTAACACGCAGAACAGAAATTTAACCCTGAAGGAATTTCGTTATGCTATATTGTTGCCTTATAGATTTAGGGATGCAGATGAGTCTCTGAGACAGAATCTAAACCACCTGATCCACCACTGTACAATAGTGCCTCTACAATCTTACTAACAAGGATTGGGTTTTTCTAGTTTAATCCCCTAGAGTCCAAATAGGCAGTTGATGTAGGTTCCTTGCATTAGGTGGGTGGATTTTCAGAAAGACATGGGATCACACAGGATGAAAAGGATCATTTGCTTTAAAGATGATTTAATTCTACTCCCTCACTTTACAAATGAGGAAAACGCCCCCAGAATTGAAATGACTTCCCTAAAGCATGTAGAGATTCGGGATCTCACAGAAAAGAATCTAGTATAGAGAGTGGAGAAGCAATGGCCAATGAAAAGGAAGGATTCACCACAGGTCCAATGCCTACCAACAGGCAATTCCTGGTGTATCCTGAGATATTTGGTGGCCAGAGAAGTATGCACGTGTACAAAAGAGGCTGATTTAGGCCTGGAAGCAATGCTGAGTTTGTGGCGAAGCACCTTTACGGGGATATAAATTCACTGGCAGGGCTGTTTTAATTCAACATCTTCTAAACAATGCTGGGCAGCTCTTTAAGCATAAAGAAAATATGGCCGCTCTCCATGGCAGGCCATTAATGCCAAAACAAAGACGTCCCTCCACGGTGATAAGTAACAGCGCTCTCAAAGTTATTCATGTTGCTGAATAAAACAATTCAAACAATCAATTTAGCCTCAAATGCTAATGTTTTGTCTTGTAAAACATTTGAGTCATTAACCTTAACAATGTCAGTGGGCTCTCACGCTGGGATCCCGTGAAATGAGTGTCCAGGGCAATATTTGAGAAAACAATTCACAGGGACTAATTCGTTAATGCTTTACTGACTCCTGCTACAGAGAGCGACTCTCAAGTGCAGAGTAAAGGATTTAGTAACTGGAACCAAAGAGGAAAGAAAGGAGAACCATTAAGAAGGCGCAGAGTTTGGGAGTACATTCAACTGGTGGCTGGAGTCCTTTAAAGGGAAGGAGAATGTGAGAAATACCGGGGTTAACACTCCTGTTTTACATGGCCCAGCGCATCTCCATGTAGCATGCAAGCAAGAACTGTTTATTTTAAAGGCTGGAAAGGTGTGTGATCGGCTCTTGCAAACTCCTTGAGTGGAAGGACGCTTTGCCTGCTATTAGTGGTCTCCCTCTCAGATCACCTCTCCTTTAGCCCTTCTGTATCATGCAGATAAACAATTGTATAGTGTAAGAATGTGAGTTCTTTGAGGGCAGGACTGTCTGTTGCCTGTCTTTGTCTAAAACAGTAACATCTAGCATTGGTGGACTAATTGTCTATAGTCACACAGCTAATAAGAAGAAATGGAATTCAAATTTGACTCCAAATCCAGATTTCTTCTCCATATTTCCTACTGCAAGGTGTACTTACCTGTTAACTTTTAGAAAAGATTTCTATGACTTGTTTCCTCATCTGTGAAACAAGGGCATGAGACTAGATGGCCTCTGAGATCCCTTCTACATTGAGATCTGTGATCCTAAATTCCTATATTCACAGGATAACTTCCTTTTTTTTTTTCCCTTGGCAAACGGAATGGGTCAAATTCCACAAACTAGGCGGGGAAAGTTACAATTGGATGAAGCACGAACAGTTCCTGTCTTAGATCAGCCATTGTGTCCCTTGCATTTTTACAAAGATGGAAGAGCTAGCTCTGGAGGACTCTAATCAAAGTTGAAAGTTACCTTCAAAAAGTTATACATATTTCAAGAGAAATAAAAATCATTATGCATTCTCTCTAAAGAGGAGACAATCTCAAACTGTCAAAATTCGAAAGCCTTCTCCATATATTACATAGAAATGCCATTTTTTTTAAGAAACCTCTTTCCATTTTTTTTCTTCCAAATTAGCTTAGTGGGCCATGGTATTACAGTATCTTGGTCTAGCCTGTGAATAATGTGACAGGTAATTTTTACACTTCTTCTTGCCTGTAGTTAAGTTTGACTGAAGATACGGAAAACAACTTTTATGACTTTGGTGGTAAAAATAAATGTTCTGTAAGTCGCATGGAACCAGGTCCTGGACAGCTCCCATAAACCATTCTGTATACAATTTATAGTTGCCAATAAATAATAATAAAAAAAACCTCTGGACAGATTTTATAATAATGTATACTAAATTATTATCTTCAAACAAACTGATAATATGAACCACAATCTCCATATACTTGCCATGCTATTGCACTGTAGCCTTCATGGAATGAAAGGAAGCAGTCTAACTGTATTTGTTGAAGAGATGAATAGTAAATAGATAACATTCAAAAATGGTGAGCCATCACTTTAAGAACTGGATTCTCTCTAAGGTGAAAGAATGGTGAAATTCCCCAAATGTCACAACGGTAATTGTCTTTTTCGATCTTCACAATGGATCAAGACGTTCCTTACAAATGGCTGCAAATAGCACCAAAAAACCCTCTAAAAGACCATACGATTTAGCTTCGTTTAGTTTATAATGAATATGATTAAATCGAAACAATTACAAGCAAATCACCATCTGGAACCATGGCAAATCAAGATTCTATTTTCTATCATGACCAATCATGAGAAGCTGCTGCCGAGTTCTTCTTTGCAATATTGTATAGTAATGTGATTAGATAATCAGGCAGACCAATGAACCCGGCAAACTGGAACATAAACAAAATGGGCACTAGCTCACTGGTGGAAATTTTAGCATTTATAGAGAACTTCCTGACCCAAACATTGGAAGTTCTTTTTACAAAAACTAACCTCAAATTAGATATCCATTTTCTGAATCTGTTAGAAAATTTTTAAAAGCAAAAAAATGTTTAGGGAAGGGACTCATGGCAAAGGAGAGGCAATGAAATTGCCTATACTCCCCAAAAGCATCTACTCCCCAAAGCAAAGGGACCATGTTGGAGATGGTCAACATTTCCCCAGAGGATCAGCTTCCTCGTCTATATTTTATTTCATCCTAAAAGTTCACCACTGCCCCAGCTATACTCATGAATTTGACCTCTTTGCCACTCCTACTCAGCTTCAGTAATTCTGCATTTTTTCTCATAAGCCTTAGAGAACCTCAGGACCTGTCTGAGACCGACACATTTATTATGACAAGATTTTGATCTTGTACAAACTGCTGATGTGCCTGGCAACAGGGAGGAATGAGGTCATTCACATAAATAGGTATGTCCTGGATCATTCAAGATTTCCACTTTCAGTGCTAAGACTTTGTGGAGGGATAGAACAATTAAGCCTTTGAATTAAAACCTTGGGAAAAGGCACTTTTGTCCACCCCCTTAAACAAAGGATACCTCTTCGCTTCAATAACCCATCAACTCTTCCAATCTGGACTCTCTCCACTGAGGGAGATCTCAATCCCACAAAGAGAAATGCAATAGACTACTAGAAAGACCTCTGACTTCAGAGAGACCTGAGTTAGAATCCTAGCCTTAAGCCAGGCTCTTCATCAACCATGACCCAAGTTTCCTTCTCTATAACATATTTTTAAAAATTCAAAGTGCACTAACTCCTCGCATGACTGATATAGGTAACGAGTTTGCTATTAGAGTTCATTGTTTCAAATGCTAGCAAGGCTGCTTTCTACTTCTACACAATACTGTGCACTCTGCCTTGGTCAAATCACATCTAGGCTCTAGGACTGAGTGTCACAATTCAAGAAAGATATTGAGAAGCAGTAGAGCATCCAAAGAAAAAAAACAGGAGAGTGAAAAATCTTGTATCTATGTCATAGGAAGATTGCTAGAAGGAACCAAGAAAGCTTGAAATAGAAACACCTTTAAGGGTTGGGAGAAGGGGTGGATAGGAGAGTTTCTAGACTCATAAATTTGAAAGACTGTCATCTGTAGAAATATTAGTCTGATTCTCTTTCTCTAAGAGGGTAGGATAAAGAAGATGGTGGAAATGGTAGTTACTTTAAGGTCTGAGGTAAGCAAAACATTTCCCCACAATCAGACTGGTCAGAAAATGAATAAGCTGCTCTGGGAAATAGAGCTTTTTCTCTCCATAGCTTCATCTTCATGTAAAGGCTGAGGTTATTGTAGAGAGAAAAATGTTTTCAAGTGTTTGGAATAGATAACTGAGGTCCTCTTTTATCTCTGAGTTTCCTCCTCTATAAACTGTGATGGTTGGCCAGTAGGCACATACCTCCAAGAAAGTTAAAGACATGGAACTGGAGTTAAAGACTGGAACTGAAGACACACATAGAACAATTATAATTAGTCTATGATTTGAAATCATGATGAAATGAATTGCCTGAAAGATGATTATTTTCTTTATTCTGAAAAGGTTTTTTTTTTCACTTTCATTCACTAATTTATTTCAATATTTATTGAGCACTCAATCTTTGTAGGATTCCATGGTTGATAATAGCAGCTAAGGACACAAAAGCAAATGGTAAAGTTCTTGATCTATAGAAGTTGGTAACTGGATGGAAGATGATATGGATGAACTATTTCAGATTGTAGAGTCAGAAGACACCACCATCCAAGATGTTTCCCATTGTAAAGGAGCTTTAGCAAAAAGAAAGTTCAAAGATACTTGTTAAATGTTAAGGGAAAATTGAAATAACCTCAATCATCATGTCTCTTCTGACTGCTAATTAGGTGGGGTTTTTTTGTAGCTTTGCAGAACCAGCAGACCTTTGAGATTATTTAGTAAAATGTTCTCAATTTACAGAGAAGAAAATTAAGAACCATTGGGAGTAAGTGATTTGGCCAAGGTTACACAGAGAGTAAATATCAGAAAGTAAGATTTGAATTTCAGATTTATAGCTCCAAGTTCTCTCACTCAAATAATATTTATAAACTGGTCCTATCTCTTAAACCAGATTGTACCCTTATTGGAGGCAGAGTCCAAACACAGTAGTCTGCCCACAACAGAAGCTTAATGAAAACTGATTGATGACAGCTTTGATTAACATTTGTGCTAAATAAGATTCTTTGTTGTTTTTCAGAGCTCTTCTGAATTGCGATATTTTACATGAAGTCTTTCTTGATTACTCAAAAAAATACCTTGTATTTATTTTTTAAAGACATTTGGACATATTGTCTTCTTCATGGAATACAAGTTACTTGGGGGCAAAGGCTGTTTTTTGTTTTTGTTTTTATATTCTCAGAACCTAACACAGTACATAGGGGGTGCAAGGCCTAACACAGACACATAGTAGATACTTGCTGATTAGCTAAGAAAAAAAATCTAATTTCTTTACTTTTAAGATGAGTTTACCAGAAAATTTAAGGTATCTATAGAATCACATTCTGCAAAGTAGACAATCTATGTCTTCTGACCCATCTTCCTCTCTTAGGTGAATGCAAAGGTGTGCCCTATCCCTGACTTTTGATCCCAAATAGCATCCATAATAGTATTAGATCCCAAATAGTATTCATAATGGAATGCCCATTCTTTCTTATACAATTCCTGAATAAGCAATAGGATTCTACCATTTCTTTCTTTATGTTACTGATTTGATCTTTTAATTTTCTAATTTTTAAGGTCATTTTTTTTTCCTTAAAGGTTGGAAATAGCTCAAGGTATTCTTTCTGTCTCCCAGTTCATATTTATTACAGACATCACAAAGGAGATCAGGATTCTAAAAATGGATGCATGCTGATTGGAAAGAAATATCCTGTATTTTTCCTCTTCTTCTTTCAAGCCTGGAGAATTTTGTTCTGATCTTGGGACTAGTGGGAGATGGAGTTGACTTTGGCTCATAGACTAGTTCCTCTCATCTTTTGAACTTCTGGGAATGGGATAAACCACAAAAGTGGTGACAGGGGTTATGATGCTTCTCCCACGGGGAAAAGAATGGCAGGCAGTTTCTGCAAGCCACATCAGAGTGGATCCTACATTTCTGAATCTAGTTCAGGTTGCAGAATGAACCCAGTGAGTTCCTCATTTTCTCTCTCTTGTTTTCTTTCCTTTTTCAAGCCAGTGAAGCCATACTTCTAAGTATGATAGTTCCCCAAGGGGTCCAGAAGGCTGCACTTTGTTTTCTTAAAACATTTTCTGCCTTTTTTGGTTTAAATGTTCATCTCTTAAACCAGTAAATGTGATAAAACTATTAATCAACCATGTAGTAAACTACTGCTTGAATGTAACAGGGATGGGGCAAAATTGGGTATGTCTGGGAGAGAAGAAAGATAAATTTGAAGGTGTCATACTTTTCCAGAGCAAAATTCCAGGCTGGGGTCTTGGAAATGAAACAGTGATTGATTCATTATTAAACTTCTCAGGAGAGTGAATTTATTTACAGGGGTTTCTGTAGGCAAATAAATCAGTAATGCTCACTGAGTTGATATTGAAATAGACCTCATCCATTCCCACAGCCTATTTGAAAAGAAAAACCATTGCTGAAGCAGAGGGACTGAGCAAATGAATAAAGAGGAAGTCACATAAATGGTAGACAATGGTAAATGATTAATATCCGTCTCCCTGATAACCAGCTTGCACATATAACCCACATTGCCACACTCATTAAAAGTTACAAACGGGACAAAAGGAAAAATAAAGAAAAGAATTTGGTTTAGAAATAACTGATTTTTTGAAAATGTTGTGGGTGGCTGTTTATAAAAGAAAAAGCATCCTTTCTTAGGAAGAGTAACTTTCTGGAAATACTAAATAGAAAAATGACAGTCTAGGTAAAGCCTAACCAATTATCTTGTGTTGATAACAGAATAGTGTTTCAATATCAGGTTACTTAGAAGCCTCTTTAAAAAAAAAGCATGTTTTTTTTTTTAAAGGAGAACTATTTTCCCCACCTCTTCTCTAACAAAATCCTCTCAGACTAATATCAAAACACATAAGGTGTACCAAAATCTTGGGGGGAGATTTAAGACCTCTGAAACAAAGTACCACTTCAAAAGGAGCCACTGACATCTGTCAACCTGGTTCTCACACATTTTGCTCTTTGTTCCAGCTTCAGAAATTTGAATGCTACATTCTTCAGGGAAGCCAATCCTTCAGCAGATCGGGGGTACCTATTTGCTGAAAGATTTAAACCCTAGTAAATGTGGGCACAGCTTCCCATATGTATTCCACCCCGTTTACGATAATTACATCAGTGGCAAAGTTACAATTTAGTTGTGCCTACAAGTGGCCAGATGGGTTCTAAAGTTAACATCTGTGTAGTTTTATCCCCACTCAGATCAATGAATCCAAGCAGCCTCATCTCCCCACCCCCATTTCCCATGTCACACTAGGGAGGTTAGTGATAAACTAGACCAATATCACCAGATTTTTGCCCCCGCCACTCAAAAAATATTTCTACACTCAAAGCTGGGTGTCTGATCTTACTAGCAGGGGTACTTCCTAAGGTAAGGAACGTCTGCACTAGATGCATGGAATACAGGCCACAAAATGTCAGAAACTTTTTTTAGATATTTTTAGGGTGTTCCCAGGTACCTACAATGATGAAGACAGTGTCCAAGTTCAGACAACAATTACTATCAAAGGTAGGGATGTGAATTCAGGTTTTACTGAGTCAAAGTCCAGCTCTCTGCAATATCCCCAAATCTGCCTCTCATAATAAATTTCTTTTCCACATTCACTTAAATAATTCGAGATCAATAATTTTATCAGCATGGATGGATCTACCAATGAAAATCGCAAACTTATTACATCCTAGAAGACAGTTGGAAGAGTATTTGTGGCTCCTCATTCCCCATCTCCTCCTCTCTACCAAATGATTATTATCTATCTTTTTCTGAATTTCGCTAATAGAATATTTGTTCGAAAAACAGAAAATAGATTCCTGGAGTGATATTGGAAGGTTTTATATCTTGGACCATACAGGTAGAGGCTTAAAGAATGTTTATTTCAGTCAGAAAGCCAAATGAATTAATAATTAAATCAGGTACAAATGGTAACCAAACTCCTAGGAGTTGGAGCCTCACAGTTCCATTCTTCTCCATGCTTATATTATGGCTACTCTCTCTTAAGGGATGACAAACAACTGGGCCACTGGAAGAATGATGGCTCAGCCTTGACATCTAGAAGGTACTGTTTTAGGTGACATGTACACTGAAGAATTGCAGAGAAACTGAACTGCTCCTTCTCAGGAACAAAAGAGAGGAAAGCTCCTGCTTTTGCTGGGAGTCATGGAGCCACTTGAACCAAATGAAGCTGAAGAAGGCTACTCCTGCTGTTTCTTTGATAGTTAAGCTATCTATAGAATCATCCTCCCTCTTTTTCATTATCATTTTCTTTTTTTTAACACGTTGATACAATTTATAATAAATATTTTCTGATATTTTGGGATCTGTTTTCTCTCTCCTCCCTTTCCTTGTTCACTATCATTTTCTAGTAAGACCCATCCTTTTATCAAAATGAAGGGATTGAAAGCTTCCAGACTCATGCTCAGATTTCTGGATGATATAATCCCAATGGGAACATGACATGGGAATATACCTCCACATACTCAAAGAATGTCATTAATATGCATCTCCATTGAGAGCAATAACAGAATACATAATATCAGCTTCATAAATCTTTCCACAGAGACTGTGGATAACTCAAGAAGAAATAGAATAATGGAGAGAATGTTTATTTAATTATCATATGTAAGAAGTATCTGTCTTTGGCTGAAAAGAGACTTTAATGGCAGAGAGGACTAAGAGAATCTCATTCTTAAAGACTAAATGAATTAACTCTTAAAAAAAGTCTAAAGGAATATTTCCTAAAAAAACAAACAACTAACTATAGCTCTTAAACTGTGGAGAGAATACTTAAGAGACCTTAACTCTCATTCTGAGAAATCTGAACGGTGGGGCTGTTTCCAGAGAAGATAAGGTTTCTGTAGCAGTTGATGGTTAAAGTCCTTCTGGATGATAGGTTACATGACACACTGTTGAAATATCCAAATATTTCTTTGTATTACATTCTTAAGTTTTATAGTCAGTAACATTGAAGTATATTTAAGACAATGAGAATGGAAGGTTTGAAAAATAGGAAGATTAGGAAAATTTTTGTTTGCAATTTATTTTATAGACTAAGTTGGGACTTGAAACTAAGAGATATCGAGAGAGTATGTGTTTCTATCAGTTTATGAGGTTATATTAGAACATAACCATCGATTGCCTTGGAATTCTGGATAAGAATTAATAAAGGAATGTCCCAGCAGCACAATGATTAAAATTAGTGTGGTTGTCAATTAGAACATACACAGGAAATCCCTTGTTAAAGAGAAAGCTAAGTTACACATAAATCCATCATTTCTAAAATTCTGCTACCTTTGTCATTCATCCAATATCTATTCAAAAGGAAGTGAGAACAAATATACAATGTTAACAACAACTATCCACAACCATTTTGATGTTTCCTACATGAGAAAGTCCACGTGGCAATGTTGAAGGGTATGAAGACAGGCAAGCAGAAGCTGGCAAAGAGCTGCTGCTCTTTGTGATTCTTCACTATTTCCCTGTTGCTAATTCAACTCTATTGGAATATTCCTTATATGCCAACTCTCTACTGATCTGGAAAAAGCAAATGAACTTCACAAACCTTGAGACTCAGGTCCTGCTTTGAGATGATGGGTATATACTCTGGTTTTCTTTTTATTACCTCCTTGTGAATGATGAGATCCTTTTATGATGAATCTGGCTGAATCCTAGTGGATTTCCCCCCCTCCCAAATGATAAGGAAACATTTTTCTGGTTTTCAAAGTTTTTCTGAGGTTGAAACTTACAAATAAATATTAATTTTTGGCTTCTAATTCATGATTTGGCATAATATTTAAAGCTACTATATTTTGGTGACAAATATATTGGGTTAGGAGGGTGATGATGACTTTTTTTCTCATCCCTTAATGGAAATCATCCTAAGTCTTTCACATCAATAATACTGTGTTCCATTATGGCTATCCCATTTTAGGAAGAATGTTGATAGTTTTAAGAACACCAAGAGGAGGGAGATGAGGCTAAAGAAGGACCTCAAGATCATGTCCTATAGAGACTGGTTGAAGGAACTAGACCTCATTAACTTTAAGAAGATTTAAACAAAACACAAATGAGGGGCATTAAAGAGAGAAGTCTTCAAATACTGAAAGACTGTCATGAGTAAGAGAGTTTATATTGGTTTTACTTGGCATCAGAGGATAGACTTAGGAGCAAGGTATGGATGATTTAGAAAGGAAGATTTAGACTTGCTATAGATACACACATATATGTATACACACATTTAGATGAATACACACATATATGCGTTATAGGATAGAAAGGCAGTAGAGTATAAAGGCAGCTGAATCTTTAGCCAAAGAATTTAGCCTCATATTCTGGTTTTGTCCCTTATTACCTGTCTGACCACGGGCAACCCATTTAAGGAATGAGCTCTGTGGCAGAGTATTGATCTAAATCAATGATCTCATGATCCTTGATTATATTCTTATTTATATATTGGCTAACCTGGACGAGAGAGAAGGGGATAGACATTTATACAGCACCTGCTATGTGCCAGATACAATGCTAAGCACATTACAATTTTCATCTCATTTTTCACTTGGAATAAGGTGAGAACGGTGCTATTATCATCATCCCTGTTTTACAGATGAGGAAGCTGAGGCAAACAGAGGTTATGTGATTTGGTCATACCCTTCGTAAATGCCTGAGGCTAGATTTGAACTTAGGTCTTTCTGCTGCCAGAACCAGAGCTTAATCCACTGGGCTACCTAATTACCCCTCCGATGGCCACTAAAGTCCCTTCTAACACTGAGATGCTATGAAAATATTTTGAGCAATTATAACCACATTGGAATGTATATCCTCTAAAATGATGTTGTAAATGTGATCGTATAATTTCTGTTGTATGCGTTGGGCTCTACATATTTAAAAACAGAAAGGTCACACTGCATTATTGTAACATCATCCAGCCTAATCAATTAAGATGTAATCAACAAGCATTTATTAAAGCCGACTTGCAGAATGTGTTATTTGTACTAATCAAGCCCTAGCTGTAATGTAAAACGCTGCTCACAAAAAAGAAAGATGTAACAATCCCCTCGTACTCGGTCGCGAGCCTATTTTTCTTACTTTGTTTACTTATCAATAACCAGTGAAGAATTCATTCTTGAGAATCAAAATGGTCTCGTTTTATAAGAAGAAAAAGGAAATTAGGCCTGAATCATTTCAAGGCTAAAGCTATTGACAAAGGACAGAAGAAAATCAAAACTCAATGAGTATTTTTTTCATTTTTTCCCTCTTTTCACAGAATTTCTTCTGTTCCATAGAAATCACACTTACACAAACATCCTTAAGTAAAGGTGAGGACAGCTGCGGCTTTCTGGAGATAAGATGAAAATGGAACATTTTCATGAGAAAGCAGGAAAGACTTTTATAAAACAAGTGGCCTTGGTTTCAAATATGCTCTTTAGCATTGATGGGGCTGTAAGCTCATTGTTATGATTCCTATTTCTTTGAGGTACCTAAGAAAGTACTTGTTGATAAAACTATTCTCTGTTCTGTGTGTGTGTGTGTGTGTGTGTGTGTGTGTGTGTGTGTGTGTGCAGGCTCTTGTTGAATCTATAAAACAGATGTGGAACAAATTATAGTCTGCAAGTAAACCAAAAGCTTGATATTCAGGCAATGGACAATGAAAGTCAGTCATGACCCCTATTCATCCCAGGCCCAGAAATACTATTTCCTTCTGGGACAGATTATATTTTAAGATATGGATAATTCAATTGATCTTAATATTTTCATTATCAGTTCCTCAATTCACAAGAATTGGGGCAATATAAATAGTGAATAATCATAACAATTGGAGGAAATGAAAATATCATAAGCATGAAAGAGTTCTAGACAAAAATGGGGGTCTGGAAAGAAATCTGGGCCCTTCTTTCCACTTCCATTAATTCACAGAATCAAAGATCAGGGCAGGAAGAAACCTCTGAGATCATCTAAACCAACTTTCTCATTCATCGCCAATGAAACTGAAATTTGGAGAGGAGAAAAGGCATAAGCAGAAGCTGGGCTTTTGAGTTGGTTCCCCTGGCTCCAAGTCTGGATGTCTGTTCCTGCCCTTTTAGGCATCTGGGAGGAATATAGCAGCCAGAAAATGAGGAAAAGAATGAAGAGCACAGGCTCTCTTGGCATCATCAAATTCACTGTGTCAGTCCACAAAGTAAGAAAATTAAGTGAAGCAACATGTCAATTAAAGAGCATCAGAGGAGAAGAGGGACAAAAAGGATGAGAAGCAGACTAGAAGGGAGTGTAGAGGTTATCAATGTCAACTATTTCATTTTACAAATTAAGAAACTGAGGCCCAGGTAAGTTACAGTCTTAGCCAAGCCACAACTAATTAGTAGGAGAGCTAAGACTAGAACCCAGATTAGGATTCCATGTTTGAACTAAATTCAATTATCTATGGGAAAGACTGTCAATGGAGGCATCTTCCTATGATGATTAAAAAAAAAAGTTTCCCCATGTTTTAAAGTTGAAGTGAAATTAAAATAAAATAAATGTATATATTTATAAAATTATACAATTAAAAAAATTAAAATTAAAAAACCTTTACCTTCTTGTGTTAGAATCAATACTTTATATTGATTCTAAGGCAGAAGAGCAATAAGGGCTAGGCAATTGGGGGAAAGTGACTTTCTTAGAACATAATCTGAGGTCAAATTTGAACCCCTGACTTCCTGTCTCTAGGCCTGGCTCTCTATTCACTGAACCACTTACCTCTCCCTTTTGTTTAAAATTTAATCACTACTTTAGACTCTTTTTTTTCCTCATATACTCCCCTGCTTCTAAAAACAGTGATATGTTTTAAGCACAATTCAGGAAGATGTTTGAAATTGAAATCTGTCTTCTATAACCATATGATTTGGAGGGTAGCAAGACACACATTATTCTAAATGTTATCCATTTTCCAAGGTGTGATCTGATTATTTTATTTCTCTAATTTCTGCCTAATAAATTAATGATATTTGCAAGTATTCTAATTTTACTCTGTGTGTGTGTGCGTACATAGATATCTAGGTAGCTATCTAGATAGGTAGACAGATAATTTAATGTCAAAGTTTCCATCCAACAACATTAGTTTATGGAACACAAATTTAATAAATAAAACAAGTGAGCATCATAGTTGTGTAGAGTGAGACTGACAAGCCACAAGGATAACAGAGCACAGTGGAAGAGGGGAAAAAGTGTCCAGTACCAGGATCTAGGAAATCTGTATTCAAATTCCACTTGCAATACTTATTAGCTTTTGTGATCATGATCAAGTCACACTCTCTCTAGCCTTCAGGTCCCTTATTTGTGAAATCAGGATAAAAGCACGCCATCAAACTCAAAGGGATTCTTTGGAAGAACCCTTTGTTAAATTTTAAGTTTCATAAAAACATGGATTATTTTTACTAGGCATTATTATATACTATATTTCAGTATAGTATATGTCAGGAAGGGAATAATTAACTTAATCGTTGGACATCATTCAGTCTTTATCTGGGACAACACAATTTTTTGTAAACAGAGTATTTCCTGGTTCCTGTCCAAGAGTGATTACAACTGAAAACCCAGTGGATCTCGTTAGAATGTTTCACAAATAGTATGGTCCCAACACGACTCATTCCCAAGGATATTGGGTATAGAGAGCCTATGCATTATAGTATATGTGGACAGCATTGATATAGGAATTTCTAGAGTAAACAATTTTATATTAAAAAATGTAGACAAAGTTGTTTCTTTCTTGAGGTCTCTCCAAAGTAGAAATCAATTTAAAGTAAGATCTTTTCAAGTATCAATTTGAATCTTGAGTTTCATTCTTCTTTGATTTTCTCCCTATCTTTATAGGGAGAAATATATGTATAAATAAATGTTTTTTTTTAATTTATTTATTTCCCTTTTCAGGCTCCTGCCAGCAAGTAACAATTTGAATAGCACTTACTTCATGATGGGCAGCTGAAGCTTTTTAAACACTTCTATAAAAACTGAAATTGCCAATGGTCACGCAGCAAAAGACGAATCCCACGTTGAGACACAGATCCCAATTTAGTACTTTCTGCCCTAAATCAGCACCATATTCCTCTGCCCTACCCTAATCCAGTCACTATGGATAAAGAGTGGCAATAGCTAATCCTTCTCGGGCAGCTTTCTTCCATTTAAAATTTGTATCATCAATATTTTCTATCCAGTCTAGTCTGGTGGGTCCCAAGTCAGTCTTACTCCTTTCTCAAGGAGCTAGTTCAGTAGCTGATCACCGTTTTTCTCTCCTTCCTAATGCTTGCCAGTATATTACTCTCAAATTCATATTGATAATTCCTCAAACTCTCCCAATGCTTTAGACTCCTTCAATCCCATGAACGATCCCTTCGTTCCATCTGAGCCAATCATAAGGATATTGTAGAGTAGATCCAATATTACCCATCAGTGTCCCATTTCCCTAATTAATAATTCTGAAATTTCTCTATTTGATCATAATTTTCTATCATTCCATCTCTCCCTGGGCCTCACCCTTTCAAAAAAAAAAAAACCCTACCAACCTGTATTTTCTCAGACTATTTCCACTACTCTGATTTCCTCTTCCTTTTTCCTACCCTCAACTCATTCCACACACTAATATCCCATTTTCTTCTTAACCAATCTCTGCTTATTTCTTGCAAAACCTAAGTCCTGAATTAGTCTTACTATCTTGTCTGCTCTATATTAATTTAAAAAAATAAAATGCCATTATTTATTGTAAAAATCTTTATTTAAAAATTTGAGATCCAAACTCTCTCCCTACTGTACCACCACCACTCGCTGAGAGGGCAAGCAATATGACAAACATAAAATTATACATATTAAATCTTGCAAAAAATGTCTACATTAGCCACATCACCAAAAAAGCAAGAAAAATAAAGCAAGTCAGAAAATTACAATTCACTTTGTGCTTACAGTTCACCAAATCTTTCTCTAGAGATGGAGAGCATTTTTCATCATGAGTCATTTGAATTCTCTTGGATCTTTGCATTGACCACAGAAGCCAAGTCTTTCACACTTGATCACCATTACAATATTGTTAATACTCTATAAAATAATCACTTGGTTCTACTCCCTTCACTTTACTTAAGTCTTTTTCTGAATCTGTGTTCCTTCCTCATCATTTCTTAAAATCCAATAGTACTCAATCACAAACATATGGAATCACTTGTTCAGCCATTCCCTGACTGAACGAACATCCCCTTGATTGTCAATTCTTTGCCACCATAAAATGGACTGCTATAAATATTCTTGTGCATATAGGCTCATTTCTTTTTCTTTGATTTCTTTGGATTATAAACCTATTAGTGGTATTGCTAGATCAAAGAGTATGCACAATATAATAGCTCTTTGGAAATAGTTTCAAATTATTCTCTAGAAAAGTTGGATCAGTTCACAACTCCACCAAGAGTTCATTAGTATACTATTTTCCCTCATCCCCTCCAGCATTTGTCATTTCTGATAGGTGTGAAACGGTATCACAAAATTGTTTTAATTTGTATTTCTCTAATCAATAGTGATTTAGAGCATTTTTGAATGACTACAGACAGTGCTGATTTCTTCTGAAAAATGCCTGTTCATATCCTTTGATCATTTGTAAATTGAAGAATGGCTCTTATTTTTATAAATTTGACTCACTTCCCTATTTATTTGAGAAATAAAGCCTTCACAAAGAAGCTTGATGCAATTTTTAATATATTACTCTATTGTCTATAATATCTCTTGGCAAAATATAGTTTCCTATATTTTCTCTTTTAATTAAATCTATTTTTGATTTTGCTTTGTTTGAGACCATGATTGCTAGCTCTGCCTTCTCTACTTTAGCTGAAGCACATTAGGTTACACTCCAGTCCCTTATTTTAAATCTATATTTGTGTTTTTTGGTTTCAAGTGTATTTTTTGTAAACAACATAGTGCTGGATTCCAATTTCTAATCCATTTTGCTATCTGATTCTGTTTTATGGGTGAGCTCATACCATTCACACAAACAGTTATGATTACTAACTGTATTTCCTTATACCTCATTTCTTATTTTGTCCTTTTCTCCTTTTCTCCTGTTTCTCCTCAAAATTTTATTTTTCTTCTGATCATCTGCCCTCCCTTTTATCATATCCCTTCTTTCTTTTATACCCTTCCCTGTTGGAATGGATTCTGACACCAAACTGAGTATGTTTGTGTAAAATATGTATATATGTGTGTGCGTGTGCGTGTGTGTGTGTGTGTGTGTGTGTGTGTGTGTGTGTGTGTGTACTCTTCCCTCTTTGAACCAGTTCTGATGAAAGTGAGATTCAAGCTACACCTCTCAATTTTCCCCTTCACTGTAAAACCTCTTCTGTGTATGCCTATTGTATGTGGAATACGTTTCCTCATTCTTCCTTTCCTAGGGCCTCCCTCTTTTTCACCCCTTCATTTTCATCTTGCTTTGTTTTCTGGAGATCACACCAATATAATCCACTCACACCCACGCCTTCTGTCTACATAGACTCCTTTTAATTTTCCTAATGATAAAGTTCTCAGGAGTTGTGTGTATCAGCAATTTAAGCTTTTGGAATCCATTATGACTTCTTCTTGCTTACATCTTTTCATACTTCTCCCCAGTCTGAATGGCACATTTTTATTCACCTCTGGCTTTTTCATCAGGAATGCTTAAAAGACCTCGATTTCATTAAATAGCCTTTTCATTCAGCATCTTCTTCAGCTCTACAGTGCTGGTGTTCCTCGTGACCCTGGACCTGTGTGACCAGCTTTCCTGCTTCCTTCCTCTCCCTCCTTTGGGACTCCAACCAGGGCTCCTGTTCCCTCTGTCCTAAAACTGTGCCAGTCAGTGCCAGCAAAGCATCCATCCTCTGGGTCAGGCTCTTGTGAACATCCCTGGAGCAAGTTACCAGAAGAAAGACGAGATCCTGAGGACGCCAGAACGTTCTTTTTCATCTTCTCTTCTATTGACACATTTTCATCTGTGAGAGTTAAAGAGGCTTCTGAAGCGGCAGCTAAGCATTTGTTTTAAACCCAGTAGGGCTATTGGTAGCTTACATACTGTTCTATGGATCAAGGGCAGATGAGATCAGCAGAGCTTAGGCCAGTCCTGGGGTGATCGTTAAATATAACTGCTCATTTCCTTCAGTCAAGCGATTTAAAGTGATGCTTGAGCAGCCTGTATTTGGTGACAGACAAATCACTATCTGGGACTGAGACCGTCAAAATGAGATTTAACAAAGAAATGATTTCTAAATTAAATAACATTTAGCTATTTAGACATTCAGTAAAGTCACGGAGATTCAACATATAATCTGTAAATTACTTTGAAAAAAATTCTTCCTACATATACAATTTGGCATGTTTTGCTTCACACATCAAACAGTAACCCAAAGGCTAGAATTAAGAGGGGGGGAAACAAACACTAAGATGGGTACATCACCCTAAGGATTAGAGTTAACACTTAAATGCAGCTCAAGAAGATGAATATAAAAAAAGAAAACTCAATTTCCTTGGTTTTATGTCATTGCATACCCAATTCACTCCCATCAGATGAGTAGGGAAGGGATATGGATAAATTGTTTTTAAAATAAGAAATCTCAATTATCTATTGCCATATGGGGAAAGCATTCCAAGTCACTAATAAGAGAAATGCTAATTAAATCAACGTTAAAGTTCCCCTTCACACTCATCAAATTGGAAAAGATGGTAAAAATGTAAATAGTCAATACTGGGGAGACTGTGGGGGAAAAAAATAAGAAACTGCCAGAGCTATGTATTGATACAAAAGTTCTCAAAAAAAATTTGCAATTATGGGGGACATGTCATGGGAAGAAAAGTATAAAAGTTCAACATGCTCTTTGATCTGGTGATTTCACTACTGAGTCAAAGATGACCAAAAAAATTAAAAAAAAGTTCTTTACATCACAAAATATTCGTATCAATAATTTTGTGATAGTGCGACTCCCAAAAGAAGGAACAAAATGGGTATCCACTGACAAGGGGTTAGCTGAAGAAAATTTATCATATGAAGTCAACGCAATAATATTGTATAATAAGAAATGAGGAAATATGAGGGATTAGGAGAAAAATAAAACTTTCGTTAACCAACATAGATAAAAGTTGAACCAGGAAAACAAAATATACATAATAGAAATAATAATTTAAATGAAAATACCAAAAAGGAGATGAATAAAGTTTAAATATATTTATTTCCAAAGAATGGATGATGGAAGCCAATTTTCTCCCCTTTAGAAGTATAGGCACATGATAGACTATTAGCACTGAAAATAGAATACACTGTCAAGCAGAGTAGATAGCTGAATCACCTCTTAACTGGCAATTCTTCTTGTAGAGAAGAAGCTATGAAAAGAGAGCAAAAGGAAGAGAAAGAGGGTAGAAACAATATCTTAAAAAATTATTGCAGCAAAAAAAGTGACAATTACTTTAAGAAATGAATGAATGTATAAATTCCCAATCTCTCTAGGACACAATCATTGGTAAATTCCCCTCTTTCTACAAAAACATCAGAGTTAAATTATGTTAGTATCATATAAATATCGTGTTCTATAAAGAGTAAAAAAAGTATAAGGTCCAAGAATAAGGTAAGAGGACTCCAACTCAATGATAAAGATTGATAACGAAAAGGCTGGCTATACCTTGATGTACTGAGGGAAGTAATTTCTCTGACATGCCCTACATATAGTGAATACTCTGATCTGGAAGAACCACTACATGCAACAGATGTTAAGTGACAGAAGAAATGTACGTTGGACCACCAGCCTGTCATAAATATTGCATTCTTAATCAGAGAGCATCTGTTTTTTCATTTCTTTAACAGCTATCTTCTGCATTGTATTTAATCGGAAACAGAATGCTTCTCCTAACAGGTGCAACAGTGTTTACAAATTGAAAACCTTCTTATTTAAATACAGCTCGAAACCAGAGATGTTTCAATTAACAGGGCAATATCTTATGAGGAGGAATCATTTTAACATTTGGCAGATCCATAGATTGCTTTGCATTTGTGAAATTTAATTATTGGAGAATTAGCAGTGCAGATGCCAAGAAAAGCTAAAGATGAGAAGGGATCCAAACTCCCTCTCTTATTCATTTTATTTGTAGCTGAAAAAATGGTTGGAGAAAGTTGGTAGCAGATCTTTAGATAATTGAACACACAGCAGATTGATATTAAACTTCCTGAAATGTGATTTGAATCAAAATAACCTTGAGAGCTAATATTATGATAATATAGAAAAGTCATTTCTGGACCCCATCAGGATTGAATTTACTCTATGTTTGAAACATTTTAACTCAGATCGGAGAGTTTATACATAGAGTAGAGCAGGATATTGGAAGCAAGATGGCCCTAGTCAATTTATTGACTGTAAATTACTTGGTCTTGTTTTCTTCTTTAAAAATTTAGGGAGTACAATATGGATGCAGGGGGTTGTAGGAGGAGAAAGAAGAAACCATAATTTCCTCATCTGCTTTGATAAATGGTTTTTTATATGTAATTCAAACTTCATGGAGCAGTCCATTCAATGTTTTATAATCACTGATAATCTCTATTAGGGGTTGAGAGCCAGACTAAAAGTTAAGTAGATTTGCTGACCACACAATGAATATATTAATATTGTTTTTTAAGTATTTGGCAAACAAAGCTTCATTAACTTCTTCTTTCTTCCTGATGTGTATATAACAGACAAGTGACTTCTTTTACAGACTCTACAAATGAAGAAGTAGAGACAGTGTCATAGGTCGGAATCAGTATGTTAGTAAGAGAAAATAAGAGAAATTCTCACAAAGGACTATTTGTAGAATTTCTTGAGTAATAGCTGACATTTTCAAAGGTTTTACATAAGTTATATTTTTTGGTCTTTACAATCTTCCTAGGAGGTGAATGCTATCATTACCAACATCCCTACTTATCACAGAAAATGATTCTTAAAGAAATAATTTATTGGACCACAACTAGTAGGTGTCAGAGCTTAGATTTAAACCAATGCTCTTCAGGACAACATATGGCCACATTTTACTTTGCACATATTCTGAATTTACATAGCTGTGTATATCAGGTTCCATTCCTTTACAACCCTTATCCTTGAGTAGAGTGAGCTCCTTGAGGGCAGTGACTGTTTTATTTGGAGGCAATTTGGCATAAAGAATAGAGCTGACGATGAGATAGGGAAAATGAGCTCAGATCCTACTTCGCTTACTAGTCATCTGGCCCTGAACAATTCAGTCTCTGTTTCCTCATTTGTAAAATTAGAATGCTTAAGGATTCTAGGCTCAAAGTATTATGGCACTGCTTTCAAGTGATACCATACTGCAACAATGCTCTTGATACCACACATAATTATAGAGGCAGCTCAGAAGAGTGGATAGAGGAATATATTAGGAATAACTTGGGATCAAGAAGGGTCAAATTCCACCTTTAACCATGTGACACTGGCGGATCTAAACTGACCTCTCTAAAACTCAGATATTGAAACATGAATTATATTCAGTGAGAAATAGCTACTTCAAAATGCATTATTTCTTCTAGATAGATATACTCTATCTAGATATATATGGATGTATATCCACATGTATTCTCATTTAATTCTCAAACAAAGTAGAGTTAATTAATAAAATCTCACCTTTCCTCATGTTAAGAATCAAATGGTTGTAAGTAGTATTTCTCATTAAATATAGCCAGTTCCAATTCATATGTTTCTGAACTTATATTCATGGTAGATAAGTATCATCTACTTCCTAGAAATGATATATTTCCATGTAATTTCATGCGAAATACATCCAATTAGAAAATGCTTCTATTATTTTTTTTAGAAAATGAATATGGCTTCCCAAGAGACAAAATGTGAAAGTTTTGAATATTTTTAATAGAAAATGAATTAATATGGTGGATAGCCCCATGACATGTTGGGCATTGTATTAAGACTTCCTGTTCATTCATGTTTGTGTCCCATATAAAGTGACCTATTGGCTGGTCCCAGACCTTACTCTTTTTTCTTATATTTTTGCATTTTTGCAAGGATGCTCCCTTATACCACCTCCATCTTTTAGAATCCATAATATCTTTCCAGATAAAAAAGGCATCAGCAACAGGTGGAAAGAACACTTCAGTCAGCTTCTCAACTGACCCTCTTCAGTCGACCAAAGTGCCCTTGACCAGATCCCCCAAAACCGCTCCATTGAACAACTTGATGTCCCTCCTTCAATAGAGGAAGTCCAAAAAGCCATTAAACAAATGAGTGCAGGCAAGGCACCTGGTAAAGACGGGATCCCAACCGAGGTATACAAGGCCTTAAATGGAAAGGCGCTCCAGGCATTCCACAAAGTGCTGACCAGCATATGGGAAGAGGAAGACATGCCCCCAGAACTCAGAGATGCCTCCATCGTAGCCCTATACAAGAACAAAAGCTCACGAGCATCCTGTGACAACTACAGAGGCATCTCACTACTCTCCACTGCCGGAAAGATCCTCGCCCGTGTTATACTCAACAGACTCCTGTCATCTGTTTCAGAGCACAACCTGCCTGAATCACAATGTGGCTTCCGACCAGATCGTAGCACCATCGACATGGTCTTCACGGTGAGGCAAATGCAGGAAAAATGCCTTGAGCAGAACCTGAGTCTCTACATTGTCTTCATAGACCTGACGAAGGCGTTCGACACAGTGAACAGGGACGCATTGTGGGTGATCCTCAGCAAGCTCGGTTGCCCAGCAAAATTCATCAAACTGATCCAGCTCTTTCATGTTGACATGACAGGGGAAGTCCTATTTGTTAGAGAGACTTCCGATCGCTTCAACATCTCCAGTGGCGTGAAACAAGGCTGTGTCCTCGCTCTGGTACTATTCAACCTATTTTTCACCCAAGTATTATGACATGCTGTGATGGATCTAGACCTGGGCGTCTACATCAAATACTGACTGGATGGCTCACTATTCAACCTTCACCGCCTGACTGCAAAGACAAAGACAACAGAGAGACTCATCCTGGAAGCTCTCTTCACAGATGACTGTGCTCTCATGGCCCACCAAGAAAATCATCTCCAAACCATTGTGGACAGGTTCTCCACCGCAACAAAACTGTTTGGCCTGACTATCAGCCTCAGCAAAACAGAGGTGCTGTTCCAACCTGCACCAGGGAGGCCAATGAACCAGCCGTGCATGACAATCGACAGCACGCAGCTTTCTAA
Source organism: Monodelphis domestica (assembly GCF_027887165.1). Classification (NCBI taxonomy): domain Eukaryota; kingdom Metazoa; phylum Chordata; class Mammalia; order Didelphimorphia; family Didelphidae; genus Monodelphis; species Monodelphis domestica. The sequence continues at coordinate 37,917,125 of NC_077234.1, read as the reverse complement.
CGTCAACACTTTCAAGTACCTGGGCAGCACCATCGCCAACAACGGGTCTCTAGACCACGAGATCAATGCCAGGATCCAAAAGGTCAGCCAGGCACTCGGGCGGCTGCGCTGCAAAGTCCTCCAACACAGCGGTGTAAGCACTGCGACGAAGCTCAAAGTGTACAACGCAGTGGTCCTCAGCTCGCTCCCGTACGGTGTGAGACATGGACACTGTGCCGGAAGCACATGAAACAGCTGGAACAATTCCACCAACGCTCCCTCCGGTCAATCATGAGGATCCGATGGCAGGACCGAATCACCCACCAGGAAGTCCTCGACAGAGCCAATTCCACCAGCATCGAAGTCCTGGTCCTCAGAACCCAGCTACGATGGTCTGGACACGTCATCCGCATGGACCCACAGCGAATACCAAGACAGGTATTCTACGGTGAACTGTCAGCCGGACTCAGGAAACAAGGCCGGCCAAAGAAAAGATTCAAGGATCAGCTAAAGTCCAACATGAAGTGGGCTGGCATGACACCAAAGCAACTAGAACTCTCTGCCTCTGACAGAAGCAGCTGGTGAGCCCACATTCACCATGCCGCCACCACCTTTGAAGATGAGCGACGTCGACGTCTTGCCGCTGCGCGTGAACGCCGACACCAGGCCACAACCGCACCTCCCATAACAGCTGGAGTCCCAGGCCCCATGTGCCACAAACTCTGCGCCTCAGCCTTTGGACTCCAAAGCCACAGGAGGGTACACCGTAGATGAAACTGCACAAAGACAGTAGTCATTCTCGGTCACCGAGAGACTACTATATATCTTTCTAGACTCAGCACAGGAGTCACCTTTTATATGAGATTTTTTTCTTATTTCACTATTTGGCAATGAGTTTTCTTTCTTTGTATTATATATTTACTGATAAAATAATATTTTCATATTCTAATACAGGGCCACTCTTTTTTTTTCCTTTCTCCTCCCCTTTACCTAACAGAGAACATAAATTATCATTGAATTAATAATTAACCATTAATAGAGCCCTAGGAGGTTTGTGAAATATCTATACATTACTTTTAACCATCAGGGATGTGACTGCCTAGTTATTGATAGGTCACCTATGAACAGAGGCCCTCCAGAGAAAGACAGTCACTGTGTTGCTCAGAGGGCTGGCTGTGTCTATCACCAGGCTCCACACCCCTGCTAAGTGGTACTACTCAGTTCTTCAGCATACTATGATGTGTGTGCATCTTACCAGACTTATGGGCTGCTATTCTCACCTACTTGGAAACTCTGTCCCCCTTGTAGTCCCACAAATATTGCTTAATTGTATTCAGTTCTTTATTCCCAACCACAGGAAAAAAAGGAATAAAAACCAAATACTTGGAACAGCTTACAAGGACAAGGCACCTCCAAACCTTTTTATGCAAGTCAGGCTAATGGTTCAAGCACAGTTCCTTTATCTGAAGATAAAGCAGTGCCTGGCACATAGTAGGTGCTATATAAATGCTTATTGCCTTCTCCTTTCCCCTCCCCTGACTCCAAATCCAATATTCTTTCCATTTCTCCATGTTATACCAATCTTGTTGTGCCTATTAGAAACTACTATCTTCATCTGTTCATTCATTTTTCTTTCTCAATTGTATTTAGCACTTTACCTACTCTGGGAATCTTCCCTTCATTATAAACCTCTTTCTCTGATAAGACATTGTGAAGGTTTCAGCTTCTCAATCTGCTTCTATGAGTCTCTTTTACATAGCAGCTACAAACTCATGGGTCTGACATTTAAAGTCCTTTAAATATAAAATCAGTATAAGTGACAATAATTCTTACAATGAACTTATTTATTCATTTCTATACAAATGAAGCTACCAAAGGAGTACTTTATAGAACAAAAAATAATATAATTCATCTGGAGAAACAAAATTTCATGACTCATATGGGCAATTTTTTTTAAAACCTTCACCTTCCATCTTGGAATCAATACTATGTATTGATTTCAAGGCAGAAGAGTGGTAAGGACTAGGCAATGGGGATTAAGTGACTTACCTAGGGTCACATAGCTGGGAAGTGTCTGAGGCCAGACTTGAACCTAGGATCTCCCTTCTGTCTCTCAATCCACTGAGCTACCCAGCTGCCCCTGGCAATTATTTTGAAGAAGGTAAAGAAGAGGTCTTGGCAGCACCAGACCTCAAAGAATACTGCAAAATAATAATCATCAAAATAATTTAGTGGTGGTTAAGAAAAAGAGAGGTCCACCAGTGGAATGGATTATCTAAGTGACACATAAAAATGAAGAAGCACAGTTGCCTAACATTTGATAAAGCTAGATATTAACTGTTGGGGTAAAAAGTCAGTGATCAAAATTTTTATTGAATACATCAGGTAGCAAGAGTTAGAAAGAGAAATTCCATTTAAAATCACCTTATACAATATAAAATACTTAGGAATCTATCTGCCAAGACAAACACAGGAATTATATGAACAGAACTACAAAACACTTTCCACACAATTAAAACTAGATCTAAACAATTGGAAAAAACATTAATTGCTTGTGGGAAGGATGAGTTAACATAATAAAAATGACAATCCTTCCAAAATTAATTTACTTATTCAGTGCCCTACCTATAAAACTACCAAGAAACTTTTTTTACTGAATTAGAAAAAAAACACAACAAAGTTCATTTAAAAGAACAAAAGATCAAGAATATCATGAGAAATAAAAATAGTGTGAAGAAGGAGGATGCATAGCAGTACCAGATCTTAAACTGTACTATAAAGCAGTGGTCATCAAAACAATATGGAACTGGTTAAGAGACAGAAGGGAGGACCAGTGCAATAGACTTGGGGTAAATGTCTTCAGCAAGATAGCGTACGATAAACCCAAAGATACCAGCTTTTGGGACAAAAATCCACTATTTGACAAAAACTGCTGGGAAAATTGGACAATAGTATGGGAGGGATTGGGTTTGGCTCAACATTTCATACCCTACACTATACTTAAATATAAAGAAGGAAATTACAAGTAAATTAGGTGAACATAGAATAGTATACCTGTGGGAAATGAAAGATTTTAAGACCAAGGTAAAGTTAGAAAATATTACAAAATGTAAGTAAATAATTTTGATTACATTAAATTAAAAAGTTTTTGTGCAAACAAAAACAATGCAATTAAAATGAGAAGAGAAGAAACAAATTGGGAAAAAATCTTTATGACAAAAACCTTTGACAAAGGTCTATTTACTCAAATTTATAAGGAGCTAAATCAATTGTACAAGAAAGCAAGTCATTCCCCAATTGATAAATGGGTAAGGGACATGAATAGGCAGTTTTGAGGTAAAGAAATCAAAACTATCAATAAGCACATGAAAAAGTGTTCTAAATCTCTTATAATCAGAGAGATGCAAATCAAAACAACTCTGAAGTACCACTTCACACCTAGCAGATTGGATAACATGACAGCAAAGGAAAGTAATGAATGAGGAGGGGATGTGGCAAAATTGGGACATTAATGCATTGCTGGTGGCGTTGTGAATTGATCCAACCATTCTGAAGGGTAATTTGGAACTATGCCCAAAGGGTACTAAGAGACTGTCTGCCCTGTGATTTACCCATAGCACTGTTGGGTTTGTACCCCAAAGAGATAATAAGAAAAAGACTTGTACAAAAATATTTCCAGCCTCGCTCTTTGTGGTGGCAAAAAATTGGAAAATGAAAGGATGCCCTTCCATTGGGGAATGGCTGAACAAACTGTGGTATAAGTTGGTGATGGAATACTATTATGCTCAAAGGAATAACGAACTGGAGGAATTCTGTGTGAACTGGAATGACCTTCAGGAACTGATGCAGAGTGAGAGGAGCAGAACCAGGATAACATTGTACACACAGAGACGGATACACTGTGGTACAATCAAATGTAAAGGACTTCTCTACTAGCAGCAATACAGTGATCCAGGACAATTCTGAGGGACTTATGAGAAAGAAGCTCTCCCCATCCAGAGAAAGAACTGTGGGAGTAGAAACACAGAAGAAAAACAACTGCTTGATCACATGGGTCGATGGGGATATGACTAGGGATGTAGACTCTAAATGATCACCCTAATGCTAATATTAATAATATGGAAATAGGTCTTGATCAGTGACACATGTAAAACCCAGTGGAAGTGCATGTTGGCTACGGAAGGGGGGTGGGATGAGGGGAGAGAAAGAATATGAACCATAACCATGGAAAAATATTCAAAATTAATTAAATAAATTTTTTAAGAAAAAGTTTTTTAAATATTAGGAAAACTGGAAAGCAATCTTGCAGAAATTAGTTATAAACTAAACTCTTATACCAAATACCAAGATGAGATCTAATTGGCTATAATTAGAGTAGAAGAGAAAGGGAGAAAACACCTTTCAAATTTATAGACAGGGAAGACTTCATGGCTAAAAGAAAGACAGAAAGATTGTCCAAGGCAAAGTGGATACTTCTTATTACATAAAATCAAAAAAGATCTTTCATAAAAAAAAAAAACCATGAAAACTAAAATTAGTAAGGAAATAGACTACTAGGGGAAAATTCCAAAGTTATATAATAAAGTTACTGACTCAAATTTATAAAAAAAGACATTTCTTAACTGGTAAATGGTTAGAGGATATAAATGGGAAGAAAGTCAATCTGTCAATCATTATGAAAAAAATGCTTTAAAACATTAATAATTAGAGAAATGCAAATTAATGAAATGCTAAAGTTTTTCCTCACACCCATCTGATTAGCAAAGATAACAAAAAAAGGAAAGTGACAAATGCTGGAGGTACTGTGAACAAATTGACTTCTTAATGCTCTGTTGGCAGAGTTGTGAATTATTTCCAGCCATTATGGAAAGCAACTTAGAACTAAGATCCCAAAGTTACTCAACTTTTCAGACCTTTTGATTTATTGAGCCACTATTAGGCTTATACTCCCATAGAGATCAAAGAAAGTAGAAAAGTTTCCTTACATACAAAAGATTTCTAGGTGCTCTTTTTTTATGGTGGCAAAGAAAGGGATTGTCTAAACAAATTATAATATACAAATTAATGAAATACTGCTTTTCTGTTGTAAAAAATGATACCTATTTGATTTTTGAGAAGTATGGGTAAAAGTTGTAGGGACTGACGCACAGTGAAGTAAGAACCAGGAGGAAAATTTACATAATAATAATAATAACACTGTAAAGAAAGAAAGATATTTGATCAACACAATGACCAAACACAACTCCAAAAGACTAATGAAGAAAGATATAATAGACTTCGTAACAGACAAGTAATGAATTTAGGGTGCAGATCGAGGCACACCATTTCTATTAGTCTGTGCAATGTTCTGGTTCTTAATTTTTGATCAGGGTTTTGATACTTTATTTCCAAACACTTCCTCTCCATTGAATGTCATCTGAACCTCATCTGAGTTTAAGTTTTTGCACTGAAGGAGGGCTAGAAGGCTGGAGTAGTAAAAGTAGCTAAAAGTAAGGAATGGCACTGCCCATGGACAATTCATCAAAAACCCGAGCAATAACAGTGGGCAGAAGGGTAGCCCACATTTGACACAATGCCTGAAGGCTGACGTCCTTCCATGTGTTGTTCATGGAAGGCGGTCATTGAAAAGAGCTGTCTTTCGAGGTGGTGGGCAATTTACAAACTTTGTGTAGCTAATCCACAAGCTTTATATTAATATACAACATGCAAAACCCATTTTCCCTGGGGCTCGGCGAGGAGAATCTACTGCACATGTCATCTGTTTCTGTGAATGCTGAAGATTACAATTATGTTTTGATGTTAATCCAACGACTGCAAATTTCTTGTTGTGATGGGTTCTATGGAAATGTGAGTGACAGGACGGATCTTTTTAAATTGAACACAATCCCGCAGAAAAGAGCTGATGTTTTCAAATACTGTACCCAGCCTCTGGATGCCTGGAATCATTCACTAAGAGAATGAGCCTTCTATGGTGACCTATTTGTAAGAGGAAAGAGCAGCAGGGATAAAAATCACATTCTGCACGCGGTTAGTGTCATGTTCTGAATTTTCAGAAAAAAATCACCTCTAATGCTTTGACGTCCTCATAGACAACTTGCAAGCTGGGGGTCCCAAGGTGGTTGATGAAGAAGTCCCCATCCCCCGGCATCTGCACAGAGCTGAGGTTGGCGTCTGGGCACTTTGTTCTCTTGGAGCAGTTGAAATTCTTTTTCTGAAAGTAGAAATTAGAATTGTTCATGCAACTATTGGTAATGATTCACTCCTTCATTTTTCTCTTAAATCAAGCTTAACTTTCATGGTGGTGGTTGTTCCAATGGCGTCTTTAGTCCATCAATCAACATTTCTTAATCAACTATTATGTACCGTTAGGCACTGAAAATACAAAAAAAAAAAAAAACCAACAACAACAACAACAAAAAGCTCCTTTTCTCAAGGAGCCTCTGTGAGTGTATAAAGGCTATAAAGATAAAAAAAACTGCATAAGTCTAAGATGGAAAAATCCCATCAGTGCCAAATCCAGAGTATACTGTGTACAATGAACCTTAGCAAGAGGAATGGAACTGGGAGAAACTTTGGATGTGATGAGGGACGAGACCTCCATATAGGAGAAAACTGCGCAGAAGTTGGGGGCAGTTATGGACTCACTCAAGGCTTTTGTGCCCTAGAATTGGAGCTGGAAGGGAGCCTTTAAGCCACCCAGGCCAACTTCTTTATTGAATACAGGAGAAAACAGAGATCTCCGTGTTGAAGCCAATTGATCAGGGTTATACAGGTAATAAAAGGAAGAGGGAGAGAACCTGAACCCAAGTCCTGACTCTACAACCAGTAGACATTCTACACATTTTAACTCACCTTATAAATACCAATTATGATCATTATTTTATGATTCCTTCCAGCCAGAACAGCAGCAGATTTCTCTGGCTGTTTCCTTTCAAAGTCTGTTTTCAGTGGGCCAGAACTATTTTTTCCTCCTTCTATTGAGACTGAAAATTCCCATAGAAGAGTTTCCCCACATTTAAAACAATAATTAACGGTGACAAAAAAAAATCATATAACAGTACCAATCAGGAGCATCTCCTCCATCAGGCATGTCCCCAGCAGGAGATGGGAGTCCAAAGACCCAAAATGAAAATTTTGACCTCAGAGAGCAAAGCCTATGGAAAGGGGATGTTTTATTCCACACCAGTGGGTTGCAGGTCTCCGGGACAAGATAAACTTTCATAACAGTGTTGGAGGGCAGCCAAACAATGAACAAAAGGCTGTCCAAAATGAAAGCTCCCTGGATTGAGCAACAGAGGACCCACGATCACATTGGGGTTGTTTGGCTGAATGAATCTCTCACAGTGTGAATCATTTCACTTTTCTAGCACTCAGGATTCTTATATGTAAAATAATGGGGCCCTTTCCAGCTCTGATTAGCAGAAAGGAAAAGAAGAAAATATTTACCTGGAACTCCTCGAGGAATAATAAAGGGCTTCTCCAAGAGAATATTTTTCATGTATTTGTGATGTTATTAGTTTATCTCACATCCCCAGGTCTCTCCTGAATCCAAGATCAGAGCACTTTCCACTGAATAATAAAAAACAGTCTCCCTCACTAGAAATCTGGGACACGCTTTCCTATAAAAATGCACTTTTGGGCAACGAGTAGACAGAAATGCAGGACCAAGTAGTAGCGGGACATTGCAACTTCTTTGTGACTTCTGAATCCTTGGTTATTAGAGTTCACACCTCCATAATTATTTTTATGTATTCTGTCTATGTTTTGCTTTGACTTATCTATATATAAATTTTTTCCCATCTAACTGCGAGCAGGAAATATTCTGATTTGTCCTTGTATCCCCTGGGCCTAGCACAGTGCTGGCATTGGGCTTAGACAATGCTGGTTGAAAGAATGAACTGAAGAACAAATGAATGACTAAGAACTTAACAAAAGAATGTGGTACAATTTTTTGAAAGATAGTTGCTACAGGCAGTTTTAAAATGTTCTAGAAATTTATTTTAGTGGAAATATAATAGATCTAGATCCTCCCCATTCTGTGATTTCCATTTGAGAATCTGGCAGTCAAATCTTTTTTTTTTTTTTAAACAATTACCTTCTGTCTTGGAGCCAATACTGTGTTTTGGCTCCAAGGCAGAAGAGCGGTAAGGGCTAGGCAATGGGGGTCAAGTGACTTGCCCGGGGTCACACAGCTGTGACGCATCTGAGGTCAGATTTGAACCTAGGACCTCCCATCTCTAGGCCTAGCAGTCAAATCTTAACAACAAAGTAGCTGCGTATCCAAACAGAAAGCAAAAAAACAAAGTAGTTTTCAAAATATATTCAATAATTAAATGCCTTAGAAGCAGGAAACAAAGAACTTATTCTCTGTAGCATATTGAAAAATGACTGGATTTTTTAAAGCTAATGTAGGATTCCTGGCCCCAAAAGTAGCAGGGTGAAATACCTAGAAAAGAAGCTGCTCTTCCTCAGTTAAGTGCTAATCCTGGAATCAGAAAGACTTCAGTTCAAATCTCACCTCAGACACCTGTTAGCTATGTGATCTTTGGCGAATCACTTAACCTTTGTTTTCTTTAATCCACTGGAAAATCACTCCAGTTTCTTTACCAAGAGAAACCTCAGGGGCTACGTGGATGGGCTCTGGTCATGGGGTCACCCAGGGTTGTGGCCAAGAATGAAGCCAGTAATAAATAGATACATATAAACGTATGACTACGTTTTCCTTCTGTATTCCCTTAACTTGAACAATTTTTACAATGGCTTTCTGAAGCAGCAAAACCATTTCTTAAAACAGAAATACAACTTCAGACCCTTTCATAGGCTTCCTCCTGCATATTTAACTCCCCCAGTCTCTTCTGGGCTCAAATTAGGGGGTTTTCAAAACAGAAGGATGGCGTGGACTCAAAATTAATCATTGTAAGCTCTGCAACCTAGGCTTGCTCAAAGATGGAGAGAACCCGCCTACTCCATTCTTCTCTTGTTCATAAACATAGTTTTCCAACATGCTTTAATACTTTGTCTACGTCTATTTTTCTTCGTCATTATATAAGGTCTTTCTTTCAACAAAAGCTGCCCACACTCCAGTTCCCAAGACAATATAGACCTCAGTTCCATCTATTCATTGAATTTCTTTATTTGCTTTGATGGTGACAGAGAACTGTTCTGGGCTCGTGTTACCCTTTCAATAGGCAATGTCCCTCCTCATGCGATTTCTCTAGTCTGTATTCAAAGTCCTCATCTTTCTTTCCAGTGTTGCCATGGCTACCCCCATTATCCAACTTCAGGTTTGGCCTTCCAATTCCATCCCTGATTTTAGTCCATTTCTGCTTCCGAGTGAGACGATTACTTGTATTCTTCTAGCACCCACGGTTAACTTTTGTCCTTGGACTACTCTGTAAACTTTGAGCCTTTTGGTTTTATCATTAGTAATAATACCTACATTTATACAGTGCTTCCAGGTTTGCAAAATGCTTTACATTTAAAAATCTCATTGGATCCTCACAACCACCCTCTGGGGTAGGTTTTTACCCCCATTTTATAGATGAGGACGCTGAGGCTGACATATAGTAAGTGGTTTGTTCAGCATCACAATGTCTGAGGCAGGTTTCTAACTCACTTCTGCCTGATTCTTTATCTGGCATTGCTTTTCCCCCCCAGGAGGGAAAATGGTAGTAAAAGCATTGAGATTTTCTTTAAGGCCATGGCATTGTTCTGCTGCTCTCCTTTAGACTTCATCATGCCCCTAGAAACCTTCTCATCCCACAAGTTCCTTCCCGCCTTGGTCCCCACCACTCATCTGAACCTCTCACTCCTGGGATTCCTGATTGAGCAGACAGCTCCTCCCTGAACCTGCATTTAAAAGAGAGGGTCCAGGCAAGACATCTCTCTCTTCACTTCTCTTTCAGCTGCTTTCCACAGTGCCAACAGAAATCCTGCGAATTTGGCATCTATCTTTCTGGTCGATGATATAAACATTCTGAGCTAGGTGTGTGTCAAAATGTATAGATGTTTTTGTATACACACATGTAGGTGTGCACACCTACATGTATGTAGACACACACACATATGTACATGTTAGCAGAGCTTTGGTTCCATCAGGATAGCATTGTGAGAAGTATTAAAGGTCACACCGCCAAGCACATATCTCTGGGGCTCTGAAGACCTCCTGCCCATAGAACACCAAACCAATGACTCATAGGCTTTTTCTCACAGTTCAAATATTCCAACCCAATCCTGGGCTTACAGGAAACAACGTCCCCCCTCAGGAAAACAATGTGTTGATTATTAAAGAACATTTCTAACCTCTCTGGATAAATGTCGAAATAGCCTGGCATCAGGGCAGAGTCTTCACATCTTACAAAGTCGTAGTGAATGCCTTAATGATTCCTTTGCATGGAATTTGGTTTCAGAAAGTATTTCCCCCTTAGGATCTGGTGAATGTGTGTGTGTTTATTCATGTGTGTTCATCTAGGGCATACAGTAAGTGTCCTTATATAGGAAGTCAGTTTGGTACCCAGGTGCTGAGCATCTTTGAGGTTCTTCCTCTGACCCGCCATATGCAATGAAATGAGTCACATCCCCAACCAAATGGCTGGACATAGCAAATTAACATGAAGTTATTGAACCCATCCAAAGCACCAAAAAGTAGATCGGATATTAAGTCAGAGGCATGCTAGTCCCAGATTCTCTAGCATCCCAGGAACATTTTTTCAGCTTCTGATATACTGTTGATGGCCCCATCTATTCACAAGTTGACTCTTCTAGATTGAATCTTGGACCAAGGAAGCAAAATACAATGTAGGGCGCCTACTCAAGAACTATGGTCATTCTTTTTCTATGATTTTGAAACTTTACCTTACTGGACCTCATTTTCCTTCACTGTAAGTTATTTATAAGTAATAAAATGAGGGAAATGGAAGCTCAGAAGCCTTGATATAAAATGATCCCTTAGATATCTTTCAGATCTAACATTCTGAAAATCTAGCATCTTGGTAATGAGGTTCTAAATTGAAGTACCTTATGGTCTTCAACATTTTCTTATGTATTAGTGGATTATTCAGTGAACATCCACTTTGAGATGGCTCTTCTCTCTTTTTTCTTTTTTTTAAACCCTTACCTTCTGTCTAGGAATCAATACCATGTATTGGTTCCAAGGCAGAAGAGTGGTAAGTGCTAGGCAATGGGGGTTAAGCAACTTGCCCAGGGTTATACAGCTGGGAAGTGTCTGAGGCCAGATTTGAACCCAGGACCTCTCATTTCTAGGCCTGACTCTCAATCCACTGAGCTACCCAGCTGCCCCCACTCTTCTCTTAGAACAAGGTCAGAAAAAATATGCAGCAATGGAGAAGTTGAAAGGAAAGATAATTTAATTCAATTTTACTCAGTACAACTTTCATATGAGAGGAAAGAGAGGGCTGGTGACAAATTTGTGCAGGTCAATTAATTTTTTAAACTTATTTACAAGGCTGAGTAAATTCATATTAAATGTTTCATCCAAGGAGTTCAAAGTACTTCATAATTAATGCCTGATAACAGGCATTATTATTCCACTTCATAAAATAAGCCAGTCAAGACCTAGACAGTGGTGATGTGACTTGTCTAATTGCATATAGCAGGTCAGAGGTAGAACCCAAAACAGAAACCACAGCTGGGTACCAAGCTTACTTCCCAATATGTAATGGATGCACAAGTGCACACACATGCACGCACACACACGGTCTAATGGAAAATTACCTATGAAAACAACAAATTCTTTGCAAGGTAAATAGTAAAGGATTAAGCGAAAGTTGCCTCTATTTGAAGACTTTCTCTATTTTGGCCAATTTCCATAATGGTAAGAGAGACTCTTTAATACAACGTCAGATTTGCCCTCTACCTACAGCAGTTTTTCTAAAACAATGTACAAGTAACTATCACATGGGGCATTTGTGTTGATTACTGTCTCCATCAGCAAGAAAACCCAGAAATCCAATTTTAAAATTCTATATTCTGCATATTATGATAAAATTAAGCTATTATCTTGTCATTTCAAAATTGCTGTTGTTACCACAATTGTGTTACGGGATAGAACCATTTATTCTAAAAATTGTTCCCATTTTCTGCATGATGTCAACATATGGACACAGTAAATAGTGTCTGTGGGGCGAGTAAACACATTTTCACAGCACACACTCTCAAGATGGCAGCTACAGTGTTTTTATTCATTTTAATTTGAAATGAGCTACTGTGGGAAATATTACTCTCATAAGCTCTAGCACCATTAAGAAAATTAAACTGTAACTTCTGGTTGGCAAAATATTGTGAAAAGTTGTATTTGATTCCAATCAATAGGGGATGGTATCAATCAGGGTGTTTGCAATTACTTTCAGTTTAATCCTTACCAAAAAACCAACCTCACAAGTAATTTTTTGCTACACAATTCCAAATTGTTTTCCTGAGTGGCTGGAGCAGTTCACAATTCTATCAACCATGTATTAGTATACTGTCCTACAACAAAACTTACACCTTTATCTTTCATGTCAATTGAGTGACTATGAGAAGATACCTGGAAGTCATGTAAATTTGCATTTCTTCTTAAACCAATGATCCCATTACTTGGCATATGCCCTAAAGAATATTAAGGGCGTGAAGAAAAGTCCTAGATATACCAAATTATGCACAGCAGGCTTTTTGAAGAAGGAAAAAAGGAAGAAAGGAAGCAAAGACCTATTAAATAGGGAATAGCCAAACACACTGTGATATTTTGATTTAATGAGATATTATTACATATAAGAAGGTATATCAATAATACTTTCTAGAAAAGAAGTCATAGGTTCATGTTTTTAGAATCAGAAAGGACCTTAGAGACCATCAGGTCTAATTTTTTCATTTTTAATTGAGAAAACTAGGGCTCAAAAGAACTATGAATCAACCAAGACCACAAAGTTGAGGTCACAGCTAAAATTTGAACCCTACACCTCTGACTCCACCTTCTGCACTGTTTTCACAACTTATCTCAGCTTAAATAGTACAATATAGAGAGAGAGGGAAAAAGGGAAATGAGATATTGTATGTTAATACCTGAAAACAGATAAAAAATTCATAGCATGTTACAATGCAAAAGAATTTAGAACCTAGTCAAAGGGTTCTCAATCAGGAGCAAATGAACTTGATTTAAAAATTTACACATAAATATATGTATATGTACATATATACTTACACGCATACATAACGATTTCAATACAATCAGTTTCCTTTGTAATTCTGTTTTCTTTTATCTGTTTAAAAATGAATTTTTCTCTGGTTTAAGCAATATGTGTCTTATTTCACAGTACAATGAAGAGGGAAATATGTTTTATATTACAATATATGTATAACCAATATCATAATGTCTGCCTTCTGGGGGAATGGGGAGAGGTGGGAAGGAAAGGGGAAAATAAGAGAATACAAGATAGATTTTTGGACATAGCTATTCTGAGAATTTTTTCTCTTGGATAACCATAATTATAATTTATTATGTGTTTATAACAAATCACATGCATCATATTGTTAGGTTATACATTATACTGTGCATAAAAAAATAAAAATCAATGGCAACTAAAAAAACTCCCAGTACTTTATTGAAAAAAGCATTCCATAGACTTCATTAGACTGACAAAAGAAATTTCAGTTTTCAGTTCCGATTTCAGTTCAGTAATCTCAGTTTACAAATACAAGTAAACCAGGACTAAGAAAAATATTTGCCCATGGCCACATAATTTGCTTTTATCTGTGACAGAACCAGGGGTAGACCTTAGGTCCCCTAACTCTAGGTGCAAGGCTCTTTCAATTAGATCATAATAATTTTAATTTCGTAATCGGAACCCTGACCAGAAGAATTACGAACTGAGAAGCCCAATTTCTCAATAGATATAAAGACATGTTCTGGGTCACTTCCAAAGGCTGCCCAGTCAGTCTGCCCATAAGTGGCCTTATCAGCTTAACTGGAGAGTTGACTTGAAAATGTCTAAGAAAATTCCTTTAATTGTAAAGCTCCTTTCATTGGTCTGTAATACAAATGCAGGAAGAACAGAATATATTCTGGTACAGATTAAAGCATTTATTCAACAACCACCCTCAGAAAAGATCACTGTCCCACCTACCCCACCCACAGTTTTATGTTTCTGAAATGAAACCAAGTGAGGATTTCTAAGGGGTAAAGAAAGCATCATCCCAACTAACCTTTGGCCAACACAATAGGCCGGCTCTTGCCTACAGTCCCATAGGCCCTTTAATGGCCAAGGGGATCAAGAAATGGATTTTACGTCTCAGTGAAGGATAACCACTCTGGCATCACGATGCTAGCCCATGCTGAGGAATTGGCTGACATAACAGAACTCCAGCTATTATTTCACCAGCCTTCTTGAGGTTTGTCTTAAATAGCTTCTCCTGCCCTTACAGGCAATGCTATTTTAAATAAGACGGTGTCAGCATTCTCAGGGATGAATTTCAGCTGCCAGACTTTTTAAAAAAATTAACTGAAAAACCTAACTGGATTTCAGTTTAACATTAAATGTCTTGAGCTAAAGATACGCGCAAAATAAAATTCAAATAAAACATTTGGGAGAAAAAGCAATTTATTACGTTCGCTTTAAAACAAAGATTAGCCCGTCACCTTTCTCCTTAGGGAAATTTTTAAACAAGGAAATAGAGCAAGAATCTGAGCACTTTTGACTCTTTTTCAGCATCATTTGCTGGAGATCAGAGAATTTACAGTGTTTGGGCAAGTTATCTGGATTTATTTGCAATATGATATCATGGAAAGAATACTGGAGTAGAGGGAAGGAAATCTTTTCTAGTTCTGCCCTGATGCTTCCTTTTTATAAGGCCTTGGACGCGTCATTTAACGCCTTTCATCAATGATGAAAAAGAAGAGGTTACACCAGATCAGGCTTTCTTAAATAGCCCGGGGCTCGTGAACTGGTCCAGAAGCTTCACCAGACTCTGGTCCATAAAGGTCCATCCATGACACACAAAATGCCTAAGAATCTTTGGACCCGTTCCAATCAAGTCATTCCTTAAAGCGCCAGACACTGCGCTAAGTGGTGGGGGAGTCTGTGCTCCTTTGGGGGAGTCACCACATGCATGTATGAATTGCATACACATACATACATGTATTTTAAATACAGACACATACATATATTTTAAATATATACATATAAACAAATATTTTAAATATACAAACATGCATAGAAACATATATTTTAAATATATGCACATACATGTAAACATATATTTTAAATACATACAAACATATATTTTAATATATACACATACATGTAAGCATGCACTTAAAATATAAACATATATTTAAAATATATGCACATGCATGCAAACATGTATTTAATATACACATGCATAGAAACATATATTTAAAATATACACATACATATAAACATATATTTTAAGATACACATATGCATGCAAACATATATTTAAAATATATACATATAAACATGTATTTTAATATATACACATGCATGTAAACACATATTTAATATACACATGCATGTAAACATATATTTTTAATATATATACATGCATGTAAACATATATTTTTAATATATACACATGCATATATTCTAGCTCTAACACTTTACAAATAATAACTCAGCCCTATAAGGGAAGGCCACACATTTTTCTCCCTACTTTATTGACGAGGTAACGGAGCCTCAAACTATTAATGGCTCTCATTTATATACTGTGAACTAGGTCCCAGGCACTGTTCCAAGGGCTTCATCATTACTTTCTCATCTGATCCTCCTAACAAGCCTGGGACGTCGGTGCTATGATTGCCCCCATTTTACAGAAGAGGACACTGAGGCTGAGATGAAGTGACTTGCCCAAGTTCCTGTTTGAACGTGGGACTTCCTAACTCCATGTGCGGAGGCACCTCGCTGCCTCTACTCTCAGTAACAGCAGATGGCAGCTAAAATCAAATCAGTGTGCAAAGCTCTTCGCACGCCTTTGAGCCTCCCAAAGTACCACATCAGAGCCACAACTATTGCCTCTAATTTACACAGGAGGCAGCTGGGAGTCAAAGGATGGGCGAAGGGCTCGAGGTCCCCCCCCCCCCCCCGCCAGTCTCAGGCATTGCAGCGCAGAGTCCTCACGTGTACAGGGCCCCCCAAGTCCTGCCTACACCGGGGCTCCGTCCTGGGCACCAGGCGCCCTTCCTTGGGTGGCTGCCCAGGCGAGAATCGCCTCTTCTCTCAGGCGGGCCCAGCCCAGGGGCTTCCCCAGGAAGCAGCGGGGTGCTGAGGGAGTTATTGGGCGCTGACGCAAACCCCGCGTGGTTTTTACTAGGCATGTTATAAACAAGGTCAGCCACGACGGCGGGGAGTCTGGCACCAGAACTCATGCCATCAGCAGCAATATTTCTCCCCTGAAGGAAGGACGGCAGCGGCAGCCACCACTTACCTGACACTCATGAGCCAAAATAAGCGCGGCTCGGAGTTTATTACCATGCTTAATAGAGTCTCCTTAACAGCTGCTGCTCTGGCTGTCACTAGGGAACCGATGATTCCAGCAGGGATGCTGTCTGCCTCCAGGCACGTCCCCCCAGCCTGGCTACGAGCTCGAGTTCTGAACAGGGTTGGCCGATGGGGATCCAGAGATGGCCCCGTCCAGGTCCAGAGAGGGGAGACGGTGTGTCCACATAAGGAAGAAGCAGCAGAGCTGAGGGAACTCCCCAGAGCCCCTGACCGACATCGAGGCGTCTCTGCCTGGGTCCACTCACCTCCTTACAGAAGGTTGGCCTGTTGGCCCGAGACATGGCAGGAATGGTCAAGAAGTCACGCCCTTGAGGGCCAAGGCTTCCAATTCAAATGCAGAGACTTGGGGGGGTCCCATGAAGAGAAATCGTGGGAAGGGACCAGACAATTATCGGGTTTGGCATGAACTCACAGATGCAGAGCTCCTCTGGGGCAATACCTTCTTCATCTTCATCCTGAGGTGCGGGGGGCCCACGGACCCTCACCGGCTGACATGGCCACAGTGGGAAGCTGGGAACTGCAGAGCAGCCCCCTGAGAATGAAGAGCCCCCTCCCAACCCCCTTTCTGTGACTTCTCTCCCCAACCTTCCCCACTATGATGATTAATCTCTCCCCAAAACAGGAGAAATAATAGGAGAGCAAATGCTTATAGGATCAATATACTTCCCACCGTGACCATGTCAGCCGGTGCTGGCCCCATGCAGTAAGGAGGAGTAGCAGCAGAAGTAACAGTAACAGCAGTTTTAGTATTAGTTATAGTCGCAGTAGTAATAACAATGTCCTAACAGTACTAGTAACAATAGCACCAGGACTGGCAGCAGTAACAGCAGCCATAGCTAACGTGAATGTGTTTTAGGGTTTGTTAGGGCACCTTACATAGATTACCTCATTTTATTCTTATAAATAAACAAGTTGGGAAGGAAGAGGTGGTTATGATTCACCTTTAATAGTTGAGAAAAGTGAAGCTGACTGAGGTTAAGCGGCCTGCCAAAGATCATGTAGCTAATGAGAGTCCAAAGAAGGCTTTTTATTTCAGTCTTCTAGACACAAAATTCTAGCCACTCTACCGCCCTTCCTCTCATCTGACTTGAAAAGATTCCACAAATCCAACGAAAGCTGAGATTTTATCCAGTGGTCCCTTCTACCCTTTTCTTGGGTCTCTACTCTGATTCCTTTGGCATATGTTAGCCTCTAATGGCAAACTTGCCAAATCTTCTTAGGGTCCTCTTTTCTTTTTAGGGATCACAACACTAGGGAACAGGATAGACTCTCTGCAGGAAGACCTCGTGTCTAAAGATGGGCCAAGACATTACTCTCTTCTTTTTCTTTTCAAAGACCAGATGTCTTTGATATTCCTTACAGCTTACAATCTGCAATGCAGTCAACTTAAGAGTTAATATCTAATGAATTTTGAGGCTCCCTTCAGCCCTTTATCTGCGATCCTTGCATCCTATGATCTCACCTGGTCAGTCCTGGGGCAAAAAAATAAAAGATATTCAATAACATTTCTATTGTATTTTTTTAAACTGATGATAAAAATATCAGCATAAGCTGGTCCAATTCTATTATAAGGAAAATCATTTAAGATGCATTCAGTTATTTTATTCAGGCTTAGTTCTAGCCTTAGACAATAGTTATTTATCTTGGTTCCATTCAGGTATCCAGCACAGCCAGAGATAGTGAAAATTAAATACTACTGAATGCTTCCCTCAAATAACAAAGACAAAAACATATTGAAACAGTGCTTATTAATATACAAATCAATGGGCTCTAGAGAAGAGATTAGCAAGAAAAATAAAACATTTACTAGCATCTATAAAAGCAGATAACTAAAAAAATCAGTTAAAATGAAAAAAAAAACCTGTGGTCAATTATTCACAGATGATGGGAAGCTTATTAAATGATCTTTATTGTCATTAATGTTTATATGATGGTGTAAATGTGCCCTTGGCTTTTCAACAAGAAACCAATTGGTCTGAAACAGCACCTTGATTAGCCATAGTCTATAGATTACTGCTCTGTCGTGGGGTTCCTTGGTTAAAAACACAACTATTCTGAATTTACTCATCTATAAAGTCATAAAGAAAGCAGAACTCTCATTCTATGTAGAGAAAATTTCAAATGACAAGATCACATAGAAGGGTCATCAGTTTTAAAGACACTTCACATGCTGTAAATAAACTATACCCTCTCTCTCTACAGAAGTGCTCTTTTTAGAACAGAATTCAGCATCAGGTTTTATGTTCTATCAAAAATGGTTTAGGTTTTAGTTACTGAAATGGTGGGTTGGGAAGAATGAGAGACTTGGAGTCAGGGGCCCAATTTTTTTTTATTTTTTTAAATAAACTTTTATTGATATCTTTTGTTTTTACATCACCTACATTTTTTAATGTCTCTCCCCCTTCACTTCTTAAAGGGATATCATTGATAACAAAGAATAAAAAAGAGAAAGGGAGGGGGAAAAACAATTCAGCAAAAGTAACCTATCTATTAATGAAGTCTAACATTGTCTGCAGTATTTTATATCTCTAGCATACCACATCTGCCAAGAAAGCAGGAAGGAGGGGGCAGTTAGGGACTCACTGGATTGAGAGCTAGGTTTAGAGATGGGAGGTCCTAGGTTCAAATCTGGCCTCAGACACTTCCCAGCTCTGTGACCCTGGGCAAATCACTTAACCCCCATCTAAGATATAAATGTTGCCCTTCATTAGGGGTTATATAATAATGCATTTATTGATGGCCAGATATATCCATGTAAAAAGATTTTGGCTATTTTACCATTATGAAAGTTCAATTGTAATTTTAGTTCTAAATATATGGAACTAGTGTGAAAAATAATTTGACCCCGTCCTATTTTAGAACCCCCCTGACCATCTTAAATCAATAATTTTGTCCCTATGATTAGTTCTAATCAATACTCTTTAGTTTGAATCAGAAGTAACTAGGCACAGTATGGTTGAATATGTAGGAATGTCAGCTCAATTTGAAGGCAGCCTCCACCCAGATGTCACAAGCATGATTAGACATTGTCTCTTCCCTCATGACCCTCACTGGGCAGGCAAGAGGCTTGAATAAGCAGGCTACCCCTTATTAAAGTGATCTGATTGATAGATCAGGTGGCATAAAGTTAAGGTGGATTAGCTAACAGCTTCATGACCACCTACTATTTGGTAGCAATGTGATGGGGGTAAAGGAAGAATTGAGGGTGGAGTGTATTAAGAGTTTGGAGTCCATCAATGAGAACAAAGGGAAACAAAAGCTTTATTCTAGAGAAAGTAGGAGTCTCTGACTGTGAGAAAGGTCTGGGGTCAAATATGTTGGAGGGGTCATGTCCCTCTAATAAATAGCTATTGGCTTTGAGCTGTCTCAGTTTTTTTTTTTTTTAATTATTGTGGATTGGACAAATTCCCTAGACTAAAAATTCTGAATTATTTTTAACCTAAATTTCAACTAGAAAGGAATTTGGATAGATAAAACAGATTCAAGAAAACTTTAAGATCAAGAATTGATAAATATAGTTATCAAACGACTGAAGACTTTCACATCCAAAGTAACTTGTGACCAATACAGTTCCAACCTCTGATGCTCTATTGCCATGTTGGCAAACTTATGGCACCCATGCCAGAGCAGGGTCCCCTTTTCCCCTGTCCACATGCATCTGAGGATGTTTCTCACATCACTCACCCCTCCTCCTCCCAGCAGCCCAATGGGGATGCTTCCTTCCTCCCCTGTCAAAGATAAGACAGGGGGGGATTCGCATGCAGTGTGAGGGTTTCAGTTTGGGCACTTGATCTCTAAAAGGT
Organism: Monodelphis domestica; assembly: GCF_027887165.1. Taxonomy (NCBI): domain Eukaryota; kingdom Metazoa; phylum Chordata; class Mammalia; order Didelphimorphia; family Didelphidae; genus Monodelphis; species Monodelphis domestica. The sequence goes on along the minus strand of NC_077234.1, from coordinate 37,896,832 downwards.
TTGTTATCAGTGTCCCATAGCCTTGAAATAATGAGACAAAAAACTTATTGAAACTATGCATGAGCCAAGAAATTGAACTGTTTCTCAGTGACTAAAAGTTTCAATGACAATTCTAACCAGACTACATAAGAGCCAAAATAAGTTATATAAAATTTAACATTTTAAGCTTAAAGTGAACAGAGGTCCATTTAATCCCTGAAGGTAAGATTCTATGACCAAGCCCATTCATCTTCTCTAGCCCCTTCCCCTTCCCACTACGTGAATTGTGAAGGAATGTGAAAAAAGTATTTATTAAGCATTTACTATATACAAAAACTACTGAAAATAAAAAAGTAAGATGGTTGCTTACCCCAAGAATCCCACCTTCTAATGAAGGAGAAAGCAAATTATGTGTAGCCCAAGACTGAGGGAGATTAATCTGACAGTTAAGATAGAGCAAAATACAATCCACATCCACAACCTCTCCATTAGCAATGACTGAAGTCAGTGCTGGTTTGCTAACTTTGTAAGTCTGAAATTTGTCAGTTGGATTCATGTACCATGAGAGAAACCTATAATTAATGTTAATATTTAAAGACCATATTTGGCCTTCTGACTTGTTTATTCACTTTCTCCTTAGGAAGTTACATATCTAATGATTTAGATATCACAGTCACAACTCTTTTGGCTTAATTTTCAAGAGTTTGAAATGCACAGTGAATGCAAATGGAACCGATCAACATAAAAATGGAGTCCATTATTCAGATTTAAGCATGAGCATTAAATATGCATGCCTACAGTGACTTTTCCTAGGTTCAAACAAAGCACTGGATGCCTTTCAAAGGTAAGAAAGAGAGCCCTGATTTCTTTTTGGCAAATTAATTCCTGGTGTTCCCTCAAAGCAAAGATCATGAATTTCACAATTCAATTCAACAAGTATTTATAGAGCTCTACTGTGTATCTAGCCCTTGTCTAGGTGCTGCTGGGAATAGACAGACAAAACTGAAAGTTCTCTATTTTCAAGGAGATAACAGGAAGCTTCTTGAGGGCAGGACTTTTTCATTTTTGTCTGTTTCTATAGTGCTTAGCTCCTGCCAGAAGTTTGATAAATGACTCTTAATTGACTGATTTGACTCTTCCTTGAGCCCTTTTTGCTTTCTATACTATCTCACTTAATGCTGCCACTATTCTCTATGGATTCTTTTTTTCTATCTCGACACAGATGGTTCCCAGATTCCATTGTCTCTATCTTTTGTGTATTGATGTAGATATCTGTTACTACATAGGCATTGACATATTGTTGTTTCAGTTTTGTCTGACTCTCCATGACCCCTATTTAGAACTTTCTTGGCAAAAACACTGGAGAGGTTTGCCATTTCCATCTCCAATTCACTTTAGAAATGAAGAACTGAGGCAAACAGGGCTAAGTCACTTCCCCAGGGTCATACATATAGGCCTAGTATTGGACAGGAATTCATGTCCAAATATTCCCAAAATAAAACTCATTGTCTTTCCCTAAAACTCCCTCTTCTTCCCAACTTTCTTGTTATTCTTGAGGATATCACCATCCTCTTTGTCACAGAGATTTACAACTGTAGTATCATACCCACACTCACAATATAGACCCAATGTGTTCTCATATAGTGTTACCTTCACAATTCATCTAATACAGCATATCCTTGTCTCCACTGATGCAATAAGCACATACCTGCAGGTGCTCGTGCATTCTCTCCCCAACTGTTGCAAGTGTTCTATGCAATAGCCCACTTCTTAGTTGCCTCAAGGCTCTCTCTGCTGGAATCCACCCTCCTCTCAGCTATTGGAGTGATTTTCCTAAAGCACATATATGACTGAGCATATCATTCACTTACTCAAGACACACTACTATCTTACAACCACCTCTAGCATATAAAATCAGATAAAAAATTTGGCTTTTAAGGACCTTTCTCATCTCCCCCCCTTCATATTTTTCTATTCTTCTCATTTTATTGTTCTCTACATAGTCTATGATCCATCAACACTGATCTTTTTTGCTGTTCTCATAAAGTAAATTCCATTCCCTGATCCCATTTGTCTACGCCAGCTATCATCCTTTCCTGAATGTAAGCACTTAATAAATATCTGTTGACTGGCTGATGTACTGCTTCAATGTTTACAAAAAGTTTACTTGACTCATTTATTTTTCACAATAATTCTGTGAGTCAGAGCATACATTTTTATGTTTTATATTTTCACCCAGAGAAGGAAACAAAGTCTAACAGATGTTAAAACTTGCTCAGAGTCTCAAAGCTAGGAAATATTACACATGGAATTCATGCAAAGATTCCTTCTGATTTACACTTTCCATTCCACTACAGTATTTGTGGTGCCTTTACTGAAGTAGTTCTGATATGAGGGCACCGGGTTTTCCAGGTACCCCAAGTCCCCAGAGAAATTCCAAGTCAAAGAGTTCATGAGGAGTTCCCCATTCTTGCACCCTTGCAGTGCTGGCTACAGGAAGCCTGACTGAAAACAACTGATATTTGTAATATACCAAATATCATACTTTTTATAACAAATAACAAATTTGTATTATAACAAAATTATAAACAACAAATATTTGTATCTTTGCAGCACCGATATGTACTTTCCTTTTGCCTCTCAGGTATCCATTTATTTCCTGATATATGTAATTCACCCTCCTTTGTGGTCAGGGACACCTGTGCTTTTCACCTCACCACTCTATATTACCCTGAACCCCTCTGTGTCTGGTCACATAGTCCCTGTCCCTGTAAAATATAAAAAACCCTGGACTACTCCTCTTCTATAAGGGAGTCTTTTACCCACACCTGCCTCCTGGCCATTCAACTCACATCCAACTAAATAAATTTCTCTATTTTTAAAGATCATCAAAGCCTGCCAGGGTGCTCAACCAGACTTCACTTCCCCTGAGAAGCTCTTAAGGATGGTAGGTTTGTTAAGAATCTGTGTCTTTATCTACCTTTCCCACTTTCACTCTTTCCACCTCTTTGTAAATAAAAGCTACTAAAAGCCATTTTGACTCAAGCTAATATTTTTAAATCAGCAACCATAATATTACTTTATAACTCTATTATTGAGCCCAAACCCTCAATTTTAATCCTTACAATAATTGGTGAGCCAGATAGGAGGCTTCATCAGGTTTCCAACTCTGTGTGGGGTCTTTGGCCACCAGCTCAGTCTCCTCTATAGGCCAAGCCACTCACCCAGTAAGCTGACAGAGGATCCAGGTTAAGAGACTTCTTCAAAACCAAGGCAAGAATCTCTGGAGCCAATCACTCCAAAAGCCAGGAAAGGAATGGTAGAAGGCCATGCTGATCTCTTCTTTTATGCTCCTTTTCCATGTCATTTCCTGTCTCTTCTCCTTCACAGAAACCAATTGCAGTCTTTCAATTTGCTTTGTCCTACCCAGGGCTGGGAAATCCCCTTTGGAGGTGAGAGTTTTTGACATGTGAACTCTCTTACCAGTAATTATCACTTCACTACTCTAAAAGATTCAAGATTCCATTGAAGTATATGATCCTTCCATTGACACAGATCCTATCCCAGATGCTAAATATCATCCTCAGTATTTAATCACAGTAGGTAGAGCACCAAGACTGCAGTCAGGAAGAAATGAGATCAAATCTGTCTTCAGACACGCACTTGTTGTATGACTGTGGATAAATCTCTTTACCCTGTTTGCCTCAGTTTTCTCATCTGTAAAGTGAACTGGAGATGGAAATGGCAAACCACTTTTGTATCTTTGCCAAAAAAAAGTCATGAAGAGCCATGAAGAATCAGACACACTAAAAAGACTGAACAAGAGTTTCTGTAACCAAAAAGCATTTCTGCTAATGGACTGTCTTGTGGAGATAATAATTATTATAAAAGTCGGATCTGTACATAGTACCTTAATGTTTGCAAAGTGCATCCCCATTACAATACTATTATATCAGTAAAGCAAGCACTATTATCTTCATTCTATAGACAAGGAAATGAAGGCTCAGAGTTAAGGGATTTGTATGTGGTCACACAGCTAGCATAATATCAAAGTTAAGATACGAAAACAAAGAGCAGCTCAAAATAATAGACTGGAAAAAATAATTCACTTTCTATTAAGTTAAATAATTAGTCACTAGAATAAAAAAATTTTTTTTGAAAGTACTTGAATCTTCACCTGCAGAAAACGTTGAAGCAGAAAAAAAAGGAGCTTTTTCAGAGAATATTTTTAATATGCCGTGTATTGTGGGCAACCCATCTTGTTATATTTGTGGCCATTTTCAACTGCTCGTGTATAATCGTTAAGTAGCCATATAGAAGCAACCATATTCTGAGCAAACTCCTTTAACAATGTACAAAGCTAAAACATGCAGGTTTCTGACAAGTGCATAATATGGTAACTATCCATTATATGAAAGAATCTCAGTATGTTCCAACCCAAACTGGATGTTCAATGTTTGAAAATACCAATACTAGGAATAAAATCATGTAATAGGCACAATTGCCCTGGAGTCATTTGCAAACTACTGGCAATTTGCATGTCTAATTTCATGCTATTTTCTCATTGCTGGAGGCATTATTGTTTGGGGGAAGGAGAGGAGTGACAATGAGGAAATCTTATATGAGCAAATTGTTCTTCCAAGCACTCTCTGCTATCCTTTGCAGGATGACTGGAGGCTGGGGAAATAAAGGACCATCACCTTCCTGCTATTCTAGTGTCACTGTGCTTCCAGTATGAAAGATATCTTCAAAGCCCAGAACCACAGATCACTTACTTCTCTTGGCAGCGGTGATGCTAGCCCTGTTAAGTGTTCTTCTGGTGGTGCTATGAAATCCTAAGCCTGGAAGATTTGAACTTCGTGACTATTCTATTCAATCACTAATTGGGTTTTTTAAAATCAAATTTTTTTAAATTTTAAAAATATAATATATATCATATATATAGATGAAAAATTATGGGTGTGGAACATTTGTAAATAACGTCAGACTAAACCTTAACACACGTCCCTTTTTATTTTATTTTTTTTTATTATAAGGGATGGCTCTCTGGAAGGAGAATGAGGGAGGGATATATTAAAAAATACAATAAAGTAAAAACAAGCTATCAATTACATTTATACATATACATGAACATGTTATATATTAAAATATAGTCAAGAACTCAATCAATAAGCGTTTTTTAATACTAGTTCTCTTTTCTACAGGAAATCCTTCAAATACTCTAAAACAGCTTGGCTTCTCCTTAGGCCTTTCTTTTATCTTATCCTCAGGACCTAAGATTTCTCTTCTCTTCTCTTGATAATTTCTAAACCTTTCATGTTCTGATCACCACTTCTCCCCAAATGCCTTCAGCTGTGTTCATACTCCTTTGAAAATAGGTCTTCCCATTGACCATAATATTCTGAATGAGGTACTTAAGAATGAGGATAGAAATATTATTTTGTCTACACTGTCTATCTAACCTTTCAGGAGCCTCAGGGATGTCTCTAAAACTTAGAATTGTAGAGAATGTGAAACCCTGTATCAACAGAGGTTATTTTCTCACTCAGAATTCTCTACTAAAATCAAAATGTAGGTCTGATTCAGAAAAAACCAACCAGTCAACTTCAATGGCAGAAACAGAAGAAAATTATCATCTCAATGCTATGCTATATTAATGAGACCTTGTTGGGAATGCTGTGGCCAGTGGAAGGTTCTATTTTCAAATGAGCATGAACATGGAAGTAATATGGGGGAGCAGGGTCCCCTAGGCACCCCAAGTCCCTAGAGGAATCCCTGGTCAAATATTACATGAGGAATTTCCCAGTATTGCATCCCTGCAGGGCTGGCTGAAGAAAGCCAGTCCTAGTGCAACCAAAGAAATGGCTGAATAAACAAAGGATGCTCTGATTCTTGCTTTATATGCATTTACACTAAGTTTCGTGACAAGGGTCTTAGCACAGAGGGATACCTTCTATTGCACCTCAAGATAGGCAACTCACCTACTTTTTTGATCAGGATGTCATAAAGGCTGTATGTCTCTGCTTCTGCCCCCAGACTCCAAGGCATCTCCTAATGTCACCTAATCCCCTTCATTTATCCCCTTTGTTACTCCACCTGCCCGTCTTTCTTTCTAAGTCATGTAGACTCTATTCCTTTAGGATATAAAAATCCTGAACGCCTTCTCTTCAGGGAGGCAGTTTGGTCCTGCACCTGCCTTCTGGACATTCAGCTCAATAAATTTCTTTATTTTTAAAGATATTCATCAGAGCCTGTTCATTCTTTGAAAGAGAGTCCCCTCTTGAACCAGAACCAGATTAATATCAAGCTCTCCCACAACAGAAGAAGGCATTTGAGGAAGGAGGGGTGTTCAGACATGAAAGGTCTAGAAATTATCAAAGGAGAAGTCTTAGGTACTGAGGATAAAGGAAAAGGAAGGTCTAAGAAGAGACAAAGCAGTCTTAAAGGATTTGATGGATTCTCTGGTAAAAAAGAAAACAATTTTTCTCTGTTGCTAAAAAGCAGAGAACTAAGACCAATAGATGGAAATCACAAAGATACACGTTTTAACTCAACATAAGAAAGAACCTTATCATCCTCGATATAGAACTAGAAGAACTTTGAGAGGCCTCATTGCCCAACCCCTTCATTTTACAGATGAGCAAACTGAGGTCTAGAGATGCTAAGTGACTTGTAGAAACAAAGTTACACGGGTGGTACCAGAGGGGCGATGATCTGAAAGAAGGACTCCAGAACCACTTTACCAATCTTCTAACAGTGTGGTCTAAAGAGGGAAGGAACCATCTTGGGCATTAGTGAGTTCCATAGCAGTGGAAGTATTCAAGTAGAAGTTGGATGGTCATCTCTTATGGATACTATATTGAGAGGATCCGTAGACAGTGATACTGTACAATATGAAATTGGATTAAAAAACAGCTATGGCTCCTCTTACTTTACCCTTGTCTTGTCAAAACTAGTATCTTTCTGCCTATGACATGTGGCATGTCCTTCTCTTTCCAGGATACTTCTGGGGGATTAAATGTTTAGATTTGAAAAATTCAGAAATTTTCTGGTCATAAATTCTGAAGCCCGTGGACCTGGCAGCAACAAACCACAGTATTCAGGAAGATTCTAATTAAGGAAGAAAGACTTGTCATCTCAGCATAGAGAGCAGGTACTATGAAATTAAATGTTGAAATTTAGGCCATGTAGATGGCCACATTAATTAGGTTTCTTTTTAAAGGATTGATACCAGATTTATTCTGCAATATGAAACTAATGAAATGAATAATGATCACTGTGAACCTAAATGGAAATCAAAAGAAGACTATGACAAAAGAAATGAGAGGCAGTCTTGCAGAAAGACAGAGGGCTGGTTTTGGAATCAGGAAGACGTGGGTGCTAGTCCTGCCTGCCTCTTACACATACTAATTGAGACTCTGAGAAACTCACTGAAAGTCTGAGTGCCTCAGGCATCTTTCTACTACTTTAAGTTGCAGAGAAATTGCCAGGATTTGCAGGAGAAAGAATGTTCTACACATGAATGGAATCACAGTTGCTAAACAACACACACACACACACATACACACAAGAATAAAAAAGTATATGTTTTTAAAAAACAATTCAATCCAATACAAAATATTTATCAAGCATCTATTAGATGGGAAACAATGTACTAGGTTCTTAGGATACAAACCCAGAAAGAGGACAACCCCTAAGCTCAAGGAGTTTCCATTGTGGATGAATACACAATCCAAAATTAATACTTCTTCAAAAATAGTAATAAAATGAAATGTGAGAATTGTTTTTCTAAGACAAGAGAAGGTATTGTCCTTTTTTACTAAACATATTATTTACAATTAAAACATATGTTTAATACAAAGATATATGTGTAGATAGAGATATATATTATTTTACCTTCCAAGAAGCTGTCTTTTAATACCTCATTCACAATGCCACAGAGGGATTTTGAGGGGCTCTAAGGCTACACAGAGGAGCCAAAGCTCTACTAAACTAGAAAACTTTTTGAGTATGGCTTTGATATAAGAACAACTCTATTTTTCTGAGCATTAACAGCGAATGACAGAGTGAAACATTACCAGTAAACCTTGCTTTCTTATTTTTATTTATTTTTTGTTATGGAAACCATGAAACAAATTGCATATAGCATAGAGAGAGACATAGACATAGATGTAGAGGTAAATTAGATATACAAAGATATAGATAAAGATACAGATTGATAACATAGATATAAAGATAGATATCTCTATAGAAAGATTTATGTATATACATAGAGATCGATATTTATGTACATATAATTTATTCTAAGATTAAACACCAAAGAAACAGGCATAAATGATAATATACATTTTATTTGATGGCATATGACAATTAATAAAATGTTATACATAATATATAATTTTATTACATATTAGATGTATATTAGATATACTAACATGTATATGTGTATATATATGTATACACACACACACAGATATATTTCTCGTTTGATGCTCAAAACTACCCTGGGAGGTGGGATGGTGAGGCAGAGACTGGTATTATCTCCCTGAGTTCATGTAGGATTGAAACCTAACTCCTCTTAGAAAAAACTTTTCCAGCATCTCTAAAACTTTGGGCTTCTCAAGTGTAAAATTATTTAGAGTAAGGGAGAAAGGAGAATAAAGTAAGTGCTTTAAAGACAAGAGTTACTGGGAAACTATTAAAAGCAAAAAGCAATCACTTAGGGGGCAGCTAGGTAGCTCAGTGGATTGAGAGCCAGACCTAGAGATGGGAGGTCCTAGGTTCAAACCTGGCCTCAGACACTTCCTAGCTGTGTGACCCTGGGCAAGTCACTTAACCCCCAATGCCTAGCCCTTACCACTCTTCTGCCTTGGAGCCAATACACAGTATTGACTCCAAGACGGAAGGTAAGGGTTAAAAAAAAAAAAGCAATCACTTAGCTGACTGAATAATAATCTTCAAATGTAAGGGATAAGCATTCACTTTCAAAACTAATGTAAAGCAAAAAAGTTGCTAACTTCATTTGCCAAACTTACGAGATTCGTTCAGAAATTATAGTGAAAGATGTTAGCTTAGGTAGAAAAAAAGGGAGCCAAACTTTGCAGAGTTGGGAGATATTAGGAAAGTTGTAGAATCTCATTTTTTCTCCTAGAGAATAATGCTTGGAACATAGTAATTATTAAATAAGCGCATTTTATTCATTCTTTTATTCATCTTTAACAATAGAATCACAGAATCTCAGAGTTGAAAAGTACCTCCAAGCCATCTAGTCCTATCTAAGGAGTACCTAAGGAGAAATTCCCATTTAACCTACTTAGCAAATAGTCATTCAGCTTTAACATGAATGGGGAATCCATGGCTACTGATTCTTATTTTGTTTTGGTATAGTTATGATTTTGAAAAAGTCATAAAGATACTTTTCCTTGGAGAAAGCCTAAATTTCTCATTCTTTCCCCTATCAGTCCTAGTTCTTTCCCTTTGTTCTGGGACCAAGCTGAAGAAATCTAATCCTTCTATACAAAAGTTCCTTAAATAATGTAGACCCTGATCTTTGACCCCACAAAACTGTGTTCTCCTCTCTGAGCCGGAGATCTCGGGTCCAATGGATGCTCAAATGATGAAAGAATTTGTCAATACACTTCCGAAAGTTTAGAAACTGCTATTCCCCACAAGAAAGGCACCACACTAGATAATTAGGATAATTGGTCTATTCCAAACTTATGATTCTTCATTTCAATTCACAAAAGGTGGCACTGTGTAATAGTCAGACTCAAAAGAAGAGCAGGAAATGTAAAACTGATAGTTGTATTAAAATACCAAGAGCATAGGGTTTATGTCATCTTTCACTCATGGTTCTGAGACAAGGTCATCCAATTCTTGCCAGCTGAGTTAGCATTTAACTGTTTTTTGATTTGATTTGTTTCAGTTACCGAGTATAATGTTCTCGTGGTTCTGCTTATTTCACTCTGCATCAGTTCAGGTAGGTCTTTCCAGTGCTTATAGAAGAGCAGTTCGTCATTCCTTACAGTACAATAGTACTCCATCACCATCATTGGCCACGATTTTTTCAGCCATTCCTCATTCGAGGGAACATCCTCTCACTTTCCAACTTTTGCCACCACAAAAAGTGCAACTATGGATATTTTTGTACAAGGAGGTCTATCCTCATGTTTTCCTTTTAAATCTCTTTGGGATACAAACCCAGGAGTGGCATAGCTGGATCAAAGGACCTGCATTCTTTTAAAGTCTGGCTTCATTTCAAAGGACGATGCCAAGTGATGGGGAGATTGGTTTAAGGGACAAAAGTCAAAGTTTGATTCTTTCAAGGTCTATTGTCAAGATAAAACAATTGGTCTGAGGTGGCTGGCTAGGCGACTCTACACAAGTAACTTAGGTCCTAGTGCCCCAGGAAGACTATATCTGTCTGCCTTGGTAGAGGGGCTTGCCTCAGAGAGAGTTACTCTAAACCCATGTCAGTGAACATATGGCATGCAGATGGGCATGTGCCATAGGAGGTTGTTCTGTTCTGTCTCCTCACAGTGCCTGAGGACATTTCTTACATGATCTGCCCCTCTGCCCAGCAGCCCAATGGGACTGCTTCCTTCCTCCCCTGTCTGAATCAAGGTGGGGGAGGTGCCTCACATGGGCATGAGGGTTGCAATTTGGGGACTTGATCATTAAAAGGTTTGCCATCACTGCTCTAAACCAACTGAAACTCAGATCCTTCTTTCCCATTTCCCCAAAAAAGGAAAGAAAGAAAAAGAGAAAGATATAAAAGGAAAAGGGAAGACAAGTAAATCAAAGAATAGCCATATGGTGGGGAAAATATAAAGATAATAAGATGCAGCCCCTGCCCTCAAAAGCTTAATCTACCTTGGTAAACTCATAAGTATGTGTTTCCATATATATATATACATATATATATATATATATATACACACATATGAAAAAGCAAAATAAGGGTAAAAAGACAAGAATAGTGTGTCTAGGGAAAATACAAAGATGAGAAATAGTCCCTACCCTCAAAGAGTTTATAGTTTAGTTGACGAGCCATATAAGTGTGTACTATATAATATTATATATTTTATGATAATGATACACCATATGTATATTGCATTAGGGTAAGCTATAAATTATTATATTATTTCATTCAATATATTATTATAGAACAGAACTATACAATAAAGAATGCCTAGAAAGTACATAAAAAGAGGTACTATATAATGCTAAATTTTCAAGTACCTTTTGTATCTTTCATAAAGCCTTCCTTTGCTAGTTCAGTATTCTCTGATCTTTCCTTACTCTAAAATAAACCATATCTAATCCTATTGGCACCAAAAGGTTATTCTCTATCTGCATGCCATTCTGTTTATGGCTCCCCTCCCTTCCTTATCCCTACTATCTTTTTCTACATTTACTCAGGGAATAGTGATTCCTGTTCCCTGTAACCCTCTAGAACTTCTATTAACAAAACCTCCCTTGTTGAACACAACTCCCCTAAATGAGCTAGGTCCCCCATTAAAATGTAAGTAAGCTTTTTGAAAGCAAGAACTATTTTGAATTTTGTATTTGTATCCCTGATGCTTAGTGCCATGGATAGTAAGGGCTTAATAAATACATTTTCATTCATAAATTAATTTATTTATTTATCCATTCAAGTCAACATGCATTTATAAACATCTATAGGTACTGTGTTAAGACCTGGGATTCAGATACTCATTCATTCCATTTCAATAGGCTAGGATAAGAGTTCTGTTCAAGAAATTCAGAGCAGAATTACATTGGTATCCTTCAGTGATTCTTTTGTGGCTGTCAGTCTTGCTTCCCTGATCATACAACCTCCATGAAGGCAGAAGTCATATTTTATACTTTTTATGTATGGTCCTAGGGCATACAGGGCTTACAATGGGCAATTTTGGTGGGGAGAGGAGTGCTATTAATAGACAGTAGCCATTCAGAGATATTTGCCTAGTGATCAATAATTGATATTGTCTTTATTTTCAACTAGAAGATTTTAATACAAAAACTGCAGCAATTGTCTACATTGGACAAGAAAAATGTAAATGTTTGAGAGCAGGGACTACTTTTATGTTTGTCTTTTTATCCCAGGGCCAGATCCAGGAGACCTTAATATGCTTGGTGAATTAAATTTCAGTTAGGACTTGGTGGTTTCTTAAAAGAATTGATGGATGAATGCATGAATGAATGAATGAAAAAAAGAATTCATTAAGTCCTTATTATGTGCTAGGTCCTAGGATGAGCCCTGGAGATATGATATTTTTTTAGAGATAATCCTAGCCCTCTGAGTTTACATTCTAATAAAATATTTTACATTATAATCAGAGACAAGGGACACATTTAGGAAAGTAACAACTAGGCCAGGGAATTTTGCTCTGAGGAGCTAAATTGTATGGGCATCTAGAGACTGGAGGTAAGAAGGCTCCCACAACCACAGATGGATGTCTGGGATGTTAAAGTGAAGCACAGCCTCATGTCTCTGGCAAATTTTTTAGTCACAAATTACCTGGCTTGGACTCTGGTGGAAATAGTAGTGGGGTGTTTTATGCATGAACTCCCCTTTTATCTGAGTAATAGAAAATAAAACTGTTAATAAGTTGTTAGCCTTTCCCCAGTATTAACGAAAGTTCATGAGCATGCAATGTCATATATAAATATAAAGCCTCATTTCAGTTATTATTTTTAAATTTCAAGGCTTATTTCATTCAGATCCGATGCTAAAGAAATTACAATGATTGCAATGAGATGTTTACCCTTAAAACTAACCTATCTAATTACTAGTTTCTATGAACTCTTCTCTTAATATGTAAATACTTCATTAATGAGGGGACACTAGAATAATATTGTGCCATAAGAAATGACAATCAGGATGATCCTTTAAAAAAATCTGGAAAAAAAAATCACTTCATATGAAGTGATACAAAGTGAAATGAGCAGAACCAGGAAACATTACACATAGTAACTGCAATAATTCATGATGATCAATTGTGAATAATAAGTATTATCAGTAGTGCAAGGATCCAAGATTACTCGAAGAAATTCATGCAATAAATGGCTATTCAACCCCATAGAATGAATTGATGAAGCCTGAACAGACTGAAATATACCATTTTTAAATTTTATTTCCTTTATGAATTTTTTCTTATATAAACAATATGTATCCTCTTTTATAATATGACACACATGGAAATGTGTACTGTATAATAACACATATACAACCATATCGTATTACCTGCTATGTCAGGTTAGGAGGAAAAGAGAAAGGGAAAGAGAGAATATGGATTATGAAATGTCAGGAAATGATTATTAAAAATGGTATCAACATATAAAAAAAAGAAAAAGATGAGAGGAAATTTATAAAGGTAGGACACGACCACAGATAATGATGGACTGCCACTCTTGGTTTGATATGGGGGTATGAACTTCCCCTAGACACCCCCAAAACCCAAAGGTATCCCAGGTCAGAGAGTACATAAAGAATTCATTTTCCCTTGAGTTCCTGCAGTGCTGTTGGAAGGTGCCTGAGCTAGGAGGAATATCCCCTCTGGCCTCTCCTCTCATTCTTGATGAATATAGATAGGCATCTAATAGCTTGCTTCTGATAAGCAGCTGTTTTGAGCTCGGGTATCTAACCATCCCCTAAACTAGATAAGTTCACCGCTTTTAACTCAGAGGCATAGGACATAAATGCATGACCCATCCTGAGTCCCAGAGTTCCCCCCAAAATGCTCCATCATCCCATCATCGTTCCATCTCTAATCAGGTAGGCCCTGTTGTTAGGAGGGTATAAGTAACCCAAACTTCATTTCTTCTTCTGCCTCCCTGGTCATTCAACCCAATAATTCAACTTACATTCAACTTACTAAATCTCTTTTATTTTTAATCTAATTATTGGAGTCTGTCATTCCTGACAAGGGTACCCATCCGAATCTTTTTTTTTTAACTTCATATTACCTTTTGCAAAGGAGTGATACCTTTTATATTTTCACAAATTTTAGAGCCAACACCTTAGTGTTCATCTTGTTTATTTTCCTAATTTTTCATAAAGAATAAAGAAACATCTCCAGAGTCCTGAAGCTCCTTCTCCAAATCCCACAGGCAGGAAGAAACAAAGTTGGGATTCAAGCCTATATTCTCTAACTTCACAGCCAAACATTCTAATCTCTGAGTTACTCTTTTAGCGTTCACTAACAGGATGCCAAGCTTCCTGTTCCATTGAACACTCTCTATTATTGTGTACCATCAATTCCCGGTTCTTCCTCAACCTACAAAGAACTTTGGGTTTTCCCTATTCTTACTCAAAACAGGCAAACAAGATCTTTTTGCTATTTCCCCCTCCTATTTTAGGAAGAAAAGTTTATTTTAATTAGCTCCACTTCTTGATCATCAGATTATTTCTCAGCATCTTAAAACCTCATTTCCTGGAAAAGTGCCCTTCACAATGACCAATTATCTTACTGGGAAAATTCAATGATGTTAGAGGTTGGATATTGTAGATGACCATCTCCTTCTTTATACTCTATTCTAAGCCTCCCCCCATTAGAAGAAAGACTGTTCAGGGTAATGAGTAGAAGAGTAGTTGTAATGACCTAGTTGTGTAGAAAATATTCTGGAATAAGCATATTCTCTAAAAGAAACAACTAGACTGTTCCTGATCTATTGACAAGGAACTTCTGGTCCCAGGGAAACAGAGAAGTAGATCAAGGAGCCTGATTAATGTGAGATGTCCAGGAATGCCTGATAGGGGAGAGTGTTTGGTCCTTAAGGCTGAACAGAATACTTAATGGCTATTCTAAGCAAATAAGGTGAAAGAAGCTCTGCATAGCATGAGTTCCAAGCATTTTGGTTCTCTGCTCTCTATACTGATACTTGGAAAACTTATCCTTTCTAGAGTTTTCAATGATATTTGAGCCAGTTAGATAGAAATGACGTTATGCTAGTAGATGAGCATTTCAAGGGAGACATATGCATGTATGTGTGTTTCTATCATCTACATCAATATCTGCATTTTCAGGTCTAGATCTGCGATGCAGTGCAGGAAACTCTTTGAAGTACCCTCCATCAATGGCAATCAGCAATTTGTAGCCTTAAAGAGTCACCTGGTGGTACTGACAGGGTAAATAATTAGTCCAGGATCACGAAGCCAGCATACACTGGAGGAAATACTTGAGTTGAGTCTTCCTAGTTTAAAGACATCTTCTACACAGAATCCTCCAGGCTGGATGATTTGAATAGATTCCTGACTAGAATCCTAGTCTCCAGACTCCTCTCCAATCTAGCTTTCAAATAGCTATCAAAATGAACTCTGCATGTACACTTCTGACTATGCCATGTGCTTGCTCTTTAGAACATTTTTCTTTTTTATGTTTAAACTCAACTGAGGCTGTTCCTTCTGTCTGTGAACTTGTGGCATGAGACTATCAAAAATGGCTCAATCATTTGTTGTTAAGTCATTTCAGTTGTGTATGACACATTATGACCCGAATTGGGGTTTTCTTGGGAGAAATAGCAGAGTAATTAGCCTCTCACCTCCAGCTAGGTTTACAGATGAGGAAACTGAGGCAGAGTTAAATGATTTGCTCGGGGTCACACAGCTAGTAAATGCCTGAGACTGGATTTGAATTCAAGAACATAAGTCTTGCTGTCTTCAGGCCCAGCACTTTATCCACTGGGCCCCTTGCTACTCTAATGGCTCAATAGTAGTTGTTTAAATAAAGACTTCAATCAGATATTTGGTTTTATCATTTTCTGCCAGTGCAGTGATTTCTGGATGTGTCTCTTGAAATGTATTCAGAGAGCAGGAAGCAGGGTGCTCCACTCGTTAACCTTCCATGTTTTCTTCATTCTTCTAACAGAAATGTAAATTTAAATGTAAAGATTGCTTGGTGAACTCATGCTTAGAGCATCTCAATTTACATGCCAGGAAGCTAGCAAAAATAGTTGTGTCTCAGCTTGTTTGCTGCCTGATCCATAGGGCTGTAATGTTGCTTTTATCTTGCTATAATTAATTAATATTATACTTTCTTTGTGTGGATCCTGAGGCACAGCCATTCAAGGCAAAAATGAATATTCATGTCATCAACTAATGTGCTATTTTTTTAAGGGCAGGAGTAAAGAAAGATTGTCCTTACTACATACTTCATCTTTTGTTTTACTATATAATTCAAACCCTGCATGCTAGTGAGTATAGACAGGACGTAGGCTCCTGGGTTCCAATTCTGAAACTCTGACCTGTGTGACCTTGGGCAAGTAACTTCCTCTTGCCGGTCCTCAATGTCCTTATATATAAAATTAAGGGATTCAGTTCAACAAGTTAGTATTCATTTATTAAGCCCCCATTGTGTACCAGTTCTTGTATTGCAACAGAGCAGTCCTTCCCTTCAAGGAGCTTATATTCTACTGGTTGAACTGGATGGACTTTGGGGTTTCTCTTAGCTCTAAATTATGATGAAAGATACTCTCCCATTCCCCATTTTTTATGCTGTGACAGGGGTTGAAGGAAATGTGGATAACCTTGGATTCTGGATATCCAATAAGGGAGGCTAGAAATTGCTAGATTATCCCATTTTGTTTCTTGTTAAGTCTATGTGGCCTGGTAGGGACAGTGGCATAGCATGCTGACCAACTGAGCCACCAGGGAAAATAAGTTTCCTTTGTAGCAATACAGGTTTGTCTTTTATTTAAAAAAATTTTTTTTTTGCCTAGTTTCAGTTTGACCCAATTCCACGTTATTTTTTTTTCTTTAAAGGTTTAAGCCAAACTTCAGTGGAATCAGTGCTAATCCAAATTCAAACTTCTGGAACTCTGAGAAATTTTATTGTAGAAATAGATATTCCAGAAAATAGTCTTTTAGTTGATTTGGGGGACTGTGCGTTAAATTTTCAATGTCAGTGATTTTATCACAGAAGGTATAAATTCCAGGGTTTGAACAGAAGCAACAAGAACCATATTTTCCATTATTATTATTATGTTTAAAAATTACAGATGGCAGCCATGACCTTGAGTCAGTACTTTTTTTACAATCTAGTCTTATAAGTATTCCTTGTGAGTTTATTTCCCTTTATGAACAAAATAATATTTTTCTTATGTTGCTTAAAAGCATGACTGACATAAAAATGCTTCAAATTATGAAAGGTTAAAATGTGAGATCTAACAAAAATTAATTTATAAGGGTTAATCAAAATAATGATGCTGAGGATGAGAACATATTAACAATGAAGGCCAAAAAAGCATGATGATTTTCCAAAAGGGGAAACAAAAAAAAAGACATCTCAATTTGATTCTATCTCACATTTTCTGTCATTCATTTGCAGGCTTATAAAGTTGCTGTGAAGCCTTGATCGCATTAACATAAATTTTCTTTGGACCAAAGAGACCATTGGCAAGAACTGAGATATTAAATCAGTAATATAGAACAATACATTTCTTAACTATTTATCATTAACTGATTTAAGAAGATCGCTAACTATTTTATTACAATACTTTAAATTCTTAAAAGTATCTTGATAGAGTGACAACTGCCAGCTCCTTCTTTTCAAGTCCTTAATTGTCCAAGCAAAACAGGAGTATTAACTGTTAGGAACATAAGGAGACATTGTAAGACAGCTATGGCAAATGCAAATGGATTTGGTGTTTTGTTTTGTTTTTTAAAGATACACAAATTGAGACTTACTAAAAATTGCATGAATCTCTTTTATGTTTTTCCCCTGTACTAACATTGGTTGCAAATGCAAAAACAGCAGTTAAGTAGGTCCAAGATTAGCATTTGACAAGAGTGTCCTCATTTTTCAAAAAAGGGCTGATACTTTATATTTTCTGGATACTGGTTGTGCATTGTAGATTATTCTTCTAAAGGCTCCAGGCATTCTTGTTCTATAACACAGAGCCCTGATAAATATTAAAATCCCCTTGGGTTCTTGGAAAGACTTGTAGGACTCCCAGCAAAAACTAGGTTTGGGTTCATTTTGATATCATTGCCAAGGAAATGTTGTTTTCAAGGCCAATTTTTTTCTCTGTTATATAAGAAATTATTGAAATAGAGACCTTTCCTAAAAAAATAATGTTGACCAATGGGTGGCTGTGGGTTTAAAGGACAATTTCAGCACCATGTTATTTCCATAGGAAAATAGAAAATGCATATATACATATATATATCTTTATTGATGTCTCACCAATTAGGCATTTTCAGAGAATCAATGCCAGTTAGGGAGAAATGCTGTGTCTTATCATTTTATGTCCTAACAGTAGGACAATGGTTAAAAAAAAGGTAGAAAAGGAAAGAAAAGTAATGGTAATCAATTTTTGCATGTAGAATGTATACTAAACCGGCTAGCTTCAGCTTTGTCACAGTGTAATTAATTAGAAACTAAGGCATAGTCTGGTCAGTAAAAGGGGACCAAAGCTAAGGTCTCAATTTAGAATCCAATTTTAGTTAGTATTGTCTAGAGTCAAGAGATAAGACCAAGTACCATGCCATACCATATTATACTAGATAATACAAACCTATTAAGCAACTAGTATGTGTCAACATTACACCAAGTGTTATGGATACAAATAAGAAAAAGAAAGATACTTTCTGCCTTCAAAGAATTATAATCGATTGGGGGAAGACAAAGAGAATGGAGTTGAAAAGGGAAATGGGAGGTATCAGTCCCCAAGGTCCAAGGAATATAGCTATTTTAAAATAAAGGGTTGTCTAGATGGGTTTCGAGGGTTCCCTTCAATTCTATGTAGGATTCAGTATCTCAACATTGTTGCTGTAAAAATTTCAGATTTCAGGTCAAAATATTAGCATGTAAAACTAACTCTACCATTTCAGTAAACCATTATAAAAGATGTCTTCTTCATGACACCTTGCTAATTGAAATTCTGTGGGGGTTTTCCCAACAACCTTGAAAAAGTGACCTAAAGAAAAATAATACACGAAAAGACATTATTAAATAATAATCTGGTCTTGAGAACTAAGGAGAAGTCTATATCACTTCAGCTGCTTTACTATGTCATGCTGATTTCCCTTATTTAATAAAAATTTACAGTCAATTATTTCCCTCTAAAGATACTTAAACATTTAGTATCAATAATAGAATATTATTGTGCTCACATTACTGGACCCCAAATTGGAATTACAAGTAATTAAATTGTTAGTTTTTTTTTTAACCACAGAAAGTTTTAATATAGAGAAATGTGGGATGCACAAATGAATACTTAAAGAAGCATTTCATATGTACAATGGACTTAATATATCTATAACTTCTTTCTTGGTTTTCAGGCAGTTGTCAGTAATCCTGTTTGCTTTGTGTTTGGATAAAAGGATCTTTAATGAGCAGGGGCTATTTTTAAACATCTATGTATTGGAAGGAGAGAAAAAAATCCTTAGGTATTGGTTTAAATGCCAATTTTTGTTTATCCAGAGAAATGAGGACCAGCAATATTAAGGATTTTTAAGAATTACAGATCACAGGGTCATGAATCTAGAGTTGGAGAAACACTTAAATGGCATCAGGCCATTGAAATTTAATTTAATTTAATTCTTTGGGGATCACCATATTCTGTGATTCACAGCCATCTAGCATAACCAGAAGAATACTGTTATAACTTTAGCAATTTGAAAAGAGCAAGATTGTATGAAAGGTAGCCTTACATAGAGAGTAAGGAATAGCTTTGAAGCCAGGACAACCTCCATTCAAAGTCCTGCTCAGACACTTACCCAGCTGTTTGACACTGGAAAATCAAATCACTCTGTACCCCATCTGCTCACTTGGGAGGATAGATTTGATTGAATGATTAATTAATTGGTAGTGGATCTAGTCAGAACATTCCCCCAGCTCAGTTCAGTACCAGGTGAGTAAATGGAGGAGAGGAACATGGACAGCAGTCCAGCATTGGAACAAAGGCTTGAGGAGCACAAGGGGAATGAGGATCTAAGGGTTACTATTTTTGTGACCTTGGACAAGTCATCTGTAAAATGACTTGTTAGAGTTAGGTTAGAGTAGATCTACATGGTTTTTGAGGTCTATGAGCTATTTGAGTCCTAGGAGAATGAATCCATGATCTTATGTCCTTCCCTACAAACATATATATATATATAAAAAACACTTTCCAGATGTACCTATTTGCATATGACATTTTGCTGAGTACATCAAGTCCCAGAATGTCGTAAAGCCTTCTCAATAAAACCAAGTGAATGAAAAACACCCATTGCTTCTGTGATAGAGGCTGGCACTAGAGAAAAAATACCAGACTGAAGAGTATGTGAAATTGATCACATCGATGGGGGAGGGGTCCCAGGAGTGAATATTCTGAGGAGAGAAAACTCTGGTGAGGAGAGCAGTGAGGGACTCTCTGTCTTGAGAAGCTGAAGAGAGAAGGTGGGAAAAGACTTTCTCCTGAGGGTTACCCATTTTTCCTGCTGATGACTGGAAATCTTTCCCCCCAACACTTCCCAATTGAAGGGACTTTCTGGAGAGAAACCTGAGCAGACTTTGCCTCAGCTCCTGTTTCCCAGGGGTGAGCCAACCTGACTTTCTCTCGGGGGGCTCAGGATGTCAAGGTCTTAGTTTCCCCAAACTTGAGGAGGGAAGAAAAGGGTTTAAAGACAGGGACCCCATTTCTCCACTTTCCTTTTCCCATTATTCCCTGCCCATTATTCCTTTTGTATTACCTGATTGAGTTAATATTAAAAGTTATCTATTCCCCAAGTTGAGTTTGAGCAAACGGATCAAGGGGAAACCTTTTAGTCTCGAGTTGTGGAGGGGGGACAAGAGGGACAAGAGTGAATTGGGGAGAGCAGCTTTAGCTAAGGAGGGAAGGCAGAAGGGGAAAAATCTTCAAACCCCTCTCCTCTCTCTGAGTCAACTCATTATATCTGCTGTTTCCCTTGAACCCCGCTTTGAGAAGGAGGGAGTCCCCTCTCTTTTCCCCTCCCTCCATACCTCAGAGTCCAAGACTCCCCTCGCTTGGGGATACATCCCTTTCTCTCTTTATTTTTTTTAAGACACTCCTATAGGGATATTCTGTATGAGAGCCCTCTGCCCCCTGGCACTGAATTAGTCCATTAGCACATAGATCTTGAACAGATCTTAAAAATGGAAAATAAGTCCCAAAACAGCAGGAAGAAGAGAGATGGCAGATGGTATTTGGGAAATCATACGATGCTTTTAATAAACCTGGAGCCCTGGTCCCTGAAAATCTACCTTTAACAAAAACATCTTGAATATTCTCTCAGTGATGTTCTATGGCTGTGAAAGAGTAAATAACAGGTGCAGAATATTCAGCATCTGGTTGTGGCAGGATAATGCATGTGTTCAATAAACATCTGGAATACATTTGTGAAGGTTCTGAAACATAATATACTGATCCCTGTTCTAGTTTATTACCCTCAACACAGCCTTGCCACTCTGGGTCAAGTGAGTCACTTGGGTCTGGCTTCTATCCCAAGACATGGAGAAGGTGTGCTTGCTGTAGTTACAGAGCTGGAAATTCTGGAGGCCAAAGTTGTCTCCGTTTCTGCCATGGATGGTAGGTGCAGATCAATACTTATGACTGACTAATTCCTGTACACTAACACTCCATTCAATTGGTAAGTGTATTGAACGTATACTCACGAGAGTCATGAATCTCCTACTCCTCCATGTTCAGACCCCGCAGCCCCTCTGATCGAAGAGCTTCCAACAATGCTACTATGGGGAGCTGAACTTTGTCTAATATGTACTGTCTATAGTGCTGTCCTTCATTCAAAGCTATACGTTTGAGGATAGTCTGGCTAGACTGCAGCAGGCTCAAAATGATGGAACCCTACGCTCTCCAAAGCATCAGCAGCATGAGAGATCCAAAGGTCATGGAGATGCGTAAGGGGTCTTAATAGGCTGTAGCGTATTACCAGTAGTGTGCTAAGCACTGTCCTGGCTCCTGGGGACCACAAAACAAGCCATCATTCTGGAAATAGATGATCATAAAAAGGCTGGAAGGCTGACCACAAAGAGGGAGTGGGGGAGGAGAAACGAACAGCCAATGGGATATGCCAGAACCCACAAAATGGGAAACCTCTGAGGAAGGTTCATTGGAAGGTCTCCTCTGGGGAAGATTTGGGTCATATTTTGAACAAGAATTGCACTGGACAAAAACACATGGATGGACTAGTCAGGTTAGAATTACCAAAGTCATGAGGCTATGGGCACAGTCAAATACCAAAATAGTAAACCCATTCATGCCCATCACAAACCTACTAGCATGATGGCCCCCTTATGGTCGTAGGGATTCTTGAAGGCTCTGCTAGCTCACAACACGTTTTAGCAAGTCCCAACAATTAGCAAGACTTACTCACAGGGTACGGAGCTGAGCTGGGGGGCTGTTCTGGCTAGATCCACTACCCATTAATTAATCATTCAATCAAATCTACCCTCCCAAGTGGGCAGATGGGGTACAGAGTGATTTGATTTTCCAGTGTCAAACAGCTGGGTAAGTGTCTGAGCAGGACTTTGAATGGAGGTTGTCCTGGCTTCAAGGCTATGCCTTACTCTCTACATAAGGCTACCTTTCATATAATCTTGCTCTTTTCAAATTAGGAAGACTAGCCCTGGCTAAGTTTTAGGAAATTCATCTTCAGAAAAGAGGGGGGGTCAGCAGGATAAATTGCATAAATTGCACAGCAACAGTATAACTCAGGATGATGGTCCTGATGAGAACCTCTAAAAGAAGACCCTACATTCATGGAATCATTATTCTTTGAAGTGCTGAGAGTGTGTTTACGTCTGTATGTGTGCGCATGTGTGTGTATGTGTGGAATGATTCTGCAGAGGAAAGAAGAAAACAAAGAAAATCAGCAGTAGAGGTACCTGGGCAAGTTTGCCTTTAAAGCTCTTACTTCAGGAGGGCCATTGGGTCTAAATATTGAGGAGTAAGAGGTTCATGACGATTCACTTCATCTGGAAGTCATTTCAGAGGTTACAGCTTCCTCCTTTTTTTTTTACTTTTTGCAAAATAAGAAACTGAGACCCAAGGAAGTGGTCATGTGAATTAGGATCAGAGGAGCAGACCTTTAGAGCAGGAGGAACCTCAGAAGAATTCTAGGGCAAATCCTCTCATTTTTTTGAAACCAAGTCCAAGGGCAGTGAAGCCTCTTTGGCTTGTCCAAAATGATCTAGGTAGAAAGCATCAAAAGTGAGACTTGTATTGAGAATACTTCAGTGTGTTAGTTACCATGGGTCATCTCTCATGAAATGGAACCTTTCTCAATGGGATAAAGGATCATTTAATGAAATAATGGATTAAAATATGCTCCAAAGACACCGAGGAAAGAATGGAAATAAAAACACAGTGGCTCCAGCCATTGACTAATCAATGGCAATCTAGCATGTTCAATTCAGATGCACACAGTTAACCACTGCATGAGGTGTGAGCAGGATCAGGAGCTCATACATGTATCCCCCCTCACCAATGCAGTCACACGTGGGGTTACAGAATTGAGAGAGGACAGGCTGATCCAGAGGCTGATGGCTGAGTGGGCCAAGAAGCAGCTGCCTGAATAGAAGGCCAAAGGTGTCCTTTCTGTATGGGCAGCTTTTTTTGCTGTGTGACCTGATGGTGCTTTAGAAATGTGTGACGGAAATGATGAGGCAGCCGGGAGAAGAGGGAATGCATGATGACATCCCATTTAGGACACCCCGGCTGTCTGCTAAGGACCAAACATCACTACTCAAGGACGTTCTTTCCTGTGGAAAAACTGAATATATTAAAGACAGGGTGGGGGCTTAACTTAAAAGTAAGGAAGTACAAATTCTAGAAATACCGATTAAGACGGGACTGTGTGGAAGGAAGAACAAAGGCTGGCAGGTGTTGTAGGGTTGTGATGAGAACAAAAAGAGATATTTGAAAAGTATTTAATATAGTACCTGGCACAAATGCTTATAAACCCTTCTCCTTCCACCCTCCAGAACATCAACTCTTTGAGGGGAGGAACTCTCTTGAAATCCCAGGAGTGGGTCATCACAGATACACAATAAATGCTTATTTGATTGTAGAATTAAATATCACAGGGAGAACTGGGTAGCTTAGTGGATTCAGAGTCAGGCCTAGAGATGGGAGGTCCTAGGTTAAAATCTGACCTCAGCCACTTCCTGGCTGTGTGACCCTGGGCAAGTCACTTGACCCCCATTGCCTAGCCCTTACCACTCTTCTGCCTTGGAGCCAATATACAGTATTGACTCCAAGACGGAAGGTGAGAGTTTAAAAAAATTTTTTTTAATAAAAATTAAAAAAAGAATTAAATATCATAATACTAGCTAATACTCACATAGCACTTTAGCATTCCCAAAGCACTTTATCTCATTGAATCCTCACCACCCTGGGAAGTGGGTGTTATGACCATGGTTATCCTCATTTTACAGATAAATAAAGCTTCCCCCATTTTCAGGACTTGAAGCCACTGACTGATCTGAGACGTTGGGAGTCTCATTAAGGGGATTCCAATGGTGCCCCCTTACCTCTAGGGTCCAATACAAGCTTCTCTGTTTGTCGTTTAAAGCATCGTACAACCTGGCTCACAACCTACCTTTCCAGGCTTAGTACACATCACTCCCTTTCTCTATGACCCATCCCATTAGCCCATTTGCCATACTGTACACCTAACACACCATCTACAGCATCTCCCGTCTGAGTCTCTTCCCAGGTCCTCCCAGAATGCACAGCCTCCTCACTTCCTTTAAAGCTCTGCTCAAGGGTAATCCTATACAGGTAGAGAAAGCCTTCCCTGAGATCGCAACTGCCATTCCCCCTCGAGCCCCAGGACCTTGCATTCATGTATTCATTTTGTATATATAGAATCCATAGATACATGCTGTCTACCATAACAGATGAAAAGATCCTTGAAAACAGGAACAATCTCTTTTTTGTAACCCCAGTGCCCATCTAGCACAATCCTTGGCCCCTAGAAGTCTCTAAAGACAGCTGGCAGTTGGGTAAAACAAATAGGAAATTTGAAGGAACCTGATTTGTGTACATTAGACTCCAGGCCCATTTTGCAAAGGTCCCCTGTGGACCAGGAGTCCCTACATAAAATGACCACCCCTCAGGTTTAAGGAATACCCTGGAGAGGCTGGGCTTTGTATTACCATTGCTCATTAGACTCCAGCGATATGCTTTTCATTGATAATCAACCATGATCAATCAAGTCTTGATTAGTTTTTTAAAAGAAAATGCATTTATGAAGCCTGTGTTAAGGATAGGATTTTCTTTGTTTTTACAAAACAAGCTTCCCCAAATTTCCTCTTCTGCACACACACTCTCTCATAAGGTGGTGAGGCCAATGGCCAGTAAGCCCCGTGAAATACGGTCTCTACAAATGAGGAGAAACAAATGACAAAGATAACAAAAGCCATCTCACTCCGGGTTAACTGGACCATTTCTTTCTCTATAATTATTATTTAATAGATTACAAGTGCTGATGAAAGCCTGAAAATTTCCCCTTGTTGATAATAATATTTAATCCAAACTTCAGTGGATTTACTTAACACATAGAGATGAGTTGATAAGTTTACAATCAATTAACGAAATAGATGACAGTGGATGTGAAGAAATTAACTAACACAAAAGCCGGTAGGAACAGCATTTAAGGATCAGATCAGAGCCCAGTGTTAGGATTGCCCCACACTTCAAGGAGGTCATGATTTTCTAAAAAGTGACATGACGTGGAGATCATACACACAAGACATATATGTGTGTATGTATGCATATATGTGAATCTATATATGTGCACATGTATATGTAGATATCCCCAACCTCCATGTCGTGTCATTTTCAAATATATAATATCTGTGTGTGTGTCTACATATGTGTCTGATTGATCATTCATTTTGGACCTCCACTGCTCACGGATTCTATTCATCACCTGGTCTTTCACAAGAGCCCTGTAAACCAGGAAAAGTTTACCAAATTCTTTTCTGTGTTAGAACTGAGTATAGGAAATAGTTTTAGGTACCTGAGGTCAAAAGAAACTTTTGTCTGATTCAGAGCAGATGTTTTTCTCCTGTACTAGGACATACAACCCTAGATGCTTACACCATATCAACAAAACTTCAGGCTCCATCTGTTCTCTGCATGCCCCAATCCACTCTATTGTAGCCTTTTGAAAAATACATGGAATGGCTTTCTTTTAAGTAAAAGGTTCCATCAAGAATATGGTTAAAATGCAGCTTACGTAAATATACAAATTGATGAATATGTTGTGATTTCTTATAGATCACTCTTCAGACTGGAATCTCACTCCAAGGGGGAGAAAACAAAAACACAAAACAGAAATAACCAATAGGCAGAACCCAGTACCTCGCTGAGAACTCAGAGCAGTATTCTCAATAAGTGATGCCAAATGCATATTTACAAATAAGTTCTTCTAAAGTTACTTTTAAGAACCTGCTTTTATTGTGCAATGCAAACAGGGTTGGATCCACTATGAAGCACAGACAAGAGCTGAACCAGGTGTACTCTAGATTATCAACCTTGAATCTAAAGGAATATGAATAAAAGTGATTGATAATCTTATGGAGACCAGGCAAAGACTGTCTCTACTGTCCAAACTCATCCAATTTGACGTCTGAATGTAAAACGGATGCAAGTTACTTCTGTTTTTCAAGAGTCAAATTGATTGTTTTATGTTGTTAAACAACAACTTTGTTTACCTTGATTCTTTATCTTTTTAAAATATATACTGATGTTTTAGGATTAATAACTCACATTTATATAAGATGAACATTTGAGATACCTACAATTAATATCATTATACCCATTTCACAGATTAGGAAACACAAATGTGTAGAGGTTAAGAGGCTTGCCCTTGGCCAGGTGGCTATTAAATATTTGAAGCAGACCCTGCCTCCATATTGCTGACTCCAAGTCCAGTACTCTTTCTAATATGCCTCACGGGAGTTACATATTTTTTCTTATCAGTTTAAAGTATTTTATAATGATGATGAGGAAGATGGCAATGATCATGGAAATAAAGTCTGGTTTCAGAAGATACCATGATAGTTTGGGGATCTGACATTAATTGCTCATTTATTAAATGAAATAATAGAAGTAAATGGGTTTTGACAAAGTTTAATGTGCTACATAAATGAAAAATGCTAGTTACACTAAAAAGACCAATACTATTCACTGGCTGTTGTAGCTATCCTAGACATGTTTGGATTCATTAGTACCTAATATTCAACCTAATTACTTTAGAAATCTCTCAGGAAAGACCAACAGTAGTATCAAAAAACTGAATTTAAAGCTAATTAAGAGAAACAGAGTCAAATGACTGAGGTTTAATACAGAGAAAATGAAAGTTGGTTTATAAACAAAAAATAAAAGCAGTTCTCTTAATTTCCATCGTCTCCAACTCCATTGCCATTAATTCATTATGGAGTTGCCAGAGTATGTCTAAATCAAGAAATTGCCATATTTCTCTGAAAACGTTACTGCCCTTTGTATTCAAAGATGGTAAAAACTAATCTAAACAAGAGTGTACTTCTGAAGAATTGACTAAAGAGTTCCATGTGAGTCTTTCAGACCTTTGTACCCCATGTAAAAATGACATTTGTCCTTTGAGAATTATCTGTGGATGTTATCCCAGATGATTACCATTGTCTGTGAGTCTTCCTCTTAAACTCACAGATGATTTGATATCTTTAACTCCAAAAGGCAGATTTCAGTAGAGCAACTCACCTTCTTAGAACCCAAGTGGTCTTTCCATGAATCTACTGAGGACTAAGTCAGTGGGAGGGCATATTCCGTTCCTGGGGACCTTCTATGACTGTGAGGGTTTGGGGTGCCCCTGGGCACTGATGTAATAAAGCAGAACCATTAGTTCAGGTTTTGAGGATCCTTAAGTCCATGTCTGATATGTGAAAATTATTTCTTAAGTAAATGACATTAGGAAGGGCATTAATAATCTAAAGAGCATTCAAAGCAAGACAACAAGGATGGTAAAAAGACTCATGCTTGAAACCTTTGAAGATAGCTTGAAGAAAAACTGGGAATGTTTAACTTAGAGAAGAGAACACTTTTAGAAGGGAAAGGAATGACAGCTACTTTCAAGTTTGAGTAAAGTTAACTTATAGAAAAGGAAAAGACTTATTTCACAGATTTCAACCTGGAAGGAACTCAATTTCGCATGAGAAGAAATTGAAAATAAGTCAATGACTTGCCTAAGGTCATTTGGGTACTGACACTCTAAACCTAATATTCTTCCTCAGTTGTAAACTACTTTCTGCTTATTTCCAGAGGGCAGAATAAGGAGTGATGGGGCAAAGGGGCACTTTTAGATTTCAGGGAGAGGGAAAACTTAATAATTAGAACTATCCAAAAGTAGACTAGGAAAACTTATGAGGTTATACATTTCCCTTCAATAATTTGCAAGGCCTTTCAAACAAGAAAGGATGATCACTTTAGAGGGATGTTATAAGGATGATTCTTGTCTCCTCTGATCCCCTTTCAAACACTGAGATTGGCTGGGCTAATTAGGTTGACATAACCTTCTATTCTCTTCTAGAGAGGTTGAGGTGGATGGAATGTTTGATCACAGAAGTTCGGAGCTGCCATGTGTTATGTTAATTGGATGATGGCACTCAATCTAATTTCCAATATAGTGCACCCCTCTGAGGATTGGGAGCCACCAGTAGGCTGGCTAAGGAGGGGTGAATTGATCTAGGTTGGAAATGACCCATAATCAAGTGTTGATCAAAAATGGGATTGGGCCTCTGAGTTGATGCTATGCTTCTACACCATAGATGTATTCCATTACCCATGGAAACCTACTTCTAGCTTAAAAAATAAAAAAAAAAAATAAAAACTATAGTAAAACAATGAGAAAAAAAGCAAGAACAAAAATCTTTGAGATGATTCTGTGATATAGGTGGGCGTGATGTAACAGATTAGTTTCTTAAATCCATAATATTGTATCTCCAAAGAACAGTAGGTTAATAAGTACAATTAAGGGCTAACATCAGTCCGAGGGCTGAATAACTATAAAATGAACAAGAAGGAATTTCTGACCAAGAATAGGAAACTATGAAGAGAAATGGAAATAACAGAAAATTTGGGAGCTAACAATCCTGCCATCCTTGAGACTATGACGTATAAGAAGAATAGAAGCCAGAGGCCAATGTGCATTCTAGGCTTTGGAATCAATGAGAGAATGTTCCAAAGGGGTCAGAAATAGAATAGATCCAACCTCACTGGTCAAGGGTGCTGAAAGGGAGATCAAATCAGAAGATATTAGAAGTGTAAGCAAGTTCTAATAACTAAGTCAAATGCAAGGGTCCCATAAGAACAGTGTTAGCTTAGAGAGAAATGTGTAATGATTTCTATGAACTGATGCTGATGTGTAATGAAGAATAAGAAATAACGACTTTTAAAAAGTGAGTAGGAAATTCAATAATATAAAATCCAACACTGAGTAACTGGGGAAAAAATGAAACTCAGAAGGATAGATTATGCAACTTAACATCCACTCTCATGACAGAAAAACCAGGGGCTGCAAGAATCTGGAGACCACTATTTATAGATGTTGTCATTGTATTAGATATTTTTGTTTAGTGATTTTTCTCTGTCAAAAGGGAAGGGTCAACCTTTATGCTAAAATGAGAGTAGGGTAAAGACAAAAGCATCAATACAACATTTTTTAAAAGTGTTTAAAGGCTTTTGTTTTTGAGGTTTTGATAAATGTTAGAGGATTTAAATCACTTTTTAATTCTATTCTGGGGGCATGAGAAAGAGCAAGGAAAGGACAGGATCTTTAATACAGATGGATACTGATACATTTTGATAGAAAACAGAATATATTTTACCTTCATTTTCTTTGCCAAGGAGAATAAACTAATTGGAAAGTATAGAAGAAAAATGAATGATAGAGAATCAAAAACCAATATGGTAGATAGCAAGAAAACATTGGACTTATCTCAAGAGCTGAAGTTGTCAAGTCCTTATTAAAAACTATACCTAAATTCCCGAAGGACATTTGAGATGGGATTTCCAAATGACCATCAACAATTTTTAAAAGACCTTAGAAAAACTGAACCATATTTTTTTGTAAAATGGGCTTTATGAAAGCACTTGCCTCACAAGCGTATTAGGATCCAAAAAGATAAGTTATTCTGCAACACAAAAAAGCATTACACAAATTCTAGGTATTACTGTTGTTGTCATTATAATTTTATTATTAACCAGTTATGCTAAACCAATCAAATTTACTGGTTTGATCATTACTCAGCAAAAAGCCTATGGGTAGAGAATATATATATTTGATCAAATCACTGGACTACGTATCTCATGGCATATCTCTATACTAGAAATGTGGAGTAGATGCTGATACAATTAAGTAGTTCAAATTCAGCCTCAGCTATTTACCAGCTCAGGCCTTGGGGAAATCACCTGACCTTTATTTACTGGAATTCTTCATTTGCAAAATGAAGATAATGGCAGGATATACTTCTCAGGGTTGTAGCGAGGATCAAAGAAAATAATATTTGTAAATGGCTTTGAAGACTGTAAAGCACTCTATAAATAGTAACTATTATTATTTTAAATAGCTTAATTGGCTGAATTCATAAAGTAGTGAGAGATACTAAATTGGAAAGGGTATCTGGTAGAGAGTCAAAGAGTTCTAAACTTGGACTTGGTCAATCCAACCTTTTCATCAAGAATTTGGATGCAAACAGCCTGTTTATCTAATATATGGATACATAACACTGGAAAGGGCAGCAAGCATGCTGTCTGTCGGTCAACAGCATTTATTAAGCACTCATTCTTTGCTAGGCATATCAGGGAAAGAAAGGAAGGAAGATGTTAAAAGACATAGGGAGCCATAGGAGATTACTAATAGAACTGAAATCCTGAAATAGCTCAGCAGGCTGAAATAATATGTGGAAATGAACGACATTAAATTGAATTGGGATTTGTAAAGTACTCAATTTGGGTTGAAAAGATGTTATATACATACAGGATGGGATTGCAGTCAGAAAACATTTCGTGTGCATAAACTCTAAAGGTTTCAGTAGACTATATGGTCAAATATGAATTAGAAGTATGAGTGACCTCAAAAATCTAATAAGTTAGGTTGCCCTGAAAGAAGGATAGTGTCCAGGGTGAGAGAGGAACCTGCCCTCGTCATGCTATTTTTAAGGCATCATGCTTTGCTCTGGATGCCACATTTTAGGAGAGAGATTGACACACTAAAGCATGTCCAAAGAAGAATAATCTGGAAGTTGAAGGACTGTGAGAGTGTGCCTTATGAGGATCAGTTAAAAGAATTATGGATGTTTTACCTGGACAAGAAAATATCTAGAATATAAAAGAAAACTCTCAGATACTTAAGTCAGTGTCACGAGAACGTTTCATCAGAATTATTTTGCTTGGCCCCAAAGGGCAGAAGGAGCAATAAACTACAAAGAGATAGGTTGTAGCTCAACATAAAGGAAGCCTTTCTATAAATAAGAGCTGTTAAAAAAAATAAAACTGGATGCTCCAAGGATTTATCACATGAGAGACCATCACTGGAGTCCCTTAAGTAGAGACACTGCGACCAATTGTTGGTCATTCAGGATTTGGATGGGGTTATACTAACTGACCTCTGAGGCTCTTTTCAGCTCTACTTTTCTATGACATTCTCTCTCTCTCTCTCTCTCTCTCTCTCTCTCTCTCTCTCTCTCTCTCTCTCTCTCTCTCTCTCTCTCTCTCTCTCTCCCCTTCCTTCCCCCCCCCCCCTCTCTCTCTCTCTTTATATATATATATATATATATATATATATATATATATATACACACACACACACATACATATCTCAAAGGCATCCCTTAAACATTGAAATTCAGTCCTACAAACTTATTTTAAAAAGCACTATTTACCAGGTTCTCTTTTTTCTTTTCTATCTGAAGTCCAGTGAAGTGTGACTGAGATGAATTAAAATCTGTTAAGGAAAAGTACGTATAACAGTTTACATTTTTCAAAGACATATTTGAATATGATTTTTCACAGCACAGATGTAGATTCCAAAAAGGCTGATAACATACTTTAACTTTAAAATTATTAGATCAAACACTTAAAGAATGAGAGTTGATAGCTTCTAAATGTTGTACAATACCATCTAAGATGAACATAAATTACATGAGCCTTCAAGTTTTCATCCATTATAAGATGACCTTCAGAAATTACTTTTGCAGAAATATAACTAAACTTTCTTTCTGGATGATGCATGTACGGCACATTAAAGATAGAAATGTTTACATAGCACACATTGGAGGAAATAAAATCGGCACATCTACCAAAGCCCTTTTTTGCTATTTGCTTTCCCTTTTTACTTAAGCAAAAAAGCAGTGATATTTGTGTCTTCCCATCAATGACTCATGATCTTAGGACCCTGCATTGAGAGTATTTGTAACTTCTAAGTTTAAAGAGATATTGACATACATAATAAACTGAGGCAGGTTGAAGTGTTTAAGATCTGGGACTTTCAAGCCTTAAAACTGAGCCTGGAGTGAATTTAGTCATCATAGCTCAGAAAGAAAATGGCAATGATGGAGTCTTACACAATCTGTTCCCACTTGACCATTAGGATGCCATTTCTACTCTTCCTCCTCATACAAAACACACTCCAGTCAAAACCAGTAACTGGATATGTCATGATTGTGATCTGTCCACTTTGCACGATGCCTGCTCTCATCTTTTTTCTTATACCTAAAGTAATTGCTGCCTCCTTTCATTTATCCATATTTTACTGATATTCTTTTCTGTTTTGTTCATATTTATTTATACACAGCCCTTAACAAAGGACCTGGGATACAACAGGTACTTAATAAAGACTTGCTGCTTAGGTCTTTCCCACCTTCAAATCCTAATTAAGAGGCTCTCTCCTCTTTCCCACTTTTTTTGATCTCAGATGTGGCCCTTCCCTCCCTGCTTCTCTCTCAGGTCACTCTGACCACTTTTATACACTTAATAGCTCAAATGCCCACTTCTACAAAAGGTCTTTCCTGGTCCTTCAAAGAGTTAGAAACTCCTCCTTTGTGATTTTACTCCTTAAAGAAAAGGAACTCTGCTCTAAGGTCTGTGATTTAAAAAGAATATTTTGATAACTGCATTTCAATATTTTTGGTTACCACAGTATTCCTTAGGATTTTGTCTTATACACTGAAAAAATATTGTTTTCAATTGTTCATTGAATGAATGTGTAGCATGATTGAAAGACACCAAAGGTCACTACTATGTACATTCTAATGTAAATGTATATAAGCTACATCTCCTTAAGACCTGGAGAGTTTGAGAATTGTGTGTGTGTGTGTGTGAGAGAGAGAGAGAGAGAGACAGACAGACAGACAGACAGACAGACAGACAGAGAGCCTACTACACAAATCCATGGAAGGAATACTTGATTGATTTTGTAGGTTCTAGGGTTAGAGTAGAAGCAAACCAATGAGACAAAAATATCATATAACTACATCTGCATCTTCATGGGGGTGTTCAGAGGCAGGGAACATGTGCCATAGTGTAGGTGGTAAGGACTCCCTGACAATCAATAGGATGAAGATATATGATGGTAAATAGAAGACTTAGAGAGAGGAAGATACTTCTGTTTCTGGATCCCATTTTTCAAATTGTAACAAGTCCTAGAACACTCTTGCATCTTCTAATTGAAACCCAACGTTTCTCAAAAGAGATCAGTCTTAAACCTGCTATTTGACAAAAACTGCTAGGAAAATTGGAAAACAGCATGGGAGAGATTAGGTTTAGATCAACATCTCACACCCTATAACAAAATAAATTAAGAGTGGGTGAATGACTTAAATATAAAGAAGGAAACTATAAGTAAATCAGGTGAATATAGAATAGTTTACCTGTTAGATCTATGGGAAAGGAAAGATTTTAAGACCAAGTAAGAGACAGAGAATATTACAAAATGTAAAATTAATAGTTTTGATTACATTAAATTAAAAAGGTTTTATACAAATAAAACCAAAGCAACCAAAATTAGAAGGGAAGCAACAAATTGGGAAAAATATAACAAAAATCTCTGAAAAAGGTCTAATTACTCAAATTTATAAGGAGCTAAATCAATTGTACAAAAAAATCAAGTCATTTTCCAATTGATAAATGGGCAAGGGATTTTTTAGATTAAGAAATCAAAACTATCAATACGCACATGAAAAAGTGTTCTAAATCTCTTATAATCAGACAGATGCAAACCAAAACAACTCTGAGGTATCACCTCACACCTAGCAGATTGGCTAACATGACAGCAAAGGAAAGTAATGAATGCTGGAGGGGATGTGGCAAAGTTGGGACATTAATTCATTGCTGGTGGAGTTGTGAATTGATCCAGCCATTATGGAAGGCAATTTGGAACTATGCCCAAAGGGTGCTAAAAGACTGTCTGCCCTTTGATCCAGCCATAGAACTGCTGGGTTTGTACCCCAAAAAGATCATAAGGAAAAAGACTTGTACAAGAATATTCATAGCTGTGCTCTTTGTGGTGGCCAAAAATTGGAAAATGAGGGGATGCCCATCAATTGGGGAATGGCTGAACAAACTGTGGTATATGTTGGTGATGGAACACTATTGTGCTAAAAAGAATGATGAACTGGAGGGATTCAATGGGAACTGGAATGACCTCCAGAAACTGATGCAGAGTGAGAGGAGCAGAACCAGGAGAACATTATATACAGAGACTGATATATTGTGGCACAGCTGAATGTAATGGACTTCTCAGCAGCAATGCAACGATTGTAAAATAAGGAGGAGGGATGCCAGCCTGATTGATAGATCATACAGAAAAGAAGCAGGGGAAAGGAGCAGAATGCTATGAGTTCTGAGGGTGCTGGCTGGAACCTTCAAGCCAACAGACAGCAGGACTTCACTTCCAACCTGGGAAGTAAAGCAGGAAGATATTTTCTGGGAGCAGAGCTAAGAGTTCATCCAGTAAGACCTGTCTTTCCATCTGGGACCCTCAGACATCTTCACTGAACCTCAACCATCACAGGGATCTCGTGGGACTCAATTTGGCTCTGAGCCACTCAATCCACCTCCCTAGATTCCTCTCTTCTATTTACTCTTTGGAACTGGATTTAGGATTTAGCTAAGCATAAGTGTAGGAAAAGAAGCAGTTGGTGAAGAAAGAGGCCAAGGCACTGTGGCCTCTGGCCTCAAGACTTTGAAAGTCAATCTGCAAGGGGGCAGCTCTTAGGGCTTCCCTTCTCCCATCTTCCTTTTCTCTTTCCCATTGTTTTAAATTTCTCTTTTTGATTTCTGCATCCCCAAATTCTATTTCCTGCACTAAGAACTCTTTTCAATACGTTTTGTGCTTTATTCTGTGCTTTGCGCCCCTGTAGAGTTTTTGAACTAGGAATGGCCTTCCTCTGGCTTCATAAAGTCTGTTGTGTATCCCCTCTGGCCACCACTGTTGAATATCTAGGCTTAGTTCCATCATTGAATATCTAGGTTTAGTTCCATCGTTGATCAGTTTCTGCATTGTGTTTAAATTGGAGGTATTTTTGTGTGCTGAGTTCACAATGATCACAACATTTTGGTTTGTAATTATCATAGTAATTGTTTCCCCTATAGTTATTATTGTTATTCCTGTTTTGATTGTAATTGCCATTGTAATTTGATCTCCTGCCATTTCCCTACATGTACTGTGACTTCAGAAGACAAAATTTGACTATGTGACCCAGTTTATTACACAAAAAAGCATTTCCTTGGAGCACCTTGATTCCTTTGTTGGTATTGAGGTCTTGATTGGGTGAATGTTCTCACTGTTGCCAAATTTTTAACTTCCTCTATCTCTTTTTATTTAATTGCTTCCTTAGCCTCATCCAGTTTCTGTTTTAGGTCCCTTATCTGGTCATCTTTCTCCTTTTTCTGTTCTGAGTTAGTTTCATACAAGTAAATGGCAGAATCTCTCAGTTCTTACAATGTGAGAGAATCATATGTAGGACAGTAACTCTTGAAAAAGGTCTTTCTTGTGTTATTACATCCTTTTAAGAATTGCCTCTTCACATGCTGTAATGTTTGTTCACTATCTTGGGGGAATCCTAATATGGCTTCTACGTTTTCTAACAGCCTGTCTAAAGCGATAGAAGGGTGTTCTTTGGCTTCCTGTCTAATTCTTTCAGATTTCCCCCATGCATTTGGGTAGAAACAGAACTTTATTGCTTCTAATAAGTCTTCTCTTGCTTTTTTAAAGATAAGTCAAATTTTGGGATCTAGAAAGTTCAATGTCCCCAAAATATTCTGGCCATCTTATAACTTTAGGATTCTCCCTGGTTCTTTTTATAAATTGGGATTGCTCTCAAGGAGTAAATAATTCCTGTAAAAGAATCTCTGTATCATCAAAATTCAACATACAGTTTAAAGGTACATTTTAGTTCCTTTATGCATCTGAAAGGCTCGGTACAAAAATGGGGCATACTTTTGCGTAGTGCATCCAGGTCCACGGCTGAAAAAGGTTTATGGGTTTTCATATGAACCACACCTGAATCTGGAGTTATTTTTGCAAAGTCTTGTAAAGGCATGATTTTTTTTTGTGCCTCTGCAGCCTCCTGTTTGTATAGATTCAGTATTGGTTTGTTTGTCTGCACTGGTTTTTTTCTGTGCAGAGCCCAGCAGTTAAAGTGGTCATGGTGTCATTTCCCTTAATGCTGTCCTTATCAGTGTCCTTGTTCCCAAACCCAACTTGTCCATTTTCGTCATAAACCCTTGGTACATTTCAGCCATTTTGGCTGAGAATCATTTCTAATGTGGTGTGATTATTGTTATTCTTGCCCCAAATCAATCTGAATCCCTTTCTCACAGTATTATAGAATGACCATGCCATCATTGTTGTTCCACATATGGCAGGGAACACTCGCCAAAGATTCTTTATTTCCAGTGTCGTTTGGTCCCAGATCTTTACTATGTGGATGCCTGGCCAGAAAAAATAAAAAATAAAAGTGGACATCATCCCACCAAGCCAGTAGTAAAGTTGTGCCAGCACAAATAGCACTGCACTGAGGATGGCAATCTTTTGGTACATATTTTGTTTCTATGTACCCTACATTTACCTCTTTTTACTTCAAAAACCTCCCACAGGGAAAAGGCTGTTCTTTTAACACTGCCCTCTAGGCACCTCCTCCCTTGGAGTAGTCAGTGCTGTGGACAGGATTCTTCTGTGTCTTCTAGATGGCTACCTGCCCCCCCCCCCACCCCCAGTCACTTCTAGCTGCCAGTAACTGCCAATGATGGTTCTTGTCCTACACTAACTGGGGTGCCAAATGAAAGGAAAGGAGGGAGAAAAGGGAGAGAGATTTGGAGGACTTACTCTTCTCTATTATGGAGAGGGGGAGAAGTAGGCCAGGTGCTGTCTTCTCAGGGGGGATGTGAGCAGTGGAGGGCAGGAGACAGGAGACACAGGGGCTGGAATCAACCCCCCTCCTTGTGGAAACTGAATCTCCTTGCTTGATCCCCGAGATAAACCCAGGCCCAAAGTCTAAATACTTTCAAAGGGATTTTATTCAGGTTATTTGGGGAAGGTGATGGCCAAAAGGTATGAGGGGAAAAAGGAATATGGGTGAAGGGAAGCTTTAGGAACTGCCCCCCCTTGCAGATTGGCTTTCAAAGTCTGGAGGCCAGAGGCCACAGTGCCTGGGCCTCTTTCTTCACCAACTGCTTCTTTTCCTACACTTATGCTTAGCTAAATCCTAAGTCCAGTTCCAAAGAGTAAATAGAAGAGAGGAATCTAGGGAGGTGGATCGAGTGGCTCAGAGCCAAATTGATGGTTGAGGTTCAGTGAAGATGTCTGAGGGTCCCAGAAGGAAAGACAGGTCTCACTGGATGAGCTCTTAGCTCTGCTCCCAGAAAATACCTTCCTGCTTTACTTCCCAGGTTGGAAGTAAAGTCCTGCTGCTGTTGGTTTGAAGGTTCCAGCCAGCATCCTCAGAACTCACAGCATTCTGCTCCCTTCCCCTGCTGCTTTTCTGGCTGATCTATGAATCAGACTGGCATCCCTCCTCCTTATTTTACATGAATCAGGACATTTATGAGGGACTTATGAGAAAGATGCTATCCACATGTAGAGAAAGAACTGTGGGAGTAGAAACACAGAAGAAAAACAACCGCTTGATCACATGATCACAGAAGTGGAGACAAAGACTCTAAAGGATCACCCTAGTGCTAATTAATAACATAGAAATAGGTCTTGATCAATGACACATGTAAAACCCAGTGGAACTGCTCATTTGCTACAGGAGGGGGATGGAAGGAAGGGAGGGAAAGAACATGAATCATGGAACTATGGAAAATATTCCAAATTAATTAAACTTTTAAAAAAAAATTTAAAAGAGATCAACCTTGCTACACACCTTGGAAAAACCAGAATGGATTAGGAATGCATATTACTCCAATTACTGCATGATGTTTGATATGAATCCCACTGAGCTAGTACTTCAAGGTAAGTGAGGTGCGGAATGGAAATGGAAGAATTGAGCAGGCTGGGTGATACCTGGGAAGCTTGCACATCATTTAAAGAAATTATTGGTATATTTTGTCTTCATATTACCTTAATTTCCCAATATAGCCTTCTCCCTTCTCCATCCCATAAGAGCTGTCACTTATAACAAAGAATAAAAAAATTGAGAAAAAATAGTTTAGCATAACTAAATACTAATTAAGCCCAACATTTCACATGAGGATGGGAAGGAACTGCCTTCTTATATCTCTTTTTCTTGGTGAGGGTGGAAGGAGGAAGTATATGCATCAATCTGAATAATATCAAGGGGTTCATTGCTACAATAGCCTTCCCAGAACACCAACATGCCACTCTTTATGCTTTATGGTGGTGAATTATGAAATATAATTTAATTTAAGAAGCATTTATTAAGCAACTACTGAGCTTGATAATACAGTACTATAGTTATTATATTAGCTGCTGATGATACCAGCAAAGAAAAGAAACAGTCCCAGCCTTTAAGGAACTTGTATCACACTAGGACAAAACAGCATGCATGCCAATATATATATATAAAGCATATATAAAGTATACATACAGAGTAAATATAAAGTCATTTGGGGTAAGTCTATGCTGGAATTGTCATTACCCCTTCTTTCTTCCCTTGAGAATGCTCTTGAGTTTTCTGGAATCATAAGATGTGATATTCTGTCCTTGACTCAACTTGTTCTAATCCAGACTGGAAAGTTAGTGAGAAATAGCATAGAGGAAAAGAACTGTGGCTTTGAAATCAAGAAAGCAGGTTCTTACATCACATGCCCTGATTCAGTTACTGGCCATTCCTTCAAAGGACCCTCCAGGAGCTCCCCCAATGTCTTACGAAGGCCTACTCTCCTTCCTTCCATACTTGAAGCATTTTGGCTGCCATCACCAAAGCTCTGAACCCTTTTCCTCTGCATCTGCCTCCTATCTAGACACATCTAAGGCCTCACATTCTGAAAGTAGTTTTTCCTAGTCTCATTTCATCTTAGTGCCTTCCCTCTGAAACTATTCCCCAATTTATCCTGTCTGTAACTTGTTTATATATAATTTACACATGTTTTCTCTTCTATTAGACTACAAACTTTCTGAGAGCAGGGACTGTCTATAGCATTCTTTGTATCCCCAAATCTCAGCAAAGTACCTCGAATACAGTAGGTGCTTAATTGTTGTTCTTCATAATTTATTTTTCAAAAAGGACCAATGACATCATACAGTAATGATCAGTCTTACTCTTTCTTCCAAAGCCATCCA
This sequence comes from Monodelphis domestica, assembly GCF_027887165.1. Lineage (NCBI taxonomy): Eukaryota > Metazoa > Chordata > Mammalia > Didelphimorphia > Didelphidae > Monodelphis > Monodelphis domestica. The sequence goes on along the minus strand of NC_077234.1, from coordinate 37,857,099 downwards.
AGTCCAGTAGCAAGATAAACGTTAGGATGACTGGCAATGGCCCAAGATACAGTAGATGAACATGGCTTCTTCAGGGTCTGGCTCAGCTCTAAGCTCTCCAATGTCTGCTAAAGTTGACTTCATGGACATTGGAAAAAATTGTTCTTCCCACCCCTTCTGCCAAGGGAAGTCTTCACATGCCTGGGATAGACATCCCTTAACTCACCAATGGGTTTGAGGCCTTACAATTACCCTCAATCTGGCTCAGCCCATCTGCCAAGTAGAGTTTTATCCAGATGTGGCCACTGTATATACTACAGTTTCTTAGCCACAGTTAAGAATTGTATGAGATGTTCAAGGAGGAGTACCACCGCTAGTGTGAGCACTTTTCAAGGCTGTTCATCCACCTTTTGCCGAACTCTTACTCTTTCACCAAGTGCTTAATAAATGCAAGTTGACTTGACTTAGAAAATTGTCTGTAGAGCTGCAAAGTTAGATTATTTACCAATGTCATGTAGCCAGGAAGTTTTAGGATAAGACTTGAACATAGGAATTTTAGGTTTAAGATCAGCTTTATTTATTATTTTATTTAACTTATTTTATTATTTATTATTAACTTATATCCACCTTTTCTCTTTCTCTCTCCTGCCCCTCCTCTTTCTTCTTTCCTCCTTCCCTGGCTTTCTTTACTCGTTTTCCCTCTCTCTTCCTCTTTTCCTCTTCTTCCTGTTTCTTATTCCTCTCTCCCTCCTTTCCCCACCTCATACTCTCTTTGTCTCTCTATCTACATACATGAAAAGCTATGTGCATATGCCTCCCTTTTTTTCTACATACATGTATGCTTCTTACACACATATATTAGTTTTTTGTATAGATAATCTTGTATAGCTTATAAAAATAAAAACAAAAATGTGTTCTGGCTTCTCTCAACTCATATATTTTCAAGAAAGAAAACAATGTAAAAGAAAATAATTTTAGCAAGTATACTTATCAGTTTATAAATCCAGTCTCATCATTTAAAATGATACAGACAAATCAAAAACAAAAATCCCAATATAGTTCAGATGTCATCTTGTGAAGTAAATAACCACAATCATGTTAAACAAAATCAAGTTTTCTTTCTGCCTGATTTTAATTCATCTGAACATATATATATAAAAGACCTGATAGAAAAAAAAGCTATTCCTTACCAGTTAATTCAGAATGACCAGAGAAAGTAGTCTCTAACTTGGCTGGAATTTCTAAAAAAACAACATGCTAATCATTATAATGAGTTGGGGAATGAGAAACAGGAAGAGGAAAAGAGGAAGAGAGAGGGAAAACGAGTAAAACAAAATTTAAAAGTCCCAGTATTTAGTTATTTATACATCATTTTTCTTTATGGTGATCACTCAGGATGATAAACAATGAAAAATAATTTCAGGGGGACATATTAAGAGAGAATCTCAGTATAAAGCAAAAAAAACCTTTCTTCTCTTAATTATGCTATTTTAGTATGAGACCAAAATGGCCACGTGGAGTACATTCCATTGAAAAACTAATGCCCATGACCTTCGAGATCAGGAAAAAAGGGCTTCTGATTAGATGTAGGTCATGAGCAAAGAAGGTGAATACAAGACCATATAAGAAAAGTAAATTTCATGACTCAAGAATAAGTCATGAATAAGAACATCTGTTTGAGAACTACAGTCCACTCGTCAAACAGTGGTCAAGAAAATTGTTCCTGGACTAAGAACAGAAGAGTTTTAAGGTCAGTTCTCAATTAATCTCTTCAATAACAAATTCCCTTCTCAGTGCTGTCCCTTCACAAATCTCGTAACTATTTTTCATTTTGAGATTGTTAGAATGAGATCTCTTTTGTCAAGCCTCAGTACTATGCCAATTAATGGCATGCAAAGGATGCACCATACCAAAAGGACTGATTGAGCATTCAGGCAAGATAAAGGGAATTTATTGAATTATAAGCATTTCAAGTTTTCCAGATCACAGCTTTGCCAATTTTTGGATTCCTTCCAGTCCTGAAGATCTGGATAAACTTCAATTTGATAAAGTTTAACTTTTTAAAAAATGCTTACTTTTTACACTTGGAAGTCAATCCATCTGTTCCTATGCATTTTGCAGAATTCATAATGAGCTGTTTTCAAATATATTGTAATGTTCCAGGGAACATATTTTATTTGCTCAAATGACTCCTCTCATGCAATTTAGATGTGAATAAAAAGGAGTAGAGTTGTGTGTGTGTGTTTTTAATGTCATCTAATCTCAGGAACAGACTGACATGACATGGATGATAAAAAATTTATATAAAAAAACAAATAAAAATTTAAGCTTCTTGATCTCTGTGATGTAAAAGGCCTTCTGGTGATCTGTAAAGAGTCTTAAATTATACCCTACTTAGACTTAGACTTAGAATTGCCAGTCATCAAGCTTTGACCCTCAGAGCTCAATTGTGTGAGCCTAGGACACATACCTGTTGTGTGCTGTTATCACTCTCAATTTCTACCCCTGTTTCCTTCCAATACTCTGGCCTCCCAGTTTCTCAAACTTCACTCCCCAAGATCTCTGCCTCCAGTCTACTTTACCTATGTAGCACAAGAGCAGTTCAATCTCCTTCCCCACATCCCCAACAGAAACAGCAATAATGAAAACAGAACTTGAAGAAAGGGGACATCAGACTTAAAGGCCACATCTATTATGAGAGCTGAGAGGCCCATTTTCAATTGCTCCCCTCCCTTTGCCTTAGTCAGTGACTCCACTGAATCCTTCATTCTGGGACAGGTCCCTCAGAGAACCATTGTGGGAGTAGACTTGGTGGCAGGTTCCTCTGGTTTGTCAAGTTTCTTTCCCCTAAAATCATTACTCAAATTGTTTGTGCCCAGGGGGTTGATTATGAAAGCCAGGATTAAAGACTTTGCTAACCTTCTTGGGGAGTATATATTTTTTAATTTTTAAAAATTAAATTTAAATGAATTTTAAATTCAATTTTTAAATTAAAAAAATTTAGAGCTGAGAAAGGATTCTAATGATTTAGACAGAGTACACATCTCTGCCTCCCCCAAAATCATTTTTGTCTGAATACCCTGCATTACAAACCCTTTCTCTGACTTCTTCATAGTAATGAAGCATTGTTGTAGGAACAGTTATCCTCTTTCAGATTTTATCTAGCTGGTATTCAGACTAATTAAACAAAAATTATAGATGTGATTTTCCCAACAGGAAAACTTTGAAATTAACATTTGCCCTCTTGGACAGAAAAAAGGGTGAGAAAAGACTCATGTATTTCACAGCTTGTATCTGCTCTCTTTTTAGGGAAGAGTTTAGCATCAATCAGACAGCCCTTTCATCTCAAAGCAAAGACAATGAGAACAACAGTGGATCCCAGCAGCTCTCAAACACCTGACCATCTCCTCTCCTCCATCATCAGCTCCATTTCATTCCTCTGCCCTTGCCTAAGTAGCTCCCAACAAAATCACATCCTCCACATCTTCCCTTACCCCAAAATCTCAGTGCATATGTATTATTCATGTAGATCTTTCCCTTCTCTTCCTCCTTCAGGACAGACAGCTGAATATCTTTTTCCCAGGGCAGGGATCATCTCATTATTTCCAGAGCTCATAAAAAAACTAGCACTAAAGATGTCCATGAGTGGAGAGAAATAATCTTCACTACCCCACTAGGCTCAGGTCCCTCATTAGCTAAATGACAGCATTTAACAAGCTGATCTCTAGTTCTGGTATGTAATGGGCCCCACAAAGAGACACTCCTAAGGAGAAGAAAGCAGGGCTAACATTATTCGATGCTGAGGTTTTCCAGGGACATAAATCTGAACCTTCTTGTCCAACCTTTCCATTTTGAAGATGTGGAAAGTGTACTTCAAAGAGGGGAATTAACCTGGGCCACCTGCTTCTGATCCTATGTTACTCCTTCTTCTCCCTCTTATGTTGACAATTTAGAAAATGTAGAAAATATCCTGGTTCCAGGAAAACCATCATGGATTTATGAACCCGGTGACTTGGGTTCTGGTCCCAGTTTTATTACCAAACGTTTCTGTGATTAGTTGCATTTCCTTCTTCTCAGAGGGATGTTGTAAGGAAAGAGCTCTGTAAATTTTAAAGCCCTAAATAAATTTGTATTTGTTACAGCTATTATAAGGGTGATAATGATCTTCTGAGTTGGACATTCATATACCACTATAAAAGAAATATCTTAAAAGGAAGCACCATGACTATTTATGGATCTCTAGGGTTTTATCAACGCAAAATAAGCTAATGAAATCACATATTCTATCTATTTCAGGGAGAAAAAGCAGTGATTCAAGGCCTGAGTTTATATGACAGGCCTAAGCCTAGGCATCTCACTTGGCAGAATCACTGAAGCTCAGAAATGGAAGAGACTTCTATTTCAGCGACCTGAAGAAAAATCTTTCTCCAAACTTATATGAGCCAATAAAAAATGGTTTGACACCCACACCTGCCCTTTTTAGGTTCTTGCTAGACTGGTACTATTAGGGTTAAACTTCCTCCTTCCTTCTTTATTGGTAACATAAAAAAATCTTCATTTTATTGGTGCTATAGATACCAGGCAGTCTCTTACTGGTACCATATTGGCTTTTTTCCTCAACGAACATACAAGGTTCAGCCCTGTGGGACTGTGGTCCTTAGGCTGGGGCACTGATGCCAAGTGATGCCCATGGTGGGCTTGTGCTGTACATTGAGGCTGTCCCTGCCAGCAGTTGTTTTTTACCTTCCCTTGTGAGTTGCAGTAAAGTTTGTAAAAGAAATGACAATTTACATCTGACTGTCCCTGCACTATAGCTGGGTAAAAGTATTGAAAGGACTCTGGTAATTGGGAAACCTACTATTATCTCCTAAGAGCAAAAGATTCTATTTGTGATTATTTTAATTAATAGAACAGAGAGTTATTTTTTATGTAAGAATTCTTCTTGTAAGGCTTTGACTAGATGCCTTAAAGATTCTGAAATATATATATATATATATAATTATATATATGATTTTTTAAATTATTGATTAAAACCTATAAGGAGAAAACTAGATAGGAAAAATAATTTCCTCATGATCACAAAGCTAGTATAAGGGTCTAAATATATATTTATGTTTATGCTTCTATAAATATATATATATATTTACTCACAGCAGAGAAAACTAATAAAAGGTCATGATGGCTGGAGGGCAAGATTTCCATTGTACAGTGAGAGTCTGACTGATCTCCTAGAAGAGAAAGGACACAGAAGAGAAGGCAGGCAAGCACATCTGCTGTTCCCTTCTTTAAACCCACCCTTTAAAAAAAGAGACTTGGATTGGTGAAAGCCCAAGAGACAAATGGCAAGGAATAAAACTATAGTTTTGTTTAACTGCAAGGCTTTACTCAAGTGACTGGAAGGCTGAGTGGTGGTGGTGCCCTTCCTCCTGCCATATTTCATTTATAATTGTCTTTTTCTTATTTTGTTAAAGACTGAATCTGAATGATATAATCTCATTCTTCACAAATCCTTTTGCTTGTCTCATCCTTTGTGTTTCTTGATTCACTATAGTAAGGTGAGGGGCACTTCTGAGAGTTACAGATGAAGAAGGACTTTTCTTGCCCATTCCCTTGGCCCAGGGTCAAAGAATTTTAAATCTTTAACTGGGGGCATCATCACAGGCCATTCATACTTTTCATAATACTTCTAAGGGCAAATACTGCAAACCTGGGGTCTTTTAAATCTTCTTTATCATATAATGAACCTAACACAGCAAAACCTTGAGGTATGCTTAGATTACAGTTTTAGAGCTATAAGGGGCCTTAGATGTCATCTAGTCCAACCCTTTCATTTTACGGATGAAGAAATCCATCTAAAGGAAACAGCTTGTCTAAAAATTCTCAGAAAATAAGTGGCAGGGGCAGGACGGTACCAATATTATTTCTCACCTCATGTCAAAATGTCTAGCTTGCACCCAGTGTTCCTATTTCTCCCTCTGGAGGCCGGGTGGAAGATTTTTAATGTTTCTTGTTTGCATCTGGCTATATAAAAAGAGATCCTTTAGAGATGCTGAGACCAAATGTAAAACATGTTCTAAGAATACGAAATCATAAAAATAGAGTCTAAGTACAGTTCAATGCCAGAGTAATGATGACAACACTATTCATTGGATCTAGACCATAAATCATAGAAGTACAGATTTAGAGCTGAAAGGGATTTTAGATGTTATCAAGTCAAATCTATGATGAGGAAACTAGGGCCTAGAGAGGAAAAATCATTTCCCAAAGATCAAAAAGGTATTAAAGGTCTGAAGCATGATTCAAACACAGTTTGTCTTTATTCTAACTCTAGAGTTCTGTCTACTATACAATACTACCTCTATCCAGTCTTGTCTGTATGGGGTGGTCTCATTATAGGTGAATTTATCTGCCTCATGGTATAATCAAGTGGAAAGATCTTTCCTTAGAGAAGAAAAAGAAATAGAACTCTTTTGCCAGTGCCTTTAAGTTTATTGTCCCCTGAAGATATAGAAGTTTTGATCTTCAAGCCACCTTTTGTCTTTGATGGAGCTTTTGGAAATTACATTGAAAGAAATTCAGCAGGAATCAGTGGAAAAATTTAGATGTCAGTAAAATGAGATTTAGTGATAGGGAATTGGTTTCCAAAGTCAAGTTGAACTTAAAAAAAAAAAAAAGGGTCACTGACATTCTATAGAATGTCTTGAAGTGTCTTCTAGAAGTATTCAAAGATGGAGCTGGCCAAGGCACTTCCTAGATAGATAGATGAATGAATGGATGGATGGATGGATAGATGGATAGATGGATAGATGGATAGATGATGGATAGATGATGGATGGATAGATGGATAGATGATAGATGGATGGATAGATGATGGATGGATAGATGGATAGATGATAGATGGATGGATGGATGGATAGATAGATATGATAGATAGATAGATAGATAGATAGATAGATAGATAGATAGATAGATGAATGGATAAATAGATAGATAGTGATTTAAAGGATTACATCATGGAACCAATCAATAGATAGATAGATAAATAGATAGATAGAAAGACAGATGGAATATATGGAAGCCTTCATAAGTAGGAAAAATCACTTGTGCCTAAAACATTTTTCTTGAACTAAGAAAAGAGATGAATCTGTGGCTAAGTCTAAAGAAAAGAGCATTTATTATACTTATGTAAAAGGCACTGTGCCAAGTCTAAAAAAGTAGGCACAGTGATGGAGAAGACAAGGAATCCCAACATTGTCTGAAAGAGGAAGAGGTCTGCTCTATTGATTGAATTGAGTGATGTTCTTTGGTACATTGGAGATTGCTATTTTTTTTTATTACTATGGCAGGAAAGCACAAACATGCAAGAATAGGAAGAATGATGTGAACTTTAAAAATTTCCACAAGAATTTTTAAAAATACACAGCACCATGATTAGACTGATATTATTTGCAACCTGGATTACAGGACTATAACCAGCTCAGGATCCTCATTTGTAAAATGGAGATACTATTGGCACCTTATCCACCAGGGGGTTTGTGAGAATAAAATGAGATCCAATTCATAAGCCACTTTGAAAACGCGAACATGCTATCTAAAATGCTGGCTATCTAGATCATGATAATGATGGTGCTGGAAATGCTGGGCTCCAAAAGAACTAATATACGAGTTACCTACAACGTAGACTAGTCAATGAAATGTCTGGAAACACAAGGCTAGAGTTCAGTTGTAAAGGGCTTTGAATATCAGGCTCAGAGATTTTTACTTTCTCCTAGAGCATGGACTCTCAAGGGCTCCACAGCCAAATTTCACAAAGTTCATGAACTTAGAAAAGAAAATTACATCTTTATTGTCACTCAAGTCCAATTGAGTTTTACATGTGCTTCAATTATGATTTCTCTTAAACATGATCCTAAGAGGTCCATCAAATGACCAAAGGGGTCCACAACACAAATATAATTAAGATCTCTTGTCCCCAAGGTTTTAAAGTGTTCTTTCACCTTCTCAATGTTTGTTGTAATGTCACTATTAACATGGAGTACCTTCTAATTGTTTGACCAGGAAGGGGGCTATGCAAGAACTCATGCATCTTTCACCTAGGATGCTATTACAGAAATTTTCCCAAAATAGAACCTTAAATGAAGAGGCCACTTTACATTTCAAACAAGATAGTTAGGAAAGGAATAGATCCCTAAAGAATCCTGTGGACGAATCTGAGAGTAGCTTAATGTTTATATAAAGGAGCAAAATAGATTCTTCTTATTTCACCCTCAATCATTCTTCTGTCATTTTGCAATGGCAGACCCTTGAGTCCTTTGAGTGGAACATGTGGATAGAGTCAATATATTGATAGTTTATTTTCATTTTTGAGAATTTCTTGCTCATGGCTTTTTTATCTATTGGAAAATGGCTTCTTTTCTGATATAGTTGTATTGATTCTCTGTTGTTATGGGAATCAGATCTTTATTGGAGTAATTTGTTTTAAAGATCTTTCTCTTTTCTTAACTGTTCCTCTTCTCATTTTAACAACATTGAATTTTTCATGCAAAAAACACATTTGTTTATTTTCATAATTTTCATTTCCTTCCTGGCTGCTTCTGACATTCTGGACTTGGATATCAGAGAGACATGAGTCTCTCCACCTTCTTTTTAGCCCCTTTTAGCGTGTTATCTTGTCTTCCCCTATTAGAGTGTGAGGTCCTTGAGGGCAGCGTAAGTACCTTTGGTTTTGCCTTATTTGTATGCTTGATGTTTAGCAGAGTGCTGGCACATAGTAAGTGCTCAATAAATACTTATTGCGGTGGTGAAGCAGAAGTCAGTAGTACCTGGACCTAATCTCTGCTCTGTACTCTGGCAAAAGTTCCACACTTGATGGGGAAGGAGGCTATCTTCTGATGAACAAAGAAATGATCAGAAGTCCGTTTCTGTCCCTTTGTCTCTATTTCTCTTCTTTTTTTTTTTTTTTTTTTTTTTTTTTTTTTAAGTTTTAATATTATTTTATTTGGTCGTTTTCATACATTATTCACTGGAAACAAAGATCGTTTTCTTTTCCTCCCCTCCCCCCCCCCCCCCCCCCCCCCCCCGCCTTTCCCTCTCCCATAGCCGACGCATGATTCCACTGGTTATCACATGTGTTCTTGACTCGAACCCTTTTCCCTGTTGTTGGAGTTTGCATTATAGTGTTCATTTAGAGTCTCTCCTCAGTCTTATCTCCTCCAACCCTGTGGTCGAGCAGTTGCTTTTCAGCGGTGTTTTTACTCCCACAGTTTATCCTCTGCTTGTGGGTAGTATTTTTTTTTTTTTTAGATCCCTGCAGATTGTTCAGGGAAATTGCATTGATACTTATGGAGAAGTCCATCACCTTCGATTGTACCACAATGTATCAGTCTCTGTGTATAATGTTTTCCTGGTTCTGCTCCTTTCGCTCTGCATCACTTCCTGGAGGTTGTTCCAGTTCACATGGAATTCCTCCACTTTATTATTCCTTTTAGCACAATAATATTCCATCACCAACATATACCACAATTTGTTTAGCCATTCCCCAATTGAGGGGCATCCCCTCATTTTCCAATTTTTGGCCACCACAAAGAGCGCAGCTATGAATATTTTTGTACAAGTCTTTTTGTCCATTATCTCTTTGGGGTACAAGCCCAGCAGTGCTATGGCTGGATCAAAGGGCAGACAGTCTTTTATCGCCCTTTGGGCATAGTTCCAAATTGCCCTCCAGAATGGTTGGATCAATTCACAACTCCACCAGCAATGAATTAATGTCCCCACTTTGCCACATCCCCTCCAGCATTCATTACTTTGCATAGCTGTCATGTTAGCCAATCTGCTAGGTGTGAGATGATACCTCAGAGTTGTTTTGATTTGCATCTCTCTGATTATAAGAGATGTAGAGCACTTTTTCATGTGCTTATTAATAGTTTTGATTTCTTTGGCTGAGAATTGCCTGTTCATGTCCCTTGCCCATTTGTCAATTGGAGAATGGCTTGATTTTTTGTACAATTGATTTAGTTCTTTATAAATTTTAGTAATTAAACCCTTGTCAGAGGTTTTTATGAAGATTGTTTCCCAATTTGTTGCTACCCTTCTGATTTTGGTTACATTGGTTTTGTTTGTACAAAAACTTTTTAATTTGATGTAATCCAGATTATTTATTTTGCATTTTGTAATTCTTTCTAATTCTTGCTTGGTTTTGAAGTATTTCCCTTCCCAAAGGTCTGACATGTATACTATTCTGTGTTCGCCTAATTTTCTTATAGTTTCTTTCTTTATGTTCAAGTCATTCATCCATTTTGAATTTATCTTGGTGTAGGGTGTGAGGTGTTGATCTAAGCCTAATCTTTCCCACACTGTCCTCCAATTTTCCCAACAGTTTTTATGAAATAGTGGGTTTTTGTCCCAAAAGCTGGGATCTTTGGGTTTGTCATATACTGTCTTGCTGAGGTTGCTTGCCCCCAGTCTATTCCACTGATCCTCCTTTCTGTCTCTTAGCCAGTACCAAATTGTTTTGATGACCGCTGCTTTATAATATAGTCTGAGATCTGGGACTGCAAGACCCCCTTCCTTTGTATTTTTTTTCATTAATTCCCTGGGTATCCTTGATCTTTTGTTTTTCCAAATGAACTTTGTTATGTTTTTTTCTAAATCAGTAAAAAAAATTTTTGGGAGTTCCATGGGTATGGCACTAAATAGATAGATGAGTTTGGGTAGGATGGTCATTTTTATTATATTGGCTCGTCCTACCCATGAGCAGTTAATGTTCTTCCAATTGTTCAAGTCTAGTTTTAGTTGTGTGGAAAGTGTTTTGTAGTTGTGTTCATATAGTTCCTGTGTTTGTCTCGGGAGATAGATTCCTAAGTATTTTATTTTGTCTTGGGTAATTTTGAATGGGGTTTCTCTTTCTAGTTCTTGCTGCTGAGCTGTGTTGGAATTATATAGAAATGCTGATGACTTATGTGGGTTTATTTTGTATCCTGCTACTTTGCTAAAGTTGTTGATTATTTCAATTAGCTTTTTGGTTGAATCTCTAGGATTCTTTAAGTAGACCATCATGTCATCTGCAAAGAGTGATAATTTGGTCTCCTCCTTGCCTATTTTGATGCCTTCAATTTCTTTTTCTTCTCTAATTGCTACTGCTAGTGTTTCTAATACAATGTCAAATAATAGAGGTGATAATGGGCATCCTTGTTTCACTCCTGATCTTAATGGGAATGGATTTAGTTTATCCCCATTGCAGATGATATTAGCTGATGGTTTTAGATATATACTGTTTATTATTTTTAGGAATGACCCTTCTATTCCTATGCTTTCTAGTGTTTTTAGTAGGAATGGGTGTTGTATTTTATCAAAGGCTTTTTCTGCATCTATTGAGATAATCATGTGATTCTTGTTGGTTTGCTTGTTGATGTGGTCAATTATGTGGATAGTTTTCCTAATGTTGAACCAGCCCTGCATCCCTGGTATGAATCCTACTTGATCATGGTGGATGACCCTTCTAATCACTTGCTGGAGTCTTTTTGCTAGTATCCTATTTAAGATTTTTGCATCTATATTCATTAGGGAGATTGGCCTATAGTTTTCTTTCTCTGTTTTTGGCCTGCCTGGCTTTGGAATTAGTACCATGCTTGTGTCATAAAAGGAGTTTGGTAGGACTCCCTCTTTGCTTATTATGTCGAATAGTTTGTGTAATATTGGGGTTAACTGTTCTCTGAATGTTTGATAGAATTCACTGGTGAATCCATCAGGCCCTGGGGATTTTTTCTTAGGCAGTTCTTTGATGGCTTGATGGATTTCAATTTCTGATATGGGATTATTTAAGAAAACTATTTCTTCTTCTGTTAGTCTAGGCAATTTATATTTTTGTAAATATTCATCCATATCACCTAGATTGGTAAATTTATTGCCATATAGTTGGGCAAAGTAGTTTTTAATGATTGCCTTAATTTCCTCTTCATTTGAGGTGAGATCCCCCTTTTCATCCTTGATGCTATTAATTTGCCTTTCTTCTTTCCTTTTTTTAATTAAATTAACCAGTACTTTGTCTATTTTGTCTGTTTTTTCAAAGTACCAGCTTCTAGTCTTGTTTATTAGCTCAATAGTTCTGTCACTTTCTATTTTATTAATTTCTCCCTTAATTTTTAGGATCTCTAGTATGGTTTTCTTCTGGGGGTTTTTAATTTGTTCATTCTCAAGTTTTTTGATTTGCATTTCCAATTCCTTGGTCTCTGTCCTCCCTAATTTGTTAATATATGCACTCAGGGATATGAATTTTCCTCTAAGTACTGCCTTGGCTGCATCCCATAAGGTTTGAAAGGATGTTTCGCCGTTGTCATTTTCTTCAACGAAATTGTTAATTGTTTCTATGATTTCTTCTCTAACTAAATGATTTTGGAGTATCATGTTATTTAATTTCCAATTAATTTTTGATTTGGGTCTCCATGTACCCTTGCCGATCAATATTTTAATTGCCTTGTGATCTGAAAAGGCTGCAGTTAATATTTCTGCTTTTCTGCATTTAAGTGCCATGTTTCTATGACCTAGTGTATGATCTATTTTTGTGAATGTGCCATGTGGTGCTGAAAAGAAGGTGTATTCTTTTTTGTCCCTATTTATTTTTCTCCATATGTCTATTAATTCTAATTTTTCTAAGATTTCATTCACCTCTTTTACCTCTTTCTTATTTATTTTTTGATTTGATTTATCTAAATTTGATAGTGGTTGGTTCAAGTCTCCCACTAATATGGTTTTACTGTCTAATTCCTCCTTCAATTCTCCTAGTTTCTCTATTAAAAATTTGGATGCTATACCATTTGGTGCATACATGTTGATTAGTGATATTTCCTCATTGTCTATACTTCCTTTTAGCAGAATATATTTACCTTCCCTGTCCCTTTTGATCAGGTCTATTTGTACTTTGGCTTTGTCAGATATCATGATTGCAACTCCTGCCTTCTTTCTATCGGTTGAGGCCCAAAAGGTCTTACTCCAACCTTTAATTCTAACCTTGTGAGTGTCAACCCGTCTCATATGTGTTTCTTGAAGGCAACATATGGTAGGGTTTTGTGTTCTAATCCAGTCTGCTATTTGTCTGCGTTTTATGGGTGAGTTCATCCCATTCACGTTCAAAGTTATGATTGTTATTTGTGGATTCGCTGGCATTTTGATGTCTTCCCCTAGTTCTGACCTTTCTTCTTTAGCTTTCTCCTTTTGAACCAGTGATTTACTTTAGGTCGGTCCCCCTAGTCCCCTCCCTTGAGATGCTTCCCTTTCTAGCCCGTCCCTTTTTATGCTCCCTTCCCCTCCCCCCTCTCCTTCCCTCCCTTTTTGTGCTCCCTCCCCCCTCCCCCTCCTTAATTTTCCTTTCTTTCTTGCCCTAATGGATAAGATAGAAATCAGGATCCCACTGGATCTAGATGTTCTTCCCTCTCAGATTTGATTTCACTGAGAGTAAGGTTTAAGTACTTCCACTTCACGCTCTCTTCCTCTCCTTCTCATATGAGAGTTCTTCCCCTCCCCTTCCCATGTGTATCTTTATATGGGAAAGTTTATTCTATTGATTCCCCCCCTATTTCTTGAAGTTAATCTTAGTATTATCACGGTTCCCCCCTCCCTTTTCCTTTTTTTGCCCCAACTTTCCCCAAATCTTCTTGATTCCCCAATCTTTCCCTATGCATGTTTCTTCTAACTACTCTTATGATGATACAATTTATGAGAGTTACACAAAACATTTTCCCCACATATTAATATATATAATTAGATGTAAATGTAGTCCTTATAGAAGAGAGTTTGACTTAAAGAGAAAGATAAGATTTATCTCCTTTTCCCTTTCTTTCATATTTACCTTTTCATGTTTCTCTTGCTTTCTGTGCTTGGATATCGAACTTTCCACAGAGCTCTGGTCTTTTCTTAGCAAATGCTTGGAAATCTTCTATTTTGTTGAATGCCCATACTTTCCCCTGGAAGTATATAGTCAGTTTTGCTGGGTAGTTGATTCTTGGTTGGAGACCCAGCTCTCTTGCCTTTCTAAATATCGTGTTCCATGCTTTGCGGTCTCTTAGTGTGTTAGCCGCTAAGTCATGTGTGATCCTTATGGGAGCCCCCTTATATCTGAAGCTCTTCTTCTTGGCTTCTTGTAGGATTTTCTCCTTTACTTGGAAACTCTTGAATTTGGCAATTACATTCCTAGGCGTTGTCTTTTGGGGATTTAGTATAGAAGGTGTTCTATGAATCCTCTCTATTTCTATTTTGCCCCCTTGCTCCAGAACGTGGGGGCAATTTTCTTTTATAATCTCCTCTAGAATAAAATCCAATTTGTTGTTTACCTCTGGTTTTTCTGGGAGGCCGATGATACGGAGATTTTCTCGTCTTCCTCTGTTCTCCAGGTCCGTGACCTTCTCAGTGAGATATTTTCTGTTTTCTTCCAATTCATTAATTGTTTGGGTTTGCTTTATTGATTCTTGCTGTTTTATCATCTCACTTTCTTCGAGGTCCTTAATTCTGGTCATTAGGGACTGGATTTGCTTTTCAGCCTTGTCTGCCCTTGTATTGGCTGCTTCGAGTTCTTTTTCCAATTGAGCAGTCTTATCTGTCAGACAGCTGATCTCTTTCTCCCATTTTTCTTTCCAGAAGGTTTCCATCTTTTGGATAAGTTCCAGTTTGAGATCTTCCAGAGCTTGTTGATAGTTTCCATTTTGGGAGGCGTGTTCTGAATTTTTTTGGATTTCCTCTTCATTCTCCTCTTTCCCTTGGGTACTTCCACCATAAAAGTTTTCAATAGTCACTTTTTTCCCTTTCTTCCTGGAGGCTTGATTTTGGGCCATGTGAGCCATCCCTTTGGTGGTTTTATTTCCCTTTCCTTTTTGGTCTGGGGTCTGGGTTATAAGAGTGGTTTTTCTGTGAATTTAGGTTGCTTCAGACTAGTTCTTCCCAGCCTCCGAGCCCAGGTATTCAGCTCCGCCCAGATAATCAGCGCGCGGTGTTCAGCGCAGCCCGCCCCAAGTACAGGTCCGCTGGCTTCTCCAGTGAAATCGCCCTGAGACGTTTTATCCTGGCAGTCCCCAGATCCCAAGGACCCTGGAGTGCCCCCCCAGACAGAGACGCTCCCCACTCACTCGCTGTCCTGGTGAGCGCTCAGGTAGCTCACTCTGGTTTAGTGGGGGAGGTGGGGTGGGGGAAGGGCGGCTCAGTTCACTTTTCTGTGCAAGCTTTTCCTTCTTATTTTAGTGTGGAAATGTTCAAGCCCCACGTACCTTTGCCTCTGTGGGGTACTGGGGAGTCCTTCTGTTCCTCCAAAGGTGATTTTATGCTCCTTTGATGTAGTCTATTTCGTTCGGTGCCGGGGAGAGGAAGCGTGTGGCGTCTAGATTGCAGCCATGATTACCCGGAAGTCCTCTATTTCTCTTCTAAGGGTCACTTCAAGTTTAGCACCTAAAGGGGGTAATCCAATTTGATGATTCTCCTATATTAAAATTATCTTCATCATTTATTAAAGATAATGGATAATGATTCCACTTTTATCTTTTGTTATCTTTGATATATCTCCAAGTCCCTGAGTTAATGATATGCTTGGACTTAATCCTTATCTTCCATCTTAGAATCAATAGGGTGAATTGATTTCAATGCAGAAGAGCATTAAAGGCTAGGCAATGGGGATTAAATGACTTGCCCAGGGTCACCCAGCTGGGAAGTGTCTGTGTCCAGATTTGAACTCAGGACCTCCCATCTCTAGGCCTGGTTCTCAATCCATTGAGCCACCCAGCTGCCCCTTAGACATCTTTGTTTTTTAAAGTTGCATATGTTGCTGTATTGTTGTATGTGGCTTATTATGAGTTTTGGAATTTCTTGCTCATTCGTGTGCTCCATGGTCCCCACTACATATTTTTCTATTTGCCAATCAAAAATAACTATCTTATGTAATTCATCATTTCAGGTGTGTTATGTTCAAGATCCCTTTGAAAGATCCAAGGAGTGTGGAATCACAATAGGTGGAAGTATAACAGACCAAAAAGAAGCTTAAATATGAGAGGAGGAAGCTTCTTTTATTTAATAGGCTACTTTATAAGGGAATAAAGGGCAAAAGCAGTCTTTAGTAGAAAAATAACATGTTACTTCTATGATTTTTGTAGCTCTGTGTTGGTTGGATTAGATAGGGAAAAACTGAAAATACGAAAATCAGTCAAAAACCTTCCATATTAGTCTGTAGTGGGGGTTGATAAGAGCATGCTCTTGGGGACTGTAGTGGTTGTGTAAAAGGAGGAAAGGGAGTGGAAGTAAGAGATGTTGTAGAAGTCACAAAAATACTGACTATATAGGAGTGAGGGAAAGGGAGGAATCCAGGATGGAACAGTGGGTACCCATCAAGTGACTGGAAGGAGGTATGGAAGTTTGGAAGAGGACCTGGATTTAAGAAGGAGGAGGATGATTACTATATAAATAGAAAATCTTGTGAAAACATTCATAATATGAATGATAAGGAAGGGTTTGTGTACAGTAAAATAATGAGTGGTGGATTTAGGAGTCACGTATGAGGAGGTATTTGAACCCATGGAAGTTGATGAGATTACCAAAGCAGAAAGAGAAGATGTCTCAGGCCATTTTAGGAATACCCACTTTTATGGTTTGGGAGCTATAAAGTGATCCAACAAAGGAAAGCAAAGAATAATGGTCAGAAATAGTGAAGAAATCAGGTTCCTGGAAATCTATGGAAGAGATGCAGTTCAGAAGGCAGGCTGAGGGCTAATATCAAGAATTGCAAAGGAGATCAAATAAAAATAGAATAAGTATGATACATCTTCAGGCTTCTCATAAGATCATAAAATTTTAAGATTATAGACTTCGACCTGGAAGGGATATAAGAGGTCATTGATTTTGTTGGTGTTTTTCACTGACTCTGTGACCCCACTTGGAGTTTTTGTTTGTTTGCTTTTTGTTTTGGCAAAGATACTGAAGTGGTTTACCACTTCCTTGTCCAGTTTATATTACAGATGAGGAAACTGAGGTAAACAGATTTAAGTAACTTGTCCAGGGCCACATAGCTAATGTGTCTAAGGCTGGACTTAAGCTTGGCTCCTGTTGACTCTAGGCTGGGTGCTCCATCCACTATGCCAGTTATCTGACCTCTCAGTCATTTTGTGGATCAGGAAATTAAAAAGTTGTGACTTGCCCAGAGTCACACATCTAGTACCTCTCAAAGGAAGCACTTAAATTTTGGTATTCCTAACTCCATATTTAGCTTTTATCTTCTTTAATACAATGACTTTCTTAACTTGGGATTTAAGACTTTTCATAACCCTGGAGAGGACAGATTCAGCAGTGGGATGGGGCCAGAAGCTTTGGGAGTCCTTACGAACATTAGAATCCTGGTGAACAAGCATCCATCAGAAAATTCATTTACTACCCCTCATTGGAACATGAGGATGTTGACATAACTCTTAAAGACTCATAATTATCATCCATTATGTGGATATTCACCTTCACTGTGAATGACAGTGATTAGTATACCTGCTAAGACTTTTTTAATATTTGTGCCTTACTGTCTTCCTTTTCTTTTTAAATCACTTCAAGGAGGATAAAAATGTGAATGCAGATGAATACTATCCTGTCTCTCCAAGCTGAAAATTCTACTTCAAGGGTTTCATTTTAGCACATTTTAGAGTAGTCTGATTGACGACTCTACACACAAAAGAATAGGATGAAATTGAGGACAATCACGCTGAACTAAAAGGAGTTATGGGAGAAAAAAATCCTTCTGATGGAGAGTTCAACAGTAAGTGATAAACACTATTATACAACATTAAGAGGTAGAGTTTTCTCATCTGAGAACTCAAAAGAAATTTCTGTGTTAGGAATTCTTTTGAAAATGCTTACTATTGCATACATTAAACAACTTCTTCAAGATGCCATGGTGGACACATTGCTTAACTTTCCTTGCAGGCCAAATATGACATTTTATTCAAGTCTAGTTCTTTGTGTTAACGAAATAGCCATTCACACGGCTAAGATTTTAAGGCAAGATCCTATGTGGCTTCAAAGAATTCTGTCAACAGTTTACCATGATGTTACTGTAAACTATAGCTAAGAACCAGAGCTCTGGATTTACAAAGATTGGGTTTAATATTAGGCGGGTATTGCAAAATAAAGTTGGTTTGGTTTATGCTCCCCACCAGGGTTTCCCCTTCAAAATATTAGACTTTGGTCTCTCCCTCAACACACTGCTTCTGATCATGAATAAATAGAATTTGACTCGTGTCTAGGTTTCTACCATAAAGAAAGGACCACCATCTCTCATGCCATAATGTATTGAATATAACAAAGGAAACAAAAATATCAAGTATATGCACCCAAATTGACACAGAGTAAAATAATCTATCCTCCTTCTCAACTTCACAGCAATGAAAGATAGTCTTTGTTTATACTTCTACTCCTCTAGAACCCTTCTCTCTTCCTGTCTATTCTCCTAGCTTACTCCTCCTATCCTTTAATTCCTCTTAATAAACCAGACACATTTCTTAGCATCCTTTCTCAAAGCACAGCCCATATGCTGACTCCTATAGAGGATCTTTTGAGGTCTATCCATTTATTAATTCTCCACCCCATTATACTATGCTACATTTAATCTGCATATGTTTTATACATTATATATTTATCTATGCAGATGTCATTTTTCTCTACTAAAAAATAAGTCCCTTGAAAGTAATGACTTATTTTTCTCCGTATCTCTAGCACCTAGAATGTAGCTAGTCTGACCTGAGTGAAAAGAAAGATTTCTCCCAATTCTCTCACAAAGGCTATATTGCACATACAATTGAATGACAACATTAAATAGGAATTTGTGACCACTTGAGTCAAAAAGTAATCATTTCAGGCAGGGATTAATTTCTTCAGAACTCCATGAACCACGGTCAAAGAAAGTTTCCATTTGATAGCCTCCCACTTTTTAAAATGGGTTCCTTATAAGGAGCAACAATATGAGTTTTGGGATGTCATCACTGTATAAATGATAATACAATGAGCCCTCAACCCATGAAGTTTCTGGGATAGTTGGCAACTTGGGAATCCCCACCAATGGCAAATATCCTTGCTTCACAAACTCTTAGAAGAGAACATAAAGGCCAACTAGTCCAAGCCATACTTGACCAAGAATCATCTCAACAACATCCCCCATAAGTTGATTCCATCCTTTGCATGAAGAGCATCAGTGCAGGCAAATCATCTTCTTCTAGAGAGAGTCCATTTTACTTCCAGTTGGCTCTAATTGTTTGAATTTATTTGCTTGGTTTCTTGATATCAAAACTAAGATTTTGTCTTTTAAATTTCCCATCACTTTTCCCAGTGCTCCCTGGGGCTCTATGAAAAGTCATGCCAGAGAAGTGGCTATCAAAACACAAAGACCTACTAAGAAGAACACTGGAAGTAGGAGGAGAACATACAGATATACACTGCTTTATTCTGCTGAGATGGAGAAAGGGTCTAGACCTATGTTTAATGAGTATAGGAAACTATTAAAGAAGACTGACAGCTAGTCTATAACTTAGAGTCTTCTTATTAGAATTATCTGTAATACTGAGAGATTAGGTCATGGAAAGGACATTGAATCCAAATCTTCCTAACTCAAAAGTCTAGCTCTCTAGCACACTAGTTAAGAAGCATATATACTTTGTAGAGTTCAGGGATAAAAGACAAATAAGGACAGTAAAATAGGACTTTGGTGAGAGGAGCTGTTTTCAAATTTAATCTTGAGAATCTCATTTTCCTCAACTATAAAATGAAGTGGCTAGATTAAATGCCCTTAAAGTGTCCCTTCTAGTTCTGATCTTTTGACTTATTTATTTTTATTGTTTTTATTATTATTATTTTTTTAGAAAACAGATTTGGCTCAAAGACACAATGGAGTTAAGAAATTAGTAGCTTTTTTAAAGTATATACTCAGATAACCATTTAGAAATCTGTAAAGGTAAAACATGGAGATCAAGTAACAGCAAACAGCATTGGCCATCTCTGGTTTACCAGACACTTTCTTCAAGGAAGCGCACCATTTTCTTTTTCTTTTTTTTATATTATTTTATTTGGTCATTTTCAAACACTATTCATTGGAGACAAAGATCATTTTCTTTTCTTCTACCCCCCCCCCCACCTCTCCCCTAGCGACGCGCGATTCCACTGGGTATCACATGGGAAGAGCACCATTTTCAAAGGATAACAAGGTAACTCTGAGATTTCTTCATCTAGAAGCCGAAATATTTATCCTCCAGTCATTGAAATCTCCTCTGGTCAGAAATAGTCACAAAAATGAACTTGATGGAAATAGAAGACATTCTATGTAACAATAATGTCTCTTCCAATAGAGAAATAGGAGAACAGCAATGATAATGAATATGTAAATAATAATCAAGTGAACCAAGCTAAAAGTTGTTCTCTCTAACTTGGTTTCATCAGTTATTCTTATAATTAAGGGACCTCAAATGCTCTTCTTAGCTCACCTCTCTTTTCTCATCTCTCTGTGTTCAGTCACTATTCTTTCCCCTACCTCTCTTCACTGGTAGGATGTACATAAAAGTCAAAGACAGCTTTTATTCCTTGTGTAGATATTTTCATCTCTATAGAAATAGCATACTGTCCCATTTCTTTTGTGACTCACCACCAGTTTATAATGCACACGTACTTTTATGCTTGTATAAAGGGTATTTCTAGAAATAAATGCACCCTTTTCCAAGAGTAGCATATAAACCATTAAATAAGGGATGGCCCCAGTGTACTGAGAGATATCCTTAATGACTGAAGAAATTGTAGGAGAAAGTCCCACCCCAGTTGGCCTGGAGGCAGAAACAGGTTTGTATATGAGGGTTTTGTCCCTGCCCCTTTCTGATTGGAAGGGGTGGGTATAAAGGGAAAGGATGAGATGTTTTTTTCTAAATGACTTTCTGCCCTATTTTACTGTGTCCTTAATAAATGATTATTATATTGTGTGATAAGGAATGTTAATAAATTTTACTATAAAGCACTTAATCCACTTGGGTTTTACTTAGTTTTTATTCTTGCTTTGAAAATCTGCCTAATTTTCACCCTTAATTGTCATCAACATCTAATCTACCATTTCTCCCAAATGATGACACAAACTTGGGGCCTATTTATTTTCTTTCCCATTCAAGAGAAAAATTAGAACTCACAAAATAAGCCTAAAAGGAATTTAAGAAAAGGATATGCTCACGTGGTTTAGAGACCTTGAGGAAAATTTCCACTCACTCAATTCCAAGCTGCAGAAGCTTGCCTGAGGGTTTTGTTTTGGTTAAAGAAAAGATGAAGAATGAATATCTCATTCTTTTGTTTGAAAAGGTGTTTTTATTTTTTAATTTCAGTCACTTACCCTATCAAAACTTATAAGGAGTTGGAAAAGTCTCATTTCACCACCTGTCCTATGAAAATTTATAATGAGTTGGAAGACAACTTAGAAGCTATACCGTGACCCCTCAGAGAGGTTGGAATGCCAAAAGCCACACAGATATTAAATTGGCAGAGTTGGGGTTCAAAGATGTGTCTTCTGACTCCACATGTACAACGCCATTATACAAGGACTAAAAAATGTCATGACATCTCTTACAATGTATCCCATTGTTCTGCTTTTAAAAATATGTGCCACATTAATGTAAATCAACAGACTACAAATTCACAAAGATAGCAGCTATTTTGGGGTTGGCAAAGAACTGGAAACTGAAGGGAGGTCCACCAGTTGGGAAATGGATGAACAAGTGGTATAGGCTTACAATGTGATAGTGTTGTGCCATAAGAAATGACAAACACGATGATCACTAAAAAAACTTGGAGTGATACAAAGTGAAGCGAGTAGGACAAGGTGAACATTGTACATCTTAACAACAATAATGTATGACGATCAGCTGTGAATGGCATAAATAGTAACAGCAAGGCAAGGATCCAGGACAACTCCAAGGAACTCAAGACAAAAAAAGAAGGAACAGCATGAATACAGACTGAAACATACCAGTCTTTACTTTATTTCCTCCATGAATTTTTCTCTAATAGTGTAAATAATAGGTGTCTTGTTTCATAACATAAGGAATATGGAAATTTGTATTCTATGATAATAGATGTACAAAATATATCATATTACCTGCCTTCTTAGGGTTTGGGGAGGAGTGGGAGGGAAAGAGAGAACACGGATTGCAAAACGTTAGAAAACACTGAAAATTGTAATGACATGTAATGTGGAAAAATATATAAATATTTTAAAAGAAAAAAATAGAATGTGAGCTCATTGGAAGCAGAAATATTTTTATTTTTATTTTTCTCACTGAATAAACATGGCTTGCTGGTCCTGGAAGTCAGGAAGATTTGGGTTTAAATCTGGCCTCAGACACTTACTAGCTATGGGACTCTGGGCAAGTCACTTAACCTTATCTGTCTCAGTTTGTCATCTGTAAAATGAACCGGAGAAGGAAATGGCAAACCACGCCAGTATTTTGCCAAAAAAATCTCACATTGGTCATGAAGGGGCTAAGATGACCAAAAAATAAACAAACAAACTGAATAACCGAACCAATCACTAAACACAGAGTATGTCATGTATTAAACAATAAATACCTGTTAAATTGAACTGAATTCAGGTCTGCCTAGGTCACTCCTCTTTCAAAAATGGCCAAAGGCTCTGTATTGTTTATAAACATATATCATAAACTATATAATACATAATTGCTTATAAACTAATTATATTATTCTATCATAATATAAACATATTGCTTATAACATATAAACTCTTTAGCCTAGAGTTTAAAGCACTCCAGCAGCTGGATTTCCTCATGGTTGCCATTACATTATTTCATACCTGACAACATTCTTCTGTTCCTAAGCCATCTTTTCTACTCTACCACTTCTGTTGCTATAACTTTTTCACTTCTTGCTTTGGAAATGCAAATAAAATTAATTTGTTCTTCCCCAGGATATTCCACTGGGGAACAAAAAACCACAGTATTACCATTACTTGTAAAAAGGGCTCATCAGCCTCCTTCACTGGCCATCGCTGTAACTCCTTAGACCAAAATCCCCTTCCTTGGCCACCTCTACTTGCTGTCTTTTCCTAACAAGAATTTACTCTCTCTGAAGGAAGATTATTGCCTTTTAATTTATAGCCCAATCCTAGCATACAGCAAGTATTGATTAAAGAGTCATGAATTAGTTAATTGATTGAATGATTGACTTTTTTTTTATTACAAACAGAACCGGCTGCAATGGAAATGGTCCCACAGTATCTCTATGTTCGAAGAGACCTCAGAAGCCACCTACCAGTGACTGAACAAGCTCTTCCTTACACAATAGCTGGTCTTTGTTTGCCAACCTCACCCTGTCGAGACCCTGTTCATTTGGACGCTTTTCCCAAAGAGAAGTTAAATTTGCCTTTTTGTAAGCCGTATCTATTACTCCCGGCTACTACCTCCTCCAGACCCCGAAAACGTGGCATCATTAACCTTATACCCTGATCAACTGAGCTCACCAAATCCACAGATATGTTTGTGCAGTACATGCACTAGATTACATTAATCATTGACCTTTCATTTTTAATGAATACATTTAAAACACCTTGTGTATGCTAACACTTTAACTACAATTTTGACATTATCAAAACAATGCTCAATTAGTTTTCAGTAATAAAGGAATTGATTTGACATATCTTGCAACGTGCCCAAAAATAAACAGCCCACAGTAATTGGTTCCAGAGCACCCCGGATTTGAAACATACTATATCAAGGCCCTGGCATTTCAGCAGTGTGGGCAACAGCCTTGTGAGATAATTCAAATGCTTTTTGTAGGTAGGATTTCTACTGCTTGAATGATATTTCCAGTTAATTAAATGTTTATGCAGAATCTTCAAACAATGTGTGTGTTTTAAGTGATATCTGAAATTATAATTTACTGTAGCATGGGTCACATCCAGAGATAAGCATTTTCATAATTAAGTATATTTTACAAGTGCTCAAATTTTCCTGAACTTTCCCCACTTTTTCCCTTTGGCATATTCCATTTCTGAATGTACTACAATGACAGATGAACTTTCTAAATGGCAAAAGGCATTTTCTTCCATCTACCTGCTTCCTTTGCTCACTGTTTACTGCTCGTTATTTAAAGGATATTTCCTCATACCTCTCTCTCTCTGCCCCTATGTAAGTTTGGGTATGAGTTTTCTCAAACTAATCACTAGCATCCTCTTGGCTGAATGCACTCTTCCCCCCCACACACACTCCCCCAAAGTCTGATTTGGAATCTACAATTCTACCTGAGATTCTCCAGACAAATAAACTTGCTTCACCATTTACCTGATGTTTCCCTAAATAACCCATAGGTCACACTGCATGATGACCATACATTTGCACTCACATAATTGATCAAAAGGTGGAAAGAACACAAAATTGCCAGCCAATGGCTCCGTGGTTCCTTTCACCAACACTCTGATGTTCTACCACTTCCCTATTATTTCTTATTGGAATGTGAGTTTCTTGGGAACAGTGATTTTTTGCCTTTTCTATTTGGATTGCCATTGCTTACCTGTAAGAAACATTTATTAAAAGCTTTAGAAAAATTCAGGAGATCTTGTGAGAAGGAAATTATTTAGGGGACACTGATCCCTAGCACAGAGTCTAGCCTTGGCATCCCCTGGCATCAGGGTGAGTGGCAACATGGCAGAGCCAGTGTCACTGTGGACATCCCTAGTAAATGGGGAAGAGCCAGTGGAATGGCACCATGGAAGGGTAGACAGCATAATGGTGAAAAGCCACAGGGCAAGGAGGGTTCTTAAGCACAGGTGGGAAGAATGCTGCTCTCTTTTTCCTTCCAAATGTGCACTGACTGGTTCTCTAGGTTGTTCAGGTGCCAACTTATAAAGCTCTTGATCTATGGTGAGCCTCCATGCTGCCCTGGCGACTGGAACTTAGCCAGTCAATGAAGAATTAGTTCTAGTTGAGCTGATACCTACCTATCACTATCCATATCTGTATCCCTCCCTCCCTCCCTCCCTCCCTCCCTCCTCTTCCTCTTACAGAGCATCAATTGATTCAAAAGCCTCAGTCCTAAGATGTTTTGCTTTAAAATCAAAAGTTTGTTTGGGGAGCCAAAAAGGTTACAGATGAATATTATCAATATCAATATCAAAGTATTATCAATACTCTGATCACGAATACCAAGCAAGACATAAAATGTAGAGATGGACTCAGTAAAGGTGCTAATCACTGTCACAAAGGATGTCCCTGGAGAGACATGGCTGGAAAGTGAGGCGTGTGGGTCAAGTGGGGAGGACAAGGAGAACCCAAGGACAAGTCATATTCCTCTTTGTCAATGGTGTAAAGCCAACAAAACCATAGGAAGACTCCCTTAGATGTTGGAGGGACTCACGACAGAGGATGCCTTCAGCAGGACACGGATCAACATTGTCTAGAAGGAGAAGCACAAATGGCTCATGATCTCTATCACTTCTGGGATGATGAGATCACAAATGAGTCAAAACCACTCAGAGTCCTGTTTAAAAATACAGCTTTCTCTGTCTCTGTCCTTCAAAGCAAAGACTCAACATGGATCGTGTTTACATTCTAGTCAACCCTTCTGACTGTGGCTAATAGTTCACTCTAACAATCAGGGAATGTTTATTTATTTGTTTGTTTGTTTTACTGTTAGTGCTTCTTATTTGATAACAGACTTTTATAGAGGGGAAGTGGGCAGTACCAAGGAAGACTGGTTAATAAATCATTACAAGGAGAGATTCCACCACTCCTTTTAAAGAACATACAACATTTAATTTGTCTGGGATCTCCCGCAACAAAAATGGTGAATGTTTCCACTTAAAAAAAGTAATTTTCCCAGGAAATCAGAGGCAGATCTTGCGACTCTGACTGCCTTAACTGTTTTTGTATTTTCTGTCCTAATACAAGCAACTAAACAACATGCATGAGATACATATGGCTGCCTTTTCCAATGGGATGTACTTTATATAACTACTATGGCACTGCTTCTTGGTAAAGACATCCATTGGTAGGAAAAGGAGCCCAATTTCTGGCCTGGGTTTGCCAGAAAATAAGGATCTTAATGCAGAAAGTCCTGACTAAAGTTAAAAGGGTAATGTCTAATTCACAATACCACAAAATATTTGTATATCTTAAATCCTTACATCAGTTTTCTGAGGGAGTAAAAGAGTATTTGTCAGTTATTGCCCGATGTTTTAAGTCTTTCTCAATAAGTATTTGTGCTTTAAGCATTTCTCTTGTGTGGAAGACTCAAAAGGCTACCTTTTAGATGATTAACACCAGATATTGAGTATCTTCTATTGTCCACTTTGAGGAGATTCTAGACATGAGCATAATCTAAGATTTTATACTATTCTTCTCGATCTATGTGGCAGAGCATGAAGAGTAAAAAAATATAAGACACAGAGCCTGATGTCCCTATTGATTGTTTGGACGAGTTCCAAGGATTCAATCTGGAGAATAGGTCTAGAGTCAGGGAGTTCTTTAGAGGGAAAAGGTAAGTGTTCCGGCTTTAATGGCTACTGGAGTTGGTTACTCAAGTGCTATACTCAATTTGTTGACAGAGAAACTGAGGATCTGAAATATTAAACTAATTTAATTCAATTTATCCATTTTCATTAAGTGCTAATGACATGCCAGGAACCCTTTTTTTTGGGGGGGGTCAACAATATAAAGACAAATGAAAGGAATAACACTTGCCATTAACAAATTGACTTTCTATTAAGGGAAAGCACATGAATGCAGTTAAGTAAAATGGAACTCTGTACAAAATCTGTGGGAAAAGTTTTACTGGACCCATCAATGAGCAGAGATAATGTTTCCAACAGGATTTTGATCTGGGTCCCTAATTATATGTTTAGGAAGCAAATTGTAAAATCAGGTAATACCTTTACTTCCAAACTTCCAGAGATATTGTGAAGAAAAAATCTTGCTAAACAAAGTGTTATATGAGTATTTATTATGGTGGCAGTGGTATTACTGTTACCTGTAAATATTTTGGTACCTGTGGGAGGATCTCTTCTTATAAACAACCACCTTTGGGTATGTGAGGAGTAGTGGAATCTCTAAGTCAAAAGGGTATGAATGTTTTAGTCACAATATTTGAAAAATTCCAAAAGTGCTTTCCAAGATTAACAATTCTACCAACTATGCACTGGTTCACCTAACTTTCCACAACCTTCCCAACATTAACAATTCTCATCTTATGTCATGTCTGTCAATTTGTTCTTGGTGGGGTAATGTCAGGGTTATTTTGATTCATATTTCTTTTTAATTATTAGTGATGGAGTATTTTTCACATGCCAATTGCCAGTTTGACAACATCCTTTTGAGACCTTTTGTTAACATCCTTATATCATGTAGGGGAAAGACTTCTGAAATTATGCATCCTCTCATCAGGAAAATGGGAATAAGACCCTATGCACATTGTGTGGACTCACCAGGGATGGCTTATAGAAGACAGATGAGAATATTAATAGGCAGGAAGGTATAGATGATGGGATTCTGTCTGCATCATTGTGGGGGGCATCCAAAGTAATGAGATCACAGAACCATTTGAGTATCTCAGTTTTGGACATGAATAGGGTACTTGGAGGGAAATAAGAGTAGAAGCAGGTAAACTGATTTATTTCAACAGTGCAGAGATGATACAAGACATATGGTTGTGGAATTAGGGAAAGAAAGGAAAGAATATGAATAAAGAAAAAGAGAGGGAAGGGAAGATTGGTTAATGATTACAATGTATCAGAAAAGTATTAGAATTAAAAGAACATATTTTTGTGGACCATTTGTTGTTTCCTGGCAGTTTTAAGTTAGTATTTAAAATCAGTAATTTTAAAGTGAAAATATAATGACAAAAATCTGTCACAAAAATTTGAGACCATTAAAACAGTAAAGTGAAAATTAAAAGGGAAAGGAAAGGAAAAGGAAAGAACATGGCAGTTAAATGGCTGTGCATAGCAAGGAGAATGTAGTAACTAACTGAATGAGTTGTGGAAGAAAAGTCAAGGACAAATCTTGGGTTTTAAGCAGAAGATATCTGCAGAGTGATGGTACCTCTGACAGAAATAAAGATATTCAGGAGGGAGCTTTGGGGAAGAATTGAAAGTGCTATTTTTTAGATTCTTTGAGTTTGAGGTGAGAGTGTAGCATCCAGATGGAGATGCTCAAGATAGAGAAAGAGAAATGAGTCAGGAACTTAGAGGAGAGGTCAGAGTTGCCAATGGAGAACAGGCAGCCATACTTGGAAAGGTATACAGAGTAGGTCTCTGAGTGAAACAGAGTGCAGAGTTTGAGAAAATTATTGGGGGAAGGACTGACTTTTCTCTAGCCTTTGGTCTATCCCCATCTGCTGATACTTGAAAATCTATTCCAGCCTTTACAAATGTATCAAATCTTAATGCTAGCTGATGTATCTATACACATTCCTATGAAAATAAAAAAGAAAATTTTGTGACCTTGAGTGTTCCATGGTATATTTAACATAAAGTTAAAATTTAAAAGCCTGAGATAAAAGGAAATAAGAAAAGGTTGTAAGATAAATATGAATCGCTCAATGTTTTAGGTGAGCAGCCAGAGTGTATCAGGGCTTGCTTTGTTATTATTGCAGTATAAATTGGGACAAGATCTTCTAGGACTTTGGGTCAGGGCAGACATTGCTCTCAGAGCTGGCACTTTGTCAGTGTTTGCCCACTCTGGAAATCCACAGTTGACCCTACCTTCTGCTACTCTAGATGACCTAGAAAGTGTGCAAATGCAGGAGTGGCAGCCACAGAGACTAGAGTCTAGGAATTTTACAAGGTTCTTTCAGGCACCTGCATGAAAATTCTATTTCTGGTTTACTGGTGAAAGTCTAAAGAGGTAGCAAGTTAAAGCTAGCTATCAGATGACAGGGATGCCATTAATTAAACTAGCAATTGAATAAATTAGAGTCCTAACTAGAGGATAAAAAGGGCAGAGAATGCTAAAAGCAACATCACTCTCAGATTCTACAATAATTAAACTGCTTTTAATTTTTTAAGATCTTTATTTCTCCTTTGTTACATGAAACTTTGGTTATTTCATCTTTTTTTTTAAAACCTCACCTTCCATCTTAGAATCAATACTGTGTATTGGTTCCAAGGCAGAAGAGTGGTAAGGGCAAGGAAATGGGGGTCAAGTGACTTGCCCAGGGTCACACAGCTGGGAAGTATCTGAGGTCAAATTTGAACCCAGGACCTCCCATCACTAGACCTGACTCTCAATCCACTGAGCTACCCAGCGGCCTCTGGTTATTTCATCTTAAATGATTCAAGATGAGCAAAATCAAGGCAAGAGATCACCGATAAAGATGGCTATAAGTGTATAAACCAACATCTACAAACTCAAAGAGGAGAAATTCTAAAAAGAGATTCTAACAAGACCTCCCAAATAAATCAAGGAATATTATGATATTCAGTGACATGAAAAAGAAAATGGGTACCAATGATGGGAATGAGGAAAGTTTTTTTTAAAAAAAATGTTTGAAACAAAGAAGTTAAAGGTTTCCAGATTTCCCAGAAACTGCAACAAGTAAATCACAAATATTTGCTTCCAGAAGACCTCTAGGAGGTGGTAGAGAAAGTAAGTGATAAACACCTTTGCACGCTTTTTTGAACAAGTTTCAACAGTTAACCAATTCTCAGAGTGTAACAATTGTGTGTTCACTATTTTTGGTGTTCTTATAGTGAAGTCCTAAAGGGAGCTCATAGAGACCGATACAAAGTGATGAGAGAGGAACTTAGTTAGATGAGCTGCTCCTTCTCTCCTTCACCACCCCTGAGTGATACTGTCAAGGGGTGTTGCACAGGTAATAGGGGATCCCCGATGTGAGAGGGTGATGGGGACCCCCTAACAAACCTCCCTGGTGTCCTTGACTCAGCTCTCTGCTAAGGCTCATCTCTAGTTACCTTCTCAAAGCTCCAAGAATATATGACTTGAAAGCAATCTGACTGAGATGTAAAAGGCTTAATGAAATAGGAATGCAAGGCAGATAGGGAAGTTGGAAAAGGGGAGTCGGGGTCCCTGATTTTGTCCCCCTGATACACCGTCTTTCACTCAAGTGGCTGTCCAGCTGACTTGAGTTTCTCTGTCCCTTCCCACTAATTCTCCCAAACTATTTATAATATAACAAGGCTAAGGAATGGCTGAACAGGTGCAAAGTGGGCTAAGGAGAAGAGTCTGATCCTCTATTTAGACGTTCCTTGAGGTATCAGATTTACGATATCACTTGGCAGAAGAAACTTCTGGACAATGTAAAGATGAATCTCTTTTATGGCTCTTGGCGAGGTCCCCAGCAAGGAAATTGCTTCCTGCTTCAGCTAAAAAGCCCAGAATTCTCCCCAGATCTTTCTCAAGGCTCCTCTTCTCTCCCAGCATCCTCCACTTCCAACTGTCTTTGCAGTCACTCAACTCGTCTTGCAAAATTCCATCTTTTCCTCTTGCAACCCGTCCTTGCAAGGCGAAACGAATAGTCAGTGTAGTCGTGTTAACTGCTTGTTGGTTAAACAACACTTGATTTAACTGTACAACATGTTGCTTTAAAGACTTTCTTCAAATAATGTATTTTGGATACATTTTCCTTATTGATGCTTTTGTTTTAAATCAATCACTTTCCAATGTCAAATAGAGGAAGAATTTCAGATCAATGTCGTGATTCAGCAGGGATTCCATTCCGATGACCTGACTGATTTAAGCCTAAAATAATAGGAGGCTGCAGTGAGATGTAAGGCCATCCATTAGAATTTAGCATAGCCATTCACATTGGAAAAACAATATGGAAGAAATGCATATTTCATTCAATTATCAAATAAGTGATGATATTAAAATAATATCTTAGCTCCTTAAGATTTTAAAAAGTGCTTTACAGATATTATAACATGTTGTTTTATGGATTGCACATTGAGCTAGATGATCAGCATTGATGTTTTAGAAAAGCATTACAAGTGGATAAGGAGTATGGCCCAGAATTAACATAAAAACAATCAGATTGATTACATTTAGAAAACTGCAAAGGGTCCTCCAAGTTCCCTCACTACTAAATGCCACGGGAACCCATCTTTTTTATTCCATATTTTCCTAGGGTGGTTTAATACAATATTTTGGTATGGGCCATCATTTTGTTATAATCAAAATTATATGAAGAGGCTCGTGGTAGAGATAAGAAGACTGCTGAATATTGTCAAGAATGACTTCTTTGTAAGAAATAGCCCAAACTCTATCATAAAGAAATGTGTGACAGCAAAAGGAGGTGAGTACCAGTCATGCCCTGAGACAGAAAAGTGCTGCCCTGGAATAGCAATTTTAAAAAAGAAGACAACCAACAGGTTAGGCATATTTTCTATGGAATTTTTACATAAATATGTTTGAATAAAAATTACATGGAGTTAGAAGTCATAGAAGAGTTTTTAGTTGCCCTGGTAGAAGGCACTCATACTGATAACATCAGGGATACCCTGAAACAGGGAAGTATATCTATCTATCTGCCTGTCTGTCTGTCTGTCTATCTTGCATCTACTTTGATAACCACTGTTTACTTTAATCAGATTATGTCTTCACTCCCTAAATCTTTGTGTAAATTTGTAACCCTGCAACAATTAAAACTCTCTTAATTTTTAAGATCTTTTTTTTTTTTATTACATGGAGCATTGGTTATTTCAATTATTTCAAATATTTCCATTCATTATTCAAGATGAGCAAATTAAGGCAACAGATCACCAGTAAAGATGAATGTAGCATATAAATCAGACCCAGAAGTATAAACATATGCATATGAACATATGTATAGGAATACATTCCTATACCTATTTTAAAATAAAAATATCTCATAGCAAAAATCTCCTAATTATATCTATATGTGTATGTTGTATTTATGTGTATGCTTATGTGTCAAATTAAGTGATTTTGTTGTTGTTGATTTTTTCTTTTAAAAGTATTTTTTTCAACATAGTCATTTGAGAGCCTAGTTTAATAGTCAAGAAATTTAGACACTAAGTAATCAGGCAAGTCACTTAACATTTCTGAGTCTCAATTTTCATAGCTGCAAATTGAGAAATGGTTTGGAATTGCTGATCTCTAAGTTTCTCTCCAGTTCTACGGATACTAGACATATTACTCTTTAAGTAAAATGCATTTAATTAGAACCCATTAAAATCTGAGAATGTATAGTTCAGTCACTTAAAAGCCATCATCTGCCATTTTGTTTCAAGATGGTAACCTGAATTCCCCCTCCTACTTAGTGTTTGTTGAGAGACCCTTTATTAGTTTATTCATATTTCTTACCCAAGAAATAGGACCTCATAGATGTGTCTCCTCAAATACAAAAACAAATACTTTCTCAATTCTTTCTTCTACTCTGACTTCTCAAAGTCCAAAATGAAGGAGTATAATGAAGGAACATGCCAAGAAGTGGGAATGAGGGAGGTGTGATCTTGGTCACCGTTACAAGTGAAAAAATTTTTCTGGTTTTTGATTGGTTTTGTTCCTCCCTTGAAGTCCTGACCGGTTTTACTTTTCCTATTCCATGTCAAAGTCAACTCAAGGTTCTTCAAAATGGATTGGGTCAATACTGAAGCTACTAAAGACCCAGAACAAGAAAGTGCTTATTCCAAGTGCTGCACTATCAGTAGTTCTGCCCACCAATGTGTTACCAGGATAGAGTTAAATGGTTAAAATTAGACAGTTCTAGGGAACAGCTGTGCAGCTAGAATAGTCAAAGTAATTCTAATGGCTCCATAGAGTAGGCTAATAAGATGTCAGCCGTACTATGGTTATAAATTTAAACACAGAATTAGGGAGTAAAGACATAATCTGCTTAAGTAAACAGTGGTCATCAAAGTTAACAGTTGTTAAGAAAGGAGTCAGAGACATTTTTTCAGGATCATTTAGATCAATTAGGATTGTAAAATTGCATTTAGAATTTTGAAAGCAGAAGGATAATATACATAGTTATGAAAATAATAAACTTCTCCCTCCTTAAATTTTCCTAGAACTCTTTTGGCATTTTCTTTTATCCTTGTCAAATTTATTTAGCTACAGGCATTTCTTTCCTATAATACAATAAGATACCTGACTAGAGGGCTTACGCTATTTTTCATCATTACTTAGTATGCATAGATTCTGGAATGACTTTTGTAAACTTCTTTGGCAATGTTAGGTTGGGTCCCTAGAGGGCAGAGGGCAGCACCTATTTTTTAAGGGGCTCTGGGGTTAAGTCTAGGGGCTGGCTGTTGTCTTTATAATGTTATATCCACCACTCATGTGCTTGCCCCCTCCCATGGTTTTGGTTTCTATCAATTAGTCAGCCAGGCAATTTTCAGATATAGGTATTTAATAATATGCCATTGTGAGAAGACTTGTACAAAATATTCCTATTCTCCCTCTCCTATTCTCCAAATTCTTTTGCAAACTCTCTCACAGGTATATACAGAGACCAGGGAAAAGTGGTACCAACCTTAGAGAACACAGGTGGAAAACAGGTAATTTTGAGGCTCTTCAAGTCCTTGTACTGGAGCCTCCAATGTGTTTCCCTTAGGTATATATGGTGGACTGGGCTTTTCATATAGCTTTAAGTGGGTTTTCCTCATTGCATTCAGGCTGAAATGATCTCTTATTGCAGGCACAGATGTAAAGATGCTGTAAAAACTCCTAGGAAGAAGTCCAAATACTATGGGCAACTCAAATTTCATGAGGCTCCTTCATTCAAGTATAAGGATTAAAATTGGGGGTTTGGGCTCAATAATAGAGTCATAAAGTAATATTGTGGTTGCTGATTTTAAAATATTAGCTTAAGTCAAAATGACTTTTAGCAGCCTTTATTTACAAAGAAGTAGAAAGAGGGAAAGTGGGAAAGGTAGATAAAGACACAGATTCTTAACAAGCCTACCAGCCCTAAGAGCTTCTCCAGGGAAGTGAAGTTGGGTTGACCACCCAGGCAGGAGGCTTCCTCAGGTCTCCATTTCTGGGTGGGGTCTTCAGCCAGAAGTCCACCGCAGCAGCCTCCTCTACAGCCCGAGTCACTCCCTCAGCAAGCTGACACAGGATCCAGGCAAAGAGTCTCCTCCAAAGCCAAGGCTCTCTGGAATCTCTGGAGCCAATCACTCCAAATGCCAGGAAAGGAATGGTGGAAGGCCATGCTCCTCTCTTCTTTTATGCTCCTTTTCCATGTCATTTCCTGTCTCTCCTCCTTCTTCACTGAAACCAACTGCAGCCTTCCAATTTGGGCAGTCCCCTTTGGAGGTGAGTTTTTGGTTTTTGACCTGCGAACTCTCTTACTTTAGGGCTGAGTAGGGCCCTTGGAGGTCTTGATTGATTGAGTTATGGGTTGCTGATTGATTTCATTAGAATAGACAAAGAGGGGTAATCCTCTCTTCACACAAGGGAGGAGAAAAGAGATGAATCTTGGGGTCTAAGATGCTGCTCCTCCCTTCAGGCCTCTCCTCTATTCCTTTTCAGGAGGTCAGCAGGAATCCTCTCACCTATGTTTCCAGGCTGTCAACTCTCAGATTCCAACTGCTTTGATGATTTTATAGGGGCTTAGAAAACCTGACCAATTCATTCAGGAAGAGAATTCTTGCCCCAATGAGGGAAGTATCTGGGCCCTGCCGAAACCCTGGGACTCTTTTACCCTGACAAGTGCATGGTGTATTACCTAAGCTGATCTCCCACACTTAGGACTGTGTGCCCAGTGCCCAGCATAGTAGTTGCTAGGAATAATTACTTGGACAGACGGCCATTGAGCTGGACTCTTGATGCATATATCTTGGAAAGACACAGCAGATGGACAGGAAACTGGGCCAACAATGAAACAGGAGGAGGAGGACAGGCTAGATTGCCTTTGGGAACGAGGGAAGGGCTTTTAATGACCCCAGCTTCTCCTTGCAAAAAGGGCTCATTTGTCTTCAACCCCAAAATCCTTTCAACATGTCTTTGAGGCATGACACACTAAGTCATGAGTCACCCAAAGGGTGATAAAGAGACTAAAAGGAGGCAGAACAGGCTATAGCAGGTTTCCAATAAAAATTGCCCAGGAGAAAGAGTGGTAAAAGATGTAAGCAAAGAATTATGAGGACCAGAAAAGAAGGTGGGCAATCAGGTAACCAAGACTAAGAGCTTAATACACATTTGTTTAATTTAATTAAAAGTAGAATTCAAAACTAGCCTCAGACACTTCCTCACTGTGTGATCCTGGGCAAGTCACTTTTCTGCAATTGCATAGTTCTTCTGCCTTGGAACCAATACTTAGTGTTGATACTAAGGCAAAACATAAAGGTTTGAAAAAAAATAAGGTAATAGTTATCAAGATTTCTTCTTAGGAGCTCTCGATTTAAGGCTCCTGTCTCTCTGGTCAATAAAAGATTTAGGGATCCTTTCTTCATGTATCTGACCAGTAATACATAAAATAAAACCCCTCATCTTTCATCTTGGAATCAATGCTGTGTATTGCTTCCAAGGCAGAAGAGTGGTAAGGGCTAGGCAATGGGGGTCAAGTGACTTGCCCAGGGTCACATAACTAGGAAGTGTCTGAGGCCAGATCTGAACCTAGGACCTCCCGTCTCTAGGCCTGGCTCTCAATCCACTGAACCACCCAACTGCCCCCTATTTTTTAAAAGTATAACATCATAATCAAAAGTGTTTTTAAAATATTAATACTCTTTTAAAATGGAAAAAACCCATTGTTCTACTATTTTACTAGTTGATTTTACCATTTTCATTTACATTTTATGAGTGAAATAAAAAATAAGTTCTAGAAATCTTAATTTTTAGAGCACAAGATAGAATTGTAAGCTATAAAAGATAAATTAGATTTAGAAAAAGAAAAAAAAATCCTGCAAATTCAACGAATTGGGAAAAAATGTGAAATCAAGCAAAAGAAAGTTGAGAACAGCTCAAATAGTTTTGAAATAAAAAAAAGTAGTTTTGCCTTTTAACTATAACACTTAGCTTATTTTTGAGGGCAGGGCATACGTCAGAGAGGGAAATATAGTAGATTTGAGACAATTTCATGCTTCATAGAAACTGAGGAAATCACCACAGCTGTTGCCAGCAAGGCAACAGCTAATAGCTTAGAACTTAGAAGCTTTTGAGGAAGGATGAAGATTGGTAAGTAGAGAAAGCCAATGAATGACTACCACAGGAACAGTACTTGCAACCAGTACTATGCACTAGATTTTCCATAACTGGCTTCTGCTTGTTTACCATTTCTTTTTCAGATAACCATGAAGTTCCTCTCGGGGTGCAGAGGAGCTTAAGCATCCTGGGCAGGAATTAGGCACCAGGTTGCCCAAGTTTCTACTGAGTAATAAAACAATAGGCAAGAATTAGAACCAAGTTGTGGCTATTTAGAAACTTGACGGACTATTATTAATTTGCAAGTAGAATTTAGTGGGTCATGAAGATAGGGGCAATGAAGTACAGTTTCTACAAAATCATATACTAAATATATACAGAATGCCAACTGCCTAAAGAAATCTACTTCTGAGTCTTGAAAGTGAAACAAGCATTTAGAAAGCTAACTCATTAATTAATTGCTTCTCTAAATAAACCAGCATTTTCAAATCGATTTTGTACTTCTAAGTCACATTCATTTTTTTGACTACACTGACTAAACCTACTTAATATGATTTCAAAAAAGCCATACCATTAAAGACTGTCACTTAAAAACTTGAGTCTTCTTTTAAAAAAGCTTTAAAATGCTTCTACTTAAATTCATATATTCAGAAGCATCATACAATATGTCTTAATGGAAATAAACTGTTATTATAATGATCATGCAAATAACCAAGTAACTGACAGATGGAGATTTTAACCAAACTATATCAATGATAATTTCCAGCAGAGACAATAACAATACAGAAATGGCAACTGATTGGTTATAATATTTCACTTTTCTAGAAAGAATAAAATGGAGCTAACTGTATTCATGAGATCTCCTGCACAAGTGGGCAACCTGCTGGCCAATGACAATTCATTCGTACCACAGCTGGGTAAACCATCATTTCCTCCCGAGGCCCATGGAGGTCTGCTGTCCGATATACTAATCAAAACACTGGAAATACAACATAACTCTAACCGTATGTCTCTTTAATGAATGCGTAAGTAATTATGGTAGCTGGATAAATGAGTTCAAACTAAATTTGTTAAGGTCTCAGAATGTTTGCCTTGCTCTTTGGCGGCATAATCCAAATATTTAAATCAGCTGCCTTCTATAAATTCCGTATTTTATCCAGCATTGGGCTGCCTTCCCTTGATAGCAAGATTTAAAACAAATAGTATTTGCAAATTGTTAATGTATGCTGAAACAAAAACCCTCCTGAAAGAGTAATGAACTGGGGGAAGATCAGTTCAGTGCTTTAGACGCAAATTAGCTTCAAAAGAAACAAAAAGAAAACTAAACAAAGACAATCATGTAAACATAAGGGATGGATAAATCTGCCCAGAAGTAGCATAACTTCGAACGGGAGGCTTTCAGCAAGGTACTGTATTAGTCTAAAGAAACATTTTAAATCAGTTTATTGGAGTCTTAATGGCCACTTCAATTGACTAATAGTGGAAGGGGTGGAAAGAAGGCCAAGCTGAATAGGAAAAGAGTGAGGAGAGTTCAAAATAGTGGAGAACAGGGACAAGAGCGTGATCAACAAACTACTCACCCAGAAAGCATTCTGGGTGCCATGGGATAAAAGTGTGCAGTTTCCTAAAAAGATATGGAAATTGTATATGGTAGAGACAGTGGAAAAAGAAAGGCAACTTAGAAACAATTCAGTAATAATAAAAATAATAAAATATAGTTTATTATAAAAATAATAAAAAATAATAGCCGATATGAACATAGCACTTTGTAGGTTTTATTTCATTTCATACCCTAACAAGCCTGTAAGAGAAGAGCTATTATTATCTCTTTTTAGATGGGTAAATTTAGGCTCGGGGACATTACATAATTGGTCACACCACTTGAAGAGGATGGAGATGAGATTTGAGGTCAAAGCTCTTGCTATTATCTTCATTCTCAAATATTGAAGAGAAAGCCAAATAAAGGAAAGGGCTATTAGTTAACTTTGCACTCTTCTATGGAATGACAGAGTACGTAAAGCCTTGAACATAGAATTGGAAAAACTTGAATGCAAATCCTTTTTCAGAAAGTAGTTGTGAGCCCAGGCAAGTCACTTCCTGTCTCTTCTGTCCCTCTGTTTCATCATCTATAAAATAAGGACTCCAAGGTCACTTTCAGCTTGAAATCTACAGTCTTACTTAATGTCAAAGATTATCCAAAAACAAAAATAAAACCGAAGGCCCCCACAGGCAATGGCAGACAAAATGTGATAATGCATGAAATTCCACATTGGATCACATCCAGAAATTTAAAAATGGCTCACATGGATCACAGATGTGAGTCCAATAGCCTGAAAAGCTATGTGAATGGACTAGTGGTACAGCCTAATGACAGGACAACGTATGGGCAATTCATCTCACAGGTTGGTTTTCTATATACCACATGAGCCTGACTATAAGATGAAGAACATGCTGGGTCTAACTGTTGGTTAAAGCCTTTAAGTTTGGAAGCAACATCCATATACTTGAATAGAATGATTGCTTTAAATCTAAAAAAAAAATGGACAAAGGGATAAACAAATATGCATCCATGCAAACACTCATCTAAAATAAAAAAAAAAACAAACTATTTTTGATTCATCTCATTCAATTCAACAAGCATTTATGCAACAACAACTATTTGTCGATGGTAGCATCAGGATTATAAACATGAAAAATGATATAAAGGCTGTTCTCAACAAGATTATTTTTTGTAAAAGGATACGATGTATACAGAGAATTTCAATACCATTTAGTTTGTGTGATAAGTATTTAAGATATTCAACAGGGATGAGGTTTTTGAGGGAAGGAAGAATTTCTAGCCAGAGAGATAAGGGAAGATGCCAGCTCCTAAGCTGGACTTGGAAGGATGTCAGAATGAATAGAGTCTATTCTAGATATGCTGCGATGGCCTCAGTAAATGAATTTGGACAGGAAAGAGTTGAGCAAATTGTTTAGTACTTTAGTTTAGCTAGAATAGGCATAGAATGAAGAGGATGATGACAAGGATAAATAGATTATGTTTCTTCATAAAGTACTTTTCAGGCACTGAATCCTATCTTATGATAAAGGAAATAAATTAAGCAAAACACACTAAAAACATATATTACACATGTTGGAGAATGTATCCGTCCTATCATCTCTTTACTGAGAGGAGGGAGATATATTCATGTTGGATCAAAGTATAATCAATCACAATTCTAGTGCTGACATTTGAGGCAACCAGCGTGGAGGCAACCCTTCAAGAGCTCACATCCATATCTGTGTTATACTTCATGGAAATGTCAATAAGAAGAAATGTGTGATGTAGCTCTAAACATAAATATCAGAATCAGAGGTAGAGAGAGAGGTCAAGGGTCTTCCCACTATCTGTCTCCAGTAATCTTGTCGGGAATGATTAGAAACCAGTCTCTGAATTTGGAAAAGGAAGCATGATCAGTCAAACAATTTATATGA
Source organism: Monodelphis domestica (assembly GCF_027887165.1). NCBI lineage: Eukaryota > Metazoa > Chordata > Mammalia > Didelphimorphia > Didelphidae > Monodelphis > Monodelphis domestica. The sequence continues at coordinate 37,817,542 of NC_077234.1, read as the reverse complement.
TCACATTTCGATCTCCTATACCACTTAGAGAAAAAATGTTCCTAGTATGGTCAAATTTTTGGGCAAAACATTTTGTTCATTTTGTTAAAGTTGGTATTGTTTAGGACTCCGTAGACCAAGAATAAAGTTGAAGCAGCCTATAATCATTATCCCAGAATCTCAGAGTTGGAATAGATTCCAAAAACCAGTCAAATTCAACTTGTATTTTATTTTTAAAACTGATGAACTCATGAGAATTGTGGTAGAGGAAATAAATTCATCTCAAATAAACCATCATTTTTGTATAAAAAATGTAGGAAGAACTAGAGATAATAAAATCTAATGTTTAAATGAAAAATTTTAAGATTTTAGATTTTGAGATAATACATTATTATGTAATTATATATGACAGCTTTAAGATTTGCAATATATTTCATATATATATATAAAATCACATTTTATCATTAAAGCAAAAATAACTAACATGCAAATATGTTTTGCCTAATTTCACATATATGATGCATATTATATTTTTTGCCTTCTTGATGATGGTGTCAGAGAGAGGGAAAGAATCTGGAACTTGAAATTTAAAAAGAAAAGAATGTTTAAAATAAATGAAAATCATAATAAAACAAACCCATCAGATTTGAATAGCCAAAAAAAGGAAAATTACAAATGTTGGAGAACCTCAGGGAAAACTAGAACATGAATGCATTGTTGGTGAAGCTATGACCTAATCTAGCAATTTGGGAAAGCCATTTAAACTATCTAGAGTTACTAATCTTTGTATACACTTTGATTTGGCTATATCACTCATCTCTTACCCCAAGGAAATTTTTTAAAGTACAAAAATATATATAGTAGCTTTTTTTTTGATAATAGGCCAGAATTAGAAACCAAAAGGATACCCATAAACTGGATATTGCCAAAACAATAATGATCTCTAAATGTACAGAAATAATATTGTACTAACAAAATTATGAAAGACAGCTCCTGAGAAACCTGGGAATCTTTAGATGAACTATTGAAATAAGGAGATCTAGGAGAATGATTAATACAATATCATTGTAAATAACTTTATAATACAATAACATCTATATTCAATAAAATCTAGACAAGATTCCAAAAAAAGTACTGATATACCATGCTAATTACCTCCTAACTTTAGATGCAGAATAGACATATATTTTCCATCATGACCACCAGCAGAATTCATTTTATTCACCTACAAACATTTGTCATAAGGGTTTTGTAACTTTTTGTTTTTAAATTGGGAAAAAGTAGCAGGGAAGGTATAAGGCATTCTTAACAAAGATAAAGAAAAGAAAAGAGCAAAAAATAAGGAAAAGAAAATCAATGAAGTATTTTTGGGATACACAGAAGATAATAGAAGGACCAACAGAAACATTCACAGACCAGGACAATTTTAAAGTGATTATTAAAATTATTACATGTATCAAAAATCAGACTAATTGACCTTTGAAGTTTCATGTTTTTTTCTTTATCATTAACTATGGAATTACTCATTTTTATTTACTATTTAAGTACAGAATGGAAAAAATTATGAAGAAAGGAAGGAGGGCTAGAGAGAAAGAGAAAGGCAGCATCTACCTGCTCCCCAGTTAGTTTTCAGTGACTGGGGGGGTCAGGGGCCATATTATATTTGTCTTATGTTTATCTTCACCAGGGGCAACACTAGCACACAATAAATGTGTCGTGAATAACCAGATTACTCTATTGTTTGAAATATTTTTCAGTCTAATGATGCACAGGTGCCCCTACCTAGCCCAATGCTAAGTGGAAAGGGAATAATTTTTTTTTAATACATGTAGTTATCTGGTTGAATCTCAGGAACTTTCTTATGTGTTGCTTTGGTTTTTCAAAGTGAGGCAGGGTGTTAGGAAGACAACATCTATTGGGTGAGACACAATCAGTCAACCATGAAAATGCAGAATAACTGAGTAGTTCACAGAGATAATTCATTTCTGAACAGATTCTTCCCCTGAACTGCCGATGGAAATTGATGGGCTTTAATAGTATAGCGACACTTGCTAGTGAGGTCTCAAATGACCTGATGGTGCCCCGTCTTTCCCTCCATGCAAGTTTTTGTATATTGACAACATGGTGGCTTGTTTGAAAAGTACAAATGTGGTTGGACAAACTCCACAAATTAATAGCTTGGGGGATCTGATACAAGTCAAAAACTACAGCTTTTGTGTCATTTGAACACACACAAACTCACACAAGTCTGCAAGATTCTGTTCCCTTCAGGTTTTCTTGACCTTTGTATAAATATATGGATGGATGCTAAAAAAAAAGTGTTGATTTCTGAATTTGTCATTTTCTTTCTTGGATTCACCAAGCAAATTTGCTTTAAATAATTATTTACATTCTAACAGACCACTTTAGATTTTAGGCATGGAAATCAGTGATCTACTGCCCTGAGGGAGTTGTAGCAGTCCTTTATTTAATTTGTTACCAGACATTTCTAAAGGGCTACACAGCACATGTTTTTGCTTTCCATTAACATGAATCCAAACTCATTTAGATTTAGGAATTTTGAGGCACTCCTTGGGATAGGAAGTGCCTCTCAATTATCTTTCCAACCTAGGGCTCTGGAATCAGAGAATTATCTATGTCTCTCGATCTCGATACTCAACTCAGTTTGTGAATTGTATCATATGCATTTTCTACTAGAAAATTAAATCATTTCACTTCATTTACAAATATAAACTGAAGCCTTCCCATGACATTATACAAAAAACTGGACTTGACACTAAAAGTTTTTGCTATGAGATGGTCTTAAATCCAGGTATAGTACGACGAGCTAAAGATGAGGCACGATTTAATGAATGCATTCTAGATATGGGTGGAGATAGGCAAGATGTACAAAATTATATAATATCATATCAAAGAATATAATAATTATATACAATACGTATTATATATATTAAAGTCAACTGGAAGTAAAAGAGGGGAAATGCGAACAAGTGGTGGGATAAGGGAAGATTTCATGGGAGATTTTATTTGATCTGCCCTTTAAGAAAAGTAAGATTTAGGAGAGATTGGGATGAGGAAAGGTTGCATTTTCAACTTGGGAGATCCCTGGGAAGGCACAGAGGAAGGAGATACAGTGTTAAATTGAGATGGAGAGGAGAAAGTGGTCATCCAATGTAGTTGGAATGTATACGTCTGAAGAAATAGTATGAAATGATCTGGAAGGGTAATCAGGGAGGGGTCAGATTCTAACTTGTCTTGAATGTCAGAAAACACAATTTATATTTTATCCTAAAGAAAAAGTAGGAAGCTAATGAATATTATCTAATTAAAATATTAAGTAGCTTCTGAAATTTATTATTCATTTAGTCTGGAATTTTATATGTGCATATATGTATATATTAATAAATATGTGCATGTGTATATATGTGTGACTTAATATATATGTGTGTGCATATAATAAATATATATATAAATGCCTTTTTAAATGATCAGAACAGGGACTATAATGCTTTCAGGTTAATTATTTAAGCTCCAGGTAAACAGAGCACTTAAATAAAGAATTAGTTAAGTCACTTCTGTATTCCAAGTCCTCAGCCCCTTGTCATGCTCCCTCAATTGTGCACCATGATAATAATTCCCTAAAAGGAAGGTCTTCTCTTCCTAAAGCTGCTCTTAAACCCCAGGGGAAGCCTCCTCAGCCGGCTGCCTCTCTTCATTTGCCTCTAGGAAGGTAAATGAAAGTCAGTGAAACTGACACAGCCCACACAGCAGGAAAAATTAATTTACCAACTTAGAGACATTGGCATAATTTAGGGCATCCATATTGGGGTTTGGCTGGTCCTAAATGTAGACATTTATCCGCTTCATCTTTTTAAATGTCTTTTTTTATTATATCACACATGCAAACGCTGATGAAAACTATTAAACTAGAAAATATTTTACGAAAGTCATAAACTGTTGGTTTGCATTACATTTCAGGCAAGAATTATGGCTAATCAGAAGCCAGGCTCATTATTTGTTTCATCTCGAGTTTGGTTTCTATGATACTATATTGCTTCTCCTGTGGATTTTCAAAAGGTCATTTCCTACCATGCCTTCATCACTGGGAAGATTGTGTCCCAGGGTCCCAGAACCCATAACTATTTCCATTCTGGGAAAGATGATACTTCCTATGAAATTACAATTTAAATGTTAATTGATAAATAACCTTAAACTCATTAAAATAATCTAAATAAAAATATGAACTCCATTAAGACATAAGAGATAGCCTTCTTTAAAATAGGCATGAAATGAATAAATTAAAAGATAAAGTGAACAATTTTAATGAGAAATCATGAACTACAAGACTTTAGATACTATCATTGCCCCCTTTTTTCTTCAGTACTTTTTCAAGTTATGTTTTCAAAATACTTTAAAAGCAAGATTGGAATATTTATTTGAAGGAAATTAGCTTCACTCACAATACCAAATATTCAATGAAAGCTTTTTTTCTATATTTATGTAAAACAGAATCTGAGACAGGGGAGGATTATGGGGAAAGGATGACCCTTGAGTGAAAAACTTGTGATAAAATAGGATCTCTTACCTCTGCGACCAGTTGTTGAAGAGAAGGAGATGCTACAGGATGCAGGCTTGAGTTACCCCGTATAGGATTATGAAGACTGACATAAGCCACAACATTTCTCTGAAGCACTTTCTTAAAATCCTGCAACCAAAACAAATATCCATTTTAACATGGATAGCCAATACACTGAACTCAGTTTTCTTTCAGAAGTTTGGGTTGCAGAACAAATGTACTTTGGTTTGGACTTCATCTACTCAGGATCACAGATTTAGAGTTAAGTAGAATCTTAGAGGTCACCAAGTCCTACCTCTTCATGCTCTAATTGAGGAAACTGAGGCCTGCAAAGGTGAACTATTTTGCCTATGGTTACAAAAATATCAAGTGATAGAAGCAGGATTGAATGAAAAGACCTCACTCCAAATCCATTGCCGTTTTCATTTTTGTGTAATTATAAATTATTTTCAAACATTGTTTACATAAAATCCATTAAAGCCACTTCACTTACCTTTATTCTTTCATTATAACCAATAAAAGTTTTAATTGTATTATATACATATATATATTAATAAAGTGAAAATGGTCCACAAATGGAAAAAAAAGTCTGGTTCTAAGGGAAGATAATCAAGATCAACTGACAAGAGCTCAGGTGATTGGGTTTGACTATAATTTGGATTTTTCACTACCCTAGCTGTGAGACCCTTGGCAAGTCATCTTGCTTCTCTCTGTTCCAGTTCCCTCATCTACAAAATGAAAAGAGTAGGTTAATTCCAAAATTTTCTGATTTTATTACATCTTGTGAAGTATGCTTCAACTTTTGCCTAAGAGAAGTCATATTTCATAAGTAAATATTGTTAATCAGATAATATGTATGAATTCTTCATCCAACAATTCAAATTTAGAATGGAAAAGCCTATTTTCTTCAGTGATGTCATTAATCTGATTAAAACTAAAGTAGAGAAATGATAGTTATAAATCACTTCAATGATTTCAAAAGTAAGTTATTTCCTTTATAGTAATGAGTACTTCCTTGTATGAAGTAGTTCTTTAAACAGAACAGAATGGTCTTAATACCATTCAATTCTCCTTTCTCTCTCAATTAGGCAACATTCCTGATAATTTCTATTTTGTGATCTTAACATTCATTGAGAACACCATTTTTCGATTCCAGGTACTGGGGGCCTCTTTCTTCCTCTAGTATATGGTGGGTACCACTGGAAATAGAGGTTGAAGGGCAGATATGTAGGAAGAGTATCTGAGCTGTGGGAAATAATGACCATAAAGACATAATTCCCTAAATGTAATTCTCTACAGAAATATCTCTTAATTTTTCAGATAGCTCTATTCAACTGCTTTGAAATTTCATGCATTTTCTTGTTTCTACAAGAATCACTTTTCTTCCCATTGTTTTAAAATCTACAAATTGAAAGCACAACTAACTCTCATCTACCTTGAATGAATAATCAACTTTTATTATAGGTTGGGAAGAAGGCTACTAGGGAGGTAGAGATTTTTAGACAATAACAGGTCTTGATCACATTTACCTACATGTATTATTGCAATCGACTCCTAATTGGTCTGTGTATTTCCATTTTCCACACTGCTGCCAAAATAATCTTTCTAAAGTGCAGGCCTCATGATGTTTCTGCCATGCTCAAAAACCTCAAAGAATTCCTTATTACTTTTAGAATAAAATGAAAATTCTTAGCCCAACATTTAAAGTTTCTCACTAGCTGGTTCAAGACTATCTTTCTAGAGTTATTCCTTAATATTCTGCTTCATGCATGGACTTTTTGGCCAAATTGCCTTATTTGCTGTTCTCCAAAGTTAAGAGAATTTTAATTTTCCATCTCCATTCCTTCCATTCCTTTGCACAAGCCTCTCATTCTCTCTCCTCCTTACAGCTCCCAAATGGAATTCCTTCTTATTATCACCTCTCAGAAGTTGGGTTTTGGGCTTCTTTCAAGGTTTGCCATATATACTATTATCCATTAGGGGCCTTTTTGGATCTCTAAAAAGGTCCATGTTCTCTCCCTCCTCAAATTTTATTTTCTTTCTCCTTTATTTACTTATATTTCTATGCATTTATATTCTCCAGTGGAGTATGAACACCTTAGGCTCTCTGAAGGCAGGAGCTCTTTGTTTAATCTTGTTTGTCTTTGGATCTCTAGCACCTACCATAACTATGACAATACTTTGTACTCAGAAGATATTTAATAAATGTTTATTGAATGTATTGGGAGAAAAAGTGCAATGGTCTGACGCGATTAAAGCCCAGAAAACACAAAGCCTTCTCTTTTCTAAATGACAGTCATCCACCAGTTTGTCCAAACTACCCATGCTGGCAAACCCAAGTAGTAGAACAATGTCTATTCATGCTATTTCTACAATCAGATAGAAAATCTATTGTGTTTGTTCATGGATATCTCTGGCTTGGATACTACACATGTCCACCCATACACTGGGCATAGAACTGAACAGAAGGAGGAGAGAGGTGATATTGCCTTTGGGGACATACACATGAATTTTAATGATCCCAGACTTCTCCCAGACCAAACATTCATTTTGTAAAATACAAAGTTCTTCCAGTGATGCTGATGTACACCCATGAGTCATGGAATCCCACTTTAAGCCTGGGGTTACACAAAAGTCAGTGGAGAAGGGCATGGTGGGTTTCAGCTGGCTATTAAACATTACAAAGGAAAGCATGAACTTAGAAATGGTGTTACGGTTTTTATCATAGAAATATGTAAGTGGAAATAAAAGTCAGATGGTAAGAGCAAAGCACAGCTAATTGGAGAGCCTCTAAAATCTATTGGTATCCATGAAATGTCAAGAGAACTAAGTGAAGGCTTTTAGAATTTTGTTCAGGCAGGATCCTACTTAGGGGACACATTGGCTGAGAGTTAAATAGAGTAGAATGGACAGGTATTTTATGGGTTAACAGCTGCATTGTTAATTGGAATAAACAGTGCTCTGGGTCTTAAAGTATTACCACTACTTTAAAATTCATTTTCAAATAAAGTCAGTAGATTATTTATTAGATACCTACTGTGTGCAAGGCCTTGTTCTAGGAGCCAAGCAAAGACCAAAGACTATAAGGTAGAATAGTAACAAACTTCCCTAACAAAGAAAGATAAAGCTTATCAGGCATTTATCAGTCACATTTACTGGTGAAAAAGAAAGTAATTATAGTGAAGATACTGTGTAATGAGATTTCTACTCTAGAACTTAGACATAAATTTAGTTAACTCACTGATATCTGAATTATTCTAAATCTTGCTTTCAAGTTTTATTGATCATTAGTATCTAATCTTCTTAATTATAGCTTTGAGTTTCAAGGGATTTTTGGTAAAGGTAGAATTAAATAAATAGTAGGATGTAACCAGTCAACATAGTTTTTATGCTCCAGGGATGATGGATGATAAGAGAAAGCAAACTAGGCTGGGGAGAAGGAGCGCAGAATTATAAAAGATCTATTCCCAGTATGAAGTGCTTTTGACATAGTAATTTAATAGGAAACAAAGAAAAGAAAGTAGATGGCTTCCCAAATTATTGGGACTTGGCAATTTTGATAAACAATAGCTGAAAAATATTGACATGCTTTGAGATTGTCTAAAGGATTCATTTGTTGGGATAGTTGGATGGATGGGTGGATGGATGGATGGTACATTTGTTAGTATTCAAATATTTAGCTATTTCTTAGGCACTTAGTAGATGTATGGCCCTGGGCAATTTAATTAACCCCATTTTCCTCAGCCTCCTAATCTATAAAATGAGTTGGAGAAGGAAATGGTAAAATATTTTAGTGTCTTTGCCATGAAAAACATCAAATTGGGTCATGAAAAAATTGGACATGATTGGAACAATAACAAACAACATGTAGCTCTAATCAAGAGATATACATATGGGGGGTGGGGGGAGGAAAAGAAAATGATCTATGTCTTTAACGAATAATGCTTGGAAATGATCAAATAAAATATATTAAAAATAAATAAATAAAGAAAAAAAGAAAAAAAAAGAGATATACGATTCAGAATTGGAAAGGATTTTAGCAG